>NC_088686.1:103467500-104079375 GCF_028017835.1 Emys orbicularis
GTTCAGTGCCTAGCACAATAAGAATTCAGTCTGGGTTTGGGCCTCTAGGCATATCATAATAGAAATGATGATATTATCCCCCTTTTACCAATGGGGAAATGAAGAAATTAAGGGCCTGATTTTCAGAAGTGCTGAGCACCCACAACTCCAATTGAAGTTAATGGGTGCTATTGGTTCTCAGAGCTTCTCAAAATCAGGCTCTAAGGGCCAGATTTTTAAAGGTATTTTCAAAAGCATCAAAGTGCCTTTGAAAATCCTATTGGGTCTATAGGTGCCTAAATATCCTTAAAAATCTGGTCCTAAGTGTCTTGCTCAAAGTCACATAAAAAAAGTTGTAGCAGAACCAGGAATAACGCCCCAGATCTCCTGAGAGTCCCAGTCCAATAGCCTAACCCATGAAGATTTGTCCTCTTTCTATCTCTCAAAAATGTTTGAAATGCCGCATTGTATTTGCTTGAGAAAAGCATTTGTTGAAGAAAGGGCACATAGTTCACTGGATCATGTTATGACATGATACAAATTAACTTGTCACAGATTTAAAAAAATGATGTTTTTTTCTTTTTTGGAAATGGAACAAACTCTGTTAATGTTCTTGTTGTGAGTTATTTAGCTGAGACACCTTCATGTGATGCCACCTTCATTATTTTGGACCTAATTGCAACACGTTTGTAATTTTTGTGCTTATTTGGTCTTCGGGATGGAGAATTTCCCCTGTGTGTTTTCTTTCTTCAAGGCTGCTGCAGTGCTCCTGAAGCAAACTTAACAGAGACTGTAGTACTGAAAGCTTTCTGAAATCATTCCTGAAATATGGTGTATAATCTCCTGAGATTAACTCAATGACAAAATTTAAATGTAAGTTTAATTTGACACCTTCCACTTAACTGATTCCTAGTATATAAAAAATGCTTCAGTTAAGTATTTAAGATGACATTTAATTGGTCCTGGGTAGGATACCACTCTGTGTAAAATCTTTGTGCTTCTTGAAAACTTTAATCACTGTCTTTCAAGCAGGGCTAAATTTACCGTCACCTGGATTTTGTAGGCATATAAAAGATTTAAACTGGGACTGACCTAAGAAATTTCCTCCAAATCACACAGCTACCCTTACTGCTTCTTAGGAACTCTTGATTAGTGACTGGATTCTCATTTGGAAAGAGTTCTACAGAACTATCAGGAAGTTCCTCTCCCCTCCCCATCTTTCTATGAAATGGAGGTGGGGGGGGGGGGAAGGGTTGATCAGTAAATGAGCTGCTGGAGGAAACAACGAATTATCCCATTAAAAATATGTGTTGGGTCTATACTGCTTCTTTGGTTCATTGTGCTTAGCTTGCAAAGTTACAGTATTACAGGCTGGAATTGGAGTACCAGACAAAGAGGGGAAAGTTGTCCAAAAATACTGTTTAAAAAATAATATATACATTATTATTAGTCATTCCATGGCAATAGAGGTTATAGCTACATTTCAGTAGAGCTCTTTCGCTCTCCTACTGCCTTTTTGGCAGCAACAGTCCTCTCTTAGCAGTGTTTTAGTGCTTAGAGTTGATGGTAAGCTATATTTTATGCATATAATGTTTAATTTAATAAAGCAAAGTGTGATTATTTGAATTAATTAGAGGATGTGTAAGAGCTCTGTGTGTAATGCACTTATGATATTCACCTTTTAAATGCACATTTATATCTATTGATCTATATATATTTGAAGTGTATTTATGCAAATTTGATATACTAACAATGTGAGGCATTATAGATAACTTGCAAGGGCGTTGTAGTGTAAATCCACACTTAAAGCATCAAACAGCATGAGTTAAAGTTCTGTGTTCTAACTAGTATATGCTTTTTTAAAAAGGCTCGGCTGTTCACTCTGTTGAAAGATACATCAGAGTTGTAGCTCAACCTTTTAAAGTGATAACTTGACTCCATGCTTGGCATGGTAGCCTTAGCAAAAAAAAAAAAAAAAATCTATTTAAAACAGATGTAGTCATTACCAGGCTATCTAAACTCTGCTCTTCACGCTCTTCTTACAGGTCTGACTACCTCCAAAGCATGTTAGGGGGAAGCTGTGTTTGACAGTAACTTCACAGTTGTCACTTTTCGCCACGGTTGCAATGCTAGGTGCCAAGGGTGTAGCCAAAGGCTTACTTATTTAATGTATTGCTTCGTTTTTTATCCATGATCCTCACTGTGCCCTCTGAATGCTATACAAAAATGTAAATTAAAAAATGATTGGGAACATTCATCTAAGAACCTGACCAAATGAGGCCCCTTACTCTAAAGAATGCCCAGCCTGGGTTCGGGTGGACTACCTGATTCATTGTGTTCTATCTACAATAGTCTTCTTCAGTGAGAGCTCTGCCACTCACTCTGGAGATCGGACTGCTAGAAACTAGTAGTACAAGTGTCTAAATTGATCTTAATTACCACAAAATAATGAGAAAAGGGGATTGACAGAAGTGACCTCATTGATTTAGAAAACAAGTGGAAGGATGAGGTGACAGAAATGAGCCAGAATAATTTTCCAAACTTCCTCAACCCTGAATTTTGGTTGAAGAGTGAAAGAGGGAGAAGGTCTCAGATAAGAGAGCTGGATCTGAACCATTGATCATCTAAAACACAAATACTCTCAGATTTACCAATCTCTAATGCCTTTCACCCTGTCAATAGGGCAGCCATCTCTGCTATGCTATGCTAGAACTTTTTAGCTACCTTTATAATATTCTGAGCCTCTAGGATGAGCAAGTTTTTCACCTTCTTGAAGAAACTGTGGCAGGCCCAATAATCTTATTCAAAGCTATTTTCTTGTCTTAGGGCACAAGGTACTTGCATACCTTGACCATACCTTGACCATTCGCTGATGGACCAGAAGAATATAGCTGGTTAGACTGGCATGGTCTGATTACTGTTCAGTTCAGTCAATGTCTCCATCACTGATTTCCACAGAGATGGAATTAGTGGTCTTCTAAGTCTTTACATCTCTCATGTTTCTACGATCTTAGGAAGACTTTATCGAAACTGTGGAGGAATGGCCTTAGGCATGTTGCCGGCCAGGGTGGGAAATGTTTTTGTCACCCCACCACAGAGCACCCAAGCAAAAATACAAACAAACAAACAAATAGCTCCAGTGGCATGGCAATATGGTGCCTGACTGCCCTGCTTATCTACCTCACTACCCTCACCCCAAACTGGCTCTGAAATGACATTGTCAGCTCTTCTCAATGGATGGTACCAAAAAGGAACAGAAGCAACAGGGATGGCTTTGTGATTGTTCATATAGAAAAGTGGGAACTATTCATGAGAGGAGGGGGAGTTACAATCCGCTCTGCTATGGACACAGTGATGACGTGCTTGTTCTCTGAAACTGAGGCTAGATACTAGAGTGGAAATTATCTGGGTGTAGAATAAGTGTGAGTTGAGCCATTTTGCATTTCACTAGCTATTTTTCAGTCTCAGACAATGTTACTGATCTGGTAAAATGTTGCCCCCTGTTAACTGAGTGAAGCATGTGACATGCCTTGATGTCAAAGATACCATTGAGTAGAGTGAGCATGGTTAGTCTCTCTGGTTTGTGTCTACTGAGCTGAAACTGGAGGGATCTGGTAGCCACAATTCTGGGTTAAGTGCTGCCCTTGTACACCAGCAGAGTGAGTAGGGATCAAATTGGCCAGCTGGATTTCCAGCTGATTTAGTGGGCTTCCCTGGGTAGTACAAGGCCAGTATGGAATTAAAGATTTAAATTTTTTGTGAGGGGGAAAAAAGTCAAAGAATTCCAACAAAAATTAAAATATTCAGTTTTCAGCTGAAACATTTTCTGTTTTCCTATACATTTAAAAAAAAATTCTAGGAAGGCCGATACTTTCAATTAAACAAAACTTTTCACAGAAAAATCAATTTTCCATTGGAAAAAAAAAAGTGTTGACCAAAAATTTTTGACCATCCCTCCCATCAGGCTCTCTGCAGACTCATACAGACATTTCTCTGCATCCAGTTTCTCAGTTCACAGGTTTGAAGTTTTCTTTCAACCTTAACAGTGAAAGATTGACTTTTAAAAAATGAAAGCTGAGATGCTGGAGAATGAGAGAACACCCGTATCGTTGTGTACTGTGCCAGTCTGAGCCGCCATTGTGACCATACGATTCTATTGGTGGGTTTGTTTTGTTTAGTACAAGCCTGCGGTGTTGCTAACTCTTCCAGTTTTATTGTGAGTCTTGTGATATTTGGTGTTTTCCTCCAAGCTCCAGTTCTTACAGGCATAGTATTAATGAAGAATCCCATCTGTCATTAAAAACAAATGTCTTGCTCTCATGATTTCAGAAAAAAGCTTAAAAACATAAATCGTAAAAGTTCAAAAACTAGAACACAAATAAAAAGAATTCAAATGGATTACTTATTAAAATCTCATGATTTTCAAGCCGAGCTCATGATTATCATCTAGATTTGTGACTATTGAATGCTTGAGGCTGGCAGGACTAGGCCTGATCACGCTTGCCTGACATGTTAAAGCAATTTCAGTAGTTGCCCAATTAAGGGTGAAATGTAACTAAAATGTAGCAGCTCCTCACTTTCTTTCATCTGAAGATGCCCCAGTGGTTGGACTTGCTCAGAGAGTTTGGGATGTTTAAAAATACCTAATTAGGTGAATGGCCTGTACTTTTCCTTGACTGGGGACAAATTTTAATTGTGACATGACAATCAAAATAAAAATATACCAGACAGGCAAAGAAGCGAGTGGGGTAATTGACTATCTACAAAGAGGTTTTGAGTGAAGGGGAGGGGAAGGGAGATCTTCACTGGAGAGGAGGCATGTCAACTATGTTCCATGTTTGTAATATAGCAACCTGGCCAGTCCTTGCTTAGCTCCAAATCCCGCTCCCAGCCTGCTCTGAAGCCACTAACTTCAGCCTCAGGCTCTGCGGTCCTAGAACCTCCTTTCTTCCCAACTTTGTTGGGGGGAAGGGGGGGTTTGATGAATCTGTGCAGTGTTATATCCAACCCTACTGCCCTTATCCACGCCCGGCCATTGATAGTGTGCAGGGTGGTTTATACGCACTCTGGTGGACATCCTCTTGAATTCCTGTTTCCCCAGCACAGAGAAACCATATGGATTCCAGTGTATCTGGGACCCTAAACACCTGCATGGGAGGCAAAACCTGCCCCATGATAAATTACATGGATACGGTTATAAAGTAGTGAGCAGATTTTGAATTCTAGATCTCTTCATTTTTAACAAAATTATTTTTCCTTGTAACTTTGTGTCTCTGCTACCCAGAGAACAGCAGCCAAGGCATCCTGTTACTAATATAATACCTGTAAATTCCCCTAGAAGGTCACCATAGATTGTGTAGCCTAATGGCTAAAGTGTCAGCCTTATATTACAAGGGTAGAGAGCTCACATTCTCTAGAGGCTGTCCTTTTATGAGATATCCTTCAGTTTTTATTCTCTCAGTATCAGAGGGAATGCTCTATTTTTAACACAGAGATAATTTTAATCGAAAAAGTCTGCATTCAACAAAAATATTTATTTTTTATTTCAAGAATCAAAACCTAGTGATACAGATTTTTTACAACGCATAGACATTCAAGTACAGTAGATCTTAGTGTAAGCAAAGAAATCTGGATCTGATTCAGAAAGCATTTCAATTCATCACATACGCATGTGCTATGCGTCAGTAGGACTTAAGCGTGAGCCTAAGTGCTGTCCTGGATCAGGGTCATACTTTGTATGAACTTGAACAATTATTGTAAGAGCTACAAAAAGTTATCCATGTAGGATCATACAATTGCAATATTACATCAGCCAAGTCTGACATTAGCCAGATACTTCAGAGGAAGGTGCAAGAAACTCCAAAGTGGGCACTAATATGAAAGGAATTGTCTTGCAGCTAATTTAGTTCTAGAGCTGCTGGGTGGGAACCAGATTTTCTATTTCATGAGAAATTCTGCAGTTTTGATATTTTTCTCTGTTCCAAATCAATGAAATAAAAAAAAAATCATGAAATTTCTTGCAAAACAAAATAAAAAAAAACATTTCAAGTCAATTGAAACATTTCGTTCTGATTTAAAATATAAATTCTGATTTCATAATATAAAAATATTTTTAAAGTTCTGATTAAAAATATAATGTTATTAAAAAATGAAATGAAAAGACCTTTGGAAATGGAAACGTCCCATCCTACATGTTCTTTGATCTTATTGGACCATTCCATTCTGATTTTGTCTCAATGAAATTTTGTTAAAAGTGACACATTTCTGCAAAACATTTCTCTTTTGATTAATAGGTATTTTCTAATGGGAAAATGTTCTCTTGGAAAATTTTTGACCAGCCCTACTTAGCACCTTAAATTCTATTATTATTGTATGTTGTAATCAATGCCAGTGCATCTGGGACAGTGTAGTGTCATGGACAAAATGCCTGTTTTATATTGCAAAGAGCTGTGGCACTCTGCCTCAACTGAGGGTCTGCCACTTGTGCCCTAATGCTGAATTCAATGTGACTGTTCACGTGCGCAAAGTGACTTACATGCACAAGTGTTTGCAAGATCAGGGCCGAAGTTGGAAATTATATTTCAGCTGCATAAATATATCTACAAACACAGCCTTTTATGTTAAAGTACTAAACAGGGCGCTGGAGCGCAGAGCATCTCCGGAGCAGTGGAGCTGCAGGTTTTTGCCTGGAGCTTGAGTGGAGCCGGAGCACAGCTCCAAAGCCCTGGATTAAACAGTAAAATTAAACTAAAAGAAGCCAGACACTGAAGAAGACAAAACAGCAAAAAACAATTCCCTACCTGACCTCCCCCAAAACCACCATGGTACAGTAGAGGAATGGAGGTAGGAAAGAAATGAAGGCCCTGATTCTGCAATTGGCTCCAAATGGGTGGATTCTTGCACCCTCAAGCAGCCCTCCTGAAGTTAATGGCCTTGGTTAATATTTTCATTTGTGGAATAAAGGATGCAAAAATATTCTGTAAAATATTCCTTTAATAGGAGTAGTAGTAGCAACCACCATCCCAGGATTGCCTAGCACTTCCCATATAATCCCCAATTTTTGATTGCTTACAACTTTGGAAAACTTCAACTATTTGGGTTGATTTTTTTATATTTTTGGTCTCTGCCATGAGTAGGTATTGTCATTATTTTCCAGTTTTGATCTAAAATGATTCAACTATATTCAAGGAAGCAGCTTCTGAAAAATAGCTAATTTTACCAAGATTCAAAACCCTCTTGGCTGTTTTTGTAGCTGTTTGTTTTAGTGCCTCCATGATTTGGAGCAGGAACTTGAAGTTTGACAGGGGACATAGTCCGGGGGTCAGCAAGGTACCTTTTGCTGGCCCCATGAAAATCCATCTAGATTTTTCTGAGTTAGAACTCCCTGGGAAAGCAACTTTTGCACATGTGGAGTAGAACTAGTGAGGTTTCCTTGTTAATTTTCTGAAGACTTCATTTGCATTTTACATGCATCCAGGTCCTAATGAACCTCCAGACAATCAGACAAAGTGGTTCCCTCCTGTTTACACTCACTAAATATGCTTTGACATAGGGAAAGGTGTACTTTGCTGTGAGTCTCTCTACTACTGATCGGTGTTAATTTTGTGCACTTTGTGGCCCCTATGTTTGAGGAAAGCTTCATACACATACTCCATTTTACAGACATAGTCACTGAAAGGTTGCACAAGGTCATTTCTAAGCCCTCGTCTACATTACAAACTTATGTCGGTATAACTACGTCACTCCTGAGCTGACCGAACTCTTGGTGTAGATAGGGTTATGTCAACAGCAGGGCTTCTCCCATCAACATAGCTACCAGTTCTCAGGGAGGTGGAGGAGTACCTACGCTGATGGGAGAAACTCTCCCGTTGTCACAGGTAGTGTCTTCACTAAGCACTACAGCTGTGCCACTGTAATGCTGTAAGTGTAGACAAGCCCTAAGATAGCTAGGAATAAAACCTGGGTCTCTAATATGGCAGATGCAAGTCTCATTCACTCAGCAATGCTGCTTCAGAAATAATCTGTTAAATCTAACTCAAAGTAGGAGTCTGTGCTGTGCATCTGAAACTTAGGAAATTAAATTAAAAAAAAAGTTAAAACACCACCATGTAATGTTGCCAACTCAGGCACTCAAACGTTAGCAAATGCCAAAATGAAGATGGCTAATGAAACCCTAATTCTGCCACTTTGAGTATGCATTATGATATGATGGTTAATTGCATGACTGTATACTTTTTTCCTCCACTGGGTCCCCGCCTCATTCAAGCACAGGATAACTTGTGGAGGTCTTTCAGTCCAAATCACCCCTGGCTGGGATACAACACAGGTTCACTGTCTTTACCCTCCAGGAAATCTTCATCTACTATTCTCCATCATTTTTATGAGGCATTTCATTTTCTCCTACTCGTGGCCAGACCAAAAAAGAAAAGGCAACGTGTGATCTAATAAACAGGGAATCGATTTGGGACTCAGGAAATCTGGGCCGTACTCCTGGCTTCCCACCCAGCTGGTGCGTGATCCTGGGTAAGTCACTGCTCCTTTCTGTACTTCTCTTTTCCCTGGTGCACTTTCTCTCTCTTGTCTGTTTACACTGAAAGCTCTTCACTGAAGGGACTGTTACATGTGGTTTTTATGTAGCCTGCACCACAATGGAGCCCCAATCCTGGCTGGGGCCTTTAGGTACTACTATAATATTAACAATAGTGCATACTCAAAAGCCTTGAATGGCATTTTAACCATGTCTAGTCCTGTTTTGAGCAAGCAGGCAATATAGTCTAGTGCTACAACATTGGACTAAGAGTCAGGAGACCTGGTTCCTATTCCCAGCTCTTCCACTGACCTGCAGTGTGCCCTTGGGCAAGTCACTTGCACTTCTCTGGGCCTGTTTCCCCTCCCACTCTTTGTCTGTTCTATCTATTTAGAATGAAAATTCTTTGGCTAGGAACTCTCTCTAACTGTGCGTTTATATAGCACCTAGTAAACTGGGGCTACTGCAATAATAATAATTAATAATAATAATAGTATGGGAAAATTCTTAAGGAAGGCCATTCGCATGACATTTCCAGTCAAATATTTTTAGACTCCAGAGATTCAGATAAGTATTCAAATGCTTCCTTTTCTGCATGGATTGTTTGAATATATTTAATTGCAAAAGGCACACATAGGACAACGGTCCACTATGTTGTAAAAAGCATTTCCCTAAAGTGGAGACTTTTACATGGGGGTTAATCCTACCATCTTTATTAAACCTGCATACCTCAGAGCCCACATAAATGTAAAGGCAGGGATCAGTGCATAACATTTAAACTGTCAAATGTTTGCATGGAGAATTATTTAATTGTTTATGTTTTATAGTAGTTTGGCTTTGGTTGTGTGACCCCACTTCAATTTGTCTGTTGCCTCTTCTTCTCTTTCTCATCCCCAGTGACCACAATCTTTCTGAATTCAACTGTGAACATCACTTCTAGAGAGGCGATACCAAAATCAATATTCATTTCACAGTTTAGACCCTTTACTCAGTTTCTCGCCGCTTCTCCCTTTGCATCCTCCATAGTGTCCTTCAGCTTAGCGTATCCAAACAAATGCCTCTTTGTTAAGAGCATCCTTAGACAAAACTCTAGCACCTCCATAACAAGCTCAGAATAAAATGGAATTGCTGCATAGTAAGTTCTTGATTCTTCTGCCATTGCAGTTAAAAATCCGATTGATTACAGTGAAAGCACAATTGGGCCCTTAAAATGTAACATATTTTAGATGTGTGTGAATGCTATAGGTTTCTCCAGGTTTGGGATTTCTTGAGCTGTGCTGTGTTCTTTCCAAAAAGATTCATTGAGTTAGACAGGTCAAGTTCCTGTGGGTGCAGTATATGCCATGCACTGGAAATTAAAGACCAGAAAATTAGCAGGGTTTGTTGTGTTACAAAGCTGTAAGCTTTTTTTATCATTATACTCATGGAAAAATGTACTGCACTAATGGAACACAACATTATGTTCCAAGTTGTATTTATGCTTGCAAGTAATGAGTATACTTCAGTTAAGCTTGGTTGGCAACAAACTTACCAGTTTTTCACCTTGACTTTATTTGATATGTACAAGGTGTGCGTTAAAGATAATGCCCTAGAATTGCCAAATGAGCGACTTTAGTCATGGCAGTCCTAGCATGGGTAAATGTGATGATGTGCAATTGGGAAATGGGAGGAAATCCCAGGAGACAAATCTTTTGGCATTCCAGATATACCAAAAATTGTCTGTGTCCCACTAATAGAAACCAACAAAAGTTTTTAAAAAAGGCAAGACTGGGAAAAAATTAAATAAAACCTAGTATATGAGCAGAACTAATATTAGTTTCCTGATAGGTGTAGATAGGCAAATAGAGTAATGGATCAGCTCAGGCATTGCCTGGGGAAACAAAAAGAAAATCTTCAATGCCCCTGTGCAAATTGAGGACACTAACAAT
The DNA here is from genome assembly GCF_028017835.1 of Emys orbicularis. NCBI lineage: Eukaryota > Metazoa > Chordata > Testudines > Emydidae > Emys > Emys orbicularis. The sequence goes on from NC_088686.1 coordinate 103,477,935, forward strand.
AAGTGTCTTTAGAAAGTAAAAGCCGATTTTGGGGGAATCAATTAATACTTTTTTTAATGGAAGTTCATATGGAATTAAAATTTGGGTAACCTGCAAGCCACAACTCCTGTGTCTCTAATGGGCAGTGTAATGATTGTTGATTTCAGTTTGTATTAGTCCTGCCTAGTCTCTTTCGGCGTTCCAGTTTCAGCTAATGGAAATCAAGCCCATTATGGTAAACGTAGGAAGCAAGTACATTAATAGTCGCATTGACATTAATTCAGATTGTAAACAATTCAGAACTGTTACCAGTACATGCTATATTGTGCCATCTTATTTGCTGCTTTCATAGGACTATTCCTTTCACAGCTTTTTAAAATACAGAACATTGACTGCCCCACAGTTTTCTGCGTTGGTAAACAAAACTGTTTGCAAATTCTGTTTTGCTCCCCACATCAACCCTTTACACCTTTTTTGTGTGTAGCTGCAAACACTTTTCAAGCCAGCAATGCCACCTACATTCATTGCAATGCAGTTCTGCGCTTTACTTTAAAAAAAGTTTAGCAAGGGGGAGATGTGGGGAAGAATGTAATGTAAGAGGTAGAAAGAAAAATGAGCTTATTTATACAGTAACACGTGTGTTAAAGCAATGCCTCCTTTCCTTGGCTATACACTCCCGCATTTTCTCTCTCACACACGTATATACACACACTCTCTTTAACTGTGCTTTGTCAGAATTAATGAGAAAAGTTCCCTTGCCCTAGGGGTAATTAGTGTCCTTGGAGTTAAATAAGCTAATACTTAGACACCTCTGGCACAGGCAATTATGTTTGTGTATTGAATAATTGATTCAAAGAGGGGGGGAAGGGGCTGCTAATCAGATCTGAGCATAATGAATTGATTTAATTAACAGGGGAATCTGAGGGTCCCTGGGAAATGTGTGCATTTATTCAGCAGCAAGAGAGAGTGCAAAGCACATAAATTGAGAGAGGAGAGAGGCAGGCAGGCAGCAAGTGCTTTTGCGTTCAGTGATAGGTTCGCATTTTTCCTCCCCCCACCTCCCTGCCTTTGAATATAATTTTAGATTTAGAGTGAAATAAAGAGAAAAGCACTTTGCAAGCCTGGAAAGCTCTGCAGTAGCGACAGCAAAAGAGGGGGGTTGTGAGCTATCACATGCAATTACATTAAAACAAAATTTTTGACTGTGCTCGTTGGGAAGGCGCTGGAGAACCGGCCCTCGATTTTGCCTCCCTTACCTTTTTTAAATTATTATTTATTTCTCAACTGGCATGTGATTTGGAGGGGGGAGAGGGGGGAGATTGCTTTTGCACTAGCAAAGCTCTTCAGTGCCGCTGCTGCATGTAATTCTAGCTCAGTGCAATCTAGGTTAAAAGTCGTGCAACTGTAGCTAGCTGGCTGGGGTGGGGGGGAGAAAAACAGGGAGGACGATCCGGGTGCATTTTTCGCTCGGCAGCGCTTTGCAAACACTCTCCGGTCCTCCGTCCCTTTCCCCTCCCTGGAGCGAAGGAGCAGAGGCGGCGGCTGGAGGGAGAGAGGACGCCAGAGACGGAGCGGCGGACCCAGCTGCTGCCCGCGACCCCCGGGACAATGGTGCTGGACAAGGAGGACGGTAGGTAGGAAGCCGAGATCGTGCGCGCTCGCCCGGCTCCTGTCCTCTCCCTTGGCTGCGGCCGGATAGGCAGCGCGAGATGCAGGAGGAGGGAGACAGCTGCTCTGTGTGTGTGTGGAGCAGGGGCATTTCTGCAAGTGTATGTCACTGTTACTGTACAAATCGGAGCATGCTGGCTCGTGTGTGTGTGTGTGGAGGGGTGTCTAAGGCAGGGCTTGGTTGATTGCCTCGCTAAACTCCATCGGATTTGTCGGATATTTACTTCCCCAGCTCTTCTTTAACAAGAACCGATTTCTTCCCCACTCACGTTATTTTTTGCTCTCATTAGCAAACGGAATGTTCTGTTCACTAGATCTTTCTGGCCTGGATTAGATTTCCTGCCTCTTTAAATCCATTAGTTTCAGTATTTTCTATTCTCCCAGCATGTCCACTGTCTGTTATCTCCTATTGTCGTGTTTACCCTCTTGCCTATTCCACCCTCACGTACCTCCCTCCCCTCCCCAGCTCCCTCCCCCTTTATGGCTCTAAACCTGCTATTAATGACTAAGCGCTCACAGCTTTGCTAAACTGCTTCACAAAGGGCGCCTTGGCTTATTGTGGGAAAGGATTTACTTTTTAAATGAGGCTGGGAAGAAAAGGGGGTGTGTGTATGTGGAAATGAGAGAGCTGACTGCATGCAAGTTTAGATCAACCATGTGCTTATTGTCAAGACTTGCTAGAAATTCATTTGGACTCACTTGGGAGCGGGGAGGGAGGCAGGGTTGGAGGCAGGATTTAAAGACTCTGTAAGCTAATTTAAAAGGAAATTAATTCTGGCGTGTAAAGTATTAAGAAGTGCTGGAGAAAAGAAAGACTGATGGTAACTCTCCAAAATAGCCTCCTGCATCCTGACGAAGCCTAGACAGCGAGAAATAAGGTGCTGTTGGAAGTGGTTTTTGTAATTTGGGGCCCGGGCGAATGGAGAGGATAACTCGGACCTCTGTCATCCACTAGTCTGCAGTCTTAGCTGTCAAATTTGGCAGTCCAGGGTTATTTGCTGCAGAGTGCTGGGGTAATGGTTTTTGTTGAGCTGAAAGCAACCCTTACAGGCTTGATGTAACAACACACTTAAAAACTCTTGCTAGCTTTATCCTACCGAGGCATTTGAATCCCCCACCCCAATCTTTAAAACTTATTTACAAAGCACCAGTGAGTACTGAAAGCATAATCACCTGCTGTTATACATGGCGATTGCTTCTTCCCGTTTCCCCCATAAGAGTTCATCATATTCACTTTTTTTATTCTTTTAAAATCATTCTATTCTAGTGTCATTTTCTCCATAATTGAAAAGACTGTTTCATTGTCAGCATGATTGCGTGTCAGAAATGAACATATATATGCCTGGACACCACTGATTCTGGCAGTATTTTGCTGTCCTTTTTCTGTACAACTGTGTTTTCAAATAGTGGCCTCTGCCTTAGGGATGAGCACATGGGTGGCTACTAGGTCAAGGCAAAGGTAATCTCATACGCTCTTCATTGGCATAGGCAACGCCTGGGGAAAGAAGTCCGTGCAGCTCAGAAAATGGTCCTTTCCTCCAAGTCCTTATTGGGGAAAATTGCGGTAACACAACACTGATATTTTTAATTGATCTCCTTCATCTGCTGATACCACTTTCCCACCCTTTCATCTCCCGCCAAGCTATGCCAGTCATATTATGTACAGGAATAGGAGCGTTACAGAGGTAACTGTCTTTTGAGGACACAGATGAGGGAATATGCTGTCGGTCATCATGATCAAAGTCCTGTTGCCAGTTCAGAACTGCATGACATCTTGGTGCATATAACTGTGTCACTGGCCATGAGGTCAGGTGGCATTAGCTTGTCACCATCATGCCAGTTTCAGTTACATTGCAAACTGAAAAGCCTCACATTGGTAGTGTTGCAGTGAATGCTATATGTTATGTGCCTGTATAAATTACCATAAAACTTCTCTCCCCGGTGGATGGGGGATTTAATTTGGAAAGGTGACTACCAGAATAAAAGAGACAGCGGGAAGTGTCCTTTTCCTCTCAATCTTGGAGTATCTGCCCCTGCAAGGTGAGAGCCTGCTTGACACATGCCTTAATGGAATCATTTGGGGAATGAGGAAAAATCATATGCCTGCTTGTGTGCTCCACCTGTGTGGGAGGGGGTCGAATCTCTAACAGCTAGAAGGTTAAATGCACACTGGGGCTCAGAGGGGTGTGTGGGGAGGGAGCTGAATGCCAAATTCATCTGCAGACTTAGAGGCCTTTATAGTATTCTAGTTTGTCAGAGTCCTCTGAAGTAAACTGATGCAGTGTTAGTAATGGGGTGTATAAAAGTCAAGTGTCTGTGTGTGTGTGTGTGGGGGGGGGAGTAAAGGGGAGAGAACTTGATCTAAATGTTAAGTAAAAGGTATGAAATTTTCAGAAAAAAGAAAAATAAACCTCTCGCATCTATTCCTCCATACACCATGATACATGGGGCTAAGTAATAAAGTCAGTACAGTTAAGCAAGGTTAATTCTTTTCTGGTAGTGCTCATGTGCGATAGGGTTTGTATTTCCATCTGATTTCATATTTGTGGGTAAGCTACAATGGGCGATCCCTGAAACTTAAATTGTTACAGTGCAAATTTTGTTTGACTAGAGGGAAAAAGGTTGCCTTTTTACTTTCAGCATGAAAGTCCTCCAGTAATAATAATAATAATCTAGGCAACGTCTTAATCTCCCTTAACTTTTTGCCAAAGGGTGCCTGCCAACCCATATCTCTTTAAATCTGATTGACGGGTTAACAGCAGGATGCTGCCTCTGCCGCAGAAGTAAGGGAAGCAGGTGAGCTGTGAGGAAAGACTGAGATCTAAAGAGGGTTTGCTAATGGGGGTATTTGGGTTCTTTCAAGTATTGCAGACGGACTCGTTAAACATAAGGAGCTCAGGGCTGGAATGATGGTGGTGTAAGGAAGTGAAACTAGAACCATTGATTATCCAGACAGTTCTCAACAGCCCTCATTCCAGGAGCTCTCGTGAACGACGATATAAAAGGAAATAATGGGGATGGTGGTGAAGGTAAGGAGGAAATTAGAATGAAATGTACTTAAAAAGAAGAATAGTAAGAAACCCCTGATGTGGAGATCAGAGTAACAAACTGTAGTAATGTCTGGGAATCTTCAAAACTGTTGATAGTGTAGTTATGCTAGTGGAGAAATTATGCCTGTTAAAAGTCAGAGGAATTAGGCACAGAAGGCGAGATTAAGAGAGGAAACTATTTTATGAGGAGGTTATTTTATGCTTTCCTTTCTCTTTCTGCCTGACTTGGATGGAGCTCCAGTTGCCTGATCAGGTGTGAATGTTAAAAAGGATGCTGGATCTGCACAGGTTATAAATGGACTAAAATGGAGGCTATCACTAGCTATACCAATTGCTTGTCTTAAAAGACCTTGTTAGTGAAAATGGGTCTGTTCTATTAATGCAAGCAGGTCTCCTTCTGGGGACAGGTCTGTTTTTGTTTTTAGGATTTTTAGAAGGTTAAAAAACAAAGTTGCAGATCACAGATACCCAATTGACTTTTTTTCTTTTTTTGCAGGGTCATTTTTAATCTTAAAAAGCTAGCTCTTCTGCATAAGAAGGCACTGTGATAGTTTAATGAATGCTGCATGCATCCATGTGGGAAACCAGGAATTGTTTAAGTCCCTCATTCCTCCAGCAGTCTTGGGGCATTGCAGAGAGCTCACATCCTCTTAGGTAGAAGTTGTAATGTGCTCCTTGCTTTTGCATCCCTGAGAGCTAGTTGTCCAGCCGTATTGTTGTTTTGGAGGAGATTGCTCTCCCAGCCTCAGGGTACGGGTTGCAATGAAGGCTTCAGGGGAGTATGCAAGCCTTAGGGTGACACCGTCACCATCACACAGGGTCTAATAATCAGTTTGCTGCCTAGTAAGTGGAAAGCTGCCTGGACGCAAACACTTCTTGGTGTCTATATGGGCAACAGAAAAACAATGCTACATTCCTAAGGGCTCTGCAAATATCATTGTGGGTAAAGGGGGAGAGTACAAAAAAATTGTCAGGTTCCTGACTTGAGGTATTGCGGCACTGTCAAGTTATGTCTGTAAGGTACCATCGGTTCATATGTCTGAAGTGACACAATATAACCCGACAGATAGAACACACTGTAATTTTAGAAAATATTTTAAAACGGAAACTTATGCAAGTGTTTTCCAAAATGAATCTTCAGAGCTGAAGTTAAAGAACATCTTTCTGAGCCAAAATCTGTAGAGACTTGCCCCTATGCAATTCTGGTGTGTTTGCCACAGCCGAATTTGGCCCTGTAGGTCTCTTTCGTTTTGACTTGCACAAACAAACCAGCCCAGTGTCCAATACGATAATTACATATCTCAGGATTATTATAGATATTCCTCAAATATATAATTACTGCTAATGCTTTGACAGTGGAGAGCAGAACTTCTGCTAAAAAGAACCCATCAGTAAGCGGATCTCAAATATCATGACCAGTTCAAATGATTGGTTTAATTGTAGCTGATTCTGTTTAATTGCTAGTAAAGTGTTTTAAGGGATACAGGATGTGTGTATATATATATATATGTATATATATATGTATATATATATGTATATATATATGTATATATATATGTATATATATATGTATATATATATGTATATATATAAATTTTTTTTTACTGGTGTCTGAAATGAGCAAGTGTGTAAGGAATGTTTAAGAATTATTAGTTTGCAAAACGGAATCCAAGTTATTGGGTATGTAGAAGTAATGCAGGAATAAAATGGATACTGGTACAGCACTCTACATATTAATGCATAATATTTTTGACAGCTACATAATCAATCTGTAGGTATATTTACCAAAAATAGGTCAACAGTAATACACAGCAGCTATTTAATGTAGATGAGAAGCTTAAACATCATGTAATTACCAAAGTCGCTACTTTAAATATACTCTTTACAAAGATGAAAAAAGTATTGCCCCAAAATAGAAGCTGTGGGGTAGAAAAAAAGTGTGTCAGAAGTAAGGTGTTGTGATCCAAAAAACGTTGGAATATGTTTTCTAATAAAGGTTAGCAATACATTAGAGGAAATATTACAGTATTTACCTATGCTAGATTAGAAATTCCTAATTTTCTGTTAGTTAAACATTTTTGAACAAACACTAGCAGGCATTAGTTACCACAACTTTGGCCTGCAGTCCCCTTCCTTTTTAATTTTCAGTAGCTAAAATAAATGATCACTTAGCTGTTGCACTCTTACCCTAAAGTACAATTTCAATCCTTGCAAACTATATTAGAAGGAGAAGAATAGAAGTTTTAAGTACTGGATGAAAATGATTCTATGCAAAATGATATATTTAACATCAAATATGTTCAAGGACTGTTAGGATTAAGTATTCAAAATGAAGGGGGAAGGAAAAAGCCATTTGAGCTGAGGATAAGGAATCTAATTAAAAATAGGTATTAAGGATATATAACTTGAGCCTGCTATCATGCTTTAGAAGAGTACTGTTGTATCAGTTGTAAAGGGGAGGGAGAAATATCATTAAAATGAGAATAAAATGTTTTCTGGGATTTAAAAAAAAAAACCCACGCCTGAAATTGTAGATTGCGCTTCGTATTGAAGGACCTCATCCTGTAATCTTGATTGACACGATTGAAGACAATGGGCTACTTGTGAGAGTAAGGCCTACTCATTTGAGGAAAGATGGAAGATTGCCCTCCCCCAACTGTGTTGGTTTATATTCCAGTATTAGTAGAATTAACTGCAACAACGATGTCTCTGAGCAAGTAGAGCAAATGGGCAAGGATTAATATTGCACTCAATTTGTAGAAATTGTTGTACTATCTGAAATGCTGCATGAAGTCCTGAAATTCACAAAGTGTATTTTAGAAATTTCTTAAGTGTGCATGGAAAAACAAGGTCAAAATGAGCTTTGAGAAGTGTTGCATCAAGTTCTAAACCATGACACATCTGTGAAATAGAGTTAATAATGGAAGAAAGCAGTGTGACAGGGCTATGGTCTTAGACTCTATGCAGGGAATTTTAAGTTTTAGTAGGGAAAGGGAGAGTCCCTAACCCATTAGAAGCTACAGGACAGTTTCAAATGACACTTCAAGTTTTCAATGAGCAAAGCAAGGAAGGGGGGAATGCTTTGGAGACAGATGTATATCTAGAGAGAGGTGAAAGTAAAACACAGTTGTATAAGATGCAGTACATAAAGATAAATATTGAAAGAGTATGTTGTGTATGAAAATTGATCTGTGATAATGAACAGCATTAAAAAGAGGCAAGGTTAGTAATGTTTGAAACACTAAAGATACTCGGTAGCTATTAAAACTAAATTTACAGATACTGTACTGCAGGTGGTGCTGCTGAGCTAGAAAGGCTTAAATTCACCATTAAATCCTGACAGAAGAATAAGAGGGGGTCCCTGGGAAATGTGTGCATTTATTCAGGAGCAAGTGGGCAAAGCGCACAAATTGAGAGACAGAGGCAGCAGTAGCCGGGCTTAGCTATATTCCCCTCTCTCTGAATATAATTTGAGATTTAGATTCATCTTAAATCCAAGGGAAAACACTTTGTAGGGGTTGAAAGCTGTGTAGTTGCAACAGCCGGGGTTATGAGCTATCAAATGCAATTACATTAAAACAGATTATACTGTGCAAATTGAGCCATTTAGAAGGTGAGAACCAAAGAAACAGCTCTGATCCCCCCTTTTTTTCTAAATTGCAGTTTTAGTTCTTTGCAATTCTGAGGTACAAAAGTAGGTGAGACTGGTTTTGTATCTGCAAAGTGCTTCATTTCTGAATGTAATTCTAACTGAGTGCAATCTAGGTTAAAAGCTGGACAACTGGGTAATTAGAGCTCACTGGCTGCTAAAGGACGATCAGCTGTGCTGTGGCTCATCTGTGTTCCCAGAGACTAGTTCTCTTCTTCCCTGAGTGAAGGCTGCTGGAGACAGAGCATCTGTACCCGGACTCCTCTTGATCCCTGAGATGATGGTGCTGGACAAGGAGGACGGTAGGTGGGCTGAGATTCCTTAAGCTTGTACACAGTGTATACCGTACGGAGTTACATGTAAGTAAATGGCTCTGACACACGTGTACAGTGTGCATGTTTGGGTGTTCTGCCTTCACCCTTTGATATTTTTCCCTGTGCCAGTAACAGGGGAAATTCGCTCTTTATCTTACTTTTCCCCTGGCTTTGCTGAAAAGTCAGCTAGCCCAGAAGGGTTTACTCCAGGCTCTGTTTGCTGAAGGACATGTGGTATAAACAGTTTTTTTTTATTCATTTGGATTTTTCTTCCCAGCAAATGACAATATGACTCTATTTTGCCCATCTTAGCCTGTTTATTTTAATAGCTTTTATTTTTGCATCTAATTTTGAGGCTTCCTTTCCCACATCTTTTTTTAATTTACATGTTTAATATATATTACTGCTCTATATATTACTGCTCTTCTTCATAGCTATAAACCTAATGACAATAAGCTAACAGGCCTGCTAAACTGCTCTGGCAAAGAATCATTGGTTTATTGTGAGAATTTACTCTCTCTAAATGGGAGAGGTGGTGCTACTGTAGGAAGGTAACTTAATGAATGAAGCTGAAGGAGAGAGTGACTGTGTTTAAGTTTGGGTGCTGGCATGTGCTTCCATTATTTTTAAAGCTAGCTGTCCTTACGAAGGAAGGAGCAGTGCAATAATTTAGGGACGAGTCAAAGATTATGCTGAGGCACTGTTATCTAGTAGTTAGAGAACCTGTGTCTTCCTCATGTGACTGCCATTTGCCTTTGGGCAAGCAACTTAACTGCTCTGTCACTGGTAGTTTCTAGGATGAATATGGTAAGTTTGACCACAAGTTTTCTGATGAGAAAACAAACATTGCTTTGTGACCTGTGTGACAAACACAGCATTTTGGGGGCGCTACCATAATGTTAATGGCAAAGCTAAATATTGGGGATTGCCATTTTCTTTTAAAAAGGCTATTCTGACCTTTAGATAGGTGTGAGCGCTCGTTCTTTCATATTCATTTTCTAAATAGATAACTTAATTGTGTTGTGTCCGCCAGTACGTGCTGCTGGATAGTATGGATTCTGGTAGCTTTTAGCATGTCTGTGCATGCGAAAAGATCTGTAACAGCTGAAAAGTTAGACGTGGGTGTCATTTGGAGGCAGAATGGAGGGACTGAATTTCCACGGGTTTACAGATGAGAAAATTTGGAAGGATGTTTAATATACCTGGAACCCTATGAATTTAAACACTTTGACACCCAGTAATAGCAATATTGCTATGTTAGATGTGTCTCAGTTCTTGACAAAAAGAGGAATTGTTTTCCCCTGTCAAAATTGATGCTAATCACATAACACTAATAGTACTTAAAACTAAGTAATTCAAATATCAGGTTGAAAGGGGAGGATTTCCTTCTATGCTGCTGTTCTAGTATTAAAATGGATTTTGTGTAATGGGAAATATTTGGAATAGGAAGAGCCTGAGTATTAAAAAGTAACCCACATCTGGTGGTTTCTAACCAGTAGGTTTCATAATTGCTACATTGAGGTTTTCCAACATTAAAATAACCATAAGAATTCTGCTCAAATATTATATCAGACCTGTAGCTTTGCTTATAGTGGACTTTTTTCAGGTATCTGGAGGACCATCATCAGTAGATATAATGTATTTTACATGATCAGCGAACTCCAACTTATTTGCAAGTTCAGAGAACCTTAGTCTGGTTTTATGGAGTGGAACACAAGTACTTTGCCTAACCTTGGATTGACCTGCAGGTTGTGGTGAATAAAATTTGGATGGATTTTTTTTTTTTCCACCAAGACTTTTCCTCTTTATTTAAAAAAAAATTACAAAAATCTTATTGCCTTTCTCCTCAGTTCTATGAAATTCATAAAGTCTTAACTCTGAATTGACAATCATGGTGTCTTATTTACAAATTTCATGTCTGGAAGGCATAACCAGTCTTACCAATACGGTAGCAGTCAGTTTGGCTCCCTGAAATTTCCAAATAACCTGACCTAGAAGATACAAATTTTGATTTCTATTGAGTTGTCTGATTGGTTTCCTTGTCGACATATTAGAGCTTAGAAAATGAAGTAGATAAGAAGCATCTGTTACAAATCTTCTCCAGCAACTTTACAGATGACTGTACGGTGGCTAAAAAGTATTAAGTGGTTGCATATTGCTTATGCTGGAAAAACAAATGAAGGTCTCTGGATTTCAAAGGCTTTGAAGCAGCTCAGCTCTCAAAGGTGTTCTGTTGCTTTTTTTGGCTGTGTAAGTTGAATCTAGTGAGTTTATTTTATCAGAAGCATAAGGCTACTCTGTAATCTTCCTCTGAATAAGACATATTTGGCTGGCTGACCTTATTTCCTATTGGGCCACAAGTTGTGTACTGCTTTTTTTTTTTTTTTTTTTTTTTTTTTTATTAAACAAAAACAATTTCTCCCACATTTTAAAATCCTCCTTTGCAGTTCATGCTTGCACTCAGAATTATAATCTGTGATGATGGAACAATATGAACAGAGCCGAACAGCCAAAATTAAATTCTTTAGTTTGAGGAAGTGCTGTTACCTGCGTAAAAGCAAAAATGCATCATGTAGAGATCACATTTTCAAGTGTAATGCGCGAATAACACTCAAAGCAAAACAAAAATTCAGTCTTTGTAATAGCAATTAGGAAAATACTGCTGCTTATTCCAGCAATAATATTTGCTAACAATGAAGCGCAGCCTAGTAAGTAGTATGTATGGCATGAAACACACTAACAGAAATCATAATTCTTCCATTACAAAAAATGCAACTTTTTTCACCTAACTTGTGCTGTTAACTACTCAGTGTCTTAGACCCAGCTTATTGAAGAGCTTGTTACTGCACTCTTCACATGTACGAAGGCACTGATCAGAATGTGTTTATACCCCAAAAGCTGGTACAGCCAACAGTGCATACAAACATGGATCTTGTGTGTCAAAAATAGAACTTGAATCAATTAAATGTGGCAAAAGAATAGGCAATGTGAATACCAGGTGGGAGAGTTCCAGCAAATGTGATGGGCGTCTTGGATGAAGACTTGATATTTAGAGGGTGACCCCAAAATATGGGTAGCAAGGACGGACGTGGGTGTGAGTTTGCGAAAAGAAGCCGCGCATCAGTATGAAGTATTTAGGGCAATGAATATCGGAGAATCTGAAACAAGATCAGTGGTAAACAATGGAGACGTCTGAAAAAGGAGGTAATATTGAGGCACCAGAAAAAAAACAAGCGGTTTGGAAGATGGTTGGAATAATTTAACTTGGAGAGAACCAGTGTGCGCTCCAGGGCTGCGGTCTTCTATTCAGTTAATCCATGCATTTCTGAAAGGTTGTTTAGCAAATGGATTTGTATTAACTGATTTGATGTGAGTTGAAACAGCAGGTAATAATCAAACACTTGCATGCATCGGGCTGTGGGGGAAGGAATAATACGGGGAGAATTAACCTTAAAATACAGGACTCCATGAAATAGGGCCACAAAACAGCATTTCTCTCATCTATATTTAATAGCAGGAGGTTCTCACTTATCCACTTAAAAGTATCCCTTACGCAACATGGTAAATGAAGGCAAAGCCACTTGGAGAAAAAGAAAGAAGGACCAGATCTAGATAAAGATGGATTAAATACCATAGATGTTGATCGCTAGGTGGTTATAAAGTGTGAATAAAAGCAATGGGTCCAAACAGAATCCTGTGTCATGGTAAATCAGGAGAACAAAGATATTTTTTCCCTTCTTCCAACCACAAACCCAGTGACAAGAATGATCAGTGAGATAGGACTTCAGCCATGAGATCGGGGCCCAGGCATTCATCTTATAAATGAACATGTTAGATGCCACAGACAAATACAGCAAGATCAAGATATGACATTTTACTCAATGTATAGAACCATTTACATTCAAGATCATTATAGACCTCTAATAAGGTAGTTATTGAATGAACACAAGCCTAAACATGAAATAGTGCTACCTTTTGGAAGAAAGAATATCCAGTGGCTAGGTTTGTCAGAGATGTGAGATTTTTTTTTTAATCAACAGATATTATAGATTTTTATTTTTAAACATTTGTTTAGTTTATTTTTAAATTTATTATCAACGGAAATATTTTTCATTGGTATTTGTGTTTGTATGGTGAAATCAACATTTACCAATAAAAATATAATCTTTCCAAGACCACCTATATGTTGCTGACATTAAAAAAGGAAATGGCAAATTGATCAGACACGTGCTGAAGAGCCAAGCGAGGAGTGATGGGGAAAATAGATGATACCTGGCGAGGGCAGAGAGTCACTTTCTTCTAACACTGAATATGGAACTTTATTAGAAATCAGGAAAGCTGTTTTATTCTGAAAGCTGTTTCTTTCTTCCTCTGCTTTTGCTGAGAACCTTCTCCAAGACCTGTCCCTGTCTGGCTTCCTGTTTCTGTTCTAAAGAAACACTGCACGTCCTCCTAGAAGTCACCTTATTCAAAGAATGAAAAACTTCTGCTGCTGAGAACTGGTTATATAACCCAACCAATTAAGGAAATGTATATAGTTAGGGGCCAATCATGCAACCTGCTGCATAAGTGTAATTGCTGTGGATTCTGTTTGGAGTCACAAAAGGGAAATGTTTGAGATTGTACCTGGTACAGGAAGTGTGAAATTGGTGGTATAGCTAAAAGTGCAATGGCAGGATGAACAAAAATGAGAGGTGATAGCTTAAAAACATGTATGAAGAGGGAAGTGGAGGGCAGAAAAGCAAGGTTCTAGGTAAAAATAGAATAGGATTTGAGATGGATAAATCATCAGATTAGGTTCCAGTAAACACCCTAAAGCAGCAATTCTCAACCAGGGATCTGGGGCCCCCTGGGGGGGCTGCGAGCAGGTTTCAGGGGAACCTCCAAAATAAATCAGAGAGCAGGGCCGGTGTTAGACTCACTGGGGCCCAGGGCAGGAAGCTGAAGCCCGAGCCCCCCGCCGCCTGGGGCTGAAGCCGAAGCCTGAGCAACTTAACTTCGCAGGGCCCCCTGTGGCATGGTGCCCTGGGTACGTGCCCTGCTTGCTACCCCTAACGCTGGCCCTGGCTTTTAATCTACTGGATATGCAGAAAAAAACGTTGTTGTGGCACAGGTGGGCTATGGAGGTTTTATAGCATGTTGGGGGCTCAGAAAAAAAAACTGTTGAGAACCCCTGCCCTAAAGCTTAGCTGCTTCAAATCTTGTGGGATTGCACATTTAGGAGAACAGTCATTCTTGGGGCGCTTGGCTGAAAAGATGACTCTAAAATATCCTTCAATACTGCAGAAAGGGTCAGGCTGAACGTTTAGATGAGTTCTTAGTTGAATGAAATTGGTTTTGCCCATCCTGAAAGGAAATGGAGAAGTTAACATTTCTAATAGCAGAGAGTTGTATTTTCTGGATATATATACTCCTGTGTAGTACAATCAAGGTCATTTTGTAGTCTGCAGGGATACGGTATTGAGGCTGGACTCCTCTTCCAAGCGTCAATGTTTTTAAGTTCTGAGGTGCTGCTGATACGTTGCAGTTGTCTTCTGGGCATATTATGTGATTAAAACAATTAGGAAACACTTTTTCAACTTTGGGGGTGGGTTTGGGAGGGAGGGATAAAAGATGAGACTGAATCATGGAAATTATTTAGGTTTAATTTTGGATTTAAATGCAATAAGAAGGCTGCTCAACAGTTAGTAAGATGAAAATCTGTTGCACTGCCTGTGGGTTGGTGTTCCATTTTCATGTGGTATTTGTGAAGGCTGTGTATTTTATCTGTTTGCTGTAGCATCTCTTAAGAGAGTCATCAAAGTATAGAATCTTCCAAAAAAAAAAAAGTCCTTGTACGAGCAGTGCATTATTAATAAAGTAATCCATTAGATCTGGTGATAAAGGGTCACGGCACAGTCTGAAATATCCGTTTTTAAATGGTTAAGAAGTTATCATGGTTGGAGGATTAATTGATTCCACTTGGGAGGCTTTTTTAGGTTTTTAGAGTTCACCTTTAGAAACACATTTCACTATTTGTAAATGTCTGTTTCCTATTCAAAGTTTTTTGTTTAACCTAGGTCAAATAATTAAGCTTATAACAACATTAGGCTTTCATCAAAAGTAACTGAACAGCTACAAAAGGAAAATATGCTGGCAGCACTAGTGTTAAGTGCATCTTTAAACCATTTTATCTTAGGTTAAGAATATGAAAGTTCATGGCAAATAAAATATTTGAAATCCATCCAAATCATAGTAATGGTATCAAAAAACATTAAGCGTGGTATTCTAAGAATAGAAAATACATTGCAGATATTGCTAACTGCTGAACTCTAAAACTCTAATGGGGCTATGTGTTTTTAAAATTGTGTTGAATTGTCATCGTTTAGTGTATTGTGAAGTTTTAAACAGTATAAAAATCACTGCCCCCAACTCCAGTAATGTGGGTGAACTGTCCACAAGAAATGATTTTTTCAGTGACTGTAGCACCTATTCACCAATAATTTTGGGGGCGGCTGGAAGGACTTGTCTATTTTTTGTTATCTTGTTTACTATTAGATTAGCATATTTCAGCCTATAGATGGTTTGTGAACAATCCACTGCAGCTGTTTTGATAGTTCTCCAATTTGTGGCTTATTTTCCTGTTCCCTGACAGGATGACCCCCCAAGCCAATAGAGTTTTCAAGACTGTTTGTTGGCTACTGCTTCGCAAATAGATGGCACGCTCTTTGGGGCAGAGACTGTCTTTTTGTTATGTTTGTACAGCATCTAGCACAATGAAGTTCTGGGCTATGACCAGGGCTCCGATACACTACGATAATACAATTAATAATAATAAATATATTTACACAGGTAGACACACAACTTCCTTCTGCTATACATGTTCTTGCAAAAAAAAAAATCATAGAGTGGGCATCAGAGAGGATCACAGTAGTGGTGAATGAATTTACATTTTTTTGTTTAAATGACCATTTGTGTATTTTCTACTGCAGTGTTCAAAATTCTGCACTCACTGATCAAATTCCCAGTATGTGTTTACAAAACTCGGGGAATACTTGGTTGATGCAACTACTGGTTTTAACAGTTCTGCTCTTTTTCTAAAAGAAAAACATTTAGGGTTATTCATGAGTTAAGAAAACTTGAACCAAAACTAAACCATAAAAAAAACCCGCACTAATATAAACATATATTTGGGTCAAGGCCAGAGATGCTCCTAGGTGGTTCATTATGGATATGAGATAGAAATGTATTCCAGAGGACTGTATTTCTAATAAATAAAAAAGCATAATGAGACTGTAACTGGGAAGGAAGACAAAAGCAGCCATGCTTTAAATTGTTAATGATGGTGCCAGTGGCTGCAGCTTTACCACAGCTGTTTAAATTGATCTGCTAGTGAAAATGTTTTGTTTTGGCACTTTCCCTTCATGTGCAACCCTTTCAAAGGGACCCCTGGAAGCTTTTCAAAGGGGAATTGTGATCTCTTCCTAAATGGGGTTTAGAGCACCAGAGTTCCAATATTTTGGATTATTTAAACATACAAGTGTGTGTTCTCTTTTTGTAATACTTTTGACAGGTACACAGTTGTTTTCCCTTCATTCCTCCCCCCCCCCCCTTACAAATTATTAATGCCTTATTCTAAAGGGTATTTCTTTGGCTTCAGCATCACCCTGCTATCCAGTCTCTCCTTTTTCTCAGGTTTCAGAGTAGCAGCCGTGTTAGTCTGTATCCGCAAAAAAGAACAGGAGTACTTGTGGCACCTTAGAGACTAACAAATTTATTAGAGCATAAGCTTTCGTGGGCTACAACCCACATATGCATCCGAAGAAGTGGGTTGTAGCCCACGAAAGCTTATGCTCTAATAAATTTGTTAGTCTCTAAGGTGCCACAAGTACTCCTGTTCTCCTTTTTCTGACACTGTCATGCTTAATAAGAAAAGCAAAATAGTACTGCTTAAACTTGAGACATAAAGGACTACCAGTAATTTCTGTCAAGTGCCTCGTTAGAGATTGTACTGTAAAATGTGTGCCTTTATATTATTATTTTATTATGTATTTTTTGCCAAGACCCCCTTGTGTTAGGTGGTGCACAAACAGAGAACAAAAAGAGATGTTTGGGGTTTAACAGTTTATTTCTAGATTTGGGGCTACCTTTTAGCTGATTGATCCACTTCAGCATCTTTCCATATTTAGACCATGCATTTGCATTCAGAAGTAACAAGTACAGTCTCCAGATGATAAAATCCCACTAACAAGTTGAGACGAATGTGTTGCTTTTATTTATTTTATTTTTACCAATGTATTGTCTGAAGCAAATCGTGTGTGTTCAAGTAGTTTCGAAAAGGTAGCCCACTCAGGACTGTTTTATCCACTGCCTACGAAGTTACAGTCCCCACCTCAAGGAACTTACACTCTGTGCACCAAACTATTTGGAAACATATATAAAGACTGCTGTGTGGGCCCATGATGGCACTGTAGATATTGAAGACACTTACTAGATGTCTCCGTGGATAGGCTGGGTCTGGTGTGCTTTAGGTCATCTTGGCAACTCAATTTCTGCATCATGTTTATACCTGAGGATATTTAACATTGTTCAGAATCCATTATATATTCATTTTTATTCTCCTTTGTGGAAAATGACTTCTGTAAGTACTCTGCTATGGATATGAAAGGCTGTACTAGGCATCATCTCAAACCCTTTGACCTGTCTGCATAGACTGGAGCTCTGTTTTTGAAAGGACTCCTTTATATCTGTTTTTACTCCATGCCCTTCCATTCATTTGCCTATACAAAGCAATAAAGGGTAAAACTAAAGTAACATAAATTGGTCTGTCTTCCTGAATCCATGTCTCACTAATGTACCCAGATTAACTCAACTGTAAATTGTCTCCTTTGGATGTCGTGTCTTGCTAAAAGTTTCCTATATGATTCATGATTTGGATTGCTTTTAACAGCTATTGGCTAAGCAATATGGTAAATGTACAAGGTGATGCAATTGGCATTAGTGAGAGGATGCACAGGAGCATGTAATGCAGTCAATACTACATTAACTACTGATGCCCAATTACAGAAACTGGAAGAGTGGCTTTTAGGAGCATTAGGACTTGCAGAAGAGCTGAGATCACCTGCCGCTCCTTGCCTAAAAGCTTCACCCTTTATGCGCTGGGATCAAAGCAAACATTCAGTTGCTGCTTTATCATGTATAGTAACGAAGGTGGGTTTTTTCAAAGAAGTGTCACACTGATGCTTTTAACACATGTAAATTCAAATTTCCATATTTCAAGATTCTCTTTCCATCTCCTGAGGCAAGACTTTATTTGAATAAAAACTCTCTAACCACCTCTGTACTTACTGGTTCTGTTTTTCTACATCCTACTACTTTAGCCATTTTCGTTTAAAGAAACACTTTAAGTGCAGTTTAGAGTGTCCTATTTCAGTGAGTCAGACAGAACACGACTCTATTCCCCCCCCCCCCAGTCTCCTGTCCTTTCTCTAATCTGTACATGATTGAGACCTCAGCTGGCTTACACTCTCGAAAAATGTTCTAAAGTACAGCCAGACACTCTATAAAACAGGATATTTGAGTGTGACCTCTTAGCAGTCCATGTTCAAATTAAGCATATATTGTTTCCACCACTGCTTTTGAAACCCAATTGCAATAGTTTGATTATAGGGCCACATTATGCTTTAAATGCAGCGTGCACTTCTCCTATACTAAGTTTAGTATTGCTGCAGTTTCTATTTTAAAATGAGCAATGTTACTGCTGTATCACAGTATTAGCAAGCCACAGAGGAGTTCTTAACTTTGAGACAGGATTGTGGGAGGGAAAGCTGTAAGGACACTTAAATATTTTAATATAAAAGAAAGCTACTAGGTGGCTTAACACTTTTTTCATTGATTCTCATCTTCCAGTTAGGATACTTCGCATATCCCTAGTGCTTTTCTTTCTCAAAACATTTTAAGAATATTAAATAATTCCTCCCAACACGCTATGTATTAGACCCTTTTACAGTTGTAAAACCAGGGCATACCGAGGTTTGGTGACTTGCCGAAGCCCAGAGAGAGGGAGTTGGTTTTACAAATGCTACTAGAGTGCCTGTGCTAATTTGTTCCTAACTTGGGTGGCCTGATCTCTCCTTGCACAGCCCTTGTCTCCCCTACTCAGTTGAGTGAGGGCTGCTCAGACAGCATCTCCAGCCTTGGTTGGGGAGAGTACAGGCTGTTGACCTGATACTCTTGTGAGCAAAAATGGTTGAGCTGAACAGAGGTGGGAAGTGGGAGCAGTGCTGGCTGCATCCTCCCACTCACTGGCCAGATTCACGGGGGGGGGGGGGGGGGGGCGCACCACTCCAGGAAAAAGAGTGGAAGAACCTTGCTAGCCCAGGCAGGAGAGGAATAACCATTGTCACAACACTCGTGGGCATCTGGCGAGGGCCATGCAGCTTCATGCTGACTGCCCCTTTCTCTGGGCTGACTGCAGAGTAGCATCTGAACCCTGTGTGCTTAAGCAGGTGCTCCTCAGTTTGCTTTCTGTGGCCTAATGGGATATGTCAACACTATATTCTAAATGTGGGCTTACAGTTGCTGGACCTAGGTCTCGCTGCCATAGTAACGAGGCCATACTGCACTATGCAGACCTTTTGACTTGGCTTTGCAGCCTGAGTTGTGTCCACACTGCAAAATGACAGGGCTTGGCCCTGAATTGCAGAGGAACTCTGGCTCTGACCCACTTCCTAGCAGGGTCCTAGGACCCGGTCCTATGGGCTTGCTGACCTGAGTCAGGCTGATTTGTGTATAGATGGAAGGGGAGGTTGGGCTCAAACCTGAGTCAGTGCCTCGGCTTAATGTGCAGTGTAGACATACCTATAGAAGTTAGATCCAACTGATGATAAAAGCCCTCCTTTCAGCAAAGAGAAAAAAAATCTCTGCCAGCACATTGTTCTCTGGCACAGTTGGGGTGCAACGCTCTAACATGTTGATTCTTGCTTTTGCGGACAGAAAAACTATTATGACCATCTTAGAAAGCCATGTGGAATCCTAAGGCAGCTCCCCCAACACCATTTTGTTTGTAGATGGGGCCTAAAACTTCTTGACCATTAGTGCCTTAGTTATCAACGTAAAACAAGGTCACAACCAACATAGCCCCTGCCTTGTTTAATGCCTCTGCATATTCAGCTAGCTGGAAGAGTTTGTTCTGCTGGACAAGGGGCAAGGGGAAAAAGCATTGCTGTTTTTAAGAGGATTGTCGCTTTCAGTTCCTGATCGATGTTCTTTTGAACAGCTGAGGGGGAGGGAGCAGAAGGTAACGTGATGGCTTGCCACCTTTTAAGTACATTAGTGCAAGGAGTACAAGCATTGGAGACATGAGGGAACTTAACTGAGCTTTGCATTTAGCCTGGCCTCAATGTGTAGTACAGACTAGTATCCTACCCTTGATGCATTTTCCTGTACTGGTACAAACTGTGGTTTGTCTCTACGTATCCAGTAGGGCAAGTCAAAACATCCTTGAAGGACTTTTTCTTGAGTCGGTGTTTTCTCTTATTTGTTCTTCATAAGAGAACAGATGTGTAACCTTCTCTATGCAAAATTAAAATAAATAGTGGTGGTATTGTCCTTGAGATTACTAGAACACTTAGGGTATGTTGCTGTACTCCTCAGAGCTTTGGAGTCCTGGGAATCAAAGGGCTGGAATTTACAGAGGTTAAGTTAAACAAGCACTAACTTTCTTTTTTTATTTTGTTCCCGTATCTCTTTTTAATTCGGATTAAGCGAAAATGTAACAACCGCCTTTAAAAATTGGTAAAAATGATTCATTGGCTAGCCTGTTCAGTTTTTTAAACTTGCACTGTTTAAGTGGGCTGCTCAGTGAAACTTGTACATTCATGAAATAGCTGATTGAAAAGCAATATTTCAGATAAATACAAGCCAGCGATCTATCAGCAGTTGTAATAAAAGCTGGGCTTCAGGCTGTGATTTTATTTTGAAATAATAAGAATTGCTTTATTCTTTTTACTTGAGTTACCATGGTAATTCTGTCGCGTAGCAGTGTTATATTGATTTAGAAAGTGGACAGTAATATTTCTTTTGTGTTATTCTGTTTCTAGGGGTTGATTTCTAATTTCCACTTGGAGATTACTTTTCTTAAGTCCCTTCCCCTTTTTTTTTCTCTAGCAGTGTAATTTTCCTCTCACACATTGCTATTTTCTGAGCTTATTGGTTTGCTCTTATTTTAAATTAAACTTGCTGGTTTCAAATATTGAAATGACATCTTTGTCTGTGTCTGTACTTTGGTTTAGCAAAATATTACAGTCTGCTGTTTTATGCTTAATAATTTAAGGGAGGCTTTATGTCTGCCATCAATGGTTGTTGGTAACTAATGCCTAAACCAACACAAAGCTTAAACCTCTGACATTTTAATATTGTGTAATGGTGCTTCCACCTTGCATATGATTTTTTTTTTTTAAAAGAAAAATCTGCAGTGTACATCTGAGTATTCTTACCAATTAAATTCTAAGGAGATTTGTATACATTTACAACTGGAACTAGCTGTGGCTACATTGGGGTTCCATAGTAGCTAAGACACCTATCTGCTTTGTGTTTTGAAAACCCATTTATCATTTCTCAACCATCCCCCTTTAATCAAATACCTAGATGGTTTTTGAAAGCTAAACTTTATTTTTAATAGTAATCTGCAATTATGTATAATATAGTAAATGGCAAGCTCTGAAAATCACTAATAGAAACAGGTGCAGCCCTATAAGTATATCTTAATAGTAAATATTGTATCTATCAAGAGCTGAGTATGAGTCTGTTTCTTCTTTTAAGAGATGACCTCTTAAAGCTGAGCTGCTTCTCCTTTTGGAGTTTCAGGTTGTCATCTCTTGCAAGAGGAGTAGACCCTCAGCTTGGGAATGAGGGGGATGAGGAAATGAACATCTACTATCTCATTTTAAGATACATGTGTTTAAAACTTAAGTCTAGCTGTGTATTCTGTTTTACTTATTAACCGTTTCACTCTGTGCTTAAAAAGCAGTTTTCCCACCCTCACTACTGAAAGGTAAAGTTCTTCCTTATGTCTGAAAAGTTTCCATTAAAGGGTTTTGAGGGGCAAATAACTGGGCAGACCAGGACATAATTTGCTTTGTGGCTCTTAATTTTCATCCTTCTCACAAGACTGAGAAACAGTCCTAAGAGTGCTGACTGGTCTAGCTGTTCTAATGGGGGAATTTATGCCACAACGTATGAGGCTCTGTCAGTGTTTCCATATAAAACTCCTCCCTTCATGAAAATTCACTTGGGGTAGAAAGTCTGCACATAAGCTCCTTGCTTGAGGATACCTTTTTCTTTCATATTTAATTTTGATAATCCCTCCATTTGAGCTCTCTGAAAAATAAAAAGGGAGGCAGGACAGGAGAGAGAGAACTTCTTGATGGTCTTTCTAAATGACATTTACTAAAATTACTTGACAGCTGAATTACACTACAGTAGTATTGCAAACTATTTTTGTAGGCCTGAACTCGTATTTATTTTAGTCCAAGTGTTACAATGCATAAGCAGCAGTCTTTCGCAGAAAACTTCACAGCCTTTTTGCATGCAACTTGCTGTGCAAGTGTTGCCTGCAGTGGTCTCTTTAGGGTCAGTGATCCACAACCTCTAAAGCCTTCAAGTAGGTCTTGACCCTTGAGGTTATAATGGCCCTTGGAGCCATTATGAACCATCCAGTGATGTCTGTTACACATTAGTCTATAATAGCTCCAGACAAAATAACAGATTTTTTTTTTAAGTTTGTAATTCTAGCTCTCCACAGCAGATTGCAATGGCTTGGAATGCTAAAATGAATTTTTAAAGTAATGCAGCAAGTGACTGTTAGGCTAAGACTTGGGATTCAACTCACTAACACTCTTCTTCTTTCCTTCCCCGTTTTGTCCCCTGTCCCTTAACATTTTTTCTTCTGTTTTTTTTTTTTTTTTTTCAAGGCCAGTTCATAATGCATCTGTTAACAGAATTGGTCTACTCTGCCCTCTCCTGCTGAATTTGCAGTGATGTGATTAAAATGGTATCTGACATCACAGGTCGCTACAAGGAGTAAGGTTCTGTTGATCTTTAAGTATCCCATGTGCTTTTCACAAATGTGCTTGAACTGATTTTAGGCACCATTTTTAACATGCACACAATTTTGCATGACCCATTATTACGTGTTAGAGTGAGCCATCCAGGAGAAGGGTCTAGATTACATCAAAGGCATTTTCCAATGTACATTTCTATAAACTTGATCTATTTTAGGGGATATAATCCTGCCTGCAAATATCTGAGTCAAGGTTTGAGGTTGCCACCACCTGCTTTAAAATGTAATTTCCTTCCACAGTTCATTCCATTATGACTGTATGATGCATCTTCTGGGATTGAGTAATTGGCTAGCTCAGAAGTAATTTTTGTTTCCACTAGAGAGATGTTTACAAACTGATGTTGTAGTATCGCTTTAAGACCCACTGAGAATCTGATTAAAGGCCTGAGGATCTTCTGCAAAGATTGCGTGCTCCCGGTTGACATGAAAGGGTCAGCACGCTGTCACAGTTTCAGCTATTAAGAATTAAGTTAACACTGATTCAAATGCTACTGTGTATGTACAGCGTTCATTGGACTGCTGTCGGATGGCAGTAAGTAACTTTATACCATAGCGTGTCTGAACTCCATTTAGTTACATTGTAAAGCCGAATGAATATGGTCACTTATGACCGGTATCAGAGGTATGCATTAAATAGTTCAGGTAGGGTGGAAGAGAAACATAATCAATATGACCTCATATACACATAGACTGCAGAAAACGTTACCATTGATTGGTGCAGCTGCTCTTCAGCAGGTGTGGGTCAAAAGTTTACCTAACATGGGTGGTTTTTACTTGTAGGTTTGAACATGAGTGATATTGTATTGCTGGTTTCCTGGTGCTGATAGTACTAGAACACTAGCTCCATGGAAGAATTAGTTCAGGTGAAGTGGGTACTACCCAAAATAACCATTGTCCTTTTAGGGGATGATGATGGTAAAAGCCCTAAACTTTTAGCCTAGGCAAACCTGCTGCCTTGAATATTACTCAAACTTCAAACTCCAGTAGTCATCCACTTACAATTAGCACATGAGTTACGGTGGATTATGATGTTGTTATCCTGCCTGAGGCTTTGGGGCTTGCTGTGCCATGTTTCCATTTACTGGTGTTTAAATAACCTTAAAACAAGCACTGCCATATGGAGCACTCTGGTCTCCTGACTGCATTCACACTTCCATTGTGGTCAGCAGCGCCGCTGTCGGACCTGAAGAATCTCATGCTGCCAGTGCTTGCATCAAAGCTTCAGCTACATGGCAGGAAAAGTTGAAGTTCCACAAGAACCTCGTGGAAAGAAAAAAATTGGCTGAGCTAAGATTAAATATGCTCCTGAGGGAACACTTCTTCCTATATTTCCTTTGACATTCCTGCTGAGCCCAGAGTCTTGTGCTTTAACTGTTTGAAGAAAGCAGGAAAAATGCACTAGCACCAAAATACTGGTGGTGACTCTGAGGGTCTTGCTACTAGGCCAGTTCAGCTTTATTGTACGTGTGGTTGCACCAAGGGTGAATCTGGACCAGAATTTCAAAGCAAAGCTGAGATTTCAAATTCTTTTTTTACGCCTAGATATTACAGGGGTCTTTAACAGTGTATTGCCATAACACCTAGGCACGATCTGCCTTGGGAGTTTATAGGTGTCTGTCCTCTTGGTATCCAAGTGCTGCCCAACAGAGAGCAGTGGACGAAGCAATCTCTGCGTGTTTTATGCATTTAAGTTAACTTAGCGTTTGGGTTCCCTCCTCCACCTCAACACACCAGGAAGATCCCCAAAGGGAATGAGGGGAGGAGGGGAAGGAAAAAATTGTGGGCTGAGACCCTAGGCCAGACTAAAGCCTGAGGCAGTTTTTTTTTTTTTTATGACCATTATAACAACCCCTGCTTTGGAGTAGGAGGTGTTGGAAATGCTGACAAACTCTGAATTAGAGCAACCAGAGAGGCAATGCTATAACATACTACACAGCTTAAATTGTGCCCAGTATGATTTCTGTGTTCCCTTTGAACAGCGTTACCGTGCAGCACGCACAAGATTCTTGTGCCAAGGCAATGGCAATGCACATGAGTCCACCACATCCAGAGCTACGAACCATGTGTGGCCACGCTAAGGAGCATAACTGACTCATGGAGCATTCTGAGAGCGCAAAACTGTGTGTGGATTAGGCAGAGTGGAGAGAATGGCGAATGAGTCTAAAAATCTACTGATGGCAATGAATGTTGAGTCAGACTGAGTAGTTCATTCTGAAGTTCACTTCCCCTCTACCTGCGGAGCTTGAAAAATATAGTTTACACTTACTAGTCCTCAGAGTAGTAGTTCTCCCCCAGGGAAGAAAAATACCTGTCTTGCCATGCTCATAGGAATTTAAAGGAATAAAACAATTGTATATTTTTATTGGAACATGCTGACAATCCATTTTCTATGTAATAAATAGAACGCCAATTCTGCCCCTTGTGCCTGACATGTGGTCTGTCTTTATCTAGTGATACAATGTAAAATAAACTGCAATGTCATGAACAGTTTACACCAACTCTGATGTCACTCTTGTCTTAGTCTCACTTTCAATTTTGTGCTTCCTTTCATCCTCTCTCTCTTGCTTGGAATTCCCTGCCCTCATTCCAGATTTCCATGCCAGCTCCATAGGCTCATTCAGGTCCCTAGCAATGACTTCGTTGTTTGCTCATGAGGAACAAGCTCAACATTTTGACTTTAATAATAATAATAATTATTATTTATTTATTTATTAATTAATTAATAAAAACTTAAAGTAAATCTGTCTTCAAGGTTTCTCAGTGCATCCTGTGTGTTGGTCCCCTTCTCCCCCATTCCCCCCCTCCACCCCCAAGATTGGAAACTCCAGGCAAGGCCTTCCTCAGTGTGAGTCATTTACCGGTGCCTAATAAATGAAAATGCACAGTTCTCAGACTGCTTGTTTTAAGTTTCTGTCAGATCTTCAGAAGCTGGCTTGCTTAATAGATAATGTTGCTCTGATATTTGTTCTTACATTAGTTCACAGCTAGAGTGGCTTAGAATAACGTTTAATTTTTTCCATTTAAATGTACGTGTTCATACACTTAAAATGTAATCATCTAACTTTGTTCAAACTGGGCCTGTTTTATAGATCTCATTGTGACTTAAACAAACCAAGACAGTACGTAAACTTACTGTATGGGTTTGTATTGGAACTGATAAACTTAGATACCATAGTAAGTCATAAGCACAAAGGAGAGAGTTAAGGTTGAGTTAACTTTGCATTTCATGACTTTGAGCAGTCTTGATAGTGTCTGTACTCATTTCACCCACTCCATGCTCAATTCACTGTTTTTGTTCTGTATTTTGAGGAGCATTCTTCCCTGTGTAGCAATATGTCTTAAAATGTTTGTAGCTATTGGAAAAACAAATGTTTTGATTAAATGAAAATCCAGGGTATTATGTGTGCCCAGAAAGACATTATTGGGACTTTATATGGAAAAACCAGGTTCTATGGTCATTTCGTTATTTTGTATTTCTTTAGCACCTAGAGGCCCGAACTAAGATTGGGGCCTAGTGTGTTAGGTGCTGTACATACACAACAGATAGTCCCTTGCCCAAAAACTTAAAATTTAAACAGATAAGATTTACAAAGGGTTGGAAGAGAAACAGAACTGAACATAGAACCTTAGTTTCCTGAGTCCCAGTCCAGTGCCCTGTTCACTGGATGACAGTACTTCTGAACTATTAAGTTCAAGTGATTCTCACATTAATACTAGTACAAATCCACGTGGATGTTCATGTCCAATCGATTTTGAATTGGTTTTGAGAGCCCATGATAAATTTGTATGACTCTGACCAGGCTTTCATTAAAAAAAAAAAAAAAAAAAAGTTACATGTTTTCTAAACACCAGTGTCTTGTCTTGGTTACTGAGTTTGGCATGCTCTACCATGTGTTCCACTGTACATTTTCCTAGAGCACAGATGATGATTATTATTTGTATTACCATGGAGCCAAGGAGCTCTAATCATGGACCAGGATCCCATTGGGCTAGGCATTTTACAAACACAGAGGAAAAAAATGCTCCCTGCCCCAATGACTGTGGCTTTAAAGACACCATGAGAGCCAAATGAAATCCACATTGTGCTGGATGATCTGTTAACAATGATACTTTAAAATGTAACTCAGAGATGTGTAATGTAGTGGATGAGTATCCTTGAAAATGAGAATGTAATGTAAACCTGACTAGGATGGTGCTTATAAAGGTGGTTCTGCTATACCCTCTTTTCTTACAGTTACCAGCTGAAAAAAGGGAAGCGAATTGGAGAGGAAGGGAAGATGTACCACCAATTTCCTCTCTATCACTGGGTATAAATAACTGAACTAGATGTAAGTAGAAGATTCTGGCTCTGGAGTCAGTTTTAAACCTACTTAGAAAAGTAATTTCAACTAAGCAAAGTTCAGAAAGGTTTTAAATAGTTTGTGTAATGAGCTATTTTAAAATCAGATCCATAATCATTTAACTTTCCTGAGTCTCCTAAACATAAACACTAAATACAAGTTAGACTTGAGGGATGGAAAATGAAGAGCTGTAATGGTCACGCATCTATCCTCAGTCTCTGTTTTACTTGGTGTGAAGTACAACTTTCCTAAGGAAAGTACTTCGTCTCAGAATGGAATAGGCTTCCTATGTCTACACTACAAGTTTGGGTGTGTGATTCCCCTTTGTGTGTAAATAGACTTGTGCTCTCATCAAGCTAGTGTGAGTATAAACAGCAGTGTAGCTACAGGAGCACAGTTAGCCACAGTGGAGGCATGACCTAGCTGTGCCAAATACAAACCCGCCTCAGACCGGTGGGTCCATGCTTGGCACAGCCAAGCCATCTGCTGCCACTACCATGGCTACACTGCTGTTTATATTCTCACTAGCTCAATGAGAGCTAGTGCATATCTGGGCAGAGGAATCGCACCCCTGAGCTCACAGCATAGACGTCGCCTAAAACAACTTTGGTCGGCTCTGTGGCGCTTTCATCCAAGGATTAGAATTCATGCCAGATGCTTAACCCCTGGGTTGAGATGGACTAGGAGCACTTTAGAGGCAAAAGGCTCTGCTTTGGGAGGGGGAGGGGGGGAAGGAGTCCCGGAGATCAACAGTTAAAAATCCACTCAAAGGTTGTGTCTTAGCTTAATACAATTGGAAAGCCCATTAAAGGCACAGACCAACATGCTTGAAGCTGACTGGTTCTCCCTAGTGCTTGCTGGCTGGCAAGGGGGCCATGACTAGCCTCTGCTGGAGGGAGCACTGCTGAAAGAAAGGGTTTGATGGGTGGGAAGGGAAGGTATGAATGGAAGGACTAATGGAGAGCTCCACGCGCACCCCAACAAAACTCTCTTTTAAGCTTTCCCTATGGCCGTCCTAGGCAGCAAATTACATTAAACTGTACTTAAAAAGAACCAACCAGTTCTGTAGTGCTGTGCTGGCTTCCCCATGTTCCTGCAGCTGATGACCACATGCTGCTTTGTAGCATCGATCCTCCCTATTCTTTTCTAAATTCTGTGTGGCTCACTGGTGATCCTGGCCTTTCGAAGAATACAAACCTTTGTCTCCCACTCTTTCTGAATAACTACGGTTCTTGAGTTCTTGTATCATTTGACTTCCCTCTGCCATGCTTTCTTAGCCGTATTCTTTTTGTGTGATCAGAACTGCTCAGAATATTCAATACGTTGCCTTAGGAGTCCCAGTAAAAATAAGTTGCTATAATACTCATGAGTTGCATCCCCAAATTTTCATAACTACGGCAAAGGCGTTAATGCTCTTCAAATTTAAGGGGAACAGATGGATTTCCCCCCATTTTAGGAAAGTTCACTCCTGCTTCCTCACCCCTCAAAATTTCATTCTCTCTCTAATATTCCTATATAATAATAAAAAATGTGAGCTTTCAGGCACCTGAGCATAAACTGGGACCTAAACAGGATTTGAACCTAGATCTCCACCTAACCTATGGTAGCTGGTAGCATCCATAGAAGATCTAGAGAATAGTTCATTTTTAGTTATAGTTCAAAACAGTAGAGTCTATTCTTTCCCACCGTGCTCTTTCAAAGTTGCTCTAAGGAAGCGCACAAAGAGCCATTTTGAGATTGAAGTGGGAACAAAGTGTTAATTGTTACATTTTTTTTCGCCCTCAAAAATTTAAGGGAAATCCATCTGAAAGATGTTAGTTGCATACAGAGTATTTCTGTCTCTATCCAGTGTTAAGTAATCTGTTTTAGAAATCTTTTATATGCTGTCCTTGGCAGTTCTCAATAGGCTTTTACACTCAAACAATATGGACTCTAGCAGGTGGTATTTTTGGCAAATGACCTCCTCTCAATACAAAGATATTCAGAAGTTGGCCTTTCTCGTCTTTTTTTTTTTTTTTTTTTTTTTAAGTAGTATTAAAATAGGAGGTTGAGGGCAAATGTACTAATACGGCAGAAATGCACTGACAAGTTAGACTAGAGGAAAATCAAAATATCTGTTACCAAAGAATTCAAATCCCAGTTAAAGAATTTAGTGGAGTAGCTGAAGATGTTAACTATCAGCAGATCTCGCTGTGGAAACAAAAGCTGCAGACTTGCAACTGCAGGCCTGTTTCTGTGGCAGAGTTTAGTTACACCAATGATTCTGCAACTTGCAGGCTTTATCTTCTGTGTTCTAGTCACATTGCTTTTCTGACATGAACTGCAAGTAACATGCCCAATTTGTCTCTCTCTCTTATTTTGGTTAATTGTAGTAGTAATTACTAATTTCCAACCCCTGACCTGTTTTTAATCACATTTTTTAAAATGGGCTTTTTGTGCCATTTTAAAATTTGGTGCTTGTTTTTAATTTAGCTAGATTATGCTAAAGTGTTCAAGAGGGCTGCAAAGCAAGGTCAAAAGCTTTATCTGTGCAGTGCCCATTTTCTTTAACACATTTTAATAATTGTAGATGCTTTCTCTAATAGAGGCTTTTGTTTGAGCTATGTTAAATCTGCCCTTTGTAGGCCACGCTGCTGCAGCATTAGCACAGTGTGCTGTCAAATGGGTGATTGGGGTCCAAGACCAACCTCTGCGCTAGTGGAGATATGGGGCCAGGTTATTTTTTTCCAAATACTCCAACCCCTCCAGACTTTTAAAAGAACTTTGCTCTCACATAGGAATTTAAACAAGGATCAGATGCTCAAGAATGCTCCGTTTCCGTGATACCTATAGCCAGTTTTTTTCAAGAGCTCAGCCCTCAACATGTTGAGAATCTGGCCACTTACTTTAGTGCCACAGTGAGAGCTGAGCTCTTCTGAAAACCTGTCCTGCCTTCCCCATTGTGGGCACTGAGCCTCTTTTGAAAATATTGGCCAAAGAGTATGTTGTATAGAGCTCCAAATGTGGTTGGCTTCTACCAGCTATCCCAAGCTTATAGTCACTGCCTGTCCTGGTGCCTATACCCCAAATGTACATGGACTATGTATGACCCTTTCAGGGAGGTCAGTGGAATCAGCAGCCAAAAAGCCTCCTTGCATTATAAAATGTGGTGCTCTTTCAGTTGAGAAGTTCTTAAGATGTCATGGTACTTAGTTTTTCAAAAGAGCATTTTCCAGATGTCTTTGCATTTTAAATTGACTCATGGCCAGCCACCTTGCATTAGAGCTCTAAAACACTTTTTTAAAAAAAAAAAAAAAAACTTCAGAATTAGATATAAAAGCCACTCTTTCTTGTGCATTTCTACAGTAAGTTACAGTAAGCTTCCACAAAGTGTCTTTTCTCCACCCCCAAATGGAAAAGTTTAACAGAGTTTGATGCTTTCAGACTTGGAAACAGTATTAAACAACAATTAGCTGACCAGCTTCTCTGGGTAGAATTGAAAATGCTTGCCAAAAAAACTTGTGGTATTTAAACCTTTTGTACAGTCTCTTGTCAAATATAGAAATGATTGCCTTTTTTTCTTTCCCCAACCATTTTCAGTCCTGCATCTGGTTTAATATAATGGGTGTTTGCATGAATGGCTTAGTTAGCCAGAGTGGTAATAAAACACTTTAAATTTATTGTGACATTTGGATTTAATTAAAAAGTACACACTTAGAAAAGTAAAACATAATGTGGAGAGAGAGTCAGGAAGGTTTTTCTCCCTTTCTTCCAAAAAACTAATTAGAGTTGTATTTTAAATTGTTTATGTGCTGCTAATCATTGTAATAAATCATTTATACTGAAAAAGACACACTCTAAGAGCTTGTGTAACTGTTTATGCTCTCAAGTTTCTATCATGAACAAATTGATCTGGAAGTGAATTTATTAACCACTAGGGAAGAAATCATTAGTGCTTTCTCTAAATATTCCCCAGGTACATTTTTATTATAGTAGTTTACTGCTTTAACTAAAAGCAACGTTACACAGCCCTGGTTGTAATTATGATGCAAATTGACTTTCCATCACTTACAAGAGAGAGAGCTGCCTTTTCCCTGCTTATATTTCCATTTTATTTTCATCAGAGAAAGGCATGTCTTCCAAAATTCTTATATAAATTGAAGCCTATCTTCTCAGTAGAATGACTGGGAAGACTTAAAAAAAAAAAAAAAAAAAAAAATACAAGGTCGCTTGAGTTCTCTGTAATCTATCGGTTCTCATTAAACACTTTTAAAACCAGGTTAGCTCATCATATGATTTAAGCCTCTCACGTGCTGTAATAACAGTTAGTGCTTTGTAATCTTCAAAGCACTGCGCAACACCTCTGGTAGGGAGCCAAACATCCAAACACTTCAGCAGGGGTTTTTTAAGGTGACTGGAGAGTCTGCCACCTCTGGAAGACTTGCTTGGCTTGCAAACTTGTTGCACTGTATGTGAAGGCGCAAGGAATACTCCAGTCAATAAAGACTCATTCTTCCCTCTATAACACAAAGAAAAGAATAATAGCATAAGTGTTCAAATCTGGGTGCTTTGAATTAGTCTGCCAAATCTATATTTAGGTACCTAAATAAATGGGCCTAATTTTCAAAGTACCGAGCACCTGCAGCTCCAGTCAATATCAATGGGATTTGTGGGTGTTTGAAAGCATGTCACTTTTATTTGGGTGCCTAAATATGGATTTAAAGGCTTAGCTTGAGGCACCCAGGATGGAACAGTTTGGCCCAGCGTGAATCGCCAAAAAGAAATTAGCTGCAGTAGTTGTTCATTTCTAGAACTGGGCAGGTGGTATGGAGTGTCTTGCTTTTGTATGTTTTTTCATTTGGACACTGCAATTCCATAAATTGTGTGAAACACAAGGTAACTGATAGGGAGGCTTAATTTGCAATGAAAAATCTTAATTCAAAAACCGTGGTCAAGGTTCTGTTTAAAGCAAACAATACTGTGTCCTTTCTAGATGGGATATCATAAGCAGGGCCGGCTCTAACTTTTTTGCTGCCCCAAGCAGCAAAAAAAAGCGCCGCCCCCCGAGCGCTGCGCTGCCGGAACCCCGCCGAGCGCCGCGCCGCCGGAGCCCGCCCCCCCCCCCCGCCGAGCGCCGCGCCGCCGGAGCCCGCCCCCCCCCCCGCCGAGCGCCGCGCCGCCGGAGCCCGCCCCCCCCGCCGAGCGCCGCGCCGCCGGAGCCCGCCCCCCCCCCCCGCGGAATGCCGCGCCGACCCCCGCCACACCAAGATTGGCCGCCCCTTACCAGGTGCCGCCCCAAGCATGTGCTTGGTTGCCTGGTGCCTGGAGCCGGCCCTGATCATAAGAGAATATGAATGAAAGTGCTGCTTTTTCTATATCCATGATCAGATCGCTAACTTAGAGAGAGATTATGCTGTATGTATAATAGGGGAGAGGTAGGAGGGTGATTATGGCATGCTTGAGGGCAGGCACAAGAGTGCAATGGGATGTTAAGAAAAATAGAGGGGAGACATAAATTCTGAGTGGAAGCAAGGATCACTTGAGTATCAACCTTGTACATACTTGAAACTGTTCACTGCACTTTGTAACCTGCCATTCATAACACAGAGCGGCATCTAGATGTCAGCTAGTCCTGTCCATGATGGCCTAGACACCACTGTCATTTCCCCACTGTGCATTTAAACTTCTAAAATCCCTCTCCCTTCTGCCTTCGGTGGGCTCTGTAGAAGTGTGTTGACTATTAGCAATTCATTTCAGCTGTTCTGAAACTTTGAGTATTTGAAAAATTTGTGTGGGAGGAGAGAACTAGAACAAGCCATTAACTCAAAAAAGTGTCAAGATTAAAAGGTTGCTGGTTTTCCCACATTTGTGTGTGTATGTTTCCCTAATGATCACAAATACTGTACCTTTGAAGGGTAGTTTGCCTGTATCTTTTTTTCTTTATACTATCAGGTGAGTTCTGGAACCTCCAAGAATTAAGGGGCAGGAGGAGAGGGTATGCTAACATTTTTCTTAACCTGTTCAAACTTTTCTCATTGTTCTTGTGGTTTTAAACTCTTGATGTAAATCAGAGTTGTACTTAGTTGTTCATGCTTGAGTCTGTTTACATTCTTTCCCTCTGCCCTTATGGGTGGTTCAAGAGTGACAAAATCTGAAATGTTCATTTTTGCCTCATATACCAAGTTGGTAATAAGTAGACTTACTCACATGAACCTATAGGCTTTTAAGCTACATAAATATGTTTGCCACACTTAGGTTCTGTTCAAAGGAAATAGTTCTCATTAGGACAAAGGATATAAATTCTTATTTTGTCACTCCTTTTTTATAATATGCCAAAAAATCTAAAATCCATTATGCTTGTCACATTATGCTTGTAAAGTAAGTGTGTTTTTAAGACTTGTAGCTATTCGTTTTTCCAGACACCTACTGTATTATGTTCTGCCACATTAAGTTTGCCTAATAATCTATGGGAGGATGTGATCAAGGCCTGATATGATAGACTGTGAACATCACTGAATTTTGTAAAAAAGCTATCATGGAGACTGACTCTGCAGACGTTTTAATCTGTACTTTCAGAGAGACACTACATTTTCCTTACCATCGTGAAACAAGATACAAAAGGTTGTCTGATGTTAGGTGTGTACCTTCTACAAATGTGGCTTACTTTGAACCATACTGTCAAATATTACATTTGTAATTCTTGTATAGTTTCTTTGTAGCCAAAAAGGGAGGCCTTCAGCCATTACATACTTTGCTAAATCTGATACTCAGGAATTATTTAAACATATCTACCAAGATGCCATTAATTGAGAATAATAAATGCCCTTTACATGCAATGTCTTTTATAGGGACGTGACTCT
The DNA here is from genome assembly GCF_028017835.1 of Emys orbicularis. Lineage (NCBI taxonomy): Eukaryota > Metazoa > Chordata > Testudines > Emydidae > Emys > Emys orbicularis. The sequence goes on from NC_088686.1 coordinate 103,511,875, forward strand.
TTATGCTGTTCCTGAAGGCTTTTATTCCTTTAAAGCATAAAAATTTCAGCACTTACAGCAGCATTTGATATACTGTTGCAACTCCCTCAGTCTGAGTTCTGCATTGCCACAGCCTATTTCTTTTCTTACAACATTTTACAGTGTGTGGTATCTAAATAGGGACCTTCTCTGCCAGAGTGTGATGTCCATGAACTAATGGGAGTTGAAAAGGAGCTAAGTGGCAGTTTAACAGAGAGCATTAGAATCCAAGACCAGCATGTGTGTTGAGTAAGGAAAAGGGGAGTGTGACTCAGTTGCTTAGAAGGCACAAGTGGAATCTAAGTTGCTGATGCAGACTAACGCAGCTACCACTCTGAAATTTGGAACTAGTGTTGGAACTTAGTGGCGCAGACACCCTCTAGACTAGAGAAAGTGTTTCTCTGAAGGCAGAAGAGATATCTGGTTTATGGACAAGAAATCTGATGACATGTTTGCAGAGCTGGAGGGCGAGATGAGAAAAAACATACTAAACTAAGCAAACCAAATCTGTACGCTGCTTGGATGACAAATGGAGAATCCCACAATGCTACTTTCTTAAGCATTTTTTTTAAAGTTGAACTGTATTTTAATATTCAGACTCAATACGTCCTTGACAATTATGGTGATCTTATTTTGTATTAAGCCTTATATATTATTAAACCTGCATTTGTGTGTTCTCACTGGAATTTCAATGCTGGGCAGGAAATGGTTATCCCGTCCTGGGAAAAGTTTTTGAAATTTTAAAGAAGTTTTACCAGCCCAAACTGGGATGAAAAGTCTAAATCTCAGACATACACAAACAATCCAAAAGTTTTATTTTGCTTTGGGTCAATAAAAATATATTGGTTTGATTATTTGCAGGATGTGCTTTATTTTTTGACCTCTTTTATTTTTAAGTTGTTTACTGTAATTTGGCTTAGTTAGTTATATTGAACTGAAAAAATGAATTTTCCGTTTTGAAAATGTCAAAAGGGGACACTTTGACAATTTCAAAACTTTTTCCAAAAAATGTGGTGAAACTGAGTCTTTGCCACAGAGTTTCAGCTTCAAAGAATTTGCTTTTTCTGATGAAAAGTTAGTTGCAATGTTGTTGTCCAGCTGTAGAACTCATCAGTGCACTGAAGGCTCAGACTATCTCAATGACCTTTGGGACAGTTTTTCTGAGTCACAAACGTTCTACAACAAAAAGACCGACGTTGTGTGCTGCGACGTCCTCTAAGCCTATCCGTTCATGGCTAGTCCTCCTATTAGCTTTGGAAGGCAAAAGGTCAAAGCACGCTTCCTGCAAGACCGTTGTATGTTGTGCATTTTTTATTTTTATTGCCTCACGCAACTGCGGGATAACCTCTTAATGGATTTTTTCCCCATGCTTCTTTCCCCCCATTATCCTTGTTTGAGTGGAAGTGGAAGGAGTGGTATGTGTATGTGTGAGAGAGGAGGGAGAGCATCTAGCAGTGGCACTGCTGTTTCAGTGGGCAAGCATAGCACGTGAGAAGCAACTTGAAAAGTAGCTTTGATTTTTTTTTGTGGCTATATGAGCAGAGAAAGAGGATAGATGAACAGCCTGCATCAGGAAATATGGAGTTAGAACCCTGCAAGAAAGTGAGACACAATCAAATTAGCTGTAGAAGTGAGCAAAAGAAGGCAGTAGTAAGTGGCAAAGGGGAAGTAGCACAAGAGCAGGCACTATAGGAAAGTCTCCTTGAAGATGTGACTGGAGGAGAATGATCTGATTTCTTTCTTTCAATGGGGCCAGGATTTCACCCTGTGTTGTGTGTACTCTTTTGCACCAGTGCAATTCCCCAGGGTATATGCCTACATAGGTGTAAAATGGATTTGCATCACTTTTATCCCAGTAACTTACTTCCCCATGTTGCACCATGAACTAGATGTTCATGCCCTAGTTTAGAAAAGACTTAAAACCACTCAATATACACAGCCTTTAACTGTGAATGTGTTGTCCGGTATGTCTGAAACTATCTCTATTGTAGCTACTACTTTACATGTGGTATTTGGTAAGGTTGTAAGAATACCTGAACCTAGGTCGCTGTTATGGGGATGTGAGAGAAGTGTGCCCTGTGAACAAAAGGAGAGGAATGAGTAGGAGATCTCCTTGCCAATACAAATACTTACCACTAAGTCAGTCTTAGCTCAGGATCCAAAAGGAGAAAACTGCTAGACACTGGTGCCTGAGGATATGGGTAGGAGTTAAGACTTCAGAATAGCCTATAGGAGTGAAAATACAGAGTGGTGCCTTTTACTGAACAGGAGGCATGAATTTAATACTAACTGCGGATTAGTCTAAGGCCTGGTCTACACTAACCCCCAAATTCGAACTAAGGTACGCAACTTCAGCTACGTGAATAACGTAGCTGAAGTCGACATACCTTAGTTCGAACTTACCGCGGTTCAGACGCGGTCCATACGCGGCAGGCAGGCTCCCCGTCGACTCCGCGGTACTCCTCTCGCCGAGCTGGAGTACCGCAGTCGACGGCGAGCGCTTCCGGGATCGATATATCGCGTCCAGACCAGACGCGATAAATCGAACCCGGAAGTTCGATTGCCAGCTGTCGAACTACCGCGGTAGTGTAGACCTGGCCTAAGGCTCTGGAAGAGGTGGAAGTTTGGTGATAACTTCATGGACTGGGACAAAAAGGGTTTAATCAAAAAAAAATAGTTGTGTATTCTTGTCTATCTTAGGTACTTAATGACACCCATTACCACAATCATTAATGGACTTATCCTCACAACATCCCTCCAGGGAAGGGCAGTGTTATTTCCCCCACTTCACAGATGGAGAACTGAGACTCAGGAGACTAATCTGCCCAAGGTTACCCAGAAAGTCTGTGGTGGAGCAAGGAATTGAACCCAGGCCTCCCAGGCTAGCAGCTTAACCACTGGACCCTCCTTCCTCTCAGAAAAACATGTGTTTTGTTCTAATTGCCAGTCTCTGTGAAAGATGTACTTTTTTAATGATTCGGGTGGGCACAACTCTATATAGGAATTTGTTTCTACATAGTTTCCGTACAGTGTATGGATAAAGACTTGCTTATAAGATCTCTTCCTGACGTTCCAGAATTTCTTCATTTGACTTTTAGGAACTAATTTTAAAAAATGCTTCTGTGTACTCATGTTGATGTAATATTAACAATTAGGCTGAGATTCGCCATATTCTTATGCTATATGATAAGACTAGGAGCTCCAGAGATGCTTTAACATGATTATATTTTAATATGAAAATATTTTTCTCCATGAAGATGGGTTGGTGTCTCTCTCTCTCTCTCTCCCCCCCCCCCCCTCTCCCTCCCCATAGAGAAGTTGGTATTGGGATGTCTGTGCAAATTATGTGTTCTAGTCCAAGTGCATTTTGATTCTGGAAAAGAAAGAAAATTGAAAACTAGATATTGGGATGGGGGCATGTTTGATATTCATAGGCTGTGGAACCACTAGTTAAAATCCTGTTGACTGAACTCTTCCATTTCTTTTTGCAGTAGATAAATTGTCTTTTACTATGTGTATTTTTTTTTTTTTGAGATCTTAAAAATGTTCTGCATGGTTACTGGAGATCCTGTGGCTCTCTTCAGAGACTGAGACAGGGTTTTCCTGATATCCCTTGGATATCATTGCTATGTGCCACCTGTCCGCATTTCAGTCCTGCTATCTGCATAAAGCTTGTGAAGTGTTTTGGGATTCTTCAACCTGAAAGAAATGTAAAATGTTTTCATAGTGGAGGCAAGCATATTAAAAACGAAGTTGTTTTTAGTTTCAGATTGGCCAGCATCTAGAAATAGATAGTGCCGACCCAAGTAACCTCACTGAAGCAAATGAGTATTTTCTGTGGTACTTCACTCATTTCCTTGGCACCATCATATGAAATTGCCAGTTTTTCATTTTCAGGAGATCAGTCTGTCAGTTTTAAAGCAGCTATGGGCTGTAACCTTTGAACACGATGAAAGTTGCTTCCACCTACAAACGCTTGTGTAGCCTGTGTGTGTGTGTGTGTGTGTTTATATTACAGTAGCTCCCAGAGGCTTCAGCTGAGGTTGGGATGCTAGGCACCCTGCAAATGCTTTATAAGAGACAGTGCCTGCTCAGAGTCCTTGCAATCTAAGTAGACGAGAGACGGGGAGTGAAGGGAAACCGACATTGGAGGTGAAGTGACTCGCCCAGGGTCATACTGCAGGGCTCTGGCAGAGCTGGGTATAGAGCCTAGTTCTCCTGACTCCAAGTTCTAGGCTCTATCTGCTGGGCCATGCTGACTTGCGGTGTGGAGACATTGTTTGCTAGACATGGACTCAAGCTTGTGCTTGAGATCCAGGTTAGACTCAAACTCTGGTTTGGGTTTGAGACTGGATCTAGGCTGAGGTTCAGGCCCCGGGGTAGAGTTTGCATTTAAAGGTGGAAAAATCTTCTCCCGAGAGGTTCTTGTGATATTTTACCCCCAAAGAGGGCAGAAATCACCCAATTAGCAGTTGTTGCGAGTTTTCCTCCATCTTTGGTCAAAAGTGGGATGGTGTTCTGCTGGTGACTTGACTCCTGCTCCCTTGAAATTCAAATGGGTTACAGAATTCAAGGTCTTTATTTGTACCTATCTCTGCTGGTCACTAACAGGGAGTTGTGAGGCCCCGGAGTACCAAAATAGAAGTTGTTAGCCTTTCAATCAACAAGGGATCCTTAAATTGGGAAATATTTGGCTTAATGTATTGATCAGCTCTTGGATCTTGAGCAAATATCCTTTTCCTCTCTGAATACTCATAATACAAACTGAGATTAGGTGCAATAGTGGCATATAAAGAGGAAGTTAAATAAATTAAGATTTCCATATGCTCATTAGCACCTAAAATATGGTTGGTAGTTTAAAAAACACTACAGCACTAAAAGTAACAAACTGCTTATCATAAGCTTTGCTGTAGTAGCTCCAGGCTTGCTTTAGAGTAACATTTTATTTCAGTGCTGCAGGTAATTTAAACACTCCTCTGAAACGAGGGACCGCACAGAGTACTGCTGAGTTGAGGTGGATTGGCAAAGGGCATTATGTTTTGCAGGTGGAAGCATTGAATGTTGGCTATAGATGAATGGGGTAGGTTTAGAGAGATGACTGGACCGCAGCTTGATTTTCAGGGACAGGTTGTCTTCTCTTTCAAAGATCTGCTGCACTCCTGACTGACTGTATAGCATTTGCCCATGGGACTTGTGCCTTCTTCCCTCTAGCCCAGTGGTTCCCAAACTTTAACAACCCGTGAACCCCTTTCACTAAAATGTCAAGTCTAGCGAAACTCCTTGTAAAAATGAATATTTCCAGGGATTTTCTCCTTTACTGGAGTATAAATTATAAAAGCAGTGATCTTGGAAATATAAAATTTGTTTTTATGACATGCTTATTACACACTATTTATCATTACAGCATTTTTATTACATTATGAAAATGGCAACACACTTCCAAGATCTCACTTTCATAGCGTGTAACACTTTGAATAAGCCTGTTTATAAGACAAGGCTCCTATGTTTCATCAAGGAGTATCAGATGTGAAACAGCATGAATGTATTTAAGAAGCCAACTCAGAGTTCCTCCTACACAAGCATTCAGGTCTTGAGCAGTCCAGGCAAACAATGCACGTTACAACAAAGCTTAAACTTGTTCTTCATAATTTTAAAAACAATACTAGCTGCCTATTTAATTTTAAAAACAGCAAAAAATCTCCACCTCCCTTTCCATTTCTTATAAGGAGTTTTGAAGTTTAAATCTCCTCAGTGTGATAGATATGCTTGCTTTGATCTGCTTAGCACTTGGAAGTCCAGGGGGTCTGGGCTGCTGGCCCCGTGCTGCCCGGGGTCCCCAGAGACAGCTCTGTCCACCATTAGGGAATTTTTTCCTGTGAACCCCAGTTTGGGAACCACTGCTCTAGCAGTTTGTCACCCCATTCCCATTCAAACATGATTCTAGGATCACCTATTTTTCTTGATGAATGCATCCAGCAGTGGTAACGGAACTGAAAGACAGAATGCTACTTTCATTTCCAGTACTGAAATCCTGTGGTGGATTTGCCATATACATATGAACATTTGTTTCATAGCTTTTAAAAACTAGAATTGCAATAAGGTTAACAGTCTTAGGCCGTTCGGAACCTCTTAATTTAGTACGCAAATGTATGTTTGTGGTTTAGAAAAGTTGTGCTTACTTGCCAAAAGATGAATTGCTTTCTCACCCTGCAAAATAAATTTGGGGAGGGTGTTATGCTGGTGGGAGTGAGTCTGGGAAACCAAGATTGCTGTTGTACCCGTAATGTTTCCAATAGGAGCACATTCCCAAGCACCAAATGCACTTTATTAAAGGTGGGGAGGGAACACCTAATGTGATTTGTAAGTAATAAGCCTTGTCCTTGAGACTATTTCTGTGTTCTCAAACCTGGTTTCCCGATTATATAATCCATTAATTTTTCTTGAAATCTCAAAATATCTGTGGCTGATCTTTTCTATAGGTTAACAAATTGCCTGATTAGTTCAGGGAGCCATTCAACATTTGGTGGATAAATTCCTTTTTATAGAGTAAAGAGTCAGGTTGCATTTTATATTTTTATTTTTTTTATTCTTATGGGCCCTTTAATTCATGGGAGGAGTATGTGTGACAGGAAAGCGTTGGAATTAATCTGAATAGCTGGCATAGGGTAAGCACTATATACCCTACTCTAATCAGCCTGGGATTCTAAAAGCTTGCTAGCTGCCTGTCAGAGTAACTGTCCGGCTTCTAGTGGCACATTGACATAATTCCCCCTATCTCTAGGGAGCATAGTAGAGCACTCCCTCATGTACTCATAATTCTGAAGGGAAATTGGGCCTTTTTATAGGCTTTCTGAAGTTCATACAAAGAATTGTGGGTTGTTTAATGTTTTTAAAAGGTTTTTCTAATTGCCATACTTCTCCCCCCCGCCCCCTAAGTGGCTTCAGACTTCCATAGAACTTTTTGATTTTTAAACTAGTCTAATCTCTCAAACTATCTAGTTAGGAAAAAACTATTGTAACTGAAAATGTCTCTGATACTTCTTCCATTTTAATAGAGACATTTAGTCTGGTTTAAAAGCTTTCTTGGGCACTTGTTATAAATGACTGATTTAAGCTTGACAGGTTTTAATTATAATGTCTTTATACGCAAGTTAAGATGCTTAATGCTAGTGAAAAGTTCTGAATACAAAGGAAACCTGTGTCAAGTTGTGGAGCACTCTTACCCATCTTAATTGCTTTTGGTTTGAACTTTGACATTAACTTTCCCATATGTGTCTTGCTAATTGTTTTGCCTCATCACAAGAACTTTTTTAGTTGGACTTCATAGAATTCTTGTAATTTTTAAAAAATTTTTTAGTCTTCCAGGTGATCTTCCAAAGGCCAAACTTTACCCATCTTGCTCACCCTCTAACACTACAACATGATTACTTTCCTTGGGGTCACATTACACCACCTTTAACCACGCTGAATAGTACCTTGCTCCATGAGTAAAAATGGAACTACTTGTGCAGTAAAGTACTATTGTACAAGTGTAAAGATGGCTGGGTCTGGACCTAAGTGTCTTGGCAGCTTAAAAGTTCAGTTAAAACAGTGATTCTCAAACTTTTGTACTGGTGACCCCTTTCACATAGCAAGCCTCTGAGTACGACCCTCCCCCCCCCCAAATTAAAAACACTTTTTAAATATATTTAACACCATTATAAATGCTGGAGGCAAAGCGGGGTTTGGGGTGGAGGTTGACAGCTCACAACCCCCCATGTAATAACCTCACGACCCCCTGAGGGGTCCCGACCTCCAGTTTGAAAACCCCGGAGTTAAAACAAGCTTCCAGTGAATCTCTGCAGTACATTTTTGTATGTAACTTTTATAAGTAATGCCTTAAGTATATTGTTCCTTTTTAGGACTGTTGGTGTCTGCATAATTTTCCCCATGTGATCCAGCTTTGTTACTTCAGTAACAAAAGTTAGTTGTATCCTTTTCCTTAGAGAAGTGTGAGTTGCACCCAAGCAGTAGAAAATTAGCCATGAAAATATCCACTGAGAGCAAATTCTTTCCCTGTGCTCTGGAGAGTGCATTTAAAAGTTTGAATCCAAAATTGATTTGGAAAAACTCTAATCTAAAATAACCCTGATGTTAGCAATGTGTATCTAACTCCTGCTAGACACTAGTGTTCTGGTTCAATGCATTGGCACACAATTCCCTGATGCTGTGAAATTGAAACTCATCTGAAGATTCAAACTTTTCTAAAGAGATTGCAGGGCACTTAAGGCTCTCTATTTCATTAGTAAGGTGAGAGTAGTTCTTTTCAGCGGTCATGAATTTTACGATGAGGTGTCCACTCAAAACACAGACTACATCAAGCAGTTGGGACTTGACTGTCGTAATGGAAGGAAGGTAAAGTACACTAATTGGAATTTCTTGTCCTGCGTTGTCAAAAGTTTGGAGGTGAAGCTCGACGTTTACTACCCATTTGAAGCATGTTTGGGAATCCACTGAACCACTGCAATAAACAGAAGAGCCATTAAGCACAAATTGATGTGGACTCAATCCAGGTTCCAGAACATCCCAAATTTCAGAGGCTTTCAGATCTGGGTTTTTGGTTTGTGCTCATCTCTTTTAATAATAATAATAATAATTAAAAAAAAAACCTGCTAGTTTTACACTTAATTTTTTTAATGTGTCAGTGAGAATTAAATGGAGCATAAGTAACTGGACTTAAGAGCAGACTTCCTCTTAAAGAGGATCTGTTGCTGCATAGAGCATTTGTAATGGTGAACTACATCCAGTGTGTAGGCAGCAAGTCGTATGGTTTTGTGCTGGTGGTGGTCTGAGGTCCAAGGAATAGGATTAGAAAGGTATTATAGGTTAATGAAAATGGTTCCCTTGGGATCAGCTTGAATGCAGCCCAGTGGTCAGCCGTAAAATGAGGAGAGTCTCATGTGATCCTGTCTCCTTGTATTCTGAGTACCGTGGTACTAGTAAATGCTGTATATAGTAGAATAGACTGTATTTGCACTCTATTTTACGTGCTTTCATGGGTGCAGTAAACTAAATGTCAGAATAGTTTGTCCCAGACCCTGAGTGTTCGTTCCATTCTGGAATATTAAGCACATTGCCACAAGTATTTTCAAACTTTTTGTGCAATGCACAAAAAATGTCTTGCAGTTCCCCCCCGCACACACACACACTTTGTTGCCCTTTCTGTGTAGCACTCAAGAGTTATAGCCACACATGATTTACCCTAAAAAAAAAAAAAAAAAAAGGTGGTATTGAAGGAATGTAAAGAAAGTTGGCACCAACTAATTACTCTGATAGTTACTAATTTTTGTCACTCCTTTTCAAGGTGTTTACATGTTAGACTTGTAGCATAAGGGGCCAATTGTGTATTGCTAAGCCCTGATTTAGCAATATAAATAAAAATGGATTAAAAAAACCACTCTGATCTATGCTATATGACTAGTTACTGGCTAATTCCAGGTCTAACAGATATTAACAAGCTTTTCCTGTGCATTAAAGGGGAAGGGTAGTGGCCCATGCTAATGTCAGTTTTCTCAGCCACCATCCTCAGAGAAGACTTCAGCTGGTTAAGGCTGCATGGAAATGAAGTTGTGGGTTGGGTCATGGGCCTGCCTAAGTAAAGACAGGACCAGATCAGGAGAGTAAACAGGTGAGTGGAAGCAGTGCTGCGATCTGCCCATCCTCCACTACGTTCAGATACTAATAGATTTTGAAGGCATAAGGGAGCATTATGATCCAGTCTGACGTCCTGCATAATGCTGGCTGTAGAATTTCACCAAACAATTCCTGCATCAAACCCATAACTCTGAGCTAGTGCATTTGAAAAAATACATTCTGCCTTCTAATTAATATCAGAAGGTTACAGCAAAGGAAACCATGCTAAACTTTCCACAGGGCAGGAGCATTGGGGAACTTTCTTGGGAATTGGGGTGCTATTTCAAGGTTGTGGTGGTAAGGAGTGGTAAGGAGGCCTTTTCAGTATAATCCTTTACTTTGGGTCTGGTGTGTGTTTCGCAGGTCCAGTGTTGCTTCAGGATTGTTGATTGTAGCTCAAGGCTCATTACAGCAAAATGTTCTCACTGCTTACTAAACTCCCCCTCCCCCCAAATATAGAATTCTTTCCTTCTTTACTCTGACCTACACACTAACAAATTGGTTTCTTAAGCATGTGTGTACACAAACAAGTAGTTTTATCTTCTCGGTTGCCCCGTATGTTTCCTCAGGAGTGTCTACACTATGAGCTCCACAGAGGCACAGTTGCAATGTGCAGCTATGCCACTGCAGTGCTGTAGTGTAGACTTTTCCTATGTCGATAAAGGGGTTTTCCATTGATGTAGGTGGTCTACTACCTCTGCTTCTCCCTGAACAGCGGTAGCTAGGTCGATGGAAGAATTCTTCTCTGTTTAAGCTTGAAAGCTTGCTATTCTCACCAGTAGAAGTTGGTCCAATAAAAGATGGTACCTCACCCACCTTGTCAGTTTAAAAACTTAGCACTTGCGAAAAGTGAAAGCATAGTTCTATCGGAGATACCACAGTTTCCCCTATTAAACTGAGGAAAAACTGGTAACTGTTATCTGTTGGTAATTCTTTACATTTTTTTAATGGTGACCACTGTACATACAACTGTCTCCTGACTATCTTCATCTGGAGACTTGAAACAAATTTGAGGGAGTCCCGGGGACACAAACTTCTATATACACTAGAGCAATGTGTCATTCTGGAATATTGGCTAGGCAGAAAATTATTTACCTTTGGTAACCTTGGTTTTCTGCCACTACTTTCATGAGACAGAATTCCAGCCTGCTTTATTTTTAAGTCAGCAAACTGATTATATATTGTAAAAGATCAGTGTTTTCATGGGTGAATAGTAATTACTGAGTAATGGCTTAAAACATTTCCTGAAGGAACATAAAGCTGTTTTTAAAAGTCAAGAGTACATTAAAAGGATTACCATGTAGATTTGATTTTTAGATAACACTAAAATGGATCCCAAATGGACTTATGAAAGGGGATGCTATCTCTTTAATGGAAAGTGCATGGTCTGACAGTTAAGCATGCAAATGGTTTGTACTTATTGCTGCAAAGAAGAGAGTTGGCTTTTTTTTCTTCTTCTTCTTTCAACAAAGGAGGAGGAAATGGCTCCCCCCAGCCCCCTTCCAACTTTTAATAGCAAATAGGCTTGTCTGGTAGTTGCTTGGGAAGGTAAAAAGACTAGGTTTTTCAGGATAACTGCATCTTTATGAATCATTAGAGAGGTATGTTTCATGACACTAGAAGGTCAATAGCAATTGTATCTGTTACATGGATTGAATTAAGTGGAAAGACTCTGTCTGCACTCTTTAAAAGTGGATTCTTGCTCATCTTTTGAAAAACCCAGGGGAAATGCAATTAGATCCTTGGAGGTAAAGGTGAAGAGTTGACTGTGAAATACACTAATTCTGTGCAGGGGGTGTATTTCAGAGTGTGAATCTGTTGTAAGCTTTTTGGGGGTCTTCCTGCTTACATATTGTGATGACCTGTGATGGCTGTAGCTTTTGATGTGTGTGGTTTGTTTTTTTTTTAATGACTTTCTAGCTATTGATGGCTTCAAATATTGCCTCTGGCTTCAATATTATTCCCTTTAAAAACATTTGAAAAGCATATATCCATATTTCATTAGGCTTTGGTTGGTTTCAGATTCTTTTGCGGTAGTGCACAAATTTTTATTGTCTCCAAAATTCTTGAGAAACTTCTGTAGGCCTGTGAAAGCTTTGGATTAGAGAGTTATTATTGCCTGAATTAGGGTTTGTGACAGATTGCTTCATCTGTGTACACAGAGCAGAACATCAAATGGCCATTTGGCAGTGGGCACTGAAATTCTATTAAGGTTGCCGAAAGCTTAAGCTGACAATGTGTATGTCTGCAAAAAGGAAAAAGAAATGATGATGATCTTACAATGATACAGCTCTGTTCACCTGAAAGTACTCACTAATTTTAAATAAATAAATAAAAGAACCTACATTAAAGCAGTGTTACAGACTCTCTGTTAAAACGGAGTTCAGACCTGTTCTGTATCCTTTTTTAATATATGTGTACTTCTTGCAATCTAAACAGTAATATATTCAGCCAGACACTTAACAGAAAATTAGGATATTATTAATAATAATAATAACAAAATATTACATGTGCATTTAGAGTTGACTTCAACTCTTATTCCTCTGGTTTGTGGGGGGATTTTAACCCTACAGACTTTAAATTAAGGTTTTTACATTTAATTTCTTTTCTTTTTAAAAATAAAGAGAAAAGAAGTTGGCTTTGTTACAATATTGGTATTTTAGTTGCCCTAAGTGAAGGGTGAGTTCTCACCTTTGTTGCCATTTGTCCTGTTTTTCTGTTTGCTTTGGCAGTTAAATGTTCTGCATAGGAGAACCAAAGAACTTAATGTTGTTTTAATGGTAACTTAAAAATTTGTAGAATATGGAAAGAATTCCAGCCAAATGTGAAATCACTGAATCTGCAATATTTTCCCACCAGCGTCAAAAAAAACCAAAAAACCCCAACAAAATCTGTAGATACTCTGTGTCCATATATCTTTGGAAAGATGCAAAACCTGGAAAACTTAAGCCCACAACTAGAATATTTTTATGAGCGTATAAAAATGTTACGTATGGAAGCTGTTTTGCAACCTTCACCATTGTGGATTCCATCTAGTGCCTGGCGTGTTTTTATTTTACTTACACACACCCACACCCACTCCCACCTTGGGATATCTAACTATGAATTGTTCTGAACCTCAGTTTTACATCTCTTCTTAGAAACTGCCCCCTGCAACAACAGTGTTCCTTATTATGCTTGAGGAATTTGTTCAGTAATGACTCAGGAAAGAATGCCACCAAATGAATTCCCAAAGCCATACTGAAATCACCCACTGCATATCCCAGCACAACACTAGAATTGTGAAATGACCATGGGTTTTCTGTAATACATTCATTTTTGAAATTATTCATTGAATAATTTTGATGAATATGATTTGGTCTATAGCTCGTTCATAAGCAGTTTGGTGCATATATTGAATATTTTGGTTGTACATGCATCACATGGTAATGTTCAGCTCATTCATTGGATGCCCTAACTCATTAAATCAGGTTCTGAAGCAAATATTCAAGGTTGCAAATACTGAAAATGTACTGTTTGGCTTGATAGTTTCCTGTTTAGCAAACAAGTTTGCTAGAATATTCACAGAAGATAAAAACAATAGTAGTATGAGCACAGTCAAAGTGTTTTTGTTTTAAAAATAAGACTGAAAATTCTCTAAATCCTCTTTTTTTTGTAAATACTTGCCCAGCTCTGCTTATGTTGATGTTGAGACTATAAAGCTTAGAAATGATGTCAGATCCTCTGATGAAAGACACCACAAGAGTGCTGCTTATTTACTGTGTTGACAAAAGTTAATAAGATTACTTTACTCTTCAGTTGCCATTTTGTCTTTTGCAGCCAAATGCTAGTTTGTTACTGGAAGGTCGGTTTTTTAAATGAAGCTATTAGATGTTGGAAATAAGATTTCTTTAAGTACTCTGAAATACCAGGTTAAATTGCCTGTGTATCTCCCAACTTCCCAAAGTGCGATCTCTAAGCACAAATTGCTTTAAGCCCTTATTACTTTAGGAATTCAATGTTCCATCTACCCCCTTCTTATATTTGTTGTTGCAATTAATGTAGCATATGCACTGAGAAGAATTGTAGTCTCTGGTTTCCAACCTGAAGCATGTTGGTTAATTATGTTTGGAAGCACTGAGCAGCCATTTAAGCAATAGTTCATGGCTGAACAAAACATTATCACAGTGGTCCCCAGATGCCTGTGTGCTAGGTGTTGTACAAACCTATATGGAGATGTAGTCCTTGTCCTGGAGAGTGGCAGTCTGCTAGTATGTTTTGGGGGAGGGGAGGGAGGTTACCCAGTCTGTTGTTGTGAGAAGTTATTATGATGGTAAAAGCGCTAATCTGTGGAAAAGTTTAAAAAGAAGTTGCTGAAGGAAAGAGTTAAAGCCATCTGCCTGAAAGCATTGTGTAAAACATACACACAATGTTGGGGAAATAAGCCAATTATGTGTGCTTCACAGGAGGTGGGGGAGTGACCTTTGTGTATAATTAGTTCTTTTATTTAAAGCAAAGATTTTGAATAGAATAACTAATTAGCTGTCATAAATGGCAAATTGAAGATTTTGGCCAGATTCCTTAGGGAATGTGAGAGGACTTCCCTCCTCCCAGCCCATACTGTACGCTCACACACTTTCCTCATTAGGGTTGTTTTTAGTTCTTTGCAGTGGTAATGAGAAGTGCAGTTGCTGCTCTTAACTGAGCCCCCTCTAACAAGGCATGAAATGCAGGTGGAACAGAACTGCCTTCAGCTACTGCTGCTTTAATATGAAGCATTTTAGATGTATTGGTAGGTTGGAGGGCTGTTGGGGGAAGGAGGGGAGGGCTCGAAAAGTCACGGTGATCTCAGCTGCGTATTATGCTCTGGACTTGATTGTATAAAACACAAGAAAGCCAGGAAGCCTTGAGGCATATATCATTAGCCAGCAGTCCACATTACTCTTTCAGACCAATTAACCTTTAGAGTTGCATTAAAGAAATTAGGTGGTGAACTTCCATGCTTTCAGACAGGACCAGGAGCCCTCTTGCAGAACAGAGCACTGTAGAGACATACATCACAGCACCCTTTCAGGTAACTATTTATTTAAATGTGTGGCCCACCTTTTATAAAAGTTTTCCAGTCTCTTGAAAATGAAGATATACAAGGGGTGCCCTTAGAGGTATAGTTACAAATTGCCACATGAATAAAATATCTGGAAAATGATTTAGAAACGTTTGGGGTGTATTTAGTTGATACTTGTGGTATAACCCAGCTGAATAATATTCTTGAAAGACCCTTGACAGAGAAGATATAGGCTGATTAAAGCCCATTTGTCAGCCCTGGAGTAGAGGTAAAGTTTAGCTTACCCAGTACAATAACATCCTCTTTAGACACAGTCGTAAATTTCAGTATGACCAGAGGGTGGTGTCTATAATTTTTTTTTAATGTGTGTTGGAGCTGTGAGCGCTAAGTATAGCTTTTATTTTGTATTTACCAGCAGCAAGTCTATTAAGTTGTAAAGGGCAAGGAAGGGAATATAGGTTGCCAAAAATAGAAAGTCTTCATCTACTGTTTCTAAGAAAAGGTACCATGGATGGTGAACAATGGGGGTGTGGGGGGGGGGGAGAGAATGGAATTTGATATCATTTGCAAAATTTCCCATTTAGTACTCTATCAAAATTCCTTTGTAATTGGAATTACATCTTGATTACGTATTTAAACAGGTAAGCATCGGCATGTTACTTTTCCCAGCTCCACAGATGTATGCTACTTTATAACGTTAGCTTGACCAGTGCGCGTGGGACTGTGCCTGAGGTGGCCTGTTAACTCTTGGGGGAATTGTGCGCCACTGCACGTGTGCAGAATTTCTATCCCCTGCAGATTTCTTTGCTTCCCCTCAGAAAAATGACTTTCTGACGGGGAAGCAAGGGGAAGCCACAAGAGCAGTCACGCGACCCTCCCCAGCAGTATGTTTTGGGTGCCCAGGGCAGCCAGAAGAGAGGTAAATCACTGTGGGGTGGGGAACAGGACTTGGGAAGACCTGGTTGGTGGTTCAGCTGTTAGTGAACCACCCCGATGAGCCACCCACATCCAGATCCCCACCCCACAAGCCCCAAACCTCTGCACCTGGATCCCCACCCCACTGAGCCCCATTGCCTCAGCATCTGGACCCCCCCACTGAGCCCCCACACACACCCTGCTTAGCACCAACCACCTTCACCTGGACCCTCCCTGCAGAGTCGCATTACAGTTGCACCCAGAACCCCCCAACAAGCCCCTGTGCATCTAGATTCCTCCCCCCTCCTCCCTGGATCCCCCACTGAGCCACCCGCACCCAGATTGCCCCACACAGAACCCTCTCAACCCACACCTGGATCCCCTACACTAAGCCCCTCCACACTTGGATCCTTCCTTGCTGAGCCTGCCTGGTGTACGTGGGGTGTTTCTGGGGCAGACCCAGTACTTGCGCTGTGTCAGGGTTTCGTGTAGCCTCACTGGGGGGGTATGACTGCACAGTGATCTCCCACTTCTGGGCAGCCAGTGGCGTGTGCTCCCCAATGTCATGCTGGAGCCTGACAAATAAAATTTGCAGAATTTTAAAATATTGTATGCAGAATTTTAAATTTTTTGGCACTGAATTTTTAAATTTTTGGCGCAGAATGCCCTCAGGAGTATCTGTTTGGGTTTTTTTGTTAGCACCCATTTCAACACCATATTTCGCCAGTCAAAATGAACTGTATTTCTTGCTTTAGAGCCTTAGGCTGTGTTTACACTGCCACTTTCAGTGCTAAAAATTTTGTCGTTCAGGGGTGTGAAAAAACACCCCCCAGAGCGACAAAAGTTTTAGCACTGAAAAGCACCAGTATAGACAGCGCTTTATTGCTGGGAGCCATGCTCCCGGTGATAAAGCTACCAACGCTCATTAGGGGTGGGGGTTTTTTTTTATCGCCGGGAGAGCTCTCCCCGCGGCGATAAAGTATGTCTATGCTGCCCACGTTCCAGTGCTGCCGCGGCCGTGTTCTAATGTGGGTAGTGTAGACATACCTCTAGATAAGTACTAGAAAATAAATAATACTCCAGTGGTGTTTCATGATGTTAAGGTAAGGAAGTGACTTACTAATAAAAATTTGAGGCTCTGAATACTGGCTGGCTGGCATTATTCAGCCATGGTTGTTTGTTTTTCGAGGAGGGAGGAGAGTGGGGTTTGGTGTTATACCGGCCCTGTCTTCTGAGATTTCCCTGCAGGGCTCAGGCTGTAAAGTTACAATGCTTTGGAGACTCTGCTCACTCATTGTTTGGAATGAAATGACAAGTACCCTGTGAATCCAGGCTGATAAACTTTGGCAGTTTTGAAATTTGTTTCACACCTCACCTGCCCTGTCAATGTGCCAGCTAATTGCAGTCAAAACTTTTTATAGTTCCATTTGTGCTCCATCCAGATTGGTTAGGGTGTTTGGGGGTGGGGAGCCTTCTAGACCAAAATGTAATTTCAAAACGCTGAACCTGACCAGCACAGGTTGACCTTGCTCGTTATTATCTGAGTGGGAATAGCAGCTTTGAACATCATATGATCTCTGAAACGCTGGCTTTTTTCATTAGAAAACCCCCTGCTGAAAACTGACCAAGTGTGTGGCATTTCTTTCCTTCTAAAAAAGCTCTTCACTGCTTTTCTGCTAGTTATTAGAAGAAAATTGGAAAGTGTTGCTCTCCTCCTGTTCACATGAGCCTGCCTCTCCTAAGACAATCGTGTGCACAGAATGGAGACTGTAGAGATTTGAGAGAGTCATCTGCCTACAGGCCACATATGGGACAAGAAACGGTACTGTGGTCCACTAATCATCCTTAACACAGACTACTAGTGACCCCCTTACAATTTAGTTCAAGCCCTGCTTAACTTTTATTAAGGGAAGTTTCCCCTCCTGTATTGATTAAACTAACTTTCTGAAATGTTTTAAGAAAGGGAACTGGATTTTCCCTCCATCCCTCACAGCCTCAGCAGAAGTCCTGAGCTTACCGCAGTTATTAGGAGCCCAACGTTTTGAGTGAAGTCCCATTGAAAGTCTTGTACTCCTAAGTCACTTAGGTGCTTTAGAAAACCCCACCTATATAACTGTTTTCTGTTTGGAGAAATAGAGTCAATTAAACTTAATGTTTAAACCTTGAAACCAGAGGAATCTACTGTTCCTGGAATGGGTCTGATGCAGGATCTCCAGACTTGTTTAAGATCTCACGAATGACATGTGGTTCCATGTAGGGATGGGGAAGGAGAACTGTAAATTGCTGAGCTGTTTCAACAGCATATTTATGAATGAAAGTGTGTGTGTTGATAAAGCAAACCACCAGAGGAACGTAACCTGGGGTTTGGTATTTTTCAATGCCTGCTAGATTTCCACTGATGTGTTAAACTTGGGTGGATATGCATAGATTTCTTGTAGTATAAAGTTAATAACTACAAGAACAATAACATTTTGTTGGGGAGTAGAGGCTACTACAGGTGGGGCAGACTACTCCAAATTGAGTTGATTTTGTTCTGCCATGTACAGCGTTTCTTTCTTGCACTTTCTGTACGAGCTTGGGTAAGTTAAACTCCTCCTTTATTCATGTTGTATTGAAAAATTGAACACCGAGCCTTACCCATGAAATTTGTCCAAATATGAAACAGCCTTATATAGATTGTATGGCTCAGGAAGCAGACTGAGGGGGGGAAAGTGGTGGTGCGTTCTTCGAAACTCTGCCCCCAAAACAAGCTCCACCCCTGTGAATATCCAGAATGAGACACTGCTCACAGTAGATTGTGGAAATATTCAAAATATGATTGTGTGCTTTTTGGCTCCCCCTCTAGGTCTACACTACAGCCTATGTCAGCAAAACTTAAGACGCTCAGGACTGTGAAGGAATAGTCACACCCCTGACCGACATAAATTACACTGGCATAAGCACTTGTGTGCACAGCTTCTCCCGCCAACATAGCTTCCGTTGCTCGTGAAGGTGGGGTTTTCTGCCGATGGGAGAGCTCTCTCCCATCGGCCTAGAGCATCTTCACCAAACGTGCTGCAGATGTGCCTCTGTAGCACCATATCTATAGACATGGCCTTATGTGAAGAATGAAATAGTAGACACTTAACTCAGATGGCCAGGGATGATGATTTAACCCTCTGTTGAGATGAATGGGGCAGTTCACGCCTCTCAGAGCTGCTGTTCCAGGCGTTCAGCTTAGGTTTCAGAGCCCATGCTGTGAAGTCCAAATCACAACTTCAAAGTGCTGTTGGTCCTGCTATTTTTAGAGCTCTAATGCAAACCCCATTTAGTGACCCAGTCTGAGAGGTTTGCTCCAAAATACTATGCAGACATACCCTTAGAGATGGTAGCTTCAGAGAAGTACCAGTACAACATATAGGCACCTACTAGCTATTTTTGAGCCCTGATATATGTACAGTAAATGCATATGCGGCTGGCAGAGAATGAAAAAATTAGAGATACTGACACACGAAGAGCTCCTGTTTAAAATCTTGTTAACATGGCAGCAGCAACTTTATATATAATGTTAGCAGTATATTTTAAGTATCTTGAAGAACTATAAAGGTTTGAACTCAAATTGCTAATGTTTGTCACAGCCGAGCATACCCAGTGCCGAAGGGGATAAAAGAACTGCTGTCAAGCAAGGGTTTTTCCTACAGTATCCCAGAGTATTGATCGAAACACATGTTGTGAGTTCAGTTTTTCTGGATCCCTTTCACGACTTGGCAGCTGAACAGCTGGCACATGATTTGTGATCACCTGCATCAGAATTGCAATCTCTTGTGATCACCCGAAACTTGATTTTTCTAATGTCGACAACTAGCAACTTGGATTGTGTCTTCTCCCTTGCTTTCCATCCACTGGTGATCGGCAGCATTGACATCGGAGGGTTTTAAGGCAGCCATTTGAAGAGTATCTGGATGAGGTATTGGAAACACAGTTTTGCTATGCAAAAATCAATGTTTCTGTCCACTTTTGAATGACAAATAAGATTATGGTTATTTTTAACAGGCAAGGCTGAAGTTATACAATTTGTGGCCAGACTAACCGCGCTAATACAAAGGAGTGGAAAGCCCTTTGACCACCCTGGAACCCAAGTACATGATTAGTCAACAAATCCCATCCAGTACTATGTGGTGTCGCACCTCTTTAAGGACCTTGGAGAGTCTTGGATTACGTATATCAAGCCAGTTTAGTCCTGTAATCGAAAATGTTGTATTACTGGATAGAGAGCTGTTTTCTCTTCCCTTCTCCAGTGTCTAGAGATACTGTCTTTCAATATGATTCTTACATTTGGGGAAGCCTGGTGCTTGGTTTCAGTAAGCTCAGAAAGTTGTAAAAAAATGTTTAATGTTGCTACTGAAACCTACTTCTACGTCCAGTTATTGTTTCCACACAAAGGTCTCCATTCTGGCAAGGTATTGCAATCCTTTGCCTGTGGAGTTAGTCTGCTGGTGTGGGTTTTGAGCTGGCATGTGATTATCTCTTGGTGGGAAATATTCTGAGGAGGAGATCAGCTGGAAAAGTGGAGCGCCTTCTCTTTGCTCCCTAAATGCCCAAGTAAAAAGCACAGTGTGTAGAACCCATGAGTCCCTTTCCTGTCTCTTGTGAGCGTGTCTTGCAATATCATGGCTGCTCAAATTTTACCCCTGCGTTCTAAGATAGGTTCCACTTCTGAATTTTTGCGGTTCGCGGGGGGTTGTTCCTGGGTTTTCTTTAGAAAACACTTCTGTGCTTGCTCAAAAATCTTTCCTACTTTTGGGCAGCCTGATGGCACCATGCGTTTCGGAGTAGCATTGTTGATTTGTGTGTGGTGTTGGAGCTGAGGCTTAAATTTTCACTTACTAATTATTACATAGTTGTCGCCACTGTCTCAAGTTTGCAGATATTTCCCAGCAAGTGGATTTTGAGCCTCTGGCAGCCTAGAGCAGGAGGGCTCTTTTAGCCTTAAGAATTTTTGAATGTTACTTGACCTGTCTCCACAGTACCGAGACCACTTTGATAACAAATGGATCAATAGCGCACTGTTTGTGCAGAAGTGTCTTAAGTGCTGTTGTCCTCCACTTGCAGCTCTGACAGAGCAATTATTACTGTAAGAGTGGTGGGTTCTACATGTGCCAAGCGTTAGCCACCCTCAAGCCCCCCTGGCTTTTAAGGAAAGCAGCAAATGTCACTTATTACAGCAACACTAAGTAGTGCCACTCAGGTTAAGGGGCTGTTAATAATTCCAATATCAAGCTGCTGCTTCCTAGGATCTATACCTTGCTATAAAAACTGTGTTCTAAAATGTTGCACCAGAGCAGATCCTATGCCACCCCCACTGTTGCCAGCACCACCCCCTTCTCATCTCCCCAACTTTGTCTAAGCCAATTCGGCCATGTTCTGGAGGCCCAGCTCTCTCTCATTTCAATGTGGGTGTGATATGGGGCGGGGCCAGCAATAGACACTTTGAAGCTCTAGGTAAAATGGCATTCTGACTCCTTATATAGTCACTTTCCCCATCTAGGTCACTTACAGAGTGCACTTTTTTTTTTTTTTTTTTTTTTTGCCCACTCAGCCCCATGAAACCACGTCTGTTTCCTCTGCCCTTGTGCTCCAGAGCAAATCTCTCCCCTTTCCCTGTGAGGAACCTGAGGGGTGGTAGGATACAGGCTCATTCCTCACTCCTTCCAAAGCAACAGGCGAGCAGCTTCTCTCCAAGACTTCTGGGCACAGAGCTCCGAGAACAGGAGTCCTGTGGTGACTGGGTACCCGGAAGGGAGAGGAGGCCTGTAGGGAAGTTAGAGGCAGGGAGGAGCAGCTTATTAGAAAGTTGGAAGAGGAGCCCATGAGAGTCAGTGTACTAACAGGCCTGGGGGCTTTGGTGCCCTGGGGGCTCAGATAGGCTCTTGGTGTCCTATCACCATCCAGGGATTTGGTGGCCAAAGAACTGCTTTCTCCCCAGACTCCCTGATTGAGAACCTAGCCCCTGCTCTGTGCCAACTATCTCCCTGACATGCTTGCACTCATCTCTGCTGTCTGGCAGGGATGTCCAGAATCTGAATGAGGCCCAGAGTTTTTGGTACCTGCTCTGATGGCACAAAGCAAAGGGAAAGCCCAGGTTAGCCAGTTACCTGGAAATACTTCCTAGCTGCTAGTGCAGAGCCCTTGACGTAAGCAGCATGGTTAAAGAATCCTTGTGCTCTGGTTATTCTCAGTTGCCCTCAGAGGCCTGGAGCAGCATAGGTTAGAGCAGCCTGATGCTAGTTTTCATCAGGGGCTTTGTGAGGGAGGAGGGTGCAAAGAGTTACAAGGGTGGAATATAGTTTTCTTTGCCCCCACTTTCCTTCCCGTCTACCAATCTCAACTCAACAGCAGACCAGCATTAAGGCCTTGGTATATGTGTCATTAAAATCTTCATGATTGCCTTTACCTGTCTCGTTAATTGTCTGTTAATGCTAATTAAGAAAAAGAAACATGTTGAAATTGCAACCAATTTATTTGCTGAAGGATTTTAAACCGACAACTTGGTGCTCAGGTCAGTTTATCATTTGGGAAACAACTATCGCATCCTTGCAGGTGAACATCCCTCCCAAGATAAAACCTGTTCCTTTGATCACTGCTGCCGAAAGCTGTTTAGAACATGATCTCCCCCAAACCTGCAGCACTGAAAGTCACCAATAGTGCGGGAAAGCAATTCTGCTTAAAATATTTGTCTGTCTGTAAACGTCTCATGAATTGTAATGGTTTGTTTTTGTTTGTAGGTGTGCCGATGTTATCTGTACAACCAAAAGGGAAACAGAAAGGCTGTGCTGGCTGCAACCGAAAGATCAAGGACCGCTACCTTCTGAAGGCCTTGGATAAATATTGGCATGAAGATTGTCTAAAATGTGCCTGCTGTGACTGCCGCCTTGGTGAGGTTGGATCAACTCTTTACACAAAAGCAAATCTCATTCTCTGCCGCAGAGATTACCTGAGGTAAATACAGGTATATTCTGTGGGTTCTTCCTATAAGCTCCCAGTTCACTGCCAGCTGTTTATTTTTTCTAAACTTGTACTGTGTAAATATCCACACGCACAGTTTTTAGCATTGACTAGTAGTTAAATTGAGTACAAGATCCATAGCTTTCTCCTTTTTAAGGATGCCTTTGTTTGCTGTATTATACTTGATGGAACTGTTTGTGTAAGACTTGGTAGTGAGGGGAGGGCATGCTTTATGGTATTTTTTTTAATTATGAGCTTACAAAAGAAAGGAATGTTTATTTTTAAAATGTAGGGCCAGATCATGAGCTGGTGTAAACTGGCATAGTTCCTCTGACTTTAGTGTTATGTGGATACACAACTGCTGAGGGTCTGTCCCACTTGCCTTTCAATGGCAGCTTTTAAATAGACATTTAACTGTTTTCTGTCAGCCCCCCCCCCCCCCCCCCAACACCACAGCAAATGAGGTTCCTTGGTGATACAACAAAGCAAAACAGTGTATCAAAATAAGAGATCAGTTGTTTTTTTTTTTAATTGTTTTTCTTCAGGAAATTTTATAGTAACCAGCAGTGACTCTTCCTCCAGGTAGAGCTATCCTCACCCATGTGCATTTGTAGCGAATAAAACCTGTTACTCAAGGACAATTGTGACTTTTTTTGGATTGGATATATGTAAATACGCATATATGGAAGCTTAAATGAGTCTTACTAAGACGATAGCTATAGCGTACTTTCCCTAATAATGGGGTTTAGTGCAAACGTGAGGAGAAGTGAAGTCCACTATATAGAATATATAAAATAAATAAAAGAAAGGGGACGTTGATAGTAATGACTATCAATCAGAAGTTAGGAATTATAGAAAACTGATAAGGGAAGCAAAGGGACACAAGAAGAAATCTATGGCCAGCAGAGTTAAGGACAATAAGGAGTTTTTTAAATATATTTGGAACAACAAGAATCCTGACAATGGTATTGGTCAATAATAATGCAGAAAAGTTCAATAAACATTTCTGATCTGTATTCAGGGGGGAAAAACAGATGATATACTCTCCTCATGTGGTGGTGGAGACACTTTCCATTCCACTGGTATCTCTAGAGGATGTTAAACAAAAGCTACTAAAGTTAGACAGGTTGTCCAGCTAAAGTGCATCCAAGACTTTTAGATTTTTAAAAGAGCTGGCTGAGGAGGCCAGTGGACCATTAATGCTGATCTTCAATAAGTCTTGGAGAATTGGGGAAGTTTCAGAAGACTGGAAGAAAGCTAGACTCATGCCAGTTTTTTATAAAAGAGTAAACTGGATGACCCAGGTAATTATAAGCCTGTCAGCCTGATGTCGATCCCGGGCAAGATAATGGAGTGGCTGATATGAGACTCGATAAAGAATTAAAGGAGGGTAATGTAATTGATGCAAATCAACATGGGTTTATGGAAAATAGATCCTGTCAAACTAACTTCATATCTTTTTTTGATGACATTACAAGTTTGGTTAATAAAGATAATACTGTTGACATCATATACTTAGATTGCTGTAAGGTGTTTGACTTGATACCATGTGACATTTTTGATTAAAAAGCTAGAGCAATATAGAATTAACCTGGCGCACATTAAATTAATTAAAAACTGGCTAACTAATAGGTCTCGGAATGTAGCTAAACAGGGAATCGAGGTCACTGATTCAGAGCGATCTGGGTCACTTGGTAAAATTGGTGCAAGCAAACAATATGTGTTTTAATACAGTTAAATATAAATGTATACATCTAGGAACAAAGAATGTAGGCCATACTTACAGGATGGGGAACTCTGTCCTGGAAGCAGTGACTGAAAAAGAGTTGGGGATCATGGTGGGTAATCAGCTGCAGATGAACTCCCAGTATGATGCTGTGGACAAAAGGAGCTAATATGATCCTAGGATGCATAAACAGGAAACTCTCCAGAAGGAGTAGGGAGGTTATTTTATCTCTGTATTTGGTACTGATGTGACCTCTGCTGGAATCCTGTGTCCAGTTCTGGTGCCCACTCTTCTGGAAGGATGTTGATAAATTAGAGAGGGTTCATAGAAGAGCCATGAGAAAGATTAAAAAACATGCCCTAGAGTGATACAAAGAGCTATCTATTCATCTTAACAAAGAGAAGGTTAAAGGATAACTTGATTACAGTCTGTAAATATTTACATGGTGAACAAATATTTAAAAATAGACTCTTCAATCTAGCAGAGAAAAGTATAACATGATCCTATACTTGGAAGTTGAAGCTAGATC
The DNA here is from genome assembly GCF_028017835.1 of Emys orbicularis. Classification (NCBI taxonomy): domain Eukaryota; kingdom Metazoa; phylum Chordata; order Testudines; family Emydidae; genus Emys; species Emys orbicularis. The sequence goes on from NC_088686.1 coordinate 103,536,763, forward strand.
AATTTAGCAATTCAGACTGGAAATAAGGTGTAAATTTTTAACAGTGAGAGTAATTAACCATTGGAACAACTTCCCAAGGGGCATGGTGGATTCTCCATCACTGACCATTTTTAAAACAAGACTGGATGTTTTTCTAAAAGATTTGCTCTAGGAATTATTTTGAGGAAGTTCTATGGCCTGTGTTATATAGGAGGTCAGACTAGATGATCACAATGGTCCCTTCTGGCCTTGGAATCTGTGAAAAGATATAATGTTGAGGGTTTTTTGGAGGGGTGAATGACTTTTAGCTAATATTTTTCTATAACACCTGTCCCCATAGCATTTCCTCCTGTACCATCATCCCCTGAATAGATTTTCAGCAATAGACTGTTGTTAAGCCATTCAACATTTGTTAATCCTGTGGCTCCCAGAAACCAGCCGTATTTGTGACAATAGTTAAAACCCTTGAACTATCTGGGATCAAAGTATTAATGGACTCAGGGTAATATTTTAAGGAATCTATAGTGTTTACAATTTTACAAATCAAATTTTCCTTAAAGTTTTCCTTTAAACATAAGAAGAAATGGAGTTGTGAAATATTTGATTTTAATTAACTGTTACGGTGTTTCGAACTGGAAGCTCCCCTTGTAGCCCATCAGTGGAATCCGAGCATCTTTCCTCTAGTTATGAATTCTGCACTTAAATCTCTCAAGGGCATATATGCAGTGCCTGTGCTATCAAGAGAGTCCATAGCATTTCAGCTGTCTCCGACCCAAGTATAATTGTATAGGTAGGCCACCCCCAAAGTGTAGGTGAGGACAGGCCTGTTTGAAGAGGGAGGAGAGACTGGGGTATGGAGCAGAGTGTTGTGGGATTTGCTTGGGAGGGAAGGAACGGAGTACAAGGGTTTTGAAGAAGGCAGAGAGTAGAATAACGTGGAACAGAGGGAGGCTGGACTTTGGGGAAGAGACACCAGGGACAGCAAGGAGTTCTGGGTGCGAGAGATGAGGGAGAGACTGGGGAATTTGGCAGACAGTGACTTGAAAGTACAGATGATTTTAGAAGATAGGAAGAGAGAGGACTTTGAAGATTTGTAACACCGGTCAAAGACTGCTCCTGGCAGAGCATGGACAGTGAATACAGGGCAGCTAGCTGATGCTGCTGGGAGCATGAGGGAGTCCAAAGGAGGATGAAGCACCAAAGTGCTGGGATACTCATAGGAAGTAGAAGGGAGCTTGTGCTGCTGGGATTTCCTGGTAGGCTGGGGCTTTGTTCTCTCTAACTTCGTTCGCAAAACTGAAGGGAAAAAAAGTGTGTGCGCCCCTAGGACGGGTCATAAGGGTAAGAAGTGCCATATAGCCTCCAGATGATCCTCACATTGTAATATCGGATCCTCACATGATCCTCATCACTGTAATATCGGAGTGTCTCACAATCATCCAGGAATTTATCCTCACAACACCCCTGTGAGGCAAGAAAGTCTCATCCACATTCTACAGATTCTTGAAACTTGCCCAAGGTCACACAAGAAATCTGTGGCTGAACCAGGAATTGAACACAGGTCTCTCCAGCACCACTCTGAGGAATGTACAGGTAATCCATGCTGTGGGTGGTATTGCAGGCAGTGGTCTGAGCCAGATTTCTAATTCTGTTTGTCTTAACATGGCACCTATCTCAGTGATTACCAAAGCATTGGCTCTGCCATGGACTAACTCTATAACTTGGGTGCGTCACATCACTTCTCTGCCTCCGTCTATAAGCCAAATATAACTACAGCACTTCTCTCTCCCTCTTTAGGATGTGTGTGGGGTCAGTTAGAATTTGTACAGAACTGTGAAAGTGTAAAGCAATGTGTTGGTGGTGAGAATAATGAATAGCTTACTTCACAACAGTTCAGTGCAGGCTTTCTCTGTGCCAAGGAATTTTAGCTACTGCAGGTAGAAGGGACTTTGGATCATCACTATCGGATACAAAATATGAGAGATCCATCTAATCTTTCATTGACTGACTCAAATAATGGCAGTTGCATATGCAGATATATGCAGTCTGTAACTGACTTCACTGATAAATTGTTTCCTAGGTTATCCGAAATTCTTCCTTTCTTAATTTCAGCTTGTGCTCGCTTTCACTACTGGAAAAAACCTCCTAGATTTTCTTTCTTGTTATAAATCTGCTTTCCAAAGCTCCCTTTCCAGAGTGTGCTACTTTAGTTCTCTTAACCTTTAAGTCATTTTCTAATAATCTGATAATTTATTGCATCTGAAGAAGTGAGGTTCTTACCCATGAAAGCTTATGCTCCCAATACTTCTGTTAGTCTTAAAGGTGCCACAGGACCCTCTGTTGCTTTTTACAGATTCAGACTAACACGGCTACCCCTCTGATACCTGATAATTTATGCTACCCTTCTTTAAATTCGCTAAGAATAATTCAGTTCCACACATTATACTTCTATTTATACATCCCTGTGTTTCTCTTCTGTTACTGCATGATTTCCATGTTCATGTTCAACTGACTGGGTTTTACTCTGTGTAGCCACTCGTCCCTGTGTAAGGGTGTGCAGAAGTCTGATTTGGTAGCATTGTATTGCTATTGCGCACAGATGTAAAATGACTACTATGTACAGGGCAGGAAAAAGTTGGGCCCATTTTCTCATCAAAGATCTCTTGGTAGTACTAGTTCCCAACCAACATTCACCCATTTTGCTAGCTTCCTACCATACCACTTTGCATTTATCCTGATTAAACCTAGTTTTGTTTATCATTTTTCCTGTCTAACTCTCCTAGATCCCACCATTTTAATTTTGCCTCCCTTGCTGCTAGGCAGCCTCTTAACTTCATACAATGGGAAAACTTGGTGAACATGCTCTTCATTTGTTCTAGGTCATTTATGAAGACATTGAGCACGTGATCTAAATCCGACTCTTGCTGAGGGGAGGGAAAGGTATCCATTGCGGGGGTTGGCTATTTAATACACTAGCAGCATTACTTGGTTCCCAGTCGTCCATCAGTTAGGCGTCCATCACATAATATACGTAGCCATGCCTTTGTTCAGACTTCTCTGAGAGCACTATGTGGAGCAGCATTGAATGCCTTACTGAAGTGCCTAACGCTAACCAAATTCTCTGTTACTGAAATCAAGGGGAGCTGCTTGGGTGCTCAGTGCATCTGAAAATCAGTCCACTTACTTAGGTTCCTAAATATGGACTTAGCTTTAGACAACCTTTTTTGAAAATCTTGTCCCTTGTCAACTACTAGTTTTATATGTAACACAGTGCCAGCTTTCCTGCGCAAGTTGATATTCCAATTGTCTTTTCTGTGGCTCTCTCATAGATAACCAAATAAGATTTTTTTCTTGTGATAATGCTGCATTATTCTTGTTAATGTTAATGTCTTTAGCATTTGATTACCTCTGTTCATTTCTATTCGTCCTTGCAGCCATTTCTGGTTTGTTTTCAGCATTGTCCTGCCGGCCATATATGTTGTTGTGTATTCTGCCACCTTTATGTTGTAATGTGTATCCATCATCTCCCTCTTCCCTGTTTAAACCCTTTCCCACCAACCAGGCCAGCTTCTACTTAGAAGGTCACTTGCCACATCTGTTCAACTAGACGCTCTCCACTCCAAATAGTCACTTCTGCCCACAGGATCTCTGAATCCATAACTTTTTTTTCCTCTACATCATCTCCTCAGTCCTTAATTCACTTCCACTGTTTTTCTGCTTCACTCAGAGAGAATTATCTAAGCCCTTCTTATTTGACTCCTTTCTTTAATGGCTTTGGAGCTAATATCCAAACTCTAGTAGGTAAGACAAAAAAGTAACATCTTCTACAGCAATTGGAAATGAATTAATGCTAAACTACAGTGGAATTATACACGTTACAGATATATTTATACTAAATAAGTTCATTGCAGTGACTTAAAGTACAGTATTACAATGACTATCAAAAGAATTAATCACTGGCCGCTTACTGTGATTATGTGGTTTCCAAGAAGAGCAGTGTCAAATAATGGAATTTGGTACACTAAATATGTTAAAGTCTTTACAAAGCTAAGAAGCAAGCCAGTTTTGAATCTATAAATGTGGACAGAGAAAAGGTAAATGAAACCTGATGGGAATAGTGCATATAATAGTAGGAGCACATACTCTACTGGTGTCCCATAGGCTTTTACATAAAGGATAGAGGGCCTTTTTGAATGGATATTGGCCCATGTGATATTGTAACTGTTGAGATCCACTGAGGAGCTCGAGCTGTTTGAGAATGCGCTGCCTCGTGATTAGTAAACTCCTCCCAGCAGTGGACTTAGCTTCCCCCTTCACTTTGTTGGAGCACAAATCTATTCCCTTCCAATGGGGATTGTTACTGTAGGTGGCACCAGAGACCCTAGCATTCTGGCCAACTAGTGTGAAACAAACGGTGTATTTTCCATGGTCATTGGCCGTGGTGCTTATTTGTGCATACATTTAAAGAAATACTAGATGACCTGCTGTAAGTTGCTTCAGTTGCATTTTTGCTCGTTCATGAATGGAAACTTTTGAAGGTGCACCTCAGAACTCAGCTGTGGCTTCTGGGCTGTTCAGTGCTGTGCTGCTTTGGAGCCCCGGACAGGAATAGACATAATGCATAGATCTTTCCTGGAAGAAGTGCTATCCTGTTAACTGGACAGCTGTGACCGGTGCATGGAAATGGCATGAGAACTAGCTCCTTTTAGCGTGAATGTTTTCTCCTCTTCTGAGTGGGGTAGAGCCCGGTGGCAGGAGCCCTACTGGTTCTGTATATTCTTGGCCTGCCTGCACTGCTTTGGAGCAGGCTGCCATCCAATGCGTCAAATAAGGCGGTGGGCTTACTGCACTGAATACATTTTGTCTGAGTCACTGAGGACATCTTTCAAATGTGCTTCAGGAACTCTTAGCAGACCATATCCTCATCATTTGTTTCAAAAGATAAACTGTCGTCATTGCTTGTGAAGGAACATTGGTTAACCTTCATGTTTCCTAAAGCACTTTCTTCTTCATTTTTAATTCTGAAAGATGAAATAGATCTTGAGTTGTTTAAATTTGTTATCCTTGCAATCCCACCTCAATCTCCAGCTACATACAGATGTATTTCCAGATACATTATTGTCTAAGTCAATGTATTTACCATTTGGTTAACAGTCGTGATGGCTAGCTTTTCCATCTTTAATTTATCTGTCTGTGTTGAATAGGCAAATTCTGTTGGAAGCTACTATTCCTGGTATAGAAATCCTTACAGTGTGCTTCTTTGTAAACTGCTTGTTTAATACAAAAACCAGTTGTTTTATTGATCCGCAGACATACTTGGAACACACAAGCAGTCTCTGTGAGCCCTGCTCAGAGTTTCTTGGCGGAACTGCCATCTTAATTCAGAATTTTCAGTGGGGCGCTTTTTGAAGATGCATTTGATTCTCTCCTATCTTACACCAGTGAAACTCCATTGTCTTAAATGGAGCTCTTCCTGAATTACACCCATGTAAATCAGAGGAAAATGAAATTCAGTATGACAGAAACAGACCAAATGACTTCTGCATATTTCATACGTACCAGCACTTGTTAGGAATTTGTCACAATTTGATAAACAGAACAGTTGGTCCTGGTCAGGACTTAAATGAGGGTATCTCCAAAGGAAGCTCAAATATTGTACGAAGAAATTTATGGTAAATCAGTAGAGGGCATGTTTCTCTCTAAGGGTCTGATCCAGCTCCTAGCGGAGTTAATGGGAATCTTTTTACTGGCTTCAGTGTGCTTTTGATTAGACCCTAAATTTGTATGGAACCAATGCCTCAGCATAGACTAGGGGCGTGTTGTTCTGCTTATTGCGACTTTTGAATGGGAGCTCAAACTGGGGTTTTCAGCTTATCTGGTTGTTAATGATCCCAAAACCATATTTGCGCGTGCGCGAGAGAGAGAGAGAGAGAGAGAGAAGGAGAGAGGTGTTTTTTACTCTGTCTTAACCAAATTCCAATTTAGGTAGCTATAGTGCCTTCTTCCCGCCTAAAAGTTCCTACTTCCAGCTGGATTCAACATTCACCTTTTCCTGTCTCCAGCTTTTTGGACAGCATTGCTTTGTTCTGCCTCAGTAATAACCACGTACAGTTTATATTTCAGTTTGTGAGTAAAGAGCTTAGCAATGCCTTTGGATGCAAGTTATTGCATCCAGTAAATGTACAGTATTTTTATTAGTGATTAAGAAAAGTGAGTCTTCGATTTTCAAAAATATGTGATAGTTCTGTCTGGCCAGAGAGCATGCACAGCAATGCTTCGCTTCCAATAGACTTCCACGTGTAAGTAATGATGGTGGCACCAAATCAAATGGCCAAACCACAGTTCCACATTTCAAGCACAAACTTTGAAAGTTCCAGTGTGTGCGCCAAAACTAGCAAAACTTGAGCTAATCTGTCAACGGTGTCATTGAAACTACATTCAGGAGCATTAATCAACAGAAAGAACTTGATAAACTGGGAAGTCTTCCAAGGAGGGTGCTATTTATTTTTTTTCAATAAATATACAGCATATATGGGCATCAGCAGCAGATATATTAGGCAATGATCTGTTATTAAAGGGACACATTCAACCTGCTTATATCCAGAAATGTATTTTCTGTGAAAAAGATGATAAATAGATGCAGCATGACCAGAAAGGACTGTGTTTTAAAGTTGGGTTTACTGAAGATCCTAATAATGGTCTAGAGTTTGTTAAACTGACTTTTATTATTCTTAACCGCTTTGAGGCATTCTGCATGGGATTTCCCTGCCTCTAAACTGTTTTGTATCTAGACAGATTGACAATGAAAAAGTAAATGCCATGCTTTATGTGCAAAAGATGATGCATTTCAACCACATTGTCACACTTTGTATTGTCACAGCAAAGATTATTTCCTATGTGGTAGCTGAGATGAGGGCCTTTCACGTATACAAACCAGAACTTTCCAGGATAACAAATTGCAGTTGGGTTTGTTAGTTGATTTTAATTTTATTTTTTAAAACCTTCTAGCGGGGTGGACTAATTCTTGTAGGCTTTGATGTACTGACCTGCCTCTAACACTTTCAAACTTGCAACTTTCCTATTAATATTTCTAAACTCTCCTAAGAAAACTTGGCTCCATATATGTGAGTTTACACAGCATCTGTGAAAGCCAAGATTGGTTTTAATGTCAATTGGAGCAGTTATACTGTAGGAAGATTGGAGCTCTTGAGGGAGATGATGCTTGTATTCTGACACCAGGTGGGACAGCTTCATACCAAGTGTAAATCTCTTGCTCTCTAAAATGTGGAGGGAGGGACCAAAAGACCCAAAATAAATACCTTTCATATGGATTGTTCAACTGAAGATGTGTGCCTTGAGGAATCCTGAAATTTATGCCCCGTCGTCTCCATGCTAGTTGGCCACCCAAGCAGAGAGCTTTTTATACTATGCTGGTTCAGTTCCTTCTATTTAGCTATCCATGAGTAATAAACCCTCTGGCATAAAATGTACGTTCTCTGGAACTGAACTAGAAACCATCATGAAAGAACAACTTAACCGACTTCATTAATGTCAAAATATGTCTCCTTTCCTTCAATTGACACAACTTTCCACTGTAGCATTGACTCTGCTATATTCAGAAGTGTGCACTCACTAACAGGTATTTACCACATGCCAAGCAGTGATTATGGGAGAGGGAATATCTATCTGATTTTTGCCGTATGCCATTTTTGTGGGAGCCAAGAGAAAGAACACAGAAGTAGGTTACGTCTGTATCCCACACAAAGACCGATTAGAGACATCCTTCAGCCTTGACTCTGCATTTTAGAATTGGTTTTACATTTTTATCATATTAAGTGACTGTTAAGCTTTTTCTACAGCTATTTGCATACTCAGTATTTTGTCAGCTCACAATAAACGTGTATTGTTCGAACTGTGTCAGCCGCATGCAGTTGACAAACACTGGTGTAAGTTGTTTGAGTCCAACTTGCTGGAAGGTTTTGAACTGGTAGGAACAGGGCTCTTTCTCATGACTATGAATTCAAGGTACGAGAAATGGACATAGGAACTTCCACACTGGATCAGACCCAGGGTGCATCTAAACCAGTATCCAGTCTCAGACAGCAGCAGCATGAGATACTTCGGAGGAAGGTGCAAGAACTTTATTATAACGATTATCACCACTTGTATTGTAGAAGTGCCAAGGCGCCCTAATCATAGACCCTGTTGTGCTAGGCGCTGTACAAGCAAGAACAAAGATGGTCTCTGCCCCAAAGAGATGACAATCTAAATATAACATAATAGCAGATGGTTACAGAGCAGCTAGAGGAGTACAAGTTAAAAATGAGACCATATTGGTTAGCATGGTAGGCAATGGTCTCCTCATACTGAAACCACTTAATCCCTAGTAATTAGTGATTGGTTTAAGCATGAGGTTTACTCTCTTCTAAAATCTGCTTGTGTTAACTATTATAACTCTGGATATTCTTGGTATCCATATAAATGTCCAGTCCCTTCTTGAATGTTGCTAAATTTGTGGCCTCAACAGTCCTGTGACAATAATTATCACCATCTGATTATGTTTTGTGTGGAAAAAGTGTACTTGAACTTGCCGCCCCTTTAACTTCACTGAATGTCCTCCTTGTTTCTCATATTATACAGCGGGGAGAATGGAAGCTCCCAATGTACCTTCTCTATCCCATTCTGTGCTTTACATACACTTATATCCCCTCTTAACCATCTCTTTTCTAAAGTGAGCTGCCCCCAATCTTTTCAGTCCCTTTTCATAGGAGAGTTTTCTGGCCCCTGACTGACTTGCTGCTGGTTTGCAAATACCAGGATGGAGGGCAATCTTGGTATTGCTAGGTATTTAGAAATCCATTTGTAGATATTGTTTGTAGGTTTAGAGATAATGAAACAGATGTGCAGATTATCATATAGCTTAGACCATAAATGAATGTGAGTGGGGCGAGAAGGAAGATTCATGGAAGGGGTACAAATCTAATGTTCGTTCACGAGTGATGAATGTAAGTTGGAAATATAGAATGTGTTTAAAATGATGGGGAAGATGGTCACTTTTAGACAAGTCCCTCCCTTTCACATACTCACCAGTATAAGCCCCTCACTCATACCCTAAAGAAAAGGTAAACTCTGGGTAATTATGCCCCTACTGTACATTTAGTCAGTTTAAAGTACCTTCACAGCATTGCTGAATTCCAAAATGTTGTACAGAAGATTACTGTTACAAGCAGCGAAGTCTTTAAATAAAAAGAAGCCTCCCAACAGTTACATAGCACTTCCACAGAGTGCTACCCGCTTGCCCCTCAATTCATTCGTATTCACTGCTGCTCCTGTGTGCCAATTAGCTTTAATTTTTACTATACACAATGACATCAACAGCTAATCGGAATATAGAATAGCTGGATTTTAGTGTGCCTATAAACTACAGAAAATTGTCCTTGGCTAAATTCCTGCTTTCAGATTGGCTGACGACAATAGACATGGTTAAGTTCAGAGTAAGAGCCATTAAGCATAATTACTACCACGGGGTAAAAGTTTAATTGTGTTAAATTTTAAATCTGCATAGTCTAAGCTTATTTACAAGCTGGTGAGGTCCTTCTGTTACATAAGAGAGAATAAATCTGTACTTAAAAATTGCTGTCTTCTAACTTTTAAGAGAGTTTTAAAAAAAGGTTAAAAACCTTCCTTGTCTCATTTCCCCTCCCCCCCCACTGGCGTCATGCCAGTGAGAATATTGAGGCTCTTATGGTAATTTCCCTGATATGCTTGAGCTTTCGTGTGTGTGTGTGTGTGTGTGTGTGTGTGTGTGTGAGAGAGAGAGAGAGAGAGAGAGAGAGAGAGAGAGACACAGACAGACAGACAAGATGGGATTTGCTATGGAGAATGCATCCAGAGGATGGAGTATGTGTTTCCTTTTTTGTGGCTTCTTTTTAAACTAAACCATGGGATGTATTGATGGTGAAAGGGAGTTCTCCCCCAAAATTAAAAAAACAAAAACCCAAACTGCTCCTCATGTGATCTCCAAGTGAGGAGGTATGGAGCATGACAGCTGGACGTGCCAAAAAACAAAGACCAAATTCTTAGTTGAAGAATGCGTCTCTTCTTTGCCTCAATCTGCACTTCCTCCAACAGCAAAAAGTCTGTGAACTTTGAGCTACAAGTCAGGCATACTTGAGAATTTTAGTGACTATATAGAGCTTTAAATCGTTCCCTGAGAAGTGATTAAAATTAGAAAGTGCTAGAATGTGTGTGAAATGTTCATATGTTAGGGAAGGGAGGTGGGGGCTGTCTGAAACTTAATGGAAGAGAACAAGATTAGCACACTGAAAAACTGGGAGCTACATTTATGTAGACATTAAAAGGCAACATAATTTCAGCTGGACAAAACATAAACTGCAGCTCTTATGCAAACATTCAAAGCTATTTAACACTTGGTTTACCCCCCAACCCCTGAAAAGAGACAGGTGAATCCAGTGCCAAATACAATCTTCATGTTTCTTTAACTGTTTAAATAGTTAAGTGAACATCTGTCCAAACTTCCCTATCATTTCCATGTAGAGAAGTATCCTATTTGAAGGGTGAAGAAAACTGCCTTTTTAACAATGCAAATAACTCTGTCTGGGGCCGCTTTATTTTATTTAATCTAGATTGAGCTCCACACAACTGTGATGCTAATGAATAATGGATATTTTACGCTCACAAGAATAGTGGCATCGTGCACAGAACAAATTTAGGATTAACTTCCACTGTTCTCCTTACCTAATGTATTGGGCTGCTTTGCTTGGGTTTTATTTTTATTTTTTATTTTTAAGTGATTTTTTTTTTTTAACGTTTGCTGTGATTTGGATATTCTAAAAATGCAGACGTCATTGTTCTCCTAATCTGCTAGTTCTCTATCAAATAGAGAAATTGAAACTAATGACGGCTGCTACTGTACTAAGGGTGTTCTAGTTATACGATGGAAGACGGTTACACCAAGGAGCGATAGAGACACTTCTGTTTTGCCAAGTAAAATGACTATGAATCAGAAAATACAAATTTGGGGCTATATTATAAATTGGCACCCCATCCAGAACGAGGGGCATTGTAGCTATGCTGGCCCAGGAGCATTCCAGGGAGGGAACTGTGAGCTTCTGCCGCCACTGCTGGCACCAGCACCCTTGCTCCAGTCTGCTACTGGTCTATAATAAGACACGCCCTTTCTTGCAGTGTCCCTGACCACCAGTGTAGGACTGGGAGCAGCAGCCCTCTGAAGGATCTTCTCTCTCTCTCCTGCACTAATCCATGATGCAGGGAGCCCATGCAGGAAAGTGAAGGGCTGGCTCGCCTGCTATCATAAGAGCAGGCCACCATCCTGCCCTTGCTGAATATGTTGCCATTTGCTTTGTTTGTTTGTAAGACTTATTTAAACTTTGCCATTTTGCTCGGTCTATTGCGGTACAGGCTTTCCAGCCCTAATGTGGTGAAGTCTGAGGGCAAAAGTATTTAGATCTTACATTGCTGTGTCTCTGGTACTATTTTTATCTGGCCCATTGTACCATAGACTTTTTTTTTTTTTTTTGGTAAAGTGTCAGACACAAATGTCTAGTCTCCTCCCACCGAAAACAGTCCAGTGGCCTTCAAGCCAAGAATAACAGAAAAGTAAAGGGTGTCTCTTTTAACATCTGACACAAGAAGTAAGACTTCTTATATGCCCAAAACAAGCTAACATGATAGCTCAGGAGCCTGAGAGCGGAAGGGTTATCTTGAGGATCTTATCACACTTCAGTGATTACTGTCCAGTGATCAGTAGCATTGATTTGTTCAGCAAATTGTAGGCTGAGAAATCAGACATAGGTGTTCCTCTGCCAGGCTGCAAGTGGGGGTCTCTATGCTTTTTTGCCTTTTTGTATTGGTGGAACCAGTAAGTACTGGCATTAGCAAGATCCAACTCCAAAGAATTGAAACAGACCTTAGGCCCCATATATGTTTAGGGGGATGTACACACGTGTGCATGTTTACATGCACGCCAAACTAACAATCAGCAGGAAGAAGGTGCCTTCCACATAGCCCTGAGAACAATTAAATCACATGCATTCTCTTAAACAGAAAGTAACTAAGTGACTATTTGCAGTTTAAGATTGAAATCTTTGGTTCGTTGCATGCATCCCCAACTGGTTCCTATAGCTCTAATTTAGAAGTGCTGTCGTGCCTGTCCCCAGGGAGTGGCACTGGCTCATGAGTCTTCAGGGACTTGTCCAAGGGCTGGGGGGATGATGCCGTAGCTCTTGGTTAGTCTCCCTGTGGGAGCTGTAAGAGCAGCAGACATCTGGGAAGAGAGATAGCAAAAGCTATGACAAAAGTGGCAAAGCTTCCAGTGCAGAAGGGCTGTCCTCAAGGACTGGGGAGCTGAAGTGAACTGTTGAATGTACAGTTTGTGCCTTGGTATAAGAAGCCTCCCAGGAAGGTCGAGGAGGGTGGAGGTCTTAGCAAAATTTATAAAGTGGCTTTGTAAAACATTATTGCCAAGTGTCTTTAGATAAGCATGTGTTCCTTTAAAACAGGAGGTAAGTTAGACTTTTCTCCAGTGGCAGCTTTGCCTGCCGGAGTTGGCAAAGTTAGTGAGTCTTCTGCATTTCACTCATTGTCATCAGCTTGGATTCCTCCATTAGGCAACAATGAAGAGCAAATGGGTGCTCAGTGGGGTGGGGAAGGAAGCAAGACGTTCAGAGAAAAAACCCTGCAAATAGTTTTGTTTTGACTGAAATTGTGTGAGCCCCAAAATAGCACTGAAAGTGTCTTTAATGCTTTTCTCCATTAGATAGTAAATTAGCCCAAGGCTCACAAGCCAAGTGAAGTTTCATCTCGACAATCGGCATTTGCTCACCAGGCAGTTTTATCCCAAGTTCCTGCACACTGGTTGGTCAGCGAAATAGATACTGCAACTCCTATTTATTGGTGCAATACAGTATTTGATACTGCTAATTACACTTAATTAGTGCTTCCACCATTTAATTAAAATGGCTTCTAATGATTGTGCTTCTTTGGCAGGCTCTTTGGTACCACCGGGAATTGCGCTGCCTGCAGTAAACTGATCCCTGCTTTTGAGATGGTGATGAGGGCCAGAGATAATGTTTACCATTTGGACTGCTTTGCCTGCCAACTCTGCAACCAGAGGTGAGGACACGGTTATTACAGAAATAAAAAAACCCACAAACTATTTTTTATTTTTGCCCATGGACCAAGGAAATCCGCTTGATCTTTGCCACCTCTCTGGGGCCGAGAAGCTGCTAGCACTGGCTGGGTTGTCTTACTTTTAGTTGCCTACATAGACTGGGTCTGTCCTGCAACCTTTTCGAGGATTGGGTCTGGTGGAGCCAAGGGGAGTTGGGGGGGGGGGGGGTGCAAGGACTGCAGATCCAGGCACAGTAGGCACCAGACAGCTGTTCTGAAATAGTTGTAATGCAACTGAATGAACAGCTTCTGAGATCTTTCAGCATCTAGCCTGTTTGCTGAACACCCATAGATGGAGATAGGACCCACTCTTGCACAAGTACTTCTAACTCAGTTACTTAAATCAGACTTCTGACAGGCTCAGAAGTGAGGAGGGTACGAAGGAGAAATGTATTCTAGGTAAGCCCTTTTGGAGACTACGAAGTGCTCTCTTCAGTTTGCTGCATAAGCAATAGGGCCTGCTTGTGGGGTAGTTTTAAATGGGGCTGTACCACACCTGATTGGAAGATGCAGAGAGAAATGCATATCAATGTATACAATGAAAGGACATATGGGTTCAGCCTGACTCATTTGGTATCTATAAAAGACTGAATGGGGGTGTGTGTGTGCGCACGTGCAAAGACTTTAGGGCATGCTTTTTGCTTGATTTTGGTGCACTTGTCGGAAGATTGAGTTCTCCTCTTGGAAGCTGAGTGCATTAAATGCAGCATAGTCTCCCTTTTTGAAACATGCATTCTTAAAACTTCCCCCTCCTTGCTTAGGCTGCCCGTTGAACCACAAATTATTATTTATGAAGGGACATGTGGTAAAAGAGGAGGAAAAGAAGAGTGAGTAAGCTCAATGGGAGAAAAGCACGTTACTTCAAAGCCAAGTTAACGTACCTGATATTTCACTTAAAAATAAGATACATCACATTCAATGACAGGTTTCAGAGTAGCAGCCGTGTTAGTCTGTATCCGCAAAAATAACAGGAGTACTTGTGGCACCTTAGAGACTAACAAATTTATTAGAGCATAAGCTTTCGTGGGCTACAACCCACTTCTTCGGATGCATATCATCCGAAGAAGTGGGTTGTAGCCCACGAAAGCTTATGCTCTAATAAATTTGTTAGTCTCTAAGGTGCCACAAGTACTCCTGTTATTATCACATTCAATTACTCTGGAATTTCAGTCAATATGGAGTTGTGTGTGTGATATTTACACACACATATGCTCACACCTCCTTTCTAGCTTTCATGTTAGATTTGTGAGAACATATCAAAATACAGGGACGGACTTTCCTCTCACACTTGTTTTATATCCGTATAACTTGGTTGAAGTCTGAGGAGTTACACCTGACTCCCAGCAGTGCATGTATGAGGAGAATCAGACACACAGTATGTAGTTTGGGTGGCTTTAATTGAAGGCACTGTATCAAACACAAAGCTGGCATTATTTGTTTGGGGGTAGAATGCCTTCCTATTAATACTGACAGCTGCAATAAATCAAGCTGTCCCCAGTTTAATAGGTTTATTCCACTGAGGTTATAGTGACATCTAGTGGTTGGTGTGCTGGACAGGGAGCGTACTTTTTTGCAGACAAACTGTATTTCCCAGGGTTTTGGTGCATAGTCCTATTTTTAATTCTGTCTTTAATATGCTTCTGATATACCTTATTGCTATCCAGAAAGCATTGGCAGACCTATCCATTTTGTGACTGCGCTGGCAGGAATTCAGCACCTCCCTCCCCAGAGACAAAACTCATAATAGTGAGCAGCCTCTCACAGGCAAAGTCCTCAGTTAGGCTTTTTGGGATCCATTGGTATTACCATGTTTTTTTCAGAGTCCCAGGCTCCATTCTTAGCATAGTGGGGTTTTTTTTTTTTTTTTTTTAAAGGCAAAATAATACTTTATTTAATAGTGTTACGTACGAAATATTTCCATCAGCTATCGTCTCCAATGCACGTCAAAAACACTGATTCCTAAAATGTATCTTGGGCCTAACTCATGTTGTATTTTTTAAGGGTAAGTAGCTGTTGTCTAACTACTAAATCTTCTTTTTACCACAGTACTCTGCTGACACATCAGTATCCTAAGATGTTTCAAGCAGTTCACCTGCCTTTTTCTTGTGTTGAGTTCTATTCTGAAAGTCACTTTATAAAAATGGCATCCTGGGTTCAATGTTCGTGTCTCACTGATTCCTGATGAAACTCGCTTAGTAAGATAGGTTTTTCTAACAGTTCGGCACTCACGGTGTGAATGAAGGCTGGGTTCCCTTTTCCTCGCACATCAACCTCCAGAAAACTGCTGGGTTTGCACAGGCATAAAACGCTTTGGGTGTGACACGGGCCTGGTAAATCTTGATTGGTAGTTGTGCATGAGAAGGAAAGAACTCCACTTCCTGCTGGGTCCATGCTGAGTTTTCAGGGCTGGCAGCTGGAGAAAAACATCTTTGTCTTGTAAATTGAGCACATTGTGAGAGATAAACATGGGACCCCACGATGCCTGGTTTTCACCTGATTTTAAAAGAACTACACTCAACCACACCCTACGAATCACTTTTCAGCTCTCCCAGGGCTGCTCTAGACCCCAGCTAGATTTGGCAAGAGGCGGCTGTTGACTGTGCTGCATTTGTGCTGGTGGTGTGACATTGTTTTGTACTCCTGCTCCTTGGGTTTTATGGTCACAGTTTAAGTAACATTAAGTAGCAGAAAGTCAGCAGCTGTGTCTTAAGTTGCAGTCTGGAAAATGTTGGCTAATAGACTTTGTATATTCAGCAAATCCATTGATGAGGCTGTGACTTTCAGGAGAATATGTGCAATGCTGCTTTAACTGGAGTCTCCTCTTAAAGAAGCAGCTTTTGTTTCTTTTCTGGAATACAACGTTAAAAGTTAGCTAGCTGAATTTCAGACTATTATAAAGAGGGCTTCAGGTGCAGGCTAGGAGAGGAGACTCTGGGTGCTGAGCTAAATCACACAATGAACCATACTAATTAAGCGCACTGTGGAAGCCACAGGTTTTCGCTATACCCACTTGCCAAATTAAGCAAGGCATCAGCTGACTTATAGGCATCCATTAAGGGAAAACTTGTATGAGGTGCTGGAGAGACTTGGATGTGGTAGGTCCCATACAAATGAACACTCTTATAATTCAGACTATCCAGTCTGATAGCAGGCTTTCAGTCTCTAGCTACCCACTGACTATCACAGGCCGAGAACATATTCCAGATCAGGACTGGAGAATTTCCCTTGTACAACCATGCATAGTAGTATGGTGACCAGACAGCAAATGTGAAAAATCGGAATGGGGGGGGAGGGGGTTAATAGGAGAAATATAAGAAATATATATAAGAATATAAGAAAAAGACCAAAAAATCGGGACTGTCCCTATAAAATCGGGACATCTGGTCACCCTACATAGTAGGGGCACGTTTTCAAGGCTTCATGACTCTGCTGAGGAAAAAGTTGTCCTCTTCCATGGGCTTCATGTTGTGTAGGGCCTATATTTCTCCCCTGAACTCCTAGCTAATGTTTTTGCCTCTTTAAAGTTAATATCTGCCAGTTCCTAGCTGGCTGGACATGTGTGCACCATATATATCTGTCTTTCAGAACTGGCCGTCTGCATCACTACCAGCTTTGCCTGTACCTGCCCTGAAGTAGTGGGACTGGCTTAGGACACTGAGGCCTGGTCCCCACTATCCCCCCACTTCGGACTAAGGTACGCAAATTCAGCTACGTTAATAATGTAGCTGAATTCGAAGTACCTTAGTCCGAACTTACCGCGGGTCCAGACGCGGCAGGGAGGCTCCCCCGTCGATGCCGCGTACTCCTCTCGCCGAGCTGGAGTACCGGCGTCGACGGCAAGCACTTCCGGGATCGATTTATCGCGTCTAAACCAGACGCGATAAATCGATCCCAGAACATCGATTGCCTGCCGCCGGACCCTCCGGTAAGTGTAGACGTACCCTGAGGCTGTCTCACCTATGTCCTGCTTTGTTGTCAAGCACTTAGCATGTGCTAAGTCAGACTCTGCCCTTGAGTGGGAGATCAGTGAAGAGCACTGTGTGTATTATCCTAAAATTCTAGATTAACTTTTACATCTATAGCAAACAGGAGGTGTGAGGAGCCAAGTGGCTGTCAAACTGCACCTTGCAGGTATTGTGTGCAACCTTTTTGACCTTAATGATCAAATAAAATGGTTAAATACCACAAGTCTCTCTCTGTCAACTTTAATACAAACAGAACAATTTACATGGTAGACAGAGAACTTCACGCTCCATTCCATGAAGATAAAGGTTAACCGAGTCTAGCCATCCATCAAGAAACTTCTATTTATTGTTCAGCACTGTACATAAGCGGGTGAGGAAGGACTTAATAGCCATTTAGTGCCTGTAAATTAGTGTAAACACTGCCTCACCTGGAAATTTGAATACCATAGAACATTTCAAACATTTTGTGTAACATAACCGGTTTGCTTCCCAGTTTCAGTGAATTCTGAAAGCTCATGTCTATTTGGGGATCTATTCCATCACTTTTCATGTTGGATTATTATTACAGTAGTATCTATAGCAGGGGTAGGCAATCTATGGCACACGTGCCGAAGGCGGCACGCAAGCTGATTTTCAGTGGCACTCACAGTGCCCGGGTCCTGGCCATCGGTCCGGGGGGCTCTGCATTTTAATTTAATTTTAAATGAAGCTTCTTAAACATTTTAAAAACCTTATTTACTTTATATACAACAATAGTTTTGTTATATATTATAGACTTATAGAAAGAGACCTTCTAAAAACGTTAAAATGTATGACTGGCACGCCAAACCTTAGAGTGAATAAATGAAGACTTGGCACACCACTTCTGAAAGGTTGCTGACCCCTGAGCTATAGGCTTCAACAGAGATCAGGGCCCCTTGTGCTAGGCACTGTTCAAATGCATAGTATGAGAGGGCCTCTGTGCCAGAGAGCTTACAGTCTAAATAGACAACACAAACAAAAGGTAGGAGAGGGAAACAAGGTGGTGAAGTGACTTGAGTCTCTTAGAGATCAGTGGCAGGGCCAGAAATAGAACTCAGGTCGCCTGGTTCCTAGTCGAGTGCCCTATCCACTGTATCCTGCCTCCCTAAATTCCAATCCGGTAAGTATAGTTCATAATGAAGATAACTTTTCCTTTCCATCTGGGCACCCACTACCTCTAGACTTAATCCTCTGATCTTTTCCTCGGTGTACTGCCACCTGGTTAATGCCAACTAACATTTGGACATGCGTGACTTTATTTTTTTTTTATTTTTTTTTACATTTCAGATTTTGTGTGGGAGACAAATTTTTCCTGAAGAACAACATGATCTTGTGTCAGATGGACTATGAGGAAGGGCAGCTGAACGGAAGTTTTGAGTCCCAAGTTCAATAACGATCCCTGCTTTGCTGAAGCACTGTGGGATGGACGTTCAGCCACACAAGCAGTGAGGGGCGTCTGTCAGCTTGCCTGCAATATTTTTTTAATTCTTGGTCCAGAAAGGACTATATACATTGTAGTACTTTTTTCCCGCCCCCAACACAAAGCAGTTACAAATTTAGATGTACAGTTGTGCCTGCTTAGCTGAGCACTGCATTGCCTGTATGTTTGTGAGTTTTTTGGGGTCTGGGGGAGGGCTCTGTACAGTCTGATTTCTGTATATAAACTGGAACATTTATTTTATGAAAAATGTAATGCAATTTTATTACTGGTGTGAATTAAAAATTATGAATGTTTCCTGGTCATTTTAAGTTGTGGTTTATTCGTAATACAGTTGGGGCTTGTGTTTCCTGCATTTGATGCTGACCAGATATATTTTTTTAAAACAATACACAGATCCCTGGAACGCTCATGAAATAAAATAACGGGCAAGAGTTTAAACTACTACAAAAACAGACAAGAGTTGGGGGAGGAAGTGCTGCTCTGAAATTCAACCTCTCAGTTTCAACCACATCACGTTTAGTCTCCACAATTGCTGTCGTGTAGAAAAGGCGTAAATGAGCTCTGTGTGGGTGATAGCTGGGGAATCTTTACTGCATCACTAGTCAATCCCCATGAGGACTGTGGTAAACAACTTCTTTAATTGTTCACCATGAATGGTATCTGTGGACACAGGCCTCCTTTAAGTGAAAGCACATCAGTCCAGACAGAGCAATGTTATGACCAAGAACCCTATTGACCAGCTAATACAGTATCTCTTCAGTATGAACCCTAATGAATAGAATCTATCTAGCCTTGTCAACAGGTGGCCAGTTACTGATCAGAATATTCATTTCAGGGCTTTGGCATGGCTTAATTCTCTTATACAGGGCATCAGTTTTCCAAGTGTCAGGCACCAAAACAGCTGATGCCAGAGACTTCAAACGAAGCCTGGTATTGAACCCACATCACCTGTTTTACAGATCTTTTTGCTTGTCATTTGCCAGTTGTTGTGACCTCCCACACAACAAGCTGTCAGATTCCAGTTAATCTAGGTCATTTAAAAAGACTGATTAAAAAAAACTCCAAATTCTATTCAGGCTACTCTTTGTGGCAATTGTCAGTGTTACACAATTCACGTGCAGGGTATGGGATCACACCAATTTTACGTACAGCCAACACCATTTTTATACATTGCAGCCAGCACTGGTAAACAATTACTTCAGTTCTATGTACTATATCTCCCTGCTTTTCTTTTCTTTGTTTGTTTCAATTTTTTCCCAGCATGAATTAATAGCCGGCTACTGATCTTGAATCTCGTATTGCTTGTTTCCTCTGCATTACAAATACTATGTACAGTTTTATCTTGGTCTCTCATATCTATTTTCTTTAACTGTGTTTCACAGTACATCCAGAACTCAAGCTGAGCAAACTAAAAAAATAACAGCAGAACACCAGAGATGTAAGAGAAGCACTGAGATATCACTAATAAGCTAACATACCTCATAGTGTATCTTGAGCATTCCTTCTCTTGAACACAGAGGTAGATATTTCAGGATCAGGATGGCCATGTGAAATGAGTTGTTTGGTCTCCATTCTGTTTTTGGTTGTCAGGAGTCTTTTCAATAGGTCACTCCTCCAGTTAATACCAATTGGTTCCTTTTAGCAATTTCATCGGGGGAAGGGGGGAGCATGGATTAAATAGCCTTCCTAGCACTAGAGGCTATCAAATAAGCTCATGGTTGAGGCTGCTTGTGACAGTATAGGAGAGTCTTCATTTTTCACTACCCAAACTGTATTTGTTCTCTTGATTTAAATCGGTTACCATATCCAGTACTGTCGTTTTGCCACCTTTCGTGCTCTAAATTCAAGGAAAAAATTGGCATGTGCATGTCCACGATTTCCTTCCATAGTTTAAAATGATTACATTTGTGATGGTAGGGGTGTTATCCCATAGTGAGGATAGGAAACCAGCTTTGTTAGCTCCCCTGTCAGGCTTATTTAAAGTTTGAAAGAAGTGTTTTGGTGCCAGTTAAAGAATCTCTTTAGAGAACTGATACTTACTTCTTGATGTCTAAGAAATGCTCTTTCAAGATCATATAACTTAATTTTTATCCTTCTTTTCACTGGAAGAAATTATCTTTAAAAGATTTGCCTAGACACGTTGGCCACCAATCAGTTCTATTATTACTCATATGCCGTACTGACAATGAAGTTGAAGTATTAGGGCAAAGTATAGAAGGGAGAAATCTATCCAGTAGCTTGTAGAGAAGTGGCTCTTAAGAACATTGGATTATAAAATGGCTGTGTGGTCTGTATAGACAGGTTTCTTTTGTGTGATTGAACCACCTGTCTGCTTCCTTAGGCTGAGAATATCTGAGTTATCTTTTCTGTAGAGGCGCATCTGGGATGGCTCTTGTTTCATGTAGCCTCAACAATAGGCACACAAACAGAAAGAAGAAAGTTCTCTCTGGACACACGAGAACATTTTTCTACTGAATCACATGTTCTGATGGAGTGCTCACACAGCCTTAAGATATAGAAGAAACATTACAATTTGCCATTGCTACTGTTCAAAACTGTCTAGGCACAGATTAAATTTTCCTGAAGTTCTTTCCTTAATGTAAAGAAAAAATGGGGTTTATCTTTTATTTTTAAAGTGACTTAGTAAGAGATGTCAGAGGGTAGAAGGAGATGGAGAAAGAAGTTGGCATATGTAATATCTCTGATGGATTTTTGGCGTAATCTTGTTCAGTGGCACAGTGTGCGGGGCACAACCAATGGAAATCAGCAGGAATCATGAGAATGGCAGTCAGGTTAATGTCAGATAAAGATGAAATCCAAAAGGACCTGGAAAAAATAGGCCACAGACTGATGAATGGTTTAGGGTTGATGTAGATTGTAAACCAAAAAAACACAGTGAGAGACTTGAACTGCAATACGGACTGGCCTAAATGGTTACAAATTGCAAGATGCTGGCCAGGAGAGTGATCTGCGCTAGAAGTAAAGTGGACAGAAACATAAAAACATTTTCCACAATGGTAGGTAAAAAAGCTAATAGGCGTAAGTAGGATATGTAGGACTAGAAAGAAAAGATTAGACCATCTGTACTTGGGGACTGTCAGCAAGTTCTAATAAAAGAATTGAGTTTTCTTGAAGGTTTGAAGCTAAGCATGCAATCTTTTTTGAGTACCTCTTCGCTTCCTGGTTTAAGGGGAAGTGCCGAAATTAGATTTTGTTTCTCTGCCTTGGTAGGGCACAAAAAATACACCGAATGGGTAAAAACGCATTAGCAGTTTCTCATCCTGCCCTGTTCCTGTACGCTTTCCAGATTGGCCAAAAGCAAGAACCAAAGACAATACGTAGCAGTAGACCTTAGTGGCTCTGACCTTTAGTTGTTCTGAAGCAGATTTCTTGAGTCTAGACGATTTGGTGCTGTACAAAAGGTGAGTGCAAATTCAGCTGGAGCAGTGTTCAGAATTCCGAGTATCCTATTATGAAAAAATAGTACATAAAGGGGTTTGGAAGGCTTGATTGAAGATAACTGTGTAGCTTTCCTAATGAGGCACTCTTTAATGTGGACATGACTGGGCTGTCTGAAACCAGCTCTACTTGCTAACAAAGCTTAATGACTTTTTTTTTTTGCTTTGCAGAAATCACTCTCAAGGTTAATGAAAGAAAACTATTGTCATCATGCATCCACAGCACCCTTCTCTGTTTCTTTTGGCCTCCTTTCTGTTCCCTTCCCTAGTTCTAGTCTCCTTGGCTCTATCTTCTCCAGTCCCAGTGGGGGAGGAAAATAACTATGGAAACCGAGAAAACCATCTCTGGCAGTCTTGAATAGCATGTTCCATGATGTCCTTGTACCAACAACCCTCCAAAAGAGTGAAGTAGGCTTAGGGAGCAAGAAGTTTCAAGCACTCCTTTTCAGCCTGCCTCTCTTTTCGGACTGTTGGAGAGAGGACGCCTCAGTAGAAAGGATCATCTCCAATTACATGAACTGTTATGTGCTGTTGCAAACACTTCTGCAAACATTAGAAAACTTCCACCCAGCGTGGAAATGGCAAAAAAATATATTCTGGTGGCTTGCTTTCTGCATAGCTTACATTATTTTATTTACTTGTGCAATGGTAGCACCTAGGGTTCCTTTGGAGACCCATTGTAAGCGCTATACAAACACAGGACAGTCCCTGCACAGAGGTGTTTATGATCAAAGTCTAAGACGAGACAACAGGTGGAAACAACAAACACCTGGCAGGAGCACAAGGAAACAATCAGTCAATACCAGTTAGTCTGTTTAAACAGAGCCCACCAGCTGCTGAACCATTGTCAGGATTTTTGTAGGCATCATTGCAGATAGATGCCTGCCAAAAAATCCCCAAGTAGTTAGTGTTCAATTGGTGGAGAAGGGGGAAACGCTTGTGACCTCATCAAGCCACCTCCTGGTAGAAGTATGTCAGTTCAGTTTTGGCATGTTGTCTTCAGCCAAGCTTCACATCTCACCAGGGTATTTTTCCAGGTATCGTAAACACCAAAAACACAGGGCTGAACTCTGCTCTGTTACACTCTTGATTGCTTTTCCTTGATGGGGTGCTCTTACATCTTCTAATTTTTTTCACAAATCCTTGACCGTGATAGGTCCTAAACTTCAACATTAGTGATGAGGCAAAATATATTTGTGTGTGCGTGCCAGATTCTGAAATCCTATCACCTAGTGAAGGAAAGATGTTCTTGTGGTGAAAGCCAGGACTGTGATTCATGAGAGCCAGGTCCTATTCCCAGTGCTGCCACTGACTTCCTTTAAGAACTTAGGCAAGTCCCCTGTGTCTCACTTTCCTTAGGCCCATCTTAAAATGCAGATAATGGCTACGTCATTAGGGTGCAATGTAGATTAATGCAACAGTGCTAGTGAGGCACTTCGAGGTCCTTGGATGGAAGGTGTCATAGTTTGCAAAGTGGTATTAATGTCATTATTAGAAGGCTGGATGCAATTGCATTTAAAAGAGACAATGGGGCTGCAGGAATGGAATTGTAGGTTAATACATTTCTGATCATCAAGGTTTCCAATGACTTACCATACCCTACCATGGGCATAACATCGTATATGTTATCGGGTGTCAGTTGCATTAAAAATTGTGGTTAACCACTCCAGTAAATGTAGGGATAGTTGATTTAATGCTTGATAGTCAGGATTAGTATTGTGCCCCTGCAAAGTGACTGACTGTAAATTTGATTCCGGATGCCTAATAAGACGCTTCCTGGACTGAATGATTTCTATTTTTTTTCCTGTCTTGCCCAGATTTGTGTATTGCATGCAGAAATTCAGCCTGTGAGTTGCTGGGCAAATGAGAAAGAAGCGCTGCATGCATTGTGGTTTGTCCTTTTGAATACAGTGCAGCAAATGTCCAGCAGTTTCATATAAAATACAGGAGAGAAATTGCTCAGTGCCTGTATAACCACTTTCATATATATGTATTGGATAAGGCCCACCCGCCGTGACCCACATTCTTATGATGGAATAGAATGTGATTTCTTAAAAAAATCCCAGAAGGAAAATGCAATCATGATTTTTTTGTCTGAACACTGCAAATTTGCTTAATAGAAACAAGTACTGAAGCACAGACCTGCTGTTGAATAATCACTGACACTCTGATGAACAGAACATGAAATTCTTTTGATGGTGTGTTAGTCATCACTTGGTATAAATATTCATTTGAGGAATCACACCAGAGTAAATGGCATTTTAGACTCTAATCATTTAGTATTAGCAGCTCGCCTTTTTTACTGCTCAAGATAACCGCTGCTTAATCTGTTTAGTGACCACTGGCATGAAGTTTGACATTTCAGCTTTTGCCTCAATCCCTGCATTCAGAATGCTACTGTCAATGACCCCTCTGCTTGAGTCTTCATGATTCTTACTCAAAGTCTAGCAGAATTACTGCAGCACGGTGCTGCTGAAAAACACATGCAACTTGCTTTAACTTCTGAACTATTTGCCATTTGCCTACTTATTCTTAGATCAATGTGGCATTTAGGCTCTAGATTCCTAATGTAAAAAATCTTGGATGTTTTGTTTTGTTTTTGTTTGTTTTTTTCCTGGTCTAATGGCTGGTAGTGACTCAGTCTGATTTTGAAATAAAAACAAGTCAGTGTTGAAAACAAGCAAACTTGAGCCTCCTTTAAATTTATCTTTAACGCTGGTATAATTGTGCTGGTTCTGGCTCTCCCTCCAATCTTTTTTTTTTTTTACCTTTGTATTTCAGATGGATGCTTTACTTTCCTGAGGTACATTAGCTTTATTGAACACTTGGCTATCGACAATCCAGCTCTCCTGATTTCATATCTTTCCAAACAAGTTAATCTAATATTAACAGCAATTTGTTACCTTGTTGTTAGCTTAATTTACTTTACAAGAAATGCTGTATTTGCATCTCAACCCTTTCCATTCAGTTATAAGATGTATCCCCCTCCCTTGTGCCATAAAGATCATTAACTTTGCTGAGAACAGTGCATAGAATGCATCTTCTCCCGGGCGGTAGCAAGTTCCATATAGACAGAGTGATCCTAATGAGGCATATTCACTAATTGGCTGGGAGGTGAAACACAGATTGGAGGAGTCTTTCAAAGATAAGAGCTATAAAATGCGGATCTGTACATATCCTGGAAATGTAAGATTCAGACACATACAAATACAGTACTGCACTTCCAGTAATATAGCTGAATTGTAGACAGTAGTTTTCCCTTGTGGCAAATATATACAGTAAATGTCTTTAGTATGGAAATAAGTAGACATATGGGCACAACAGCAGACATTTATAATATCAACAGATTCCTGAAGCATTTATATAGTGCTTTCATGCTATTCAACTTGTGCATCAGGATTTTCTGAGGTTTATCTACGGGCAAAGGAAGTGTCTCTGTCTTTTCACTGCAAATTCTTGTAAGAGAAAAGGGCAAGCGAAGAGCTCAGTCAAACCACATGTTAAAACGCAATTTTCACGGTGACCCAGATTCTGACCATTATAAGAGGCTCAGATGTGAAAATTATTCTCAAACTTTAATGCCATACCACCTTGGGCAGTGATCTCATGAGATCTCATACTAAGCAAGTCAGGTCTGAGGAGTACTTGGATGGGAGACCTCCAAGGGAAAAAAGTGCTGAAGGAAATGTTGTGATTCACTATGTGGCAAGCATCCCCATGAGTTAGTAATAATAATAAACCTGTGCCCCAGCATATTGTTAGGAGTAATTGTGTTGCCATCTTTCAGAAGATGTCCTCACTGTGTTGGCTCACGTGAGTATTGGCCTGGGACCAAATTCTGGATTATATACTTACATTCTGCAGAACTAAATTTTGGCCCGTCATTTTCCATCTAGACACCATTTTTCTTCCTGTCCTGCACAACAGGGTAGTGTGGCTGTGTGCTGTTAAAGAACTATGGATTTCTATACCATCAGGGGAGAAAATTTGTAGTTATAGGAGAAGAGATCGATACTGATTTTGTAACCCATCCTTTTGGAAGGAAGTGGATAATTAGTATATAACATAGAATTGCGAAAATATTTAAAAAAATTTCACAGCATGTGAATAAACTGATTCCAGTGTAGCAATGAAAAACACTAGGCCAAATTATGCTCTTAGGTATATTTGTGCAGTTTCCCATTTACTTCTGTCCATGTTGTGCACATGTACAGTATCTGGGACCAAAATTTAGCCCATTGTCTTTTTACTTAAGTCACACTGGCACAGTATAGCCTATATTCTAACTAATGTGTAATGTAATATCCTAAATTCTGTTTAGACAGAACAGTAAAACATTGCTACCAGAAACATATACCTAAGATTACAGAGTGTGGGCTGAAAATAATGGAACTCTAGTAGATTGGAGAGGCATGATTTTCCTTTACAAGAAGCTGTGCTGGTTTGTCCTTATCATATCTGAGTGTTTGAGAACTCTGTCCTTAATTATAATTTAACCACTCTATTTAGTACAGAAAAAGCTTTTCAAGTAACCACCTTTAAAACCTTTTTTTTAAAGATAGGTATAACATTTGCAGTCCTCCAATCTAATAGGCTATTTTAATGAGGGATTGGATATGTTTTTCAGGTCTGCCACAAGGTTCTTAAATTTTTTCAGAACTTCTGGCTATACAATACCTGGTCCGGGTGATGGATTATGCCTTAATTTTCAATTTGTCCCAGTTCCCTCTCTTTTGACATTTCAGTCTCTGGTTGCCTTATCTTTACTGACTTAAAGAGCAAAGGTCTGGAGCAGGTATCTCCCTAATATCCTTTATGGCAAAGAAATTACTTAGCTTCTATTCTAATCCTCGCTGCTCCAGCAGATCTACTGATTCTCTTGCAGGCTTCCAGTTTCTGCTATATAAAAATAATTTCATTTTCATTCTCACGTCTTGGCTCTTGGAAATAAGGTAGGATTTTGATCTTAGATTTTACCTTCAGTGGCTGTTTCTTTTTATTGGCATAAATTGGGGTGGATTTCCATTTCTGAAGGACAGTTCTTTGGCTCACATTACCTTTTGCACCTGGCCATAAACCATGTTGTGTTTTTCTTGCATTCCTTCTTCCTTTTTGGTTTGGGATATGTATTTTTCACAGAGATTAGGGCAACTGCACCTCTAGTTCACCACCAGGGACACTGCCTCTAGACTTTCAGTTACTCAGCTATCAGCTTTCTTAGGCAGAGACCTGCATCTCTCTCCCTTCTGATCAGAGTTTTTTCAGGCTGCACAGTTTACTGCCTATACTGCGATATCTCCAGCAAGCAAGTCTGCCTAACCAGGCCAGCTTCTGTGCTTTGCTTTCTCTCAGAAAGCTATGAACAGCTGTAATTGCCAGCAGTTACAACTTAACACACGGGTCTTTATAGGAAGCACATTTATTCTCAAAATGAAAGCATTACAGAGAAAATATATTAAAAAAACATACACACATGTTGACAAATTTACCAGAGATCACCCCGCAACTCCAACAAAGGCTCTGGGGGGGATCAGTCCTTCAGCTCCACAAAGGGGTTTTTTGTGTGGTTACAAGTTTGGAACAGCCTTAGCTCAGAACTAGCCCACCCATGAATAGATCAGTCAGCTTGGGCCTTTCTTCTTGAGATTCTGAGAACAGGTGATCAGCAGACAGTGGTCCCTTCCTCAGGGCATAGCTTCAAAAGCTGGGTTTTTGCATAACCACAAGTGGGAATTTGCATTCAGCTCCCCCAATTCCTCAGACAAACCACTTGAGATTTTGTTTGTCCCAAAAGTCCATTCTTGTCTGGCACATTGTTCAATACAGTCCTTTGAAGTTCATCGCACTTCCCAAGGTTCACATCACATCTCCTCCTTAGAGAAGTTACATACAATCCTGGCCCTCAATAATATAAATAACAAACCTTTGCATTTAATACAGTGGACTCCAAAGATACTAAAATTTAAGTTTTTTTAAGGATTATTGCAGGAAATTGCATATCTGTCACAGTATGCCTTCTGTTTACGTAGTTTCAATGGTGATTCTAAGGATTTTAATTTCCTCACATTTGACTTTACATTTTTTACCTGCTTCCTAATTTTTTTAAGTATCCTTTTTAATTTAGGAAAAAGAACAAGGAATACTTGTGGCACCTTAGAGACTAACAAATTTATTTCAGTATAAGCTTTCATGGGCTAAAACCCACTTCATCGGATGTATGCAGTGGAAAATATATACACAGAGAACATGAAAAAATGGGTGTTGCCATACCAACTATAATGAGACTAATCAATTAAGGTGGGCTATTATCAGCAGGAGGAAAAAAAACTTTTGTAGTGATAATCAGGATGGCCCATTTCCAACAGTTGACAAGAAGGTGTGAGTAACAGTAGGGGAAAAATTAGCATGGGGAAATAGTTTTTACTTTGTGTAATGACCCATCCACTCCCAGTCTTTATTCAAGGCTAATATAATAGTGTCCAGTTTGCAAATTAATTCCAATTCTGCGGTTTCTCGTTGAAGTCTGTTTTTTTTTTTTTTTTTTTTTAAAGTTTTTTTTGTTGGAGAATTGTGACTTTTAGGTCTGTAATTGAGTGACCAGTGAAGTTGAAGTGTTCTCCGACTGGTTTTTGAATGTTATAATTCTTGATGTCTGATTTGTGTCCATTTATTCTTTTGCATAGAGACTGTCTGGTTTGGCCAATGTACATGGCAGAGGAGTATTGCTGGCATGTGATGGTATCTATCACATTAGTAGATGTGCAGGTGAATGAGCCTCTGATGGTGTGGCTGATGTGATTGGGTTCTATGATGGTGTCCCTTGAATAGACATGTGGACATAGTTGGCAACGGGCTTTGTTGCAAGGATAGGTTCCTGGGTTAGTGTTTTTTGTTGTGTGGTTGCTGGTGAGTATTTGCTTCAGATTGGGGGGCTGTCTGTAAGCAAGGACTGGTCTGTCTCCCAAGATCTGTGAGAGTGAGGGATCATCCTTCAGGATAGGTGTTAGATCCTTGATGATGCGCTGGAGAGGTTTTAGATGATCGCTTCTCTCAGGATGTTCAACTTAATTACAAAGTGATCACAATAAATTAGTGGCTAAACTATGGTCACTTTTTAGATCAACTTCTTTGGGTTACTTAGGACTGAATGGAGCGTAGCCTCTCTGTGTGGTCAAGAACTAGTTGTTTCAAGAAGCAATCATTTGAGGTGTCAAGAAATTGCTTCTATAAAACTTGTCCCGATGTGACATATGACAAGTTTATATGTGGGTAGGTGAATTCACCCATTATTACTTCTTTATTAAATTCAGTTGCCTCTTTGATTTCACTCAATATATTTTTCTTGACATGGAGGCCAGTGGTGTAACTCTTAGTATCACAGTGACTTGAGATTTGTATCCATGTGGATACAAATACAGACATGTGGTCCTCTCTACTCTGCAATCTTATCCCATTAGTTTCTATGGAACCTTTTCAGGGCTACTGCTTCTCTCCCACCTTTATGACCTTCTCTGTCCTCCCTGTAGAGTGTATACCCAGATAATGCAGTGTTCTATTGACTGTCTTTGTCATTCCACCATGTTTCAGAAATGCCTTTTATGTCGAGGTCCTCTTCTAGTACTAGGGATGTTAGTTTACCTACTTTTGCTCTTAAATTTCTGATAATTGTCTGAGATTTATAGCTTCTATTTTTGATTGTGGGCCTATTTACATTTAATTAATTTGTCCAACACCATATTATTTCTGGAAAGTATCTCTGTGATCTCAGCTTATCACTCCTCCCAATTCAGCTGTAATTTCTATCCTGTTCTTTACTACTGGAAACTGCAATACTTATGTATTAATGACATCCCTGGCAGATGTCTTAGTCTGACCAGAGTGCTTCATGGCATCTGTCAGGCTTTCTTAAAGAACACACACACCCCCACAACCCTCACATATAAACTAAACTGCTGGCTTTTGATCTTATTGGTGCTCTATACTGTGTTGATTAATTTGTAGTGCCAGATGTGAAAGAACAATAACACCAATTAATTGCAATTATGAAGAAATCCGGCATTTAACAGCTGACTTCAGTCATCCATAGAAGGCTTGACACCTGCTGACAGGTAAAAAAAATAATAATAATAATAATTCAAGTTAGTCAATACAGTAGAACCTCAAAGTTACGAACGCATCAGGAATAGAGGTTGTTTGTAACTCCTGAACAAAATATTCTGTTTCAAAAGTTTACAACTGAACATTGATTTAATACAGCTTTGAAACTTTACTATGCAGAAGAAAAATACTGCTTTCCCTTTATTTTTTTAGTAGTTTACATTTAACACAATATTGTATTGTATTTGATTTCTCTCCCCCCCCCCCCATTTTTTGGGGGTCTCTGCTGCTGCCTGATTGCATACTTCCATTTCCAAATGAGGTGTGTGGTTGACTGGCCAGTTTGTAACTGTGGTGTTGGTAATTCTAAGGTTCTACTGTACTTTATATGTTTAACTTTTCTTGTGTATCAGTTTCTATGGTATGTAGACCTGTTGACTTGGATTTGTAAAGACACCAACAATTTATTTCACTCAAGTTGCCAAATAGCATACACAGACTGTCATCAACCACAGCTCTGGGCTGGCCTTCTACTGGCAATGTACAGGTGAAAGGATCAACATCCCATTATCAGTCTCTTGAAAATGTATGTTCTCTCCCTCTAACGGTTTGAACACTTTCTTGTAATTTCTTTGCTAAGTTTGGTAAGTGTTATTTTTCCTGATAGAGGAAATGTGTTCTGCCTAAAAAGCTGAAGAAGTAGAAAAGAATTGCAGTAAATCTGGTATAATAGTAAAAGATTGGGGGGGAGGGTGCATGGAATTTACAATGATAAGCTTTAGAGTGGGATTTTCAAAGCTGCCTAAAGGAGTTAGGCACCCAGCTCCCATTGGAATTGTATTAAAGTTGAGCCCCAATGCATTTAGGCACCTTTTGAAAATCCCAGCCTTAAATCTCAAAGAAGAATGGCCCTCATAAAACAGAGCTAGATGTTTACAAGGCAAATACCATGAAAACATTTTTTTAGCAATTGGGTCATTAGTGGTGGTTATCTCAGCAGTAAAAATAAAGGTTAAATAGGTAATGACCCACTTCAACAGGCAGCAGAATACTACTGAGCAAATTGCACTGAGTGGCTATAACAAACGGAACTTCTTTACTCGCAGCTGTTCAGCAATGTTAAATGTTCATGCACAGTGCTGGAATACGGACATTACAGGACCTTCCACTGTGGTGGGTTTTTTTTTTTTTTTACTAGATAAAATGACTGCTGCGTGAGGATGCTATTAATCTAACAATTTTTCTCTGCAAATAGATTTTATTTTTTATCTTAAAATATGTGCAGTAATAACTGTGGGTAGGATTTCTCATTCCAGCAGTAACAAATGACGAATACCTAACAGGGTGTTTAGCAATAGCATATTGTGCTATTATGCAGGAGTCTCAGGTCTGGGAGTGAGCTTAGGCCTTTCCAAGTAATTCAGACCACGCATATAGCCTAACAAGGGAAATAAGAGGCATGGTAAAGCAAAGCTACTGTACAAGTTCCAAAGTTGTCCAGCATACTTCCAGATTGTCTCTGTAAATTGTAAGTAAACATGAGCCATAACCAATCTGTAAATATTTTCATGGCTCTGAAGATAACACCCACCTACCCATGAATAATCTAGCTATTTGAGAGTGGTAGCCCTGTTAGTCTGTGTCAGCATCTGATGAAGTGGGTTTTAGCCCACGAAAGCTTATGCCCAAATAAATTGGTTAGTCTCTAAGGTGCCACAAGGCCTCCTCGTTGTTCTAGCTATTTAACTTCCTTTACAGCTAACCTTCAATCACAGAGTTGGGTAGTTTGGTTTACCTGCCTAACACAAGATGAGCCTACAGACATTTCCCATTGGCTCTAAACGTACTTACCTAATACTTCTGACTTCTTCACACTACCAGTAAGCAATCGAGATAGATGAAGGCAGCCTATTAAAAAGATGCTAAAAACATACATTTTAATTAAATGTATAAACCGCTGAATTTGTTTTTCCTTGAGGGAGGAAGTTCTGTACAGAAGAAAGGGCTCGCTCTCACTCTAGGTCAATACCTGAGGGAGGAAACGTATAAAAACATGTAGAATACAAAAAATTAAACGGGAAGCCTGCCAAATTTTTGAAATAACTTTGTAGGTTTTGGGGTGTGGGTGTGTGTGGAAGGGCAGGGCTAGGGTGCTTATCTATATGCCTAATAAGCTTCTTTTGTTACTATGAAGCTATCTGTGTTCAGTAAACAACAGCAGTTGCATAGCCTGGGCAGGATACTTTTCATTGTTTTTTAGTTTCCATCTGTCATTTACAACTAACTAGCTATAGTAAATCCACAAAATCTGCACATAACTAGCACAAATGGTGGAGGGCGCTTTTTTTCTTCACCATAACTATACTGTGAAATGAGTAGCCCCTGCTGTGAAGGCAACTAGTCCTAGGGTGACCAGATGTCCCGATTTTATAGGGACAGTCCCGATTTTGGGGTCTTTTTCTTATATAGGCTCCTATTATCCCCCCACCCCCTGTCCCTATTTTTCACATTTGCTGTCTGGTCACCCTAACTAGTTCTAAAGAATTTGCATGTATTAGAGCCACTGTGCATTATAACATCCATTCCCTTGTACTTTCAGCCAAAATGAGATTTGAAAAGGATGTGAAGAAGGTTAAAGAAGTTGATAGTGACTCAGGCAAGCCAAATAAGAAGTGTAGTGAAGTGGGGGAGAATTACTGAGATAGAGTGAGAAGACTGGAGTGGAGTCTGCCAAGGGTTACTGGACCCAAGGTTTTGTCCACACTAGAAAAAAGCACCATGGTGTAGCCTCACCAAAGCTGCCGTGTAAGTGTAGACGCAGAGACATGCAAAGGTTTGAACCAGCGCGTCTCTCTCAATTGCCAGTTGGGTTAATCAGGAATTATCTTTATTAACTAATGGATGCAAACTCTGTCTTGTCCTTATTTACATCCGGGGTCAGCACCAGCTTCCTGGTTACTGGCTGCTGAATACTTAGACTTCTATCAGGTGTTTGAATTAGTACCTCACAACATTTTATAAAAAGTGTAAAATTAACATGGCACACATTAAATGAATTAGACTGGCTGACTGATGTAATGTAATTGCATACACGGAATTGTCATTGAGCGGGTGTGTTTTCAGAGGGATCCTTTGCTGTTTAACATTTTTATCAATGACCTGGAAGAAAACCTAAAATAATCACTGATAAAGTTTGCAGATGACAGAAAAATTGGGGGACTGGAAAATAATGAAGAGGACAGATCACTGATTCAGAGAGATCTAGATCATTTGGTAAACTGGACACAAGCAAACAAAATGGGTGTTTTAATATGGTTAAGTGTAAATGTATCCAACAAAACACAGGCCATACTTAGAGGACGGGGGACTCTATCCTGGGAAGCAGTGACTCAGAAAAAAGATTTGGGGATCATAATGGATAATCAGCTGCACATGAGTTCCTAGTGTGATGCTGTGGCCAAAAGGAGCTAATGTAATCCTGGGATTCATAAACGGGAATCTCTAGAAGGAGTAGGGAGGTTATTTTACATCTGTATTTGACACTGGTGTGACCACTGCCAAAATACTGTGTCCAGTTCTGGTGCCCACAATTCAAGAAGGATGTTGATAAATTTGAGAGTGTTTGGAAAAGAGCCACAAGAATGATTAAAGGATTAGAAAACATGCCTTAGAGTGATAGACTCAAGGAGCTCAATCTATTTTGTTTAACAAAGATAAGGTTAAAGGGTGTGCCTTGATCACTGTCTATAATTTCTGACATGGGGAACATCTAGCAGAGAAAGATATAACACAATCCAATGGCTGGAAGTTGAAACTACGCAATTTCAGGCTGGACTTAAGGTGTAAGTTTTTAAAGGTGAGAATAATTAACTAATGGAACAATTTACCAAGGAGATCCTGGTGATTTCTCCATCACTGACTATTTTAAAATCAAGACTGGATATTTTTGAAAATAGTTATTTTGGGAAGTTCTATGGCCTGTGTCAGACAGGAGGTCAGATTGGATGATCACAATGGTCTCTTCTGGCATTAGAATTTATGAATCTGGACTATTCTCAAGTGTGGACAACTCTCAACAAACAAACATCCAAACTGTACCTTTGGTTCACCAATAATTTCAGGTGGTGTTAATGTCCAGAACCAATGAAGCTTCATCTGCAAGTCCCACTCAACGTATCACAGGCTACAAAAAGAAAAGGGGCCCAAATTCCAGGGCAATATTGTTCAGTCTTTTAATGTATCTAGAATAAATCTATGATGTGCCATCAGCAACACGTGTGAGTAATGGGAAAGGGAATGTAGAGACTTGGGGCAACATTTTTAAAGGTATGTAGGAGCCTAGGTGCTTCTGAGAATCCTAGTAGGCACCTATCTGCATCTTTAGGCATCTAAATCCCTCTACAAATCTGGCCCTTGGCATTTTCTGTGCTGAAACATCACTTAGAGAGAAATCACCAGCCACGGTGGCTAAAGCTCACGAAATGAAAGAGACTGCAAAGGACACTGAGGATGGTTATCAGAAAGAAAACCTGACATAGCTGATCCTATTCTGGCGTTGCAGTGACAATCATTCCCTTCTTTCCATACATCAACTAAGGTACCTGAGAGTGAGCAAGGTGAAGTGGGAGCAGTGACTTTTTAAGTTGGGAATTTTGCCAAGGTATAGATTTAAAGTAAGAAACAAGGGATGTGATAGGATCTCCCATCAGGAACCAGCTAACCCGTTTTTAAACACAGCTGCCCTTGTCCACAGTAAGGGCAAAACCATGTTTCACATTGTGCTAAGTTAAAATGTGCTAATTAAGCTGCTTTCTCACATGCTGCATTTTCCAGTATAGATAAGGCTTGCGACAGGACAGGTTCTAATTTGCAGGTTTGTGGAATATTAAAGGTTGAGAATACTGAAATTAGCTTACAAATTTCCATGAGCATGTGTGTGCTCCTTTGAGCTCATCACATATACACAGTGCAATGCACCTTTGCACAATTATTCTTTCCTTGCCAAACCCTTATGTCTGACTCTTACGTGAGGGTAATGTGACTGCAGTATCAAAGCCAGCTCTCTGTAAGTTTGTGCCATGACTTGATGAGCAGACCTCTATAGGGATATAGGTGCATCAAGACTGTACAGTGAAGCTGCTTGTTTCTCTATAGGTAGTGTGACAAAGTTCCTCCTCTATCTTGGTGGGTCCTAAGCTTATTGGCGGATTTTCTTGCCTCAGAGATTCACCATGTGGGTTGGGGAACAGCCCAGAGACCTTCCCCTCTAGAAGAACCCACAGTCCAGGTCAATTGGGAGGTTTAGGGGGAACCCGGGCCCGCCCTCTACTCTGGGTTCCAGCCCAGGGCCCTGTGGATTGCAGCTGTTTATAGTGTCTCCTGTAACAGCTGCATGACAGCTACAACTCCCTGGGCTACTTCCCCAGGGCCTCCTCCAAACACCTTCCTTATTCTCACCACAGGACCTTCCTCCTGGTGTCTGATAACGCTTGTACTCCTCAGTCCTCCAGCAGCACACCCTCTCCCTCTTGCTCCCAACTCCTTGCGCCTCTTGCTCCCAGCTCCTCACACTAACACCACAAACTGAAGTGAGCTCCTTTTAAAACCCAGGTGCCCTGATTAGCCTGCCTTAATTGATTCTAGCAGCTTCTTCTTAATTGGCTCCAGGTGTCCTAATTAGCCTGCCTACCTTAACTGGTTCTAGCAGGTTCCTGATTACTCTAGTGCAGCCCCTGCTCTGGTCACTCAGGGAACAGAAAACTACTCATCCAGTGACCAGTATATTTGCCCTCTACCAGACTCCTGTACCCCACTGGTCTGGGTCTGTCACAATAGCCAATAGGGTGCAATCCTTGGCCCCCTTTCACCTCTGCATTATGGTAATGGACAATCAGTGCAATGGTGTACTGGGGAAATTCCCCCTAGAAGGTACATTTTGTTTCATTGCGTGAGCAACATAAAAATTTTTGAAGTCCTAATGTGACTGGGCAAGCTTAGTCCAAGGCAAACAAAACAGCATGGAATTTTGGCCATGGAAATGAAGCCCTCAGTGAATGAACCATCTGTACATTTGCAGTAAGAACATTAAAGAGGAAATCTGTGGACTGATGTTGCCATTCGATATGTTGTCCAGCAAACCATTCAAAAAAACTGATGGCTGCAGCTGACTCTGTTACCATGTTCCTTCTTGGATTTTCTTCTTTTAAAAAAAATGACGTTCCACAGACTGACTTTGCTGTGCACAGAGTCTAATGCATCAGTAAAAATGAGCTGAGAAGAGGATTAGGTTCATCTCATCATGAGTATGTGGCCCCGTGGTCTCCTATTTGAGTTATGTAAGCACAATGGGGAATGTTTCAGTGTAACGTGTTTGTCCAGACCCTCCCATTCAAATGCCATCAGGTTACAAAGAAGTATTTTGGAGAAGACCATAGACATCGACGTGTACCAGGAGATGCAGTACAAACTTGAAGTGGGGCTCATGCACAAGTTTCTGTATACTGGATTCATTATACCTAACAGGATTGCAGGTTCTAGGACTTGGCATAATGGTTGGCTCTTCTACTGTCACACTAAGATCAAGTGCTAGAAACCTGTATCAAGGCACATAATTTCTTCAGACTCATACTGGTGGATTGATCTTGTTAGAGCTAGCCAAGCTAAAATAGAGGCTGGAGCATCTAACTGTGGCAGAGGGTAATAATGACTGGGACAGAGGAGGTCCTATAGAGAAAACCCAAGCTGGTCCAATCTCAGGGATAAAGCTTTGGCTGAATTTTGTGGTGGTGTCTTTTAAGTTTCCATTAAATTCAAAGCCCTATAAAGGAAATAAGTTTAAGCAATATACAATATTGATTTGTTTAGAGTAGGGTGGGAACTTCACCTGCTTACAGAAACCCATGCAGATTGTACATCAAAGAATAGTCTATTTGCATATAATTTGTGTGAAAATTCTGGTACAGAAAACATAAGTCCAGTGTGTACAATTAGCAGTTTCTACAGCTTTAGGCATACTCCATAGAAGCTAGAAAAATCTTGAGCCCTCGCTAGCAAGAGTGCCCCTTCCCCCATCAGCAACACCTGGACAAATCATAGGAACATTATGTATTTAAGAGGGTTCTGGAAGAACAAAAAAAGTCTATGCTTGTACTGGCAGCATAAGACCGATGTTATCCTCACCACCACTGGTGGGAATTTGGATGCCTTTACCTTAGACAGCTAGTTAGCGCATTAGCTTCTTCGCCCATTTGAGCTGGCTACACGGGAGGTCAGCAGTGGTTATGAGCCTGAGCTATGCCATTATTCTTGTGTAGTGTTTTTACCAAAACTGAATGTGAAACAATATTACATTTACGCTAGCAGAAAAACTTGCAGCCTAATTTTGAATTATTTACTCAGGTGGAGACATTTGGGGCCTACTCCTCAGTTTGTGTAAATCATTGTAATGCCACTGAAATCAATAGAGCTATGCTGATTTACATCAGCTGAAAATCTGCTCCCTTATGCTGGCTTATCAAAGATGCTGAGGAGCACTGAGTTGTGGGTGCTCTGGACCCAGCAAATCAGGCACAAAGTGTCTTAAATTGGTCATCCACAAACTGAGAGGCACAAAACTAGGGAATACACTGAAAACTTTGGCCCTAGATTCTGATCTGCCCTTGGGCTCCAGAATCAGTGATCTGCTGGAAAGAGAAGAATGATGGTCACATAGACTGATCTATGTCCCAAAGACCAAAACTGAAGTCATACTTCCAGCTCATTTATACAGTATAATAACATACTTATAGGCTGTAGCGTAGATAATTTCACCAATAAATCATGAGACCTTATGCACGAGATTGAAATGCATAAATCACCAGCCATCATCATCCAGTTCTCTAGCTCACAGGCCACCTGACACAGAATACCTTCCTGGAACATCAGGGAATGAAAATTACACTAATTGAAATAAATTCATTTTGACAAGAACAAAAAGTTGTTGCTTTTCCTCGTCTAATTTTCAGTGCTGGAAAATATACATAATTTGGGCCTTTTGTCATCATCATGGTAGATGAAAGCTGACTACCCATGCAAATTCATTCATCTCGTCTATCAGAGACAGAACAGCTCTATGATGAAAGGCCTACAGATGCCAGAGAGGCCCCTTTGGCATATTAAGCACTGACATGGGCTTTGAATAGGTAAGTCCAACTACACTTGAGTTGCCAACCGTCCAGTATATATTCAGAGCATATTTTTCACTATGGCTGGTGGCATTGTTACAAACAGAAGGACCCTGTTTAGTGCCACCAGTGTTGAGCGCCTCACTTTGAGAGATGAATCTGGAAAAGATCCTAAATTATACATCTGTGCCTCCCATACACAAAAGAGGATGGGGCTGGTTAGGAGGACAATTACATCTAGACATAGTTGTGGGGGGAAGCTACTAGCAAACATTTTTCCTGAAACAAGTGGGAATGCCTCCCCCCCATCACTACCCCTCTGTCTGTTGGCTGCTTACCTGTGTAATACAATAACCATGTATCAGATTCTGTATGTGCAGATGTATGTAGGTTGATGCTTTTTTTAAAATCTTTTAACTCGCCTGCAAATAAACCTTGATAAGGCAATTCCAGCCTTTGTAAGTGAGTAATTTTTACTAAGCAGGTATGCTCTCTGAACACTTTAATTCCTTTAAATAGCATTTCTTGTTGTGTTTTTACTCAGGTGTCCATCTATCTCAGTAGAAACCATATAAAAGTACAAGTTTTGTTAAATTAACACCTAGGCATTTAGAGACTGAATTTCATTCTGCAGTTTATCCTACATAATGTGTAACGTGCCAGTCCATTGCTTGAGTCATTGATCAGAAAATCCAGTGAACTCTGAAGCAGTTAAAGAATTTATTCCAAGCAGCGTGCTCCTGTTAGATCACCTCCTTATTTTTTTCTATGCGCATTTTGTCACAGGGGTCTAATTCTCTCTTTTCTTCAGGCAGCAATCGCACAAGGAAAGGACCCTCCCCCCAAATAGAGAACCAGAGAAAGCAGTTACCATATCCTGAGCAGAGCCTAAAAGTCTGTGCAGGCGTAACGAACACTAAGCATTGTGGGTGTCTGTTGCCCTCTAGCAGCTGGTTCACATCAGATGGTTATGAATCGGCTACTGCTTTCAGCTAATGGGCTTAGGCCTTTATCTCAAGCAATAGCAGTTCACAGTTTTAGCACTGAAGGCCCCAGCTTCAAACCCTGCTTGGCCCAAGCAGGACTGGTTATACTGAAATGTCATTTTCCCTTTTCTTCCTTCCAGCAGCAACAGCACAAAAGGAAGGATGAAGCTATCGCAAATAAAGCAACAAAGCACCTCTTTAAAAATGAGTGTGTGTGTTTATGTATATAATCCTCCCTGCACTAGGAGGAAGCACTCAGCAGATAAAGGAACGTCGTTTTCTCATCCCAGCAGGAAATAGAGTCCAAATATCAATGGCATCTAAAAACCAATAACACCTTCCCTTTGCACCTTGCCAGGAAATTACACCCCATTGCATCAGGTACCAACCCAGCCATGGTGATACATGCATTTGTGAGCTCCAGGCTTGATTATTTTAACTCATTCTACCTAGGAATAAAGCTACATACCCTGACAAAGCTCCAACTGGTACAAAACACAGCAGGCCATAAGCTCAGCACGCTACTGTGAACATGTCACCCTCGTACTCTGTGTCGGCTCCCCATTGCAGAGTGACAATAGACAGTTCAAAATCTTTGGCCTAAAATTCAAAGCCCTGAATGGGACCTGCCCTGGCTACCCAAGAGTTTGCTTCTCCCTCCATGACCACTAACAGCAATGATAGTCCTCTGAGACAAAAACAAAGCTGCCGACTAGCAGCAGATAGGTCCAGCCCTTGTGAAAGTTCTATCCTATGGAACTCATTGTTGCAGGAGGTAAGACGATCATATTCACTCTCAGAAGTCAATGCAAAACTAATTTATTTGTTAGCTTTGCCTCTATATACACACACAGATACAGACCCAGATGTACAACACTCCCACGCACATGCCAAACAAACAGAGAGAAAAAATACATTAATCCAGCTATTTTCCCTACATGTCAGAAAGGAAACAAGAAAAGAGACTTATTTTTATCTCTCTTTTTATTTACTTGGCAGGTGCTCAGTTCCTATGGTGATGGGCACATATAAGCAGCTAGATAGCCAGGGATAGACCTGTCCTGTAGGCTAATCACCATAAATGTTGGGGAAAAGTTGTGGGATCAGCATAACAATTATAAGCTACACATATATTTTGCCATGTCTAAGGAACTAACCCAATGAATTCATTTTTGGGAGACCTCTCACAACCTCTTGGGGAATTAACTGCTGCCCTAGTTTCCAGAACTACTGCCTTAAAGTTGCAAGGCCTGATTTGGCAACAGGAGCAATAAAGATAGGTCCTTGCAGCTGTTGGGAGCCTCACTGATCCTAACGGCTGTGGGTGTAAGTGTCATGAATGTGAATCCCTTTCCAATACTGATGCCCTTTGAAAGTGTCTGGCCCTCACCTCTTTTTCTTTACCAGTTTGGCTTCTGTGCTCTGATGGTCCAACAACCAGGTTTCATGGGTGCATAAAGCAATGTCATGGTTTCCCATGCTTGTTTTATAGCATCTTATTCCTGTAAAGGGCTGGCTACGCTGGCCCAATCCAGCAAAACGCTTAAGTACGGTTTTAACTTTAAATATGTGAATAGGTCCCTTTAGTACACTGAGACCGCTCGTGTGCTTAAATGCTTTGCTGAATGGGAGCCAGAATGCTCAGTACCTTGGAGGTTCAAGCCCTAAGATTTTAGAATCTGTTCCAATGCCTATTGAAGCCAATAGAAAAACTCCCATTGACTTCAGTGGAGTTTGGATCAGGCCCTGCTAACATCCTGCCCATTCCCAAGGACAGTGCTACTAAAGACACCTTGTCTATTCTTTCACTGTCCACTCTTATCTGTACAGCACATGCCTACACAGTGCCTTTCCCCAGTCAAGACTATAAGCCACTCACTCACACGAGCACCACAATTCTGATAGCCGGGGGGAAAAAAGCCAGACTTGTTAGTACATAACTGGGTGTCTCTCTGGTTGTTTCCTGCTTGTTCCTTTGTGTTCCCCTAGTGCCTGTTTTGAAACAGTAATCCTTCCTGGAAAAAGTCTGCCGATTGACAGAGCTTGTCCATAGATTACTATTGTCCACGGGTACAAATAAGTATTGTATGAGGAGAATATTATACCAGTTGTTAACATTTCTTTTCAACATCTATTAGTTAACATAAAGAATCCCTTCAAATTAACATTCAAATCTGACTTTAAGTCATGAAAATTGGACTGATGTTGAAGGAGGATTTGTATTTAATTTCTTTGTTGATGTTGTTCAACAGCAGTATAGCTTCATTTGTTATAAAGTGGTTTGGTTTTTGACTACTCTGGATGTGTTGAAATGATTTGCCTCTGTAACACATACCATAATGTAATGGGAACACACATTAGTGCCACTGGTAATTTTACACCATAATATATTTTTTTATCCAATTCCATCATAAAATCACAGTGGGAATTAATAATTTTAAAATACTGTAATTGGATTAGAGTTCTGTTCTTACATTAACTCATCAATATGGGATTTTCTTTGTTACTGTTACATTTTGTGTGTGGTTTCCCTGCCTTTGACATAAATAAATGTTGCTGAAAAGTTTTGGACCAGATTGCAATCAAGCTGCGAACCCAGGCTAGATCTTCCAAAGAGCTCAGGACCCAGCAGCTCCTGAGTGATGACTTTCAACAGGTCGTGTGCTCGTAAATAGAGATGGGAAATGTTTTTTTGGCTGAAACTGTTTTTTGGAGAAAAAGCTAGATTTGATAACATAGAAAAGTTTCACACGTTTGTGTTGGTTTTGCTGAATCATTTCAGCTGGAAAAAAATCAAAGCATTTCATTTTGTTCTGACATTTTTGAAACAAGATGTTTTGATTCAAAACTACTTCTTGTTTCAAAATTTCCATTGTTTATTAAAAAGCAATGTTTAAAAATATTCAAAAATCTAAACAAAATGTTTTAGTTTGATCAAACAAAAAGTTTCGTTCAACCTCAAATTATTATTTTTTTTGAGTCACAGATTTTTTTTTTTAAATCAGTTTGGGTTTGAACCAAAACTATTGTTTTTCCTCATTTTGTGGTATTGCCAGTAAACCAAAAAGCTGTTATTCACAGAGCTGTACTCCTAAATCATGTAGGGACTTTGGAAAAAATCCCACCTATTTAGGAGACAGCAGTTACCAATGAACTGCTTCAGCTCTGATGAGCTTATGGGCTGTTTCTGGTCATACACAACTATGTAATTTTATCCTGACATGAAACACTAAGCTTCATAAATAATTCTTCAGTGCAATGGCAATGTTGTAAAACATGAATATTTAGTGCATTCATAATAGTTGTTTATTCATACTTAAATGTCAGCTGGTAAAAACATATTTAGAAGGCTTCTGTATGTCAGAAGAACAAGCCATCTGAAAAGATAGGCTGCAAATGTGATTTTGAAAAATAAAACAGTTTCTTGGAATTAGTGAAAAAAGATATGTTGTAACATAATGCTACGTTTTACTGTCCTAACTGTAGGTGCTGTTGCCACATTAACTGGAGAATGGTTCATTGGTGGACTAATTGACCCAGGTATTAGCAGATGCATCTCCCACTGAAGTCCATCAGGCTTTGTCTTCACTACCCGCCGATCCGGCGGGTAGCAATCGGTCTATCGGGGATCGACTTACCGCGTCTAGTGAAGACGCGGTAAAATCGATCCCTGATCGCTCTGCCGTCGACTCCAGAAATCCACCTCGGCAAGAGGCGGCAGCGGAGTCGGCGGCAGCGCGGCAGCGGTCGACTTTCCCGCGTCCTCACCGCCAGGTAAGCCGACCTAAAATACGCAACTTCAGCTACGGTATTCACGTAGCTGAAGTTGCGTATCTTAGGTCGGACCCCCGCTGTAGTGTAGACCTAGTGTTTCTCCCATTTACATCAGGGCTAACTTTGGCCCTAATGTCTTTAGTTTGTCTTTTGCATTTACACTGATTAACCTTCAAACAAAAATTTGTGGGGGACCTGCTTCCAGGAATATCTGATGGAGGCTTAGATTCAAATCTGCTTTGGGAACTCAGGTCTAGGTGTTCCTCTTTGCTGCCAGGCACACAGGAGAAAGTACAGGAGTAATTTGCAGTGGAGGTGACAGGCGCTGCTGAAGATGGAGAGAGCTGGTTGTGCAGCACATTTCCTTTGCCACCAGAGACTGCCTAAGCACCTTGCTCCACACAACGAGGCTCTGAAGGATTTCAGGGATGGAGCTGTAGTGTGATGAGTGAAACTGGAGAAAGAGGGAGAGGTCCCTTCTGGGACCTAGTTCGGTGTGTTGCCAGTTGCTCAAGAGTTAAGCTGGGCTAGGCACGTAACTCTGGCCTCTGTGCATGCTCAGTGCATGTTCAGTTTCCTACAGTTGAACCACAGCACAAACATTCTCCATTGCATGCTCCCCTCAAGCCTCCACAGATTTTGCACTGGAAATGCTTGACAAGCGAATGTGACTCAATCAATATCAGCTTCCATTCTATCTGCACAACCCTTCAGAGTGTTTTATCCACAAATGGGTGAGGAGCCCCACAGGAGCATGGCTCCTTTAAGCAGTTGTTCTTATAGCACACAGAGGCAGGCCAGATAGCACGCATGAAGGGGACCTACAGATCCTCGTGTTCTTTAAAGGCCTTGTCCCCGTCCTATCAACAAGGCTACAAAGCACTCAAGCTATAGGGACTCGTTCAGCAGGAAACTCCTATGGGCTGACTTTGCAGAGTTTTCCACTGGCATTTCCCCCTTGTGTGGTGTATTTTTTTTCTCTGTTTGCTGGAGGGGAGTATTGTGACATCAGTGAAGGGAATTTAGTGAGCTATACCCTTACCCCCACCACAAAACTATGCCATAATCTGGCATGCTAAGCACTTTCTCTACAGGATCGGCTTAGTACTATGATTAATATGGATGCTACAGATTAGGGTTTAGTTGCATTGGCAGAGCTATGTGGAAAAGCCTGTTTACCACCTGCCTGCTCTATGCCTTATTCTAGCCACTCGGCCAGTCTCATCAGCATAAACGTTCACCAAATTAAAAAAAAGAGAAATAAATTAATGGCACCAAATTAAAGGAACATTAAACTTATGAAGGACAATTTTTTGCTGTCAAAACAGACAAAGCAGCAGAATTTGGAAGCTTTTGAGGAAAAAAATTGCCTCTGAACTTCTGAGAAAATGAGAAACTATTGAAAAGCCCTATATTTCTGAGCTCCTCTGAGGTAACTTCTGTGCTCTGAGAGAATATTTCAGAAGACATTTTATTCTTTAGAAGATGCCAAAAATGCAAGACTTGGCACTTTAACAAAACAGAAAAACACATAATCTTCTTAACTAGTAAGTCTTTGAGCCCAGCATCACATTGTTGCCATATAATAAAAAGGAATGTTATGCAGTAATTTGGGCAGTTAAGAATTCTGTGCATACTCAAAATCATGACATTTCAAGGACAATAAAGTTGGCTGGCGATT
This sequence comes from Emys orbicularis, assembly GCF_028017835.1. NCBI lineage: Eukaryota > Metazoa > Chordata > Testudines > Emydidae > Emys > Emys orbicularis. The sequence goes on from NC_088686.1 coordinate 103,581,539, forward strand.
GGCCATTGGCCATACAAAGAGAAAACAGAAAACTGGGTTGTCAGCTGGTTATTCATACTGTATTACAAAACAAGCCTCCCATTAGGCTAACGTTCTTTTATTGCTGGTGCTTTGCTGCAGAACATGTTAAACCCCCTACAAGACAATTCTGACATCCTTTACTAGTGGCTTTTCTTCTTTATATATGGTCAACAGACCATTGGAAACCAGGGATAAAAATATCTAGTCCACTGGGCAAAATTATATCTGTTTATTTCTTTTAACAATACAAAACATTTTAAAACCATGGCCTACATCAGGGGTAGGCAACCTATGGCACGCGTGCTAAAGGCGGCACGCAAGCTGATTTTCAGTGGCACTCACACTGCCCGGTCCTGGGTCCTGGCCACCAGTCCGGGGGGCTCTGCATTTTAATTTAATTTTAAATGAAGTTTCTTAAACATTTTAAAAACCTTGTTTACTTTACATACAACAATAGTTTAGTTATATATTATAGACTTATAGAAAGAGCCCTTTTAAAAACGTTAACATGTATTACTGACACACGAAACCTTAAATTAGAGTGAATAAATGAAGACTCGGCACACCACTTCTGAAAGATTGACGACCCCTGGCCTACATTTTCAAATGACTAATGATTTAGGGCGCTTTGTGTTTTGGGTACCCAACTTGAGCCCCCATAAAGGGCCCTGATTTTCTGAAAGTGCGGAGCACCCACCCTCTGAAAATCAGGCCTCTTTTCTGTCTCTCCAGTCAGGCACCCAAATTCACCAGTCACTTTTGAAAATGTAGGCCCGTGTTCTGCTCCTTTCTGGATCCATTTACTAATGCCTCCTAACTATCTCGACCTCAGTCCCACACAAATGTGCTGTTATCTAACTGATAATGGGCTCAGTCCTGAAGTCATTAGGCCCTGCTCAGGCAAAGCTCCCATTCAGTTCAGGGACGATGAGGATTGTGTTCCAATGACAGTAAATTGTTGACACTGGAAATGTGAAACCTTGAAACTGATGTTATAGAAAGATTTACATACATTAATGAAAAGCATCCCACATTGTTTTCTCTCTCCTCATTACAAAACATGGTCCAGTGGCTAGGAAATCAGAAGACCTGATATTCCCAACACTGCCGCTGACCTGTTGTGTGATCTAGGGTAAATCACTTCACCTGTCGTTTTGTCTGTCCTATCTATTTAGATTGCAGACTCTTCAGCACAGAGACTGTCTTTACTGTGGCTATACAGTGCCTCACACATGGGACCCCTGTTTTGGTTGGGGCTTCTAAATGCTACCATAATACAAATAAATTATTATTATTCATTTATTATTGCTTGTTACATTATATAACTTTAAAATTATTTCATTCACCTCAATAATATAGTCTCCTCTGCTTTGTATTCTTTTGTCAGTTTGGGTCTTTGTAAGCTGTAATATGTGTAATACGTAAGAGTGACTTTTTCCCAGATGATTTACGCAGCTCCAGGGCAGCGTAACTTGCTTGCTGTGGTGCTTTTGCTTTTTGGAAGCTCTACTTTGGTGACTTTAACTCTGAGAAGGTAAGGAGTGGTTTTTGGCTCACACTTTTTAAGCCCATACTTCAGCCTCTCAGGAGTCTTGACTTCCAGAATTTTAATTCCCCCTAAAAGCACTCTATTCTAGCTTTTGAATAGAGAATGAGCTTGCTAATAGTGTGTTTTCCTGCGGTAGCATTGTCCATCTTGCAAACAGAATTACACTCAAAATAATCAATAAGCAGCTGAAACTCCATAGTCATAATTGCTAATACTAAAAAAAAAATAATTAGGTGGAAAATATTTGGAATTAATGAACAACTTTGGAAAAAGGAAAAATCTTGTCCACAATTTGCCATTGAGTATTATTCTATCCCGAATGCAGTGCAAAACGTAGAAGATGCTGTGCCTGCTCTGAGAAACTTACAGTTGTACAAAATATAGCACAACTATCATCCCATAGTATCTTTGGGTTTTGTACTGCAGCTCTTAACTGCACTGCCAGTGCTAAGCTTAGGTGGAGGGTCAAAACTTCATACAATGCAAGTAACTAGATTAAGTTCTGTTTGATTGTGCCTTTCGGTCCAGGCGCGTGTCAGATGCTGCACCTGGCTCTTCCAGCCCAGCAGGAGTCCCAGGAAGGAAGACTAACTCCGTGATTCCTCTCCTGCTCACTCCTTGCTTCTGATGGGGAAATATATTTGCTCTGGCTCCTTATCAGCTGTTGCACATAAGCTGGTTCAGCACTATCGCCACTGCATTGGAAAGGAGGGCAAGGCTCTGCCCACTTTTGTCCCTCTCCGTCTCCTTCCCACTCACTTGCTATGGGGAAGACATACAGAGTGTGCTCTCATGTTGCACCTAGAGCAGAGCCATACAGAAGCTGAATACTGAAGGAGAGCGTTACTCCCTCTTATTACCCTTCATGACTGCATAGAACCAGGACACGGTTTTGCCCTTAATCAAATCTCTAACTGTATGACTGAAACCAATGAGTCTGGATTAAATGGAAGCTACTAAGGATAACATGCCCCATACAGTAGGCTGTTAAATATGGATCCAGGCTCGGTACCATACTATTGTTAATTGCAATCTCTCTCTCTCTCTCTCTCTCTCTCTCATATATATATATATACAATGTTGACATTTTCATGTGTTGCCAGGTAATAAGCAGGGCGGGGAGGCCAATAAATGCAGGTGAGTGAATTTGGCCAAAAAGCACTTGGCCTTTCTCTAGCGTGAAGGTTAATAGTTTAGAAAAGTCTGCTGCAAGAAATGAAGCCTGCCTGTTGGGAGACTTGTTTTGTCTTTCACTGCAAATAGTCAACTGACAGTCATTTCCTCTGTTTTCATTTCAAATAGCCGACCGACCTCATTGACTTGATTTTCCACATACTGTTGATCCCTTATGGTTCTTGTTGACTAGGTTTTATAAAAATGAAAGTTATCAGCAGTAAACTTGACCCTGATGATCCTTGAAATTTATTTATTTATTTATTTGTGGAGGGGCAGACAGTCAAGGGAAATTAAATTGAAGCAGCTGATGTTTTGTCTAATAATATGGCACCAATAAAAAAAAAAAAGAATCTGAAGGGCACACTAACAGCTAAGTTCCAATCCTCGGTAAGGCCACATACTTTATTAGGAAAGACCTTCAAGGTGCCAGGGAAAAAGAAGTTGTTCAGCCATTCAAGAAAAAAAAAAAAGTAACTTTACACAAGTAGGCTTTATTTCCTTGTCTTATTCAGGTACTGTGTGGGAGAATTTGGTTCCTGTTATGCATTTCTTTTTTATATTATCTTACTAATTATGGCCATGTTTTTAACTTGGTGTCTTGAATAAGGATTTAATTTTGCAATAATAAGATAACTAACTATCTCAAGTATTTTGAAGGTGCCTGTCATTGTGGGATCTAGCAAGACAACTTGCCTATTTGTCAACATATTTATAATTTCTCTCTTACATATTTTGCAGCAACTTAGTTTCCTCTCCAGTATTTTCACTTTACATCCCGTTCATGCTAAGTGATTGCAGTGTGCTTTCACTAACACCACTTTCATGCTGTACAGTTTAAAGAATTGTAAATAGTGGTGTTGTCCAGATAAGCAAATTAGCATGTTAGGCATTCAAAATCGCACTCTGATTCAATGAAACATGCGAACTAAAACCTGCCCTTTCTAGTCCACTTAGTTACAAGCAGGTGTAGCTCCACAGAAGGTGGATTTTTGGCCCTTGGTCTTGAGCCTTGAGCTTTAAGTCTGAGTCTCCATGGCCCTGCACCTTATGTTGAATTCTAAGCAGGTGAAAGTGTGGCCATTTTGATTTAGTAGTGTTCGACAGCTACTTTGCTCTCACTTTGCACAGCTGTATTAAATGACTACACAGATGAAGAGCAGTGGAAAATCAAACCCCCTAAATGGTAACAGTATGTGCAATGTTCAGTGACTTGGCATTCACTGTGAATTGTGAAGCAGTGGTGACTCACATGCTGAGAAGACAGAAGTGAGTGCAGCAGCTAACAGAAAAGATTGGACAAAGCAAGTCAGCTCTCTAATTAGCACCATTATGTTTTCATTTGGATTGAAGAAAGTGGCATTCTGTACAAAAAGCACGTGTGTGTTCCCAAATACACCCACCATGGCTCTCGGTGTGATTTAAAGGCTTCTAAGGACCTACATGTGTGACTGAGCCAATCAGAAGGTGGGAATATCACACACACACACACACACACACCTCGAGAACGACTGAAAAATCTCTTATGAAACTAGAATTCTGAGGGATGTGCAGTACATGAAAAAAAGAAAGAGCTGAACAGCAGTGAAGTCTTCTTCGATCTGGGGCAAGTCTTTTCATTATTATATTTCTGCTGTCCTGAGACAGAAGATGGCTCATAATTTTCATCACTCCTCCTGACCAAGATCCCTGGCAGAGTTCACTGGAGTATTGGGCACTGTTGCAATCCTAGTTGGGTCTGACCTGTCAAGCTGCTCCTTTGTTTTTGTGACTAACAAGGGACATTCTTCTACAACTTACATTTTTTCCATTGTGGCACAGTGGGGATGGGGGGAACAACTGCATAGGAGAGGAGAGTGAGGCAGTGATATGATGCCAATATTTTAACAAGGGGTTCCCACAAAAATTCCCCCATTTGTCTGTATCCCAAGGGTGCGTGTGCTGCAGAGAGACTGAGGAATGTATTCATCTGTTTTCCTATTTCAACAGAAATACTTTCTCATAACCACAGTCCAGGGGAGAGACAGCACCATTTGGCAAACAAACTTGTATTAAGTCCTTTTGCTGGAATTGTTTACACTTCATTCTGGAAAAAATATATCTGGACAGATCCTAAGCTGGTGTAAATCATCATAGCTCCATTGAAGTCATTGCATTATTCTCGGCCTCCACATTCGTGACTGGCTCCCTGTTAACTCCGGGATTCAGTAGAAAATTCTCCTCCGCTTCTGATGTCCTTTCTTCCTCTTCTCCAGGGCATTCCTGACACATCCCAGATGTCACATTTCTCTCTGTCACCCCATTCTCTTCACAGCACGCAGTAGAAACTTGTTCCACATTTTCCTAACCATCTTGATTAGCCCCACTTGATCTAACTGCCTAGTTCCCTTAAAATCCCATATGAAGAACCATCTCTTCCCCTGGATCTACAATTCCTGACCTTCTCTAATAAATCAATTCAGTTGTAGGATTGGTTTCTCAGCTGATGTAAATCAACATAGCTACATTGATTTCAACGCTGATTTACACCAGCTGAGGATATGCCCTGTGCTCCCTATGCCTTCCAACTTCCACATGCTCCATTGTTCTCTCTAAGCTGTTCTTTGCATTTCTCCCTCCCTGCCAAAACAAAGCTCTCACTCTTCGCTCACAGCAGAATTTGATGCCCATTCCTTTTATTTGTTGTAACCCAGGCCTCTGCTGTTACCTGTTATCATTTCCCAGTGTGGTGGGAAGACTAAAGGAATAATGAAGCAGTAATGGGCCAAAAAGGCCCTACCCCTCAGCAGCAGCAAACCAAACGGAGGGCCTGCCTAAAAGGAGACGCTGACAGAAAAGCAGGGGGAGAGTGAAGGAGAGACTGGCTGCTATGGGACAGCGGGCTCTGTAGGGGAAGAGTCTCGATTGTGGGTAAGACCTAACCTGGCCGGAGGCCAAGGGCCTGAGCGCCTTTTTCTTTGCCCCTCCTTCTCACTGACAAGGGGGAGAAAGTGGATGCTGGAAAGTGAGTTGGGAACACCCAGTTGACTGTCTGAACTATTGAGATTGTGGGATCGATCCTCACTGAGAGGGAAGCTGAGCACCATGACCGTGCCCCAAACTGAAGAGAGAATAGGGGGAGATAGGAAGTGGCCCAGGGGAGGACGGTCTGTTGTACCAGCTAGAGGGGACTGAGACTCTCCTCACTCCTCCCCCCCCCCGCAGGCCAGGATCTGGTAGAGAGGGAGGGTCTAGGTCTCCCTCCCCTTTTCCTCTCTTCTCTGCCCAACTGGGGGAACCTGGGGAGCACCCAGGGACAGTAGACTGTAAATCAGCTGCCAGACCTTCAGACTGCATGGCAAAGCCAACTCAAGACTCTAAGAGGCTGTTGAACCATGGCCTGCCCACTAGGCCTGCTGGCCCCAAGTGAGCCCTGCTAGATCCATGTTTGCCTCATTTTGTTTGTAAACTCTTTGGGGCAAGGGCCATGTTTTATTTCTTTAAATCACTATTATGGCACTTTATAAATATTAAATAATTTCACCCCACTGCACCTTAACAAAGGGGGACAGCACAGCTCTGTGTTATCTACTGAATGCACACTACTTGGATTTGTATGTAGAGACTGTAATTGGTTGTGAATCATTTTGTCGTCATTTACATGAAAGATGCTGTTTAAAAATAACTTGTATTGTATTAGACAAATGGAAGACAGTAAATTCAGTTGACCCTTTTAATTTAAAATTCATCAATGTCTGGAACTGGTGCACAGGAAGGAATTGGAGAACACTGAGCAAAGAACCAATTAATGGTTAAACTCTTACCAATTGCCAAGATTGCCAAAAGGGCTTTGGTGAGGTCAGTGTTGGCTCTACTATGAAGGTAGAATGAGCATTAAAGCTCTACAGCAACTATTAATAACATTGTTACTTAACCTCTCTTGAAATGCTGATAGCTGCTCTAAGTTACACTGTGTGCCAACAACCCCAAGGGGTCAATACAACAGCCAGGAATCTTTAGGCAATCAGCCATCCCAGCCACACGGCTTTTTCCCTGGCTATGTCTTATTTCCTTGGCAGTGGCCCTACACAACTACAGGAAGGAGAATTGTGCAGTACCCACATTTCTGGGTTTATGCCACCAGAGGATCCCCCTAAACTGGGGTGATCCATCCATGGCTGGATACACTGGCTCAATGCCTAGATTTGGCCAGCAATGGCAGCTACACCATACATCAAGATCTGGCCCAAAATTCAAGCACATTTTAATTATATAGTTCTCAAAAGGTAACCTGAGTTTCTACTATTGTTTCCAATGGAGTTACCATACCGTATTCCATGAAATAACATGTCATTTTGCAGGAATCATGTAATTAACTTGTCTCATCACTGTAGGAATCACAACAATTAATTCATTTACAATGAGAGCAACTCAGAGTCAGATTTCCAGACTTTGAAACCCCGAATAAAGAGCACAGGCTTTAAAGTTAGCTTTATCTTTATTTACGTGTTTAGAAATTCAGCCACCTGCTCTTGGCAGAATTTTCCAAAGCAATAACAATATTCTCACTTATTCTATAGCTACAGCCCACATATGTTCTTTTTTTGGTTTTAAACTATCAAAGGTACTATCATGTCTGAGCTACAGATCACAGCACCAGGTGGTTCACATTTTACTCTTTGAGGACATTTGATTTACAGCTCACACGAGCCTGATTGCATGCTGCTTCTTTAATAATGTGTGAGATCTTCAAAGTAACCATCTGAATGACACTGGGTCCCTGGTCATGATCAAATCTTTTCTGGTCCCTTCTTAGCCTTTATTTGGTCTTGCACAGTCAGGGTGATTTTCAACTTGAACTCTCTCTGAAAGGCTTTGTAAAATTCAGTAGGTCCTGGGAAATGAATGAATAGGGCCAGAGTCTCCATGAGTATGTGGCACTTAGTGAACAATTACATGTTGCGAGGCACTTTTAAAAAATAGTTCATGTCAACCTTACAAATCTAAGCTGCTTCTGTGAGTATTTATTTGCAAGAACCTTTTACATAAACAATGTGCAAAACAGACAAAATGATTGGATATTACAGTATAATATTCTCTTGTCATCATACTTTTCCAGCCCTAAAACAAGGGAGCTGATTTCTCCTCTCACTTACAGTGGTGTAAAATTGCAGCGACTCCATTAACTTCAATGGAGTGAGTCCTGATTTATACCCTTGAAAGTGAGAGGAGAGACAGGCCCAGGATGCATAATCACATTATCTATCTTGGTATCTCAGAGAAGCAGCTTATTAGCAGAGCAAATAATTCAGAGTGAATAATTTCCTTGACAAATATAACCTTTTTTCCTCCTAGCAAAATGTCCACAAAAAGATCATGATTCCTTGAATTTGTTTAGTATTCAAATTTACTGGACAGTTTTTTTTCTTCTTCTGCATCGTGGACAGCTCATAGTGAGTATTTGAAATTTGAGCTGTGTTGGTTACTTGTGTTTGGCCACGTAAGTTACGTGATACTATTTCTACCACTGATTATAAGAATTACATTCATTCAATTAGGGAGAGGATTTATGGGAGCCACTTAGGCAGAGGTACCAGATGAGCAGGATTAGGGTGGTTTAGAAAATGCCATATCTTTTCCTTTCAGGGTCACACAGGCTTTCCCAAGGCACTATTCCTAGGGAAATTAGCCCACGATGAAATTCAAATTTATCATATCACCTTTACACAAAATAATTGCATGCTTGTGTGAAAGGCCCAAGTTGTGAAAGTTGCACTCAGATCCCTGTCTAGATCACATTAATTGTCCCTATGCAAGGACACTGGCAACACTGTCCCATTGCTGTGTCAAATGGCATCCTGTGCCACGTAAAATATACCTATTGTTGTGCATTTACAGGTCTATAATGTTCTGTCATCACTGCAATCTTTGACATAAAGTAATTGTGTAGGCATGCTTAATCCTATCTGCAAAGCATGCTGCCACATTGGAGTCTGACTCATTTAATTGTCTCTGTGCCAAGACTCGGACAAAGGTGTCACAAAGTGTCATATTCCACTGAAAATACAGCAAGTGAAAATACTCGTGTGTGCAAGCTTAAAATTCATGTTCCACAAGCATTTGTGCAAGTAAAACTTGATTGCACAAATGTTCATGGACGGTGAACACAAAGTAGGTGTAAGCAGAGCTACAGCAACTTTTTTAAATGAATAAGTGGCGGTATTTACCCAATAATCAGGGTGAATGATTCATCTAATAATATGTTAGATCTATCAGATTTTACAGCGATGGTCATGTTTTCATTTGCATTTCTATCTATGGTTAATGGGGAGAGTCAAGAAAGTAATTTACTAAAAGAAAAGCTACAAAAAGACATCTTGTCCTCAATAAAGTACATTCACAATGTAAGTGAACACTTGCTGCAGTGTCCTTCACAATTGACTTCATCTGCTGGCTTCATGTCCAGGTTCTTCCACAAACCCACTCAGAGGGGAAAAAGATATTCTAAAAAATGCACAACTTATATAAGATATGAACTCACAACTTCTCAACAATAATGGCCTTATCTACTAGCCTACACAGAGTCCAGATCCTCCACTAGTGTAAATTGGTGTAACTCCAGTGAAATCAATGAAGCCACACTGAGTTACACCAGTTGAGGATATGGCCCAGGAAGTTTAGTTGAGAATAAATTTAATCTTTTAATATATATTCAATTCTACACTAGAGGGAGTCCTGTTAATGTAATATATTGATAATGCCAAAGAAAAGCAAACTATATATATATATATAGATATATATAAAACTATATATAATATCAAATCTATCCCCTAGTTCATACATTGATCTTGATGAATACAAAATAGCCCTGAGGGAGGATAGCTCAGTGGTTTGAGCATTGGCCCGCTAAACCTAGTGTTGTGAATTCAGGCCTTGAGAGGGCTGCTTAGGGATCTGGGGCAAAATCAGTACTTGGTCCTGCTAGTGGAGGCAGGGGGCTGGACTCAATGACCTTTCAGGGTCCCTTCCAGTTCTAGGAGATAGGTATATCTCCATTTATAAAAGGGGAGGGGATAGCTCAGTGGATTGAGCATTGGCCTACTAAACCCAGGGTTGTGAGGTCAATCCTTGAGGGGGCCATTGAGGGATCTGGGGCAAAAATCTGTCTGGGGATTGGGCCTGCTTTAAGCAGGGGATTGGACTAGATGACCTCCTGAGGTCCCTTCCAACTCTGATCTTCTATGATCTAATCCACCACGACCCTTGATAACTTGTTCCAATAGTTAATTACCCTCACTATTAAAAATTTGACTTATTTCCAGTCTGACATTGTCTAGTTTCAGCTTCCAGCCACTAGGTCATGTTATGCCTTTCTCTGCTAGCTTGAAGAGCCACAGCATCACATTGGGGAACTCCACTGAGCACATTTAGGGAAGGCTCCTATAGACCCTTAACCGAGATATGTTCCCCCTCAACTGACTAAAAAGGAGCATGGAATCCTGACCGCATTGAGGGCAATAGGAATGCTGCCATTCAATGGGCCAGGATTTCACTCCTGGTATTTTCACCAGTGACGCACCCCGAAGCTATCAGGAAGAAAAAGTAAACATGAGGTTATGAGATTTGATTTTCAAAAAATTCAGATCACAAACTGAGAGAGAGGCAAGCACCTGCTACTATCCATAATTGTGTGTCTATTGAGCGGTGCAGGCAGTGATTAAAGAGGCCCCTGCAGCACTCTCTCTGGAGACAAGGGTGGGAAGATCCAATGACTTAGTTTATTATTGTTTGTCTTTTGCTAAAGTAATAACCCAAGCCCAGGGCCGGCTCTAGGTTTTTTGCCACCCCAAGCAAAACATTTTTTAGCTCCCCACACCCCAGCCCTGGGCTCTCCCCCCCCACCCGCACCACCTGCCGCCCCAGCGCTGGACTCTTCCCCCCCCCCCCCCCACCCGCACCCTCTGCCGCCCCAGCGCTGGACTCTTTCCCCCCCCCCACCCGCACCCTCTGCCGCCCCAACCCTGGGCTCTCCCCCCCCACCCGCACCCCCTGCCGCCCCAACCCTGGGCTCTCCCCCACACCCTCTGCCGCCCCAACTCTGGGCTCTCCCCCGCATCCCACCTGCACCCTCTGCTGCCCCAACTCTGGGCTCTCCCCCCCACACCACACCACCTGCACTGCCTGCCGCCCCAGCGCTGGGCTTCCCCCCACCAGCGCTGACTCCTCCCGCTCCCCCCTCGGGCACATGGAGCCGCCTGCAGGTGCCGCAGGGCGGCCGCCCCCCAGCACCGCAGCCGGGGCTGGGCGAAGCAGCCAGAGCCGCCCAGGGACTGCGGCAGGGTGGCCAGGAGCAGGGCCATAGAGGGCGGGGCGCTGCCATGCGGGGCCCACGTCCCGCTCTCCGGGGCTCCGCTTCCTCTGGGGCTGCCCTGCCCCGGTTCCTCAGCCCCATGCCGGGGCGGTCCCCCGGCTCTGTCCTCCCCAGTCCCAGCCGGTCTTGGAGGCGGGAGCTGTGGCTGGAGGGACCCTAGGCTGAGGCGCGGCCTGGGAGCCCCACTGCTTACCCCGACCCTGCCAGCACTGGACCGGCTGGAGGCGAGGGGGGAGCGGGAGGAGTCAGCGCTGATGGGGGGAAGCCCAGCGCTGGGGCGGCAGGCAGTGCGGGTGGGGTGGGGTGGGGGGGAGAGCCCAGAGTTGGGGCAGCAGAGGGTGCAGATGGGATGGTGGGGAGAGCCCAGAGTTGGGGCGGCAGAGGGTGAGGGGGAGAGCCCAGGGTTGGGGCGGCAGGGGGTGCGGGTGGGGTGGGGGGGAGAGCCCAGGGTTGGGGCGGCAGGGGGTGCGGGTGGGGTGGGGGGGAGAGCCCAGGGTTGGGGCAGCAGGGGGTGCGGGTGGGGTGGAGAGCCCAGCACTGGGGCGGCAGGGGGTGCGGGTGGGGGGCGAGAGTCCAGCACTGGGGCAGCAGGCAGTGCGGGTGGGGGGGAGAGCCCAGGGCTGGGGTGGGGGGCAGCTAAAAATTTTTTTGCTTGGGACGGCAAAAAGCCTAGAGCCGGCCCTGCTGAGAAGCCAACTTCTTTCCATGCTTTAGAACATCTTCTGTAAGTTAAAAACACAGCTACATAGATTTTGTTTTCTAAATCAGTTTCATCCCAAAGCCCATTTTAAACTCACCTAGAAACCCCTAAAAAGAATGGTTTCTACCAATGGTGGCTAACGTGACCTAACTTCTACAGCATGAGTGGCTCAGCTATTAAACATATGCCAAAAATTAAGCGAGATAATTGGGAAGAAGAGGAACACTTCCTTGTTCTTGTAATATGTTGTTTGTGTGCAGAGAGACCAGCTCTGTGTGTGTGTGTGTGGGGGGGGGGGGGGTACGGGGAGAGAAAGATTTGGGAATTTTGTGCCGTATTGTACAGTTGATAAATCTGTACCTTGCACAGTATGAAGAGGTGGAAGTATCTCTATGCTGGTAAATCATTCTGCTCAGGAGTTAAATAGATTGACTCTCCCGTCATCCCAGGAATTTTCTCTTTTTATTATCCAATTAACTATATACGTTAATAAGAAATTTTCTTCCTTATAAAATGGCAATTTTCCTTCCATGTCTGGGGCGATATAAATAGACCATTTCACGTATAATTTCAGTGTCCTGGGACTGATTTGTGAATATATATTGCTGCTTGAAAAGATTATAATTTACAGGTGATTGTTTGGAGGACTTCAAATTACCACCACTCATATATATGGATATATAAATAAAGAATGAAGCTTCTCAGGAGATTCTGCATAAACAATTTCTTTGGGAAGAAAAAGGATTCTCAATTAAAAAAAAAGTATTTTTTCTTTTATCTATACTGCTGCATAAAGTATTGATAGATTATTTCAGTCCTTCATTTCTATTTCAGCATTTCTGGATCATTTCCTCTAACATTTTCTTTTTTTTTTCCTTTTCTTCTTTCATATAAATCGTCATGCATTTCAGTCTCCATAGAATCCAGGAAATTTGCAGTGTAAAGGCAGACGGTATCCTGGTTTTGTAAGTTTACTTCATGACTACCAGCTGTAAGGGGGATATGAATGGGAAGGATCAGTGGAGGACTCTGGATAACTCAGTGAAATATCATCTGAATTCACAAGTAATTTATTAAGGGAGGAGAGAAAAGATTTTTCAAAAGTGACTTGTGGGTGCCCAGCTTGAAGCAACTTCAAAGGGGCCTGCTTTTCAGAAAGTGCTGAGCTCCCACTACCTGAAATCAGGTCCCTTCAAAGTTTCTCAAGATGGGCACCCAAAATCACTATTGACTTTTGAAAATCACACACACAAGGCACAAGTTCATTCCTTTTTAATTCTTGTATACTGAGCACATCCACTGCCCCACATAAATGGAATGTCTCAATTGTTCCATGAGTCTGTTAGCTTCAACGATATAAAAATGTAAAGTTAGTTTAGTTAATTGTATGTTACTTAAAAGCAGATCATTTGCTATTCATTAACTCTCTCTCCCACAAGCAAAAACATTATTTCCAATCCTTTCATTGATGCTAAAAGTTAATCTATCTTGAGCTACAAGGTAGAATTTTCCACACGATTAAGTGGTTTAAAAATTAGCACCATTTGTGCGGAGGAGAAGGGATTCCTCCTTAAAAGGAATATTTTAATTGATATTAGTTGATCCACACTCCATTAATAAAATGCTATCCAATAAAAACATTCCCTTGGAGTCTAGAGTGGATTTACTGCCTTTATTGCCTGCACAATCTCTTGTGAGACAGAGAGAAATTCTGAGATTGCTGCTTTACCTGGCAGAGGTGAGAGGGGGAGGAAACTGCATGTGCTATTGCATATCACTGATCTCCTGGTCTCCAAATAATAATTCAGATTCATATAGAGATCTGTAAAAATCAGTGGTTTATTACTGTCTTGTATCTCTGTATTAACCACCTCATTATAATCCCAAATGGAATATAAATATAACAGTATCCAGTTGCATTAGCTAGCATTTTCCCCATCTTGCCTTATAAATCTTAGCTCTACATAAAGTGAATGAGTATACAATTTCCAAATTCTTGAGCAGGAGACATTTATAAAAGATGTATATCTCTTGCTTGGTGGAGAGGGTACATAGAGATCCATATTTCTCTAAATGATACATCTTTGCTCCTACAACTTATCTATTGACACAATTGATGAGAAGATGCTGCTGACTCATCTACAAGGCCAAGGAAGAGAGGAAGGAATTGCATTAATCTCTTTTTGGTTTTGCTCATAGCTCTTGGCTAGATCCCAAAGGTTCATGATGGGCAGATGAATCTCCTCCACAAAATAATCATCTGTGCTCTGGGATCCATCCTCTCTCCACCTCCTTTTCATCAGAGCACTAGGTGAGCTGGGGATACATACTACTGGCTTCAGTGCCACCCAGCTCTATATCTCACTCTTATGAAATATGGACAGTTCTATTACTGAAATGTCCCAGAGCCTGAGATGGAGAAAGATGAGAATGGAAATTAGTTGCTTCAAGTTCAATCTGAGGGGAAAGAAAAATGATGGTGGTCAGATGGGGAAGTATTTTGAGAAACTCTTTGCAGCTTTGACCTCACTTTCTGCTGACCGTGTCTGCCACTTGCCTGTCAACACGGTTCACAGTTTCATCTGAGTCATAGAGTTTAAGGCCAGAAGGGACCACTGGATCATCTAGTCTGACCTCCTGTATATTACAGGCCATCAACACCATCCAGCACACTAAATCCAACAATGGAAATGAGAATAAAGTAAATGGGACCCACAGTTGACTAGACTATCATGTGCCTTCTGCTGAAATTATTCCTGCTCCTGGATATTCAAGTAGCAGGGGTAGGTGGAAATGCAGCTTTCTATTTCCAACTAGCCAAGGGAATAGACCACTTCTCTTCAGGTGCCACAGTAATACTTGCCTGTATTGACTCCAGAGTGAGCTATTCTACCTGGGTTTGCCAAGGAAAATTATGTGGAAGTTTCCAGTGGGCCAATGTACAGCAATCTGTGTGCTAGGCAACACAGACGGATGAGCACAACAGATCATAGCAAAATCTCCCCATCTAGATGTACATCCTTTTCAAGGTCCTGGTGCCATGGTTAAAGCCTTCAGTGGGTGAGGGCTCATCTCTCCCATGACAGCAGCAGTGGGGATGCTATGGCTAATGGAGTCTAGTATGAAACTCTCATGTGCTGAGTGTTCTATATCAACCTGTGGAAGGTCCTACTGCCAGAGATCTTCATGAGTCCAAGTCTTAAAGATCTTCAGAGTACAATTCATGACACTGCTCTTTGCTCAAGCCTTACTTCAGTCATGAAAAATGCAGAACAGCCAGCAGCATCCCTCCTGGAGACACAACAGAAATACTCAGGGCAACAGTGAAAGCAATGAAAAGATTAATGTTAAGGCCCTTTCAAATAGAAATTGTGCTTTTAATTTATGCATGTGGTGCAGTGATGCTGTACTGATAGGTGATATAAAAGAAAGAGCTGGATGAGGTTACGTTAGATAAAACAAAATGCACAATGTATAGTTATTATTTATTTGTATGATAGTAGAAGGTAGAGGGCCCCAGCTGCATTCAGGGCCTCGTTATGCTAGGCTGCATACATACACACAGTAAGAAACAATCCCTGCCTTAAATAGCTTATACTCTAATTAGACTAGCGGTAGAAGGAGAAGTGACATGCCCAAGGTCACCCATCAGATCAGCAGCAGAGAGGAACAGAATCCAGGTCTCCTGACTTGCAATCCATGGGCTTGCTACTAAACTATGCAGCCTCTCCATGGTTTCTAGTTTCAGGTTTAAATGGATTAAAGCAGATAAAACCCCATCAGACATTTAATAGGCTTCACAAGACATCCATAGTTCATCATTTGATGGGGTCATAAAAAAATTTGCTGAGGAGGCCAGTGGACCCTAAATTTCTGCCAGGCTCATGAGATCCCATTCCCAGAAACGTGAGGCATCAATTGGAGCCAAGTTTTGTCAGTATAATTATACAATTCATGACAAATACATTTTGAAACCCTAATATAGAGTTTTTACTCTTGAAAATGAACCACAATTTGCCTAAAATAAATATCCCAAATCAGAACAAAATATAAACCAGCTAATGTAAATCAACACAGCGCCATTGGCTTTAATGGAGCTACACTAATTTACATCAGTTGAGAAACTGGCCCCCTAAAGTTGCATCTCTACAGTATACAGCCCAGCTATAGGACTTGTAAGGACAATCCAGTTTACGCCATTCAGGCAGCCGACATTCAAGTTACTGTGGATACCATTGTTATCCTACACTTTGTTTGCGACTGATGTCAACAGTAATTACCTGCATTTTATTAAATGAATCCCTTTTCCTGTCCCTTTTGCTTTCATTAGAAAAGACAGAGCTAATTATTTAACCTCTCCGAAGTACTTCAATGAGCTATTTCAAATCTGACGCAACCCTTAAAAATGGTTTAAACTATTCATTTTCCCTCAATGAAATGTGCTGCAGTTCTCTTCTCATTAATGCTAATTACCGAACAATTCATGTTTGAGCAGGAGCTTTGTTCCTCATCCCCCTTCTACCTATCCACTCAATGTTTGTATCATTACAATCTGATGCCATGGAAATTACTGTAATATTACAGGCTCAGAATAATGACTCTATTCCATGAAATGGTGAAGAGAGGAGGTAGATTGTAAAAGGAAAGGTCTTGTTTGAATAATGATACCTATATTTGAAAATAAGAAAGAAAAATGTTGCTATTGAAATTGCAGGAAACATGAATATAATTCTATATATAAATATTAGGCTGGGGTGTGCTTGTTTGGCAAAGAGCCTTTTTCTGGGAATATCAAATGAAAGATGGGGAGAAAAATTGACACAATAATTGTTTAGTTTCCCATGTAATATCGAGCACTCTACTTTTTTTTCAGCCATTACTTTTCATTTAAAGGGATACATTAGACCAGTGATTCTCAGCCTGTTTTGGCAACTGTACCAATCTCCTACACTAAGAGCAAGGATGTGCTACCAATAATTTAACAAGGAGTTCCCACAAAAATTCTCCCCCTTAGTGTGCTATAAACAGGTCAGCATGTCAAAACGGGGAGCAAGCTATTATTTTTCTATATTGCTTTTCCATTTACTGCTCCTACCCATAACCCAGGAAAAGACAAACAGAGACGTTGTGGCTTTGTTCAGATGTTACTGTAGGGATTATGATTAGATGCATGGCTATTGTTATTTATATTACTTTAATACCTAAATCATGCTTGATCAACTTGTGGCCTGTTGCCTTTCATTGCTCATTTTTAATGTCTTGTTGAAATTTCCTGGGAGGACCTACACTAGAATTTTCACCAGGATTTGAAAACAGCCAAAGAAGTGACTGACCAGTAGAGGCAAGAGGCACTGGGCCTGGTGTGCTAGCTAGAGCAGAGTTTTGGGCTTTTTAGTCAGGGCTGGCTGCTGCCCATTGAGTGCAGCCATGCTCAATTGAACTGAAAGTAATTTTAATATTTTAAGGAGCTTTAAGAAAGCTAGGACACTGCCATAGTGTTCTTTTGTATACCCTGCTCCTGAACAGGGCCGGCTCTAGGTTTTTTGCCACCCCAAGCAAAAAAAATTTTAGCTACCCCCCACCCCAGCCCTGGGCTCTCCCCCCCCCACCCGCACCCTCTGCCGCCCCAGCGCTGGACTCTCGCCCCCCACCCGCACCCCCTGCCGCCCCAGCGCTGGGCTCTCTCCCCCACCCCACCCGCACCCCCTGCTGCCCCAACCCTGGGCTCTCCCCCCTACCCCACCCACACCCTCTGCCGCCCCAACCCTGGGCTCTCCCCTGCACCCTCTGCCGCCCCAACTCTGGGCTCTCCCCCCATCCCACCTGCACCCTCTGCCGCCCCAACTCTGGGCTCTCCCCCCCACCCCACCTGCACTGCCTGCCGCCCCAGTGCTGGGCTTCCCCCCATCAGCGCTGACTCCTCCCGCTCCCCCCTCGCCTCCAGCCGGTCCAGCGCTGGCAGGGTCGGGGTAAGCAGCGGGGCTCCCAGGCCGCGCCTCAGCCTAGGGTCCCTCCAGCCAGAGCTCCCGCCTCCAAGACCGGCTGGGACTGGGGAGGACAGAGCCGGGGGACCGCCCTGGAAGGGGGCTGAGGAACTGGGGCTAGGCAGCCCCAGAGGGAGCAGAGCCCCGGAGAGCGGGACGTGGGCCCCGCATGGCAGCGCCCCACCCTCTATGGCCCTGCTCCTGGCCGCCCTGACACAGTCCCTGGGCGGCTCTGGCTGCTTCGCCCAGCCCCGGCTGCGGCGCTGGGGGGCGGCCGCCCTGCGGCACCTGCAGGCGGCTCCGTATGCCCCGAGGGGCGGCCCCCAGCCCGAGTGGCCCGCGCTTGGAGCCCGCCCGGCCATAAGGTGCGGGCGCTGCTCCCTGACGCGAACCGCAGCAGCCCCAGGGCGTCCCCGGTGCAGGACGCGCTGCTGCTGCCTGGGCCGGCTCTAGGCTTTTGCCGCCCAAGCGCCAAAAAAAAAAAAAAAAAAGAGGCTGGCTGGAATGCTGCCCCTGAAAATGTGCCGCCCCAAGCACCTGCTTGGTTTGCTGGTGCCTGGAGCCGGCCCTGCTCCTGAAACAGGCACGAAAGCCATATGAGCCAAGAAGGTGTGTGGTGGGAGGGAAGATAATACTGCTTCACCAAGCTAGGGAGAGGAGGACAAGTTTTTCCTATGCTATTAGGCCCTGCACAATGGCACCAGAAAAGTTTTGAGTGGATAAAACCCGCTAGCTTTACTCCAACCCCACCCCACCCCAAACTTCCTTAGCAAAGAAAGGCATAGTCCAGAAGTGTACAATGCAGGACTGATAGAATGAGGCAGATTAGAAATTTAAAAGTAAAACCCATAACTCCACTGAATACAAGCTGACTTGTCTTTCTATATATGAGTAACAGTGGATCTCTCATGTGAGAAGACAAAGATAGAGCACTTCCTATAGCAACAGAGTTACTTCACTGGCTAGAACAGTGAGTGCTCCATAGCATCTGTGGTATTGGGGACTGTGCCTTTAAGGGCCAAGCTCCCCAGAAAGAGGGTCTGGGCGGGGCACTGTGAAACTCTTGTTGCTATGCTCAGCCAGTTAAAACTCAGACACTGAACGAAGCAGCCCTTTGGCAGTATCCTTGGCAGAGACCACCCCTAAAGTGCATGGCTCCTCCTATAGAGGAGGACTCCTGCTCAGCAACCAGTTCTGAGAGGAAGTCCATGGGTATGTCTGTTCTTTCTGTGGGAAGAGGAAAATCTTAGCAGTAGTGTCAAACCCAAATAATGAGTTAGGTCCCCAAAAATCGTGAGATTGGTTTAAAAATCATGAGGTTTTAAAAAAAAAATACCTGGGGGCGTTTTCTGTTTATCTTCAGGTGTTGGAGTCTTTCAGGTTCACATTTTCAAGCTTTTGTTCCACCACCATGAGAGCTAGAAATTTAGTGGGTTTTTTTTTTTAACAAACCTGAGATTCTCACATAAACACATGAATCCAGGTGCCAAGGCTTCAGAAAAATCCCTAGTAGCATGAGACTCGTGCTAAACTCAGCATCAGCTAACACCAATATCAGCAGCGGGAGAGGAGATGCTTCTGTACCCTCTTCCACTAATAAATAGACATGGTATTTTGCTTACTAATCACTGTGTCATTACTCCAGGGATTCCTGCATATGACAGCTCAGCAGTAAGTAAACTGTTAGGTCATACAACAATATACAGACAATATGTTCAGAAGGATGTGACTTGGATCGGTTTTTTTAAAAATGAAAAAGACTGCCACCTCTTCCTCCCGCAAGTGGAGAGGAGGGAGGAGCACAGAGCAGCCTGAGGCTGCACAGGGCAGCAGCAGGCCTCAAAAAACTCATCCTTCCGTCTCATCTCCTGCCACTGGTTGGTTAGCTGAGAGGATGGGCTGGGAGGAGGCAGAAGGCTGCACTGCTGCTGCTTTAGGGGCCAGTCTGTCACCCTGCTGTGCAGCCAGGATGCTCCCTTTGAGTCTATTCCCTGGAACTAGTTTCATTTCCTCTAGAGCTGGTCAAACATTTTCCAGGGGAACATTTCTGCTTTTAGGAAATGCTGTTTTGCTGAAACTGAAACATTCTGTGGAATGGCTTTTCACAATAGAACATTTTGGTTTTTCCTTTCCAAAAATGACTTTCTTTCAATTTTTTTTACATGTCATATATTATACATTTAAACGTCAAAATCAGCCAAAATAATACTGGTTGACCCAAAACAATTTTTTCCCTGGAATGTGATTTTGCAGGGTATTTCAACTGTTTTTTTTTCTTTTCTTTTTTCTTTTCACTCTGGTTTAGAACAGAAAAATAAAATTAATATTCAGAATTTCCCACAAAATGGAAAATCCAGTTCCCACCCAGCTTCAGTTTCCTTCCCTGCCTGGACCCCTGGCCTAATACTTGTCTGCTTGGAACTGCTGGGGTTGGGAGGGACAGTGGCTGACTTCCTCCTACCTGCTCCCCAGCACCAGCTTCACCCTCTCCTCCTTCCCAGGTTAAGAGAGGGGAAGATGGGGTGACAGTGGGGTTTTGGATGGTGACCTTGGGAAAGAGGTGGGGACAAGGGAAGTGTGTGGTCAGGGTATGGAGTGGGCCTTGGAGAGGGAAGCTTTGGATGGGAGTGAGGATGCTGGTGAAACAAGGGTGGCATTGGAGCATGGGAGATAGTGGAGTTTAGGGGGACATCAGCAAAGGGGGCAGCCGGAGCGAGGGTGGTACATAATATGCATTTGAGTTTTAGATGTGGTTACTCAAGGTTTTAAAGTCTGAGAGCTGCAGGGTTTAATAATACAAAATAAATGTTAAACTGTTAGTATTGGTATTGTAGAAATGTAGGGCCAGAAGGGACTATGAGAGGTCATTAAGTCCAAGCCTCTGTGCTGACGCAGGACCAAGTAAACCTAGACCATCCATGACAGGTGTTTGTCCAGCCTTTTCTTAAAAACCTCCAATGATGGGGATTCCACAACCTTCTTTGGAAGCCTATTCCAGAACTTAACTATCCTTATAATTAGAAAGTTTTTCCTAATATCTAACTTATTGCAGTTTAAACCCATTGCTTTTTGTCTTACCTTCACTGGATATGGAGACAATTGATCACTGTCCTCTTCACAACAGATCCTAACATATTTGAAGAACTGTTATCAGGTCCCCTCCTCAGTCTTCTTTCCTCAAGATTACATAGGCCTAGTTTTGTAACCTTTCCTTATAAATCAGGTTTCTAAACCTTTTATCATTTTTGTTGCTCTCCTCTGGCTCCTCTCCAATTTGTCCACATCATTCCTAAAGTGGGGCACCTAAAATTGGACGCAGAACACCAGCTGAGGCCTCACCAGTAGAGCGGGTTAATTACTTTCTGTGTCATACATACAACGCTCCTATTAATACACACCAGAATGACGATAGCCTTTTTCACAACTGCTTCAAATTATTGACACATATTTGTGATCCACTATAACCCCCACATCCTTTTCAGCACATCCTTTTCAGCAGTATTACCACCTAGCCAGTTATTCCTCATTTTATAGTTGTGCATTTGATTTTTCCTTGCTACATGAACTACTTTGTATTTGTCTGTATTGAATTTCATCTTGTTGGTTTCAGACCAATTCTCCAGTTTGTCTTTTGAATTCTAATCCTGTCCTCCAAAGTGCTTGCAACCCCTCCTATCTTGGTGTCATCGACAAATTTTATAAGCATACTCTCCACTCCATTAGCCAAGTCATTAATGAAAATACTGAATAGTACTAGACCCAAGACTGACCCCTACGGCATCCCATTAGATATGCGCTCCCAGCAAACCATTGAAAACTACTCTTTGAATGCTGTCTTTCAACCAGTTGTGCACCCACCTTATAGTAATTTAATTTGAAAGACTTTTCCCCAGTATGCTTCTGAGACTGTCATGCAGGACTATGTCAAAAGCCTCACTAAAAGCAAGACATATCATGTCTTTTGCTTTCTTCCTGTCTACTAGGTCAATAACCCTGTCAAAGAAGGAAATTAGGTTACTTTGGCATGATTTGTTCTTGACAAATCTATGCTGGCTATTCTTTATAAGTCCATTATCCTTTAGGTACTTGCAAGTTTGATTGTTCTCTAATTTGTTCCAATATCTTTCCAGGTATTGAATTTAGGCTGACCGACCTATAATTCCCTGGGTCTTCTTTGTTCCCCTTTTTAAAGATAGTGTGACATTACTGACATAACCTGTAACCGTATAGATCATTGTTGCAACCACTGTTATATATTTGCAGCAAATATTGTACAAAGGTTGTCGTGTAAGGTGTCTATGGAAAGGTTATGATTTACTGTTTATGATTATGCTATCTGTATGGGTGTGTCATTTTTGTAGTTGAAGTTATGAATATTGGCTATGTACTTGTATATCAATGTGTTTTGATTCTAAGTAGCCTCAGTGAAGCATTTGGTCAGCTTCTTGAGAAGGAACTATTCTCAGTAAGTGCCAAATCAAGAAACACTTAATGGACAATGGACTTTGGGAGACGCCAATCCACATCTGAGCTTTCCTGGGAACGTTCAAACTAACATGTAAACAATGGCATTGGCCTGTAAAGAACTGAGTCATTCATGGACATGTGACTTGCCCATGTGACTCAAAACTCCATCTTGCTGTAATTTTCCACAGTAAGAACAAAGAGGTGTCCTACCACCTGAAAGAAACAATAAAAGGCAGCTGCCTCACCTCCATCTTGTCTTCAATCCTGCTTCTTACCTCTGGAGGGGCTTTGTTACAAACTGAAGCTCTGAACAAAGGACTGAATGACCCATCCCAGCTGTGGATGTACTCCAGAGACTTGATTTGAACCTGCAGTTTATTCCATCACTGCTTCAAGCCTGAACCAAGAAATTTGCCATTACTGTATGTAATTGATTCCATTTAATCAATTCTAGCTCTCAACTTTATTTTTTTTCTTTTATGAATAAACCTTTAGATTTTAGATTCTAAAGGATTGGCAACAGCGTGATTTGTGGGTAAGATCTAACTTGTATATTTACCTGGGTCTGGGGCTTGGTCCTTTGGGATCGAGAGAACCTTTTTTCCTTTACTGGGATATTGGTCTTCATAACCATTCGTCCCCATAACAAGTGGCATTGGTGGTGATACTGGGAAACTGGAGTGTCTATGACTTCCGGATAGCCAGTGGGGTAAACCGAAGTCTTCTTTGTTTGGCTGGTTTGGTTTGCCTTGGTGTGCAAAGGAACCCCAGCCTTGGGCTGTAACTGCCCTGCTCTAAAGCAATTTGTCCTAAATTGGTACTCTCAGAAGTATCCCACCAAAGGCAGCATCGTTACAGATAGATATCAGGTATTGTTTGCCCTTCTCCTGGGACCTCTGGGACCTTCATAATCCATGAGTTCTCAAAGATAATTGCCAACATTTCCAAGATTGCTTCAGCTAATTCCTTAAGTACTAGGGTGAATTTTGTCAGGCCCTGCCAATTTGAAAATCTCTAACTTATCTAAATATTCTTTAACATGTGCTTTCTCTATTCTGCTTGTGTTCTTTCGCCCTTGTTATTATTAATTGTGTTGAGTATCTGGCCGCCATTAACCTTTTTAGTGAGGAGTGAAGCAAAATAGGCATTAAACATCTTAGCCTTCTTGTCATCAGTTATTAGCTCTTCTTCCTTACACTTTTCTTCGTCTTTCTCTTGCTCTTAATGTATTTAAAAAAACCTCTTCTTGTCGACTTTTCTGTCCCTGGCTAGGTGTAACTCACTTTGTGCCTTATCCTTTCTGATTTTTTTTTTTTGGTTGCCTACATGCTTGTGCTATTCTTTTGAACTCCTCCTTAGCAATTTGTCCATATTTCCACTTTGTGTAGGATTCCTTTTTGATTCTCAGGTCATTTAAGTGTTCCTGATGGAGCCATTCTTACTATTTTTCCTATCTTTCCTTCTCACTGAGATATTAGACAGTGTATGTTTTATTATTGTCTCTTTGAGAAACTGGCAGCTCTCCTGAACTCCTTTATCCCTTGCATTTTTCATCCCTTGGGACCTTACCTACTAGTTCTCTGACTTTGTTAAAGTCTGTTTTTTTGAAATCTATTGTCCTTATTCTGCTGCTTTCACTCCTTCCTTTTCTTAGAATCATTAAATCTATGATTTTGTGGTCACTTTCACCCAAATTGTCTTCCATCTATAGATTCGCTGCCAATTCCTCCCTTTTGGTCAGAATCAAGTCTAAATTGGTTGTCCCTTTAGTTACTTCCTTCACTTCCTGAAACAAAAAGTTGTCCCCAATACATTCCAAGAACTTATTGGACTTTTTGTGTTTTGCCGTATTGCTTTTCCAAGAGATTCATAGATTCATAGATTCTAGGACTGGAAGGGACCTCGAGAGGTCATCGAGTCCAGTCCCCTGCCCGCATGGCAGGACCAAATACTGTCTAGACCATCCCTAATAGACATTTATCTAACCTACTCTTAAATATCTCCAGAGATGGAGATTCCACAACCTCCCTAGGCAATTTATTCCAGTGTTTAACCACCCTGACAGTTAGGAACTTTTTCCTAATGTCCAACCTAGACCTCCCTTGCTGCAGTTTAAGCCCATTGCTTCTTGTTCTATCCTTAGAGGCTAAGGTGAACAAGTTTTCTCCCTCCTCCTTATGACACCCTTTTAGATACCTGAAAACTGCTATCATGTCCCCTCTCAGTCTTCTCTTTTCCAAACTAAACAAACCCAATTCTTTCAGCCTTCCTTCATAGGTCATGTTCTCAAGACCTTTAATCATTCTTGTTGCTCTTCTCTGGACCCGTCCAATTTCTCCACATCTTTCTTGAAATGCGGTGCCCAGAACTGGATGCAATACTCCAACTGAGGCCTAACCAGAGCAGAGTAGAGCGGAAGAATGACTTCTCGTGTCTTGCTCACAACACACCTGTTAATACATCCCAGAATCATGTTTGCTTTTTTTGCAACAGCATCACACTGTTGACTCATATTTAGCTTGTGGTCCACTATAACCCCTAGATCCCTTTCTGCCGTACTCCTTCCTAGACAGTCTCTTCCCATTCTGTATGTGTGAAACTGATTTTTTCTTCCTAAGTGGAGCACTTTGCATTTGTCTTTGTTAAACTTCATCCTGTTTAACTCAGACCATTTCTCCAATTTGTCCAGATCATTTTGAATTATGACCCTGTCCTCCAAAGCAGTTGCAATCCCTCCCAGTTTGGTATCATCCGCAAACTTAATAAGCGTACTTTCTATGCCAATATCTAAGTCATTAATGAAGATATTGAACAGAGCCGGTCCCAAAACAGACCCCTGCGGAACCCCACTCGTTATGCCTTTCCAGCAGGATTGGGAACCATTAATAACAACTCTCTGAGTACAGTTATCCAGCCAGTTATGCACCCACCTTATAGTAGCCCCATCTAAATTGTAGATGTCTGTGTAGTTAAAGTCTCCCATTATTACTAGATCTGGTGTTTTGGATATTTCTTTTATTTGTTCTAGAACATGCCTCAGCCACCTCCTCTTCATGATTTACCATGACATCACCCTATTTTTTCCCCTTTTATCTTTACCCAGAGACTCTGAACTGGTCTGCCTCTCACCTCCTTCTGGAGCTCAGAACAAATATTTTTGATGTATAATGTGACACCACCTCCCTTTTTTCCCTGCCTGTCCTTCTTCAACAAGCTATATCCCTACCAATATTCCAGTCCTGAGATTTATTCCACCAAGACTCTCTGATGCCAATTGTCATAATTTAGCTAATGTATTAAGTTTTCCACTTCTTCCTGTTTGTTCCTCATTCTCTTTGCATTTGTATATAGACATCTAAGATGCTGAGCAGATTCCCCCACTGATTTACCTCTTGTTGCACCTATGATCCTATTGTAATTTTCCATGTGCCCCTCAACATCTAGCCCTTTTTTAATGCTTCCCTGTGGGCTTTTGTCATCCAGTTCTTTTGAACCTAGTTTAAAGCCCTCCTCAGTAGGTTGGAAAATTGGTGTCCAAAGATGCTCTTTCTCTTCTTGGTCAGGTAGCTCCCTTGTCTTCCCAGCAGCCCTTCATCTCAGAACAGCATCCAATGGTCAGGGAAGCCGAAGCCCTCCCATCAACACTATCTGTGCAGGCATGCATTCATCTCCAAGTGCACAGAGCCCTGCTTGGCCCCTTGCCCTCAACCAAGAGGATGGACAAGAACATAGCCCGGCACCTTCACCCTTGTTCCCAGAGCTCTTTCTTTCTTTCTTTCGTTCTTTCTTTCGTTCTTTCTTTCGTTCTTTCTTTCGTTCTTTCTTTCTTTCTTTCTTATGTATTAACATTTTCTTCCAGCAACAGAAACAGCTTTTGGTAACTGGGCCGCACATTTTCAATGATTTATCTCATTTTTGATGTTCATTGTCATCTGGATATTGTATTGGAAAACAGGCTGATCTTTGTTTTAAGTTGCCTTAAACGAAGTAACTGAGGAAATCCATGCAGAACATAATGTTTAATTGGAACGTCATCTGGTGAGAATGATGTATTCTGTACCACTCCATCACCTTGTCAGAATACTCTGAATATCCTAACAGAACAACAGTCATCTTAAATCAAAGCCAAGGGCGGATTATCTGAGGAAGGCATTTAATGTTTCCTTAAAAGATTATGAGTTATCAGCAAATTGGGGCATGCATATATAGAGTTCCCCTTGAGTATCGCAATATACTGTAAGTAAACTGGCATATATAGATCTTATGCAGCTGGTATTAAGGGGCATGTCATTTTACACAGTGGGCAACACTTGAAATATAGTGCCAATATCTTTTAGCTCCACCCCTGTGGATTTTTTATACATTACACTGAAATAAATGCAGTGTGACTTGGTTTAGAAAAGGAAAAACAATCGTGTTTATTTCATTCATGTGGATCTCTAGGAATATGCAGACTTGCATCTAGCTAACAACGTTGGGTAAGAATTTGCTTCCCAACATCCAGCCCTAGTAACTGGGCTAGACATTGAATGGGGGTAGAACTAGCCTAAATACTGGCCTGGCCTACCTGGCCCTAGTGCCTTCACCTTTCTCCTCCCCCAGGGGAAGAAAAAGCAGAGGATCTGCATAGCAGTAGAATTGTCACTTTCACCTCCTGCGTGTCTACCTCCAGCCTCCCGAAGATGTAGCAACACAGGGAGCCCCTGAGGAACTGAACCCCATAGCTCACAGGAAGTGCATCCCTCTGCAAAACCTTTTTGCATTTTGCATAGCAGAAATGCTCTGGTTCTGCTGCTAGAAAGCCCTCCTCGCCTTCTGGAGGAAGGGACAGGTTTTGTCCCTTGGAGTGCACACTCTCTATTTGGTTCCCTTCCCTAACCACCTGCCATCTATCCGATTCTGGAGCTGGATCAGCAGTTTGCTTTTATTATCATTTATATGACAGTAGCCCCCAAGCTGTGCTCAGCACAGTGTAGGCATATATGGAGACATAATCTTTGTCCTGAACAGCTTATATTCATTTTTAAGTTGCATTTTGTGAAATGTGATGCTGGTGGCAGGCAGCAGATTGGTATCCCTGGAGACTGAAGAACTTCTATTTTTCCACAGAACATGGGCAGCAACAGCATGATTCCCCAATCCCCAAACTACACCACCAGCATGCCCTGATCCTGTCTACAGGGGCCATCTCTAGAGGGCAGTTCAGTCTCAACGCCCATTAAGCCCTTGCTATAGTTGGGCAACAAGAGTCCGATGCCAACCGAGGCGCTCAATGCCAAAGGCTCTTGTGATGGGGACACCTGTCCTCTGGCAACTGGCTAGAACCAAGAGCCAAAAGCTGGTGACGCTGTTTGTTCGGTAGGAGAGAAGGGCTTGATGCAAAAATTACTGGGTGAAATATTATGGCCTGTGTTATGCAGATGGCTATGAAGATCACAGTGGCCTCTGGCCTGAAAATCTATGCATCTGTGATGCTGTTTTGCATAATTTTGAATTGCCCCTAGACTCAAATTAGTACATAAGCTGCATCAAATCTCTCTGGATCATGGAGGTGTTGCCACCAAGGGGATTCCACAAAATTTGCCCCTGTGGTATACCTCATAGCCCACAGTCAAAAAGGGGAGAAGAAGTGAGTGAGTGAAATAATGTATGTAGTTGTTTTCCCAGGGAAAAAAATGATATGTCATAAAAATAATCAAGAAGGGAGGCAACATCACTTGGCAAGAAAATGTCTGTGAAATGCATATGCTGGAAATGTGAATAGTTTGTTCCTAAAAGCTTTACTGCTATATTGCTAGAATACCACAGTATGCAGCTGGAAATGGTGACCAGGGATGGGGGGCAGCAATATAAAAGGGGCTTTCCTCCAGGAAAGCTTGTAGAAAAAACTGCTGGTTGGTACAGTCTGGTCCGTTCCAAAGGCAAAATAGTGGCGAGGTATCTGTATTTTCTGAGCCCCAGGGATAAGTCAGCTCTGGCTGGGGTGACTTAGAATCCAGAGAGGGATGAGTTCCATCAGAGGCAAGGAAATCTCCCCAAAGCCTCCCTTCAATTTGGTGGCAAATATTTAACAAAGGGCTCCTTCCAGCAAGCACATCAGTGCTTTGGTTACCGCTGAACTATTCCTGCCAAAGCTGAATTATCCTTGTCTTTGGAATGTACCAGACTGAAAAAAGTGAAAGGTCTCTACCAAATGTTCCCAGAATAAGAAAACCACTCTCTTTCAAATTGATAAGTTAAATACTTCACTACAGCATAAACATTTCTAAGGGACAAAGTATAAACATTTCCAGTGGCGTCCACTTAGTATTATTAAGTTCATTAGCCAAGTGGTTCTGCCTCTCTCCTCCATTATGGCTGTGAGAAAGTTTTTATTGAAATGGAAAAATAAATGAATTGATTCCCTGCCGTCTCTCACCCCAACTCTTGTAGTATATACACCTGAGGGGTTTCATGGGCAAAAGGCCAGCGGGAAATTCTGAGGGAGACCATGGCTAAAATATTAGCAGGACAGCACTGCAACTGCCACTCTCATGTTCTGCCTCTGAGTCATTTTGCACCATAGAGGATTGTGAGATGGGGTTGGTTTTGCTTTAATTAGTTGGACACAAATGTGATTATTACCGAGTACAAAAACTCTGTCTTATTGGCTCAGCAGCAAAACTTGATCTTTGCAGTGTAGCAAAGTTCTGTCTAATATCGCTTTGGCTTTCTAGTGGGCCTATCGCCGTCGTGTCTGGGCACCAGATATCAGATGCTGAATTTTTTGAACTTTTCCCAGCACCAAGTGCTGCTGTTCGTCAGATGAAACAGCACATGAAGCAAACTTCTCCTTTAAATACGCTTGGGGCATTTTAGTTATTTAGCTTTATTCCCACACACTCAATTTTAGGAGAAAAGTAGCATATTCCTTTTCCAGTGTGGCTGCTTCTTCCTCACTCTCATATTCTGGCTGTGATCTCTCTCTAGGATAACTACTGCGATAATGCCACTTTTTAGTTTTACAGGTCACCATTTTATTCTGTTAAATCATTTGAATCCCTGCATTCTACTTAACTTCCTCCTTTTCAAGGGAAGGCCCTCTGATACCATGGTGATGAGTGCAGTGCAAATTCCTAGGCAGATTAGATTAAGATATGAGAAATTTTTAGATGTCATAAAAAACAAAACAGGAAAAAACCCACTTGTCTAGTTTCAGGCTTGTTACAAACCTGCGCCCAGTTGCAAGCAAACTTGGGGCGGTTAATGTTGTTCTTCATTGAACTCCAATTTTCACGTCACTTTCATGCAAAACCAGATGAAACTTGATGGTTTTACCTGAGTTCTGGGCTTCAGTCATGCCTGAAATGGTTTGTTTTAAATGTTTAAGAGAGTAAGAGGGAGTTGTGAATCCTTCAGGAACTGGAACCAAAGAACCGTTTTGCACGCTGAACCAAAGCTACTGAGTTTCCCCTAACTCTGGTTACTATAGCAATTGGAGTCAAAAACAGTGTGTCAGTCAGAAGGCATAAGGGTAGTTTGGGTCATAGAGACACTGAGACTGTATGTTGGGAGTGGGAAAGGAGGCTGGCAAGACTCACTAGGACATGGTAAACCCCACCCCAGTTACACTCTTTTGTTATAAAGGCTCCTGGTAGGCCAAATTTTGCTTACTCAGGCAAAACGCAGTGAAGTCAAGACAGAGCGCTGGTCACACTACGAGTTTTAGTGTTAGATCGATTTAACCCTGCACCCATCCACACGACGAAGCCATTTTTGTTGACTTAAGAGGCTCTTAAAATCGATTTCTGTACTTCTCCCTGACGAGGGGATTAGCGCTGAAATCGACCCTGCTGGGTCGAATTCGGGGTAGTGTGAACGCAATTCAATGGTATTGGCCTCCGGGAGCTATCCCAGAGTGCTCCATTGTGACCGCTCTGGACAGCACTCATTGAGGCCGGCCAGGAGCACCCATGTCTGCCCCGGCGCTCCCGACCAACCTAACTGAGGTCGGCCAGGAGCACCCACGGGACGACGGCTAGCAGTTGTATTGTACCATCTGCCGTCCACAAGGCAAGGCAAAGAGATGCTGCTGTATAGCACTGCAGTACCGCGTCTGCCAGCAGCACCCAGGAGACATACAGTGACAGTGAGCTGAGCGGGCTCCATGCTTGCCATGGTATGTCGTCTGCACGGTAACCCAGGAAAAAAGGCAAGAAATGATTTTTTGCTGTTGCTTTCATGGAGGGAGGGAGGAAGGGAGGCCTGATGACATGTACCCAGAACCACCTGCGACAATGTTTTTGCCCCATCAGGCATTGGGAGCTCAACCCAGAATTCCAATGGGCGGCGGAAACTGCGGGAACTGTGGGATAGCTACCACAGTGCAACTCTCTGAAAGTCGACGCTAGCCTCGGTACTGTGGACGCACTCCGCCAACTTAATGCGCTTAGTGGGGACACACACAATCGACTGTATCAAATCGATTTCTAAAATATTGACTTCTATTAAATCGACGTAATTTCATAGTGTAGACATACCCAGAAAGAGCTCTGGGAGCGAAAGTTGGCTCTTGGACCTTTTGATACCATCCGCTATGTGTGATCTTTCAGCAGAGGAAAAAGGAATTGTCCTGTGATAAGTGAGCATTTCAAATTTGCATCTGCATTGATAATGTTCTTCCTCTCTTTGATAATGTGAACCACAGTAGTAAAAATTGCTTTAATGATTTTCTTAAGGCACCTAAAATTGAGAAAAAGGTGTAGCGGTTTGAGCACGAGGCATTTCAGTGGTCTAATCCTGGTTCTGACACTTAATCCTTTGGTGGCTTTGGGCAAGTCACTTAACATTTCTTACTGTTTCCCTGTCAGTAAAGTAGGGGTAATAATATTTGCTCATAGGGGTATTGGAAGTAGAGATGGATTTGAGCCACATTTTTCCAGAGGCTGGTGTTTATTCAGGTCTGGCATTAGAGTTCAGGCTGTGTTGCAAAGATAAACGAGTTGATAGTTGAAAAGCGAGAAGATTTTTGGCTGAAGATTATTCAAAAAACTCCCACTGACTTTAATGGGCTTGGGTCCTAAATGCACTAGGTATCTGCTAAGTGATCCTGTTCATTAGATTTACAGACTCCCTCCTCCCTAGTGCTTTACTTCTCCCTCTGTCCCCTCACCTCAGGAAGCAGAGCATGGATTATAAAGGAGTTAATTTTGCTCATTCTTGACAGTTCTGCCTGAGTGTACACACTTTTTTGTTTAAGCATTGTGAGATTCCTAATTGTGAACATTTTAAAGCACTGTAAAAGCTGTTCTGGATTTCTTCTGGTTTTTTCCTCTCATGGGGCTTGATCAGTCAATAGAGCATTTCCATTGTCTTCAATGGGAATCGGACTGGGCACTTCGATCCTTTCTGAATCAAAAAAAAAACCCCAACGTGCATAAAGGTTATACAGTATAATTGCAGGTCTGGAGGCTTTTCTGGTGCCTATCTCTCTGTTTTAGGGCCTGATCCATATCCCATTAAAGTCAAGACTCCCAGAGACCTCAGTGTGAATTGGACTGGGCCTTTTGTCTAGAGCTTCGCAGGACCTGTTGACCCAAGCCTGCCCAAACAATTGGTTGCAGTTCTACTTTTTCTTTTGAATAAAAACTTTCCATGGGAGGATTCAATTTGTCAATTCTGTACAAGCAAAACTTGCTCTCATAAACCACGCAACAATAATCTCATGGTATCAGAGGAGCAGGAGTGCCGCCAGCTTTTCTGCCGCCCTAGGCAGTGGAAGGTTCCACCCCGAAATGCCGCCCCCCACAGACGCGGCGGAAGGTCCCGCCGCCGAAATACTGCTGTGGTCGCCGCCCCCCAAATTGTAGCGCCCTAGGCGACCGCCTAGGTCGCCTAATGGGTTGCGCCGGCCCTGCAGAGGAGTGACATACAGTGAGAGTCTTGCTGCTCCCCAGAAAAAAATGGCAGCTATCTTGTGTACAACTATCGCTTTACTATTTTTTTACCTTCAAGATTAAAAACTTTCAAGATGAGGCTTACAAGGTTTATGGTAGAGTAGAAAATATACATAGAAGAAGCAAATTAAAATTCCATAAATATATTTGCTGGCCAAAATTTACGCATCCTGTATTCCTAGGGTATCTAATTAGAACTACGAAGAAAATAGCCCTGGAAAGGATAGGCATTTTGTTCAAATAATTTTTAAAAATTGAGCTAAATAATGGCCATTTTATACTGCACACAGTATAATTGTTCTCCTTGTATTGGGGAGTAGTTATAAATTATCTAGTATCCCATTCGGTTTTGTTGCCATGCAGAGTTCCAAACAATTGTGAATGTAGTTACTGGGCACGTAAATTCACTGCTTTCTGACAGCTATACCGTTATTGCAGCTACTAACTAACCTTCTGCATAAAAAAAATGAAATCCCTATGAAAGAATGGGCATTTATCTAAGTGCTGACATTGAAACATTCTGAATAACTCTTTGAATCATTTGTACTATTATGGGTAGAAAATGTAATTATTGTAATCAGCCTTGAGTCTGAGGCCATGTTGTAAAAAAAAAAAAAGAAAAAAACCCAGATCTGAACAACGAAAATGAACCTTGATAATGGAACAGCCTTGAATTCCACTTCATTTATCACACTAATGGATGTCAAGATGACCTCAATCAAACATTTTGTTTTGCAGTTTCCAGCAATGGAAAAGGCTTGCTTTTTTTCCCCCCTGAAAAAAATGTTATTTAAATTGTTTCTTTATAAAATGATCCTAGTAATTACATTAGAGTAGAAGGTCAAAGTCAATATGAAATACTATCCACCAACCCTTTGATGAGTCTAGCACGGGATCTTTACTGACACAGTCTTGCATATCTCAATAATCCCAGTGACGTACTTGTTTTTTCCCCTCTTCCTATTCTTTGTATTTTTAAAAACAGAAATCATATTTCTTAGTGTTTTTTATTTTCTTATTACTTCAATTTCCCTGTAATTTTTCACCTAGTATTTTAAATAAGCTAATTGGCTATCAGACATGTCTGGGTTTCCCAGACCATAGCCATGAAAGAAAACATCAAAATCAGAAACCAGCTAGACCCTTCATAATATGAATGCCCTTCTGAGCTGGCTTGCATCACTTGGGCCTGCCAAAAGAACCATGTAGATATCACTTTGTGCCTGACTTCAGTGGGGTTTCATGAGGGCATAGGGGGTCTGTCTGTGCAGTTCTCTTTGCAGGATCAAGGCCTAGGTTATTATTAGAGATGGGCCTAAACCAGAAGTCCAAAGCCAGACAACTCAAAGCATTGTGAGGATTAGTAGTATTTAAATCTAGATCTGAATTTTGCAACTGTTTTTTCCTCTGTAATGGACAAAACTAAAGACCCAGATTCAAACACTTCCAAAGTTCAAGGATGGGGAAGACTAACATTTGGATCCAAATTTAAATGAGGACGGCTTGGGCCTGTTTCTAGTGGCTATTACCCTGTGCTGTATTTCTCAAGGCTGTGTACTTTAGAAATGGATAAATATACTTCTGGAAATGCGGCATAACAGTTTCAGATACTTTGGGGCTGAACCTACCTGATAAATTCTACAAGGCACAAATTTTTAGGCTCCGATATTATAGATTTATACAGATATGTAACTTTACGCATTGTGAGTAGCCTAATTGACTTCCTAAGACTACTCACAGAGCATAAAGTTAAGCATGTGTATAAGTCCA
The DNA here is from genome assembly GCF_028017835.1 of Emys orbicularis. NCBI lineage: Eukaryota > Metazoa > Chordata > Testudines > Emydidae > Emys > Emys orbicularis. Next base: position 103,615,488 of record NC_088686.1, read on the forward strand.
CAGAACTGTGGCCTTAGACTCTAAGAAGTATGTCTACCTATATGTCTTTGTAAATTGCCTAGCCCAGTGGGACCCTGAACCTGGTGACGTTGGGAGCTATCACAATACAAATAATAATAATAATAATTAATAATAATATCATAAGAAAGTGTTGAGATCTTTGATATTTTCCAAATGAGGTCCACAGGTTAAGGCTGGTTTATTCCCAGGCCTACTCAGGTACGTAAATGATAAGGGAAATTGCATGAGCAATCTCCAGCCAGGCACAATCTAATTCATAACCTACCCTGAGTGCAGTAGTACTGCTGAGATTGCTAGCTTCCCCATTTGGGCCAGGAAGGGTGCAGTCTTCCTCTCACAGCAAACATTGGGCATAAACCCTGTGCAGGGGGAGCATATTCTGCACTCTGGCCTGGGTGCTCCCATTCCTGGAAGAATTCCAGCTGAGTCACCTAGAGAGCTTCTGGGGACACTTGGTGGTGCAGACTAGAGCTCTTTGACATCTGGCTGTGGCTTAACAGATGTGATCATCAATCTTTCCACCATCTTTGTGGGGTAGGTATGTCTTATAGCAGTTTTAGAAATAAATAAATGGAGACAGAGAGAGGTTAAGATCGTAGTTTTCAAAAGTGGCTCCTGATTTAGGTGCAGCCATTTTTCAAGGGTCTAAGTTGAACACCCAAAAGTGAAGGAACCCAAAATCAGTTGCTGCTTTGAATATTGTGGCCTGAGTGATTTGTGAAAAGCCACAGAGCAAAGGGATGGCAGAACACACGAATGAGTAGAATCCAGTCCCCTGCTCTTCTCCATCATCTGTCTAGCTGTCTATCAGCATAGTATTTGAGCACATCTAACCTCTCCTCCATGCCCCTTCCCAGAAATAAGAAAAATTGTCAAACAACATGTGGGTATCTTGTGCTATGTTATCAGCTCCAATTTATTTTGTTACCTGATTCAGTGAGGTGATGACATTTTCACCAGAACATCCTGGTTGCTCCATATGATAGCCTGAAAGTGGCATTAATATAATATTAATTCACAGGGAAATAGAACAAGAAAGAGGATAAACAAACTGTAATTTAAGCCAGGTAGTGTTACCTGTCTGAGTCAAGTGGGTACAGAATTTATGCCCTGAGATATAAATAAGTCATTCCCTAGGTTTTCAGGTGCCATCACACACCACAGGAGCCACCACCACCAGGGCCCTGCGCTGGGACCCAGTGAAGAGGGAGGGCCCAGGTCCCCCTACACTAGCTGCCACCCCCAGGGAGCAGCCCACTTCCCCGACTCTGACCATTAGGCCATACAGCCCGAGTGAGAAGGCAATTGTATTGACTCTGGCCCTTAGGCCACACAACCGTATTGAGGAGGTCAGCCATACTGACTGTGGCCACTAGGCCATACAGCCCGAGTGAGAGAGCGATTATATTGACTTCAGCCATTAGGCTGTACTGCCCTGATGACAAGGGCGACCACACTGACTCTGGCCATTGGTCTGTACTGCCCTGTGAGCTAAGGGCAGGCTAGCGGACTTAACTGTGGGGCCGTGACGCCCTTGCCCTGCCCCAAGGGGGAACGGGGTCTACTTGTGCCATGATACTGCAATTTAATATAATCAAATCAAATAAAAAAACCTAACAACAACCCACTAAACAAACAAGCAAAGAACCCTCGTAAGCACTGGTTAGGCTGGCAGCCAGTAACTACTGAGGACCATGAACACTCGGCTATGCAACACTCCTAGCTTCAGTGTTTCTGGCCCCCCACTCCATTAGCCTGTTTATCCACCTGTGGGAGTTGTGCCCCTAACTCCCTTAGGCTGTTTTGAAATCCCCAGCCATAATGCCTACCACAAAGGGGCCTAATCCCTAGCTGATCCTGTAGGGACTACAATAACACAACAATAATGTTATCTGAAGAAAGTTTGTGTGAATCTTAGTATTGCCATCCCTAAGCATTCAAAAAATAGTCAGGCCTCAAATAAATTGTGAGATTGGCTTAAAATTAGGGCTGTCGATTAATCGCAGTTAACTCAAAAAACTTAATTGCAATTTAAAAAATTAATCACAATTAATCGCAGTTTGAATCACACAGTTAAACAATAGAATACCAATTGAAATGTATTAAATATTTTGGATGTTTTTCTACATTTTCGAATATATTGATTTCAATTACAACACAGAATACAAAGTGTATTGTGCTCACTTTATATTATTTTTATTACAAATATTTGCACTGTAAAAATGATTAAAACTCCACCAGAGAGGTCCTTTGGGGCCATCTGCCTGTCCCAAGTCAGGATAAAGGAGGAGGGTTGGGCGTGGGGCTAGCAACTCCACCCCGTAAAAAATCAACCTGCTATAGAAACGCCAACAATAGAGATAACAGAGACTTTTAGTCTGGAAAAAGAAGGGTCTTCGACTCGAAGACGCATGACGCTGGGTGGTGAAAGTCGTGAGGAAGCCACTAAGCCGATTACCCTTCTTGCAACCAGGAGGATTACCATCGGTACATGGAACGTGAGGACCATGTACGAGTCAAGAAAGATGGCGCAGGTCGCAGCAGAGATGAGGAGCAACAACTTGACCCTACTAGGCATTAGCGAGACAAGATGGACGCAAGCTGGACAAAGACGACTGTTGACAGGAGAGCTGTTGTTGTATTCCGGACATGAAGAGAGCAACGCACCCCACACACAGGGAGTAGGCTTCATGTTGTCCAAGCAGGCACAGAGAGCACTGATTGGTTGGGAGGCACATGGTTCCAGGATCATCACAGCATCCTTCAGAACTAAAATGAAGAGGATTAAGATAAATGTTGTACAGTGCTATGCTCCAACCAATGACAGTGAAGAGGGGGGACAAAGACTATTTTTACAATAGACTTCAGAAAATATTAGAGATTCTCCCAGACAAAGACATTACCATCCTTATGGGAGATTTTAATGCCAAAATTGGACCTGACAACACAGGATATGAACAAGTCATGGGGACCCACGCTCTGGGAGAGATGAGTGAGAATGGAGAGAGATTTGTGGATCTGTGTGCACTTAACAACTTGGTCATAGGAGGTAGCATCTTTCCTCACAAGCGGATCCACAAGAGTACCTGGGTATCGACAGCAGGCACGATAGAAAACCAGATCGATCATGTCTGTATTAGCAAGAAGTTCAGAAGATCTTTGCAGGACGTTAGAGTTAGAAGAGGAGCAGACGTAGCATCCGACCATCACTTAGTGGTGGCCAGATTGAAGCTGAAGCTGAAGAACTGGATAGACGCGTCAGATAGAAGAGTGAAGTTCAACGTTAGCCTTTTGAAGGATCATAAGATCAAGGAAGATTTTGGACTGACGCTGAAGAATAAGTTTTCAGTACTACAGGATCGGTCTGAGGAAGAGGAAGACAGTGTATCCGACAGATGGCAGAAAGTGAGAGAGACACTTCGGTCAGCATGCCAGGAAGTGCTTGGAATTAAGAAATATCAGCAGAAAGAGTGGATCACAGCAGAGACCTTGACTAAGATAGAAGTTAGAAAGAAGAAGAAGGCAGTAGTTAATAACAGCAGGACTAGAGCAGCAAAGGCTAAAGTGCAAAAAGAGTATGCTGAAGCCCATAGAGTAGTGAAGAGGAATATTAGGAAGGATAAGAGAGATTATGTGGATGGACTGGCAGCAGAAGCGGAGCAGCCAGCATACAACGGTAATATGAAACAGCTGTATGACATCACCAAGCGACTGTCTGGAAAGTTCAGCAAACCAGAGCGTCCCGTCAAAGACAAGCAGGGAAAGTCTATAACAGAAATAGAACAACAGATGAATAGATGGGAGGAGCACTTTGAGGAACTCCTGAATAGACCAGCACCATTAAATCCACCAGACATTGACCCAGCCAACGAAGACCTTCCAATCAATTGTGATAGACCAACCAGAGATGAGATCAGAAAAGCCATCACTATGATGAAGAATAGGAAGGCGGCTGGACCTGACGATATTCCAGCAGAGGCCCTGAAAGTAGATCTGGATGTTTCAGTGGAAATGCTGTACCCCCTCTTTGAGAAGATATGGGAAGAAGAAGTGATTCCGGGAGACTGGAAAGAGGGATATCTTATTAAAATCCCCAAGAAAGGAGACCTCAGCAATTGTGCCAACTACAGAGGAATCACACTTCTGTCGGTGCCAGGGAAGGTCTTCAACCGAGTCCTCTTAGAGAGAATGAAGGATGCCGTCGACCCACAGCTACGAGATGAGCAAGCAGGTTTCCGGCAAAATAGGTCATGCACGGACCAGATAGCAACGCTCCGCATCATAGTCGAGCAGTCTATGGAGTGGAACTCCTCGTTGTACATCAACTTTGTTGACTATGAGAAAGCATTCGATAGCGTGGATCGAGAGACTCTCTGGAAGCTCCTTCAGCACTATGACATCCCAGCAAAGGTGGTCAACCTGATTAAGAACTTATATGATGGCATACACTGTAGAGTGATCCATGGAGGGCAGCTTACAAACAGCTTCCAGGTGCGAACCGGAGTCAGACAAGGATGCTTGTTGTCACCATTTCTCTTTCTTCTTGTCATTGATTGGATTATGAAGACATCCACTTATGAGCATAGGAATGGAATCCAGTGGACGTTGTGGACCCAGCTTGATGACCTGGATTTTGCCGATGACCTTGCACTCCTTTCGCATAGCAAACAGCAGATGCAAGAGAAGACCAACGTAGTGGCAGCCATGTCATCACAGGTTGGCCTCAACATCCACAAGGACAAGACCAAGATCCTCAAGCTTAACTCCATCAGTAATGACCCAGTCACACTGAATGGAAGCCCTCTGGAAGAAGTGCAGTCCTTCACCTACCTAGGCAGTATCATCGACCAACAGGGTGGCACGGACGCAGACATCAAAGCAAGGATCGGTAAGGCAAGAGCAGCTTTCTTACAGCTCAAGAACATCTGGAGCTCTAGAGAGCTGTCTTTGGCAACAAAGATTAGACTGTTCAATTCCAACGTGAAATCAGTCTTATTGTATGGAGCTGAAACCTGGAGGATAATTAAAACAACCACCAGGAAGATCCAGACCTTCATAAATAGTTGCCTTAGAAGGATTCTCCAGATCCGCTGGCCAGACACCATCAGCAACATCTACCTCTTGGAGAGGACCCATCAACTTCCAGCAGAGGAAGAAATTAGAAGGAGAAGGTGGGGTTGGATAGGACACACACTACGCAAGCAGCCAACCAACATCACTAGACAGGCATTGCGGTGGAACCCCCAAGGCAAGCGGAAAAGAGGCCGTCCAAGAAACACCTGGCGACGCGACCTTCAGGCTGATAGCATAAAAATGGGCTATACCTGGAACCAGCTAGAGCAAATGGCCCAGGATAAAGGACTCTGGAGATCTGTGGTTGGCGGCCCATACCCCAACTGGGGTGACGGGCATGAGTGAAAAATGATTAAATAGTATTTTTCAATTCATCTCGTACAAGTACCTTAGTACAATCTATTTATTGTGAAAGTGCAACTTACAAATGTAGATTTTTTTTTTGTTACATAACTCCACTCAAAAACAAAACAATGTAAAACTTTAGCACCTACAAGTCCATTCAGTCCTACTTCTTGTTCAGCCAATCGCTAAGAGGAACAAGTTTGTTTACATTTACGGGAGGTAATGCTGTCCGCTTCTTATTTACAATGTCACTGAAAATGAGAACACACATTCGCACGGCACTTCTGTAGCTGGCGCTGCAAGGTATTTACGTGCCAGATATGCTAAACATTTGTATGCCCCTTCCAGGGCCGGCTCCTGGCACCAGACGAGAAAGCACGTGCCTGGGGCGGCACATTGTAAGGGGCGGCATTCCAGCCAATCTTGGGGCGGCCAGTCCAGCCCTGCAGGGGCACGGACCCCGGCCCGGGGCGGGCAGGAACTAATGATCCCCACCACTCATCGTGCCGCCGGGCTCCCCGGGATGCGCCACTCCCCGCCACCTGCACCGGCCTCCACCTCCTGCGCCGCTCTGAGCCTGGCCCGGCCGAGCCGCCTTTAAAGGAGCGGCTGAGCCAGCACCTCCTGCAGCTCCTGGGCACCGGAAGGAGGGAGGGTTTTGCGGCGGCCCAGCGGGCAGCGGTGGCAGGGATGGTTCTGCGGCGGCCCGGCGGGCACCAGAGGGAGGGAGGGTTCTGCGGCGGCCCAGCGGGCGGCGGAGGGGCGGGCCCCACTGATCCCGGCGCTGTTTGCACTGCTGGCCCCGCACGGAGGTCGCAGACCCCAGCCAGCGCTGCCTGTGTCTGCCCCCTCAGAGCCTGCCCGGCCGGGAGAGGCACCCCAGGGCCGGAGGGGGGAGCCCCTCTTGCCCGGCTGCAAGCGGGCTGCAGCGCTTGGCTGCCCACGGGTGGAGGGAGCGGGCGGGTGCCGCCCTTCACCCCCCTGCGAGCCGCCTTGACCACCCTCCACGCGCTCCCTGCGGCTGCCATTGTTTTTTTTTGCTTCGGCAGTCCGGCCACCTTTTTTTTTTCTTTTCGCCTGGGGCAGCAAAAAAGCTAGAGTCAGCCCTGGCCCCTTCATGCTTTGATCACCATTCCAGAGGACATGCTTCCATGCTAAAAAAATGCGTTAATTAAATTTGTGACTGAACTCCTTGGGGGAGAATTGTCTGTCTTCTGCTCTATGTTTTACCCGCATTCTGCTATATATTTCATGTTATAGCAGTCTTGGATGATGACTTGGCATGTTGTTTGTTTTAAGAACATTTTCACTGCAGATTTGACAAAATGCAAAGAAGGTACCAATGTGAGATTTCTAAAGATAGCTACAGCACTCGACCCAAGGTTTAAGAATCTGAAGTGCCTTCCAAAATCTGAGAGGGCTGAGGTGGGAACATGCTTTCAGAAGACTTAAATGAACAACACTCCAATGCGGAAACTATAGAACCCGAACCACCAAAAAAGAAACTCAACCTTCTGCTGGTGGCATCTGACTAGGATGATGAAAATGAACATGCGTTGGTCTGTACTGTTTTGGATCGTTATCGAACAGAATGCATCATCAGCATGGACCTATGTCCTCTGGAATGGTGGTTGAAGCATGAAGGGACATATGAATCTTTAGCACATCTGGCATGTAAATATCTTGCAATGCCAGCTACAACAGTGCCATGCGAATGCCTGTTCTCACTTTCAGGTGACGCTGTAAACAAGAAGGGGGCAGCATTATCTCCTGCAAATTGTAACCAACCTTGTATGTCTGAGCAATCGGCTGAATAAGAAGTAGGACTGAGTGGACTTGTAAGCTCTAAAGTTTTATATTGTTAAATTTTTGAATGCAGTTATTTTTTGTACATAATTCTACATTTGTAAGTTCAGCTTTCATGATAAAGAGATTGCACTACAGTACTTGTATTAAGTGAATTGAAAAATACTATTTTTTATTTTTACAGTGCAAATATTCATAATAAAAATAAATATAAAGTGAGCACTGTACACTTTGTATTCTGTGTTATAATTGAAATCAATATATTTTAAAATGTGGAAAACATCCAAAAATATTTATATAAATAGTATTCTATTATTGTTTAACAGCACGATTAATCGTGATTAATTATTTTTAAGCGCTTGACAGCCCTACTTAAAATAATAATACATTTTGGGCTTTGTATTTGCCATCTGGCTTTTGAGCCTTTAGGTTACACTTGATTGTGTTTAAGCTTTTTTCCAGTCCCATGGATATAACTCTAGGAGCTGGGGCTTTAGGAAAATACTCAAATCTCATCAGACTCCATATAATCATGAGAGATGTGCAACACTGGAATCCATCCTTTCTGCTTGAATCAGTGGAAGAAACTTTTAAAATATTAAAAACAAAACCTAACAAATGAGGCTTTAAAACAATTTAGAGGTGTATATATGTGTATGTCTGTGTTGCACATTTCTAAACTTACCTTGGTGGTTTAACGTCGAAAAATGCCCCCGCGCCCTCTCCCCCAAAATCCCTTCCTGGGATATGCAGGACCTAACTTTCAACCAGCAGCACCTATACAGAGCATGCAAATTCCACATTTGGGTGGCCAGATCAGCACTTAGGCACATTGGTACTTGTTTTAATGGAACTTGGATGCTCTGTCTAATCACACAGGTTTGGCCTTGTATTTTTCTATTCCTCACTGCAAAGTCATGTTTAACTTTCTTTCATATACTTCAATGGGGTAGTATCACTCTTCCTTATAATGTTCCACTGAACTTTATACCCTCCTTAGTATATCTTGATTGGTGATTTTGGTAAAGACGGTTTATTTAAGTCACACAAACTGGCTATTTAGAAATAAATTTTAATTCAGTAAAAGGTAATGGAAAAGTTTGCCATAATGCTTATTTCATGCATGCCTTTTTGCACACTACTCACATCCCATGGATGATCCTTTACAACTGATTGTTGAGTTAAATGTGATGCTCTCAAGTCTCTGTAGGAGAAAATCAATAAAAATAATCAGAAATGGCCCAGAAGGTGGCATGGGAGCTTAACTCTCCTTACCAGTGTCTAAGTGTTTAGACAAATATTGGGGCTTTCAGACTCTGAACCAATGGAGAATGAGGGCATGGAGACACTATGGGTGCTACAGTGGTGCAGCTCTGGTGCTGCAGCCATGGTGCAGTAGCACCATAGTGCAGATACTTCCGATATCAATGGAAGGGGTTTTTCCATTGATGTAGGTAATGCACCTCTCCTAGTAGTAGTAGCTAGATCAATGGAAGAATTCTTCTGCCTACCTAGCCACATCTACATTGAGGGTTAGGTCAGCTTAACTACAGCACTGAGGGGAGTGAATTTTTCACACCCTTGAGCGATGTAGCTAGGTCGCTCCAAATTTTAAGAGTGGAACAGGGCTGAATGTGGCTGAAGAAAAAGAAAGTCACCCCATGCAAAGAGCATCCCCTTGCTGAATAGACAAAGGCCAACTTGCCAAAGTAGTGGGCGGCTTTTAGTAAGGATGCAGGAAGTAGCCAAGTGTTGGAAAAAGGAAAGTGAACAAATGATAGGTGAGAAGAAGGGGAGAATTGTATATAAAATATTAAAAGGGATGTATAAAGAAAGAAGGGAAACAGATTTCTGTTCCTTTCCTGGGAATAATGAATGCACTCAGTAGTAACCCCAGGCTAAAAAATAGACCAGTGACTCATCATAGGAAAAGAAAAAGATTGTAGACATTTTTAAGTTAAGCTTTTTAAAAATAAATAAATCTGTAGAGTGCATCATAAATCAGCCATCTCCTTCTCCCTCCTTCCCCTCTACCCCCAAACATTAACTGAAGGGATTGGAAACATTTGTTTAAAAAATATATATAAGTGCTTTTCTTTCCTTTTTTTGCCAAATCATGCAGAAGATGCTGGCAGCTGCAAAGATTCAATTATACACAATGCAAAAAATAATTTAAAAAAATAATGGCACTTGAAAAAAAATTGCCTCTCCAGAAATTGCGTGGAACAATAAATCTGTTAATTAGCTCATTAATATTCAATTGGGGTCAGTGGGCTTAATAGAACCTTTTTCTGAGACCCAAGAAATTTTCAAATCACAATGTTAAGTCTGCCCACTTTCATTATCATCTAAGTGCAGGCAGTCCTTATCTAGCTGCCAGATGTCTTAGAACAATGCAGTGCCATTATCATCCCATTGCAGTGGGTAAGAATACTACATTTATATGTTGCAGGCTGTGAAGTAAAAATGCTTGAGCATTTAGCGTAATTGATATATGGTTTCTGCTGTATTGTTTAGGGCTGTTTGTTTGCTCTACTGGTATTTAAGGCAGTGGAGCATCAGAAGATTGATTTTCATTGGCTGCCATTTTTTCTACCAAGTCAATGACAACTTGTCAATGCAAGACCCTGACCAATAGAATCTATTAAATAGTCATGACAGCATAGGGTTTATTTGCTATTCAGCTCTGAATTTGGAGGCCCCATATGTGTATGTACGGAGATGCTGGGGCCAATGAACCTTTAATATATTTGTCGGATTTTGTCTGGCAGATGATCTAGGGTAACAGTTGCTTCTACTATTTTCATGTTAAACCACAGTCGCTTTCAAAGGGCAAAATGCAACATCAGGCTTCTTATGGCTTTTTTAATTATCCAAGTGATTACAGCCCTCCACAGTGAGTCCAATTATCTCCTTCCTTCCTGACGATCAAAGTGGGGATGTTTGGACCATTATTACAACTTTTGGAGTTCACTGTAGTGAACACAGTTGTTTATGGCATTCCACAAAACTTTATAAAATAGTTGTGATCAGAATTAGATTTTTTGTTTAGTTTGTAGTAAATCTTCCAAGTTAGTTTAGAAAGGCCATTTAGGCCCAAGCAGTTTGACACAGACTCTTTAAATCACTGTCACAGACCCTTGACATGTAATATACTCTTTTGATGATTAGATTGTAAATGAAAAATACAGTCAGCATTAACACTACAGAAAATGAACATGATCTACAGTGCTACCTACCTACCTTTACAAGGCCTAATTTTAGCTCAATATTATAAGTGACACCAAACAATCTGAAAGTCGCCTAGAACACTTAGAAATTTCCTACTCTAAACTTTTATATTTTTCCCAAAAAAATATGTTTCTCCATGGAGGAACAATTCCTCTTTTTTATTTATTTTTTCCCCAGAAGTTTGTTTGATAAATGATCTCAGAGAGCTGAAAAGTATAAAGAAAATGTTTCACTGAAAGTTCAGTCAGACATTTTTTTTTCTTCTGTGAAAGTTCTTTGCTGCCAGTGCTCAGGAGAGAAGATGAATGTTTTAAAAGAAAATGGTGAGAATTTTACAGGCATTTCATAAATAGCATGCTTTGTACTTGTCGGCTTTCTGTGTAGTTAACTTTAAATTAGAAACTCCTAAATATTGATAGTTTTGTACACAAGTCTGCTAAGAGAGAATAACTTTGGTTATTCCTTTCAGGGTTAATCTATAGGTTAAATGATTTCAGTGTGCTGGTGTTTTGTAGTGTCTGCCTTCCTGCGTGACTTATGCAAAAAGAGGTTTTCTTCTGAATTAATTACCATCGCATAGGTACTTCTTGGACAAGGAGAAATATGAAAAAGACTAAAATGGGGATTGTGTGAGGCACCATGAGATCCAGCTGTTTACATTTATTCTCTTTGTTCTTTCTTGCAGGAAGCAGAGGTTTGTTATTTATTTGTTTATTTTTAGCCTGATTTAGCAGGACTCAGATGTTTTTTTAATCAGCCTTTTTCGACTTTCTTGCAAGTCACCAGAATGTTGTATTTAATTCCTGCGTTGCCTGTGTGCAATTGTTCAGATTAGATCACAGTTGCTACCTCTCTGCTATAAAAGCACAAGTATCCGAAACCTTATAAGAAAAGGAAAGCTACTATTTCATATGTTCAGAAATGAAAAGATGTTTCAAGTATTGAGAGATACTGAAAGAAATTCTGCAGTTTGAAGATACTTCAACTTAACTACTAATTGCAGAGGACCAGTGGGCGTAATTTTGGCACTATATTAGCTTTGCCACTCCATGAATAATTTGCATACAAAATGCTTTATTTTGGCAATCTATTAAAGAGCTATACAGTATTTGTGGCTTATCGCATTCACGCAGGAAGCAGGATCCTTGGCCATCTCGTTAAATTCTGTTGATGCATAACAATTTAAAGCATGGCACAAGCTGGTATGACATTTAAAGATGCCTTCACTTAATTATATTACACAAATATTGGGTTGTTTATCCTTGGGAATAAAGTCTTTTTGAAGTCAGAGTTGGCATGTGTATAAAGGAGTAAATTTTAACTCATCCCTCAAGTGGGCCTCCGAGCTGCAATTTGGGGTTCTTGCATTTTAAAAATTATTTGTGATAAGAAGCATTACATTTTTGAATAGTCACTGGAGTTTGGTTTATTCTCTTCCCCTCCTCCCTCTCCCATTTTTTTCTGTGGTGGAAAACGCTCTGTTTAACAATAAATCATGTCATGAAAACCCTGAGAGGTGAGGGGGGGAGGGCGGAGGGCTGAGGAAAGAGATGGTACAAACAAATAGCACTTGCAACAGCGTTTGTGGCTCCAGAAAATATCAACTTTTGTCTTTAAAAGGAGGTGAAATAGTAATTTAAAGTTACTTCTAGCTTATCTATGCAGACAGAAAAAGAACAAAGAATAGGGTAAAAAAAGAGGCATTTTTTCAGTAGGATAATTAGCATGAAGCAAAAACTGGAGTTTGGGTTTCTCCACAGATAATAAATTGAAAGTCTGATAAGCTGAAATATACATTGTTCACTTCCAGTGGAGCTGCTTAAATATTCTCCAGTAGTAAAGACACTATTTCATCTTATAACCAGAAAGATGAAGGCAGTTGGACGACAGATAAGAGAGGAGAGGACGCCATCCCAACAAGTCATGCTCAACTTGTAAAGATTGCAGGTGAAAAAATGAAATCATCAGTCTTTCAGTATCTGGATGAGGTCAGGGTCATTCTGGTCCGTAGATGATGTTAGCGGAGAAGGGATTTAAATCATGGCTTAGTGGACAGTAGCAGAAGGGATCAGAGTTTTATTTACCTGCTAAAACACTGTGGGAGGAAAATAAACAGTAGATTGGAATGCAATCTTCCCTGTCATTTTCTATGGGCCTCCTACTTGGACAAGGGACTAATTCTGCACAACTGTACTCCTCTGAGTAGTCCCAATTGACTTCTGTGGAAAGACTTTCATAAGTAAGGATCTGAGTGAGTAAGGGTGTGCAGGACTCGGCTCCTACTACTTCCTATGTAGCCTTGCTATGTGTGACTGGTTAGCTACATCATCGATGTTGCTCATGGATCCTACAGTCTGTCTGATCCTTACTTAGTGCAGGAATGGGAGGCTAGAGAAAAGTGGCTTTAAGCAGCCAGCCAAAGGCTGGATCATTCCCTACTGTGAAGCAGATCAGGGTATAGGCATATATTACACCCATCTGCAATGGCCCTAAGAAAGATAGGCATGTCTTGGCCATGCCCCTTTCCCCTGGACATGCCCCATACAGCAGGGACTGGCAGAGATCATTAGAGGGGTACAAAGAAGCTGTAGCAGGATTGAGGATCTGCCCCTTTATCCATTTTTCCAAGATGCTGGACAATGGGAATCAGATCCCCTCTATGTAACTTCAACCATAAGCGGAGCCTTTCTTTTTACTCAAGCTGAAGTGATTTTACTCTTAACTTCAACATTTTCCCTATAATTAATTAAAAAATGAGCTGATGTCAACTAATTTTTTATATCATGGACTATGGATAAAATAAGTCTTAAGTATTTTAGTAATTAGGAAAGTAAGAGGGTGTTAGGAATCCTTATGTCCAATTAAGTATTATAATTTAAATTACTATCCTCCCATTATACTCTGCGCTTCAATCTATAAACTGTCCTTTATTTATGATGGCTATGGATAGATGCACTCCCTGAGAGGCTAGAGTGTAACTTGGACTATGCATCTGTTCACAGAGACAGATTAACACATAGGCACCACAGGCCTGTGCCTAGGGCTCCAGTTCCTCAAGTCCTGTGATTACATCAGAATCTCAGCTTTCTGGGTTTTTTTAAGTCAATTTCTGGCCTTTGTAGTGGGGGGAAAAAAAGCTTAAAAACATGAATCAAACATAAGTGAGCAATGCAGACATATCTTCCTGAATCTGCTGACAGTCGGAAACAATAGCTCTGAGAGGTGTGAACTATTTCCAGTATATAATAGCTTTTTCATGGGGTTAGAATTATGAAGGCAGTCATAGTGATAGTGTAAAGGAACAAGGAAAAAGCATTGTGAATGAATTTTAAATTTCCATTCAAATCCAAGTGCTCTGTACTGCAATATAGGAGATCGGCTCTCCATGCTGGCAAAGCTGGGAAACAGAGCCTCACTCAATGGCAACCTCTTCCCTTAGCCAGTTAAGGCCTTGTTTTCAAAGGGGCCTCAACATGACCCACTATTTGTTATGTGTTGTGTGCTCCATTAGTGCCCAATTCACAGAGGATGTGAGGGTGTTATAGTCCCCTTTTGGCAAGATGGGTTCTTTAGCTCAAACTGTTGAAACTCATACTTTTAGCTCTGAAGGGGCCTAGTTCAATCCCTGGTTTCAACCAAGATGGCAGCCATCACGTATGCATACAGTTTTGCTCATACAAAGTACTGTGTTTTCAAAATGGCATGCACATAATCAATTAGCCATTCCTGCATTCAGAGAAGCAAGAGCAGAACCTTATGCCTGCATAGAGCCCCATCAGAGCCTTAGCTACCACATTCTGAAAAATGTAGAAAGGATGTGGCCCTCAAAGGTAGGCAGAACCTTAGTGTGCCATCAGGAATATGGAAGATGGCCTGGTGGAAGAGGGAAAAATGCAATGTGTTATTCAAGTCTCTAACATGCTCCTTGAAATTCCACTCCCTAGAAGGGTCATTTTATGACAAATTGTACAGATTTATAATTTACAAAGAGCATTTACCAATGTTATGCCAAACATAGGACCATAAAATTACACATCAATGAAAAATAACTACTGTACACAGACCACATACTTAATAATTTCCAGTGACAAAAATTGATGTTGCTACAATAATTGTTGCTCTCGATTCTACATTAAGTGGTTTTTCAAAAAAAGAGTTAATTCGTATATGCTGATATTGCAACTTTTCATCATTTTCATTAGCTATCCATGTAATATATTTAGAACATGTTAATGGTGGCATAGCAGACCATTACATTATTCAATATAATGTTGGCTGTTATAAATACGATATTTAAACATTTTAGAATCTCTGGCTAGATCGTCGGGCTCAATGGATAGTGATCAACAGCTTGATGTCTAGTAGACAGCCGGTATCAAGCGGAGTGCCCCAGGGGTTGGTCCTGGGGCTGGATTTGTTCAACATCTTCATTAATGATCTGGATGATGGGATGGATTGCACCTTCAGCAAGTTCGCGGATGACACAAAGCTGGGGGGAGAGTTGGAGGGTAGGGATAGGGTCTGGAGTGACCTAGACAAATTGGAGGATTGGGCCAAAAGAAATATGATGAGGTTCAACAAGGACAAGTGAAGAAGCCTGCACTTAGGATGGGAGAATCCCATGCACTGCTACAGGCTGGGGACTGACTGGCTAAGTGGCAGTTCTGCAGAAAAGGACCTGGGGATTACAGTGGATGAGAAACTGGATATGAGTCAACAGTGTGCCCTTGTTGCCAATTAGGCTAACGGAATATTGGGCTGTATTAGTAGGAGCATTGCCAGTAGATCGAGGGAAGTGATTATTCCCCTCTATTCGGCACTGGTGAGGCCATCTGGAGTATTGCGTCCAGTTTTGGGCCCCCCACTAGAGAAAGAATGTGGGCAAATTGGAGAGAGTCCAGCGGAGGGCAACAAAAATGATTAGGGGGTTGGGGCACATGACTTATGAGGAGAGGCTGAGGGAACTGGGCTTATTTAGTCTGCAGAAGAGAAGAGTGAGGGGGAATTTGATAGCAGCCTTCAACTACCTGAAGGGAGGTTCCAAAGATTCATAGATTCTAGGACTGGAAGGGACCTCAAGAGGTCATCGAGTCCAGTCCCCTGCCCGCATGGCAGGACCAAATACTGTCTAGACCATCCCTGATAGACATTTATCTAACCTACTCTTAAATATCTCCAGAGATGGAGATTCCACAACCTCCCTAGGCAATTTATTCCAGTGTTTAACCACCCTGACAGTTAGGAACTTTTTCCTAATGTCCAACCTAGACCTCCCTTGCTGCAGTTTAAGCCCATTGCTTCTTGTTCTATCCTTAGAGGCTAAGGTGAACAAGTTTTCTCCCTCCTCCTTATGACACCCTTTTAGATACCTGAAAACTGCTATCATGTCCCCTCTCAGTCTTCTCTTTTCCAAACTAAACAAACCCAATTCTTTCAGCCTTCCTTCATAGGTCATGTTCTCAAGACCTTTAATCATTCTTGTTGCTCTTCTCTGGACCCTTTCCAATTTCTCCACATCTTTCTTGAAATGCAGTGCCCAGAACTGGACACAAGACTCCAGCTGAGGCCTAACCAGAGCAGAGTAGAGCGGAAGAATGACTTCTCGTGTCTTGCTCACAACACACCTGTTAATACATCCCAGAATCATGTTTGCTTTTTTTGCAACAGCATCACACTGTTGACTCATATTTAGCTTGTGGTCCACTATAACCCCTAGATCCCTTTCTGCCGTACTCCTTCCTAGACAGTCTCTTCCCATTCTGTATGTGTGAAACTGATTTTTTCTTCCTAAGTGGAGCATTTTTCATTTGTCTTTGTTAAACTTCATCCTGTTTAACTCAGACCATTTCTCCAATTTGTCCAGATCATTTTGAATTATGACCCTGTCCTCCAAAGCAGTTGCAATCCCTCCCAGTTTGGTATCATCCGCAAACTTAATAAGCGTACTTTCTATGCCAATATCTAAGTCGTTAATGAAGATATTGAACAGAGCCCGTCCCAAAACAGACCCCTGCGGAACCCCACTCGTTATGCCTTTCCAGCAGGATTGGGAACCATTAATAACTCTCTGAGTACGGTTATCCAGCCAGTTATGCACCCACCTTATAGTAGCCCCATCTAAATTGTATTTGCCTAGTTTATTGATAAGAATATCATGCGAGACCGTATCAAATGCCTTACTAAAGTCTAGGTATACCACATCCACAGCTTGTCCCTTATCCACAAGACTCGTTATCCTATCGAAGAAAGCTATCAGATTGGTTTGACATGATTTGTTCTTTACAAATCCATGCTGGCTGTTCCCTATCACCTTACCACCTTCCAAGTGTTTGCAGATGATTTCCTTAATTACTTGCTCCATTATCTTCCCTGGCACAGAAGTTAAACTAACTGGTCTGTAGTTTCCTGGGTTGTTTTTATTTCCCTTTTTATAGATGGGCACTATATTTGCCCTTTTCCAGTCTTCTGGAATCTCGCCCGTCTCCCATGATTTTCCAAAGATAATAGCTAGAGGCTCAGATACCTCCTCTATTAGCTCCTTGAGTATTCTAGAATGCATTTCATCAGGCCCTGGTGACTTGCAGGCATCTAACTTTTCTAAGTGATTTTTAACTTGTTCTTTTTTTATTTTATCTGCTAAACCTACCCCCTTCCCATTAGCATTCACTATGTTAGGCATTCCTTCAGACTTCTCGGTGAAGACCGAAACAAAGAAGTCATTAAGCATCTCTGCCATTTCCAAGTTTCCTGTTACTGTTTCTCCCTCTTCACTAAGCAGTGGGCCTACCCTGTCTTTGGTCTTCCTCTTGCTTCTAATGTATTGATAAAAAGTCTTCTTGTTTCCCTTTATTCCTGTAGCTAGTTTGAGCTCATTTTGTGCCTTTGCCTTTCTAATCTTGCCCCTGCATTCCTGTGTTGTTTGCCTATATTCATCCTTTGTAATCTGTCCTAGTTTCCATTTTTTATATGACTCCTTTTTATTTTTTAGATCATGCAAGATCTCGTGGTTAAGCCAAGGTGGTCTTTTGCCACATTTTCTATCTTTCCTAACCAGCGCAATAGCTTGCTTTTGGGCCCTTAATAGTGTCCCTTTGAAAAACTGCCAACTCTCCTCAGTTGTTTTTCCCCTCAGTCTTGATTCCCATGGGACCTTACCTATCAGCTCTCTGAGCTTACCAAAATCGCCTTCCTGAAATCCATTGTCTTTATTTTGCTGTTCTCCCTTCTACCCTTCCTTAGAATTGCAAACTCTATGATTTCATGATCACTTTCACCCAAGCTGCCTTCTACTTTCAAATTCTCAACGAGTTCCTCCCTATTTGTTAAAATCAAGTCTAGAACAGCTTCCCCCCTAGTAGCTTTTCAACCTTCTGAAATAAAAAGTTGTCTGCAATGCAGTCCAAGAATTTGTTGGATAGTCTGTGCCCCGCTGTGTTATTTTCCCAACGTATATCTGGATAGTTGAAGTCCCCCATCACCACCAAATCTTGGGCTTTGGATGATTTTGTTAGTTGTTTAAAAAAAGCCTCATCCACCTCTTCCACCTTGTTAGGTGGCCTGTAGTAGACTCCTAGCATGACATCACCCTTGTTTTTTACCCCTTTTAGCCTAACCCAGAGACTCTCAACACTTCAATCTCCTATGTCCATCTCTACCTCAGTCCAAGTGTGTACATTTTTAATATATAAGGCAACACCTCCTCCCTTTTCCCCCTGTCTATCCTTCCTGAGCAAGCTGTACCCATCCACACCAACATTCCAATCATGTGTATTATCCCACCAAGTTTCAGTGATGCCAACAATGTCATAGTTGTATTTATTTATTAGCACTTCCAGTTCTTCCTGCTTATTACCCATACTTCTCGCATTTGTATATAGGCATCTAAGATACTGGTTTGATCTTTCCTCCCAGTTTTGTCCTGACCCTCCTTTCTCTCTGCCAATATAGCCCACACTCCCTCTCGTTTCCAACCCATCTCCCAGGTCTCCATGTTCCCCACTTACCTGCGGGCTTTGCTCACCTGTCCCCGTCGAACCTAGTTTAAAGCCCTCCTCACTAGGTTAGCCAGTCTGTGTCCAAATAGGGTCTTTCCCCTCCTCGAAAGGTGAACGCCATCTCTGCCTAGCAGTCCTTCCTCAAATAGCATCCCGTGGTCTAGGAAGCCAAAGCCCTCCTGGCGACACCATCTTCGCAGCCAGGCATTCACCTCCATGATGCATCTGTCTCTGCCCGGGCCCTTACCTTTGACAGGAAGAATCGAAGAGAATACCACCTGCGCTCCAAACTCCTTCACCCGTACTCCCAGAGCCCTGTAGTCACTCTTGATCCGCTCAGTGTCACACCGCGCAGTATCATTTGTGCCCACATGGATGAGTAGCATGGGGTAGTAGTCAGAGGGCTGGATAATCCTCGACAATGCCTCCGTAACGTCTCAGATACGGGCTCCCGGCAGGCAGCATACCTCCCGAGATGAAATGTCAGGGCGACAGATAGGCGCCTCCGTCCCCCTCAGCAGAGAGTCTCCGAACACCACTACCCTACATTTCCTATTCGCAGTGGTGGCAGCAGACCTCCCAGCCTTAGGGGTACGAGGCTTCTCCTCCTTTACTGTAGGGTGTGATGCCTTCTTTCCTGTATCAAGAAGAGCATAACGGTTACCTATTATCACAGCGGGAGGGTTCGGAGCAGGGGTGGAGCACTGCCTGCTGCCAGAAGTAACCAGCTGCCAGTGTCCACCCTGAGCCATCTCCTCCTCCACCAGAGGATGAAGCTAGGCTGTTCTCAGTGGTGGCAGATGACAGAACAAGGAGCAATGGTCTCAAGTTCCAGTGGGGGAGGTCTAGGTTGGATATTAGGAAAAACTATTTCATTAGGAGGGTGGTGAAGCACTGGAATGGGTTACCTAGGGAGGGGGTGGAATCTCCATCCTTAGAGGTTTTTAAGGCCCAGCTTGACAAAGCCCTGGCTGGGATGATTTACTTGGGGTTGGTCCTGCTTTGAGCAGGGGGTTGGACTAGATGACCTCCTGAGATCTCTTCCCACTCTAATTTTCTATGATTCTATACCCTTACTGGTTATTAAAAGACATTTTGGGTGGGATTTTCCACAGTGCCTAGCAGGATGTCTAACTGTGGTAGCAAAGAATTTGCCAACTGGGGTGAGAATGTGCCCCAATTATTGTAGCTCACTGATAAATATTTACTTAAAATCATAAGAGCCAAACTATGCAACTCTTTGACTTTGTCGAGCAGTTACACATGTGAGTAATTCCACTGAAGTCATTGGGACTACTTGTGTGACTAAGCACTCACTCGTGTAAGTGTTGCACCACTTAGCCCTAAGGATGGCATAATTCACAAATGTGAAAAAGTAGCATGATTGGCAATGACACAAAAATACTAACTTTTAACACCAGCATAAGATCTGTCTTCCTTTATGGAGCAGAATCATGGAAATCTACAACAGAAATTGATAAGAAGATCAACACATTCCAAAGTAAATGCCTCAGTCTAGTGGAAAGAGTTTCTTGCAACTTCAGAAATACTAAGTTGAACAAGCCAATCTAAAGTATCAAATATAGTAAGAAGATGATGATGGACATATTTAGGACTTGCTTTAAGGATGCCACCAACACAACTTCTATGGCAAGTGATAATATGGAAACCACCTGGAAAGAGAAGAAGAGAGCAACCTAGAGAAACATTACACAGAACAACTGGGGAAAAAAGCCAAATCCATCAACATGACATTCAGAAGCCTGACCAGACCAGACCACACCAGCATAAGACTGAAATAAATGGTGGAAACTGGTGGCTGACCTAGGCCCCTGAGGGTGTGGGAGGATAAAGGAAAAAAAGATCATGTACTGCCAAATTGAATTTCATCAATAAGCCACACCTCACCATTATTAAAATATAGTATTATAGTTACATTTAGCAGAAATAGGAGCCATAGATGTTGCTCTTAGAGAGTTGCCACTGCCAATCTATTGAGGCTGATTTTCTAAGGAATTGGGCCCTCAGCTACCACTGAAACCAAGTGGGAGTTGAGCATGTAACTCCCTGGTGCTCCTCTGAAAGTCCTAGCCACAATCTCTTAGTTGAGTGACGAAGGCCACGTGTGGAGTAGCATGTGAATTCCCCACTAATACTCCAGGGGACATATTCTTGAATGAAGATGAGACTGTGAGTAATAAAACAGAAATATTTAAAGGATAACTCACTCACTCATGCCCGTCACCCCAATCGGGGTATGGGCCGCCAACCACAGATCTCCAGAGTCCTCTATCCTGGGCCATTTGCTCTAACTGGTTCCAGGTATAGCCTATTTTTATGCTATCAGCCTGAAGGTCGCATCGCTGCGACCTGCGCCGTCTTTCTTGACTCGTACATGGTCCTCACGTTCCATGTACCGATGGTAATCCTCCTAGTTGCAAGAAGGGTAATCGGCTTAGTGGCTTCCTCACGACTTTCACCACCCAGCGTCATGCGTCTTCGAGTTGAAGGCCCTTCTTTTTCCAGGCTAAAAGTCTCTGTTATCTCTATTGTTGGCGTTTCTGTAGCAAGTTAATTTTTTACGGGGTGGAGTTGCTAGCCCCACGCCCAGCCCTCCTCCTTTATCCTGACTTGGGACAGGCAGATGGCCCCAAAGGACCTCTCTGGTGGAGTTTTAAAGGATAATAGCGCATGTAAATGGAAACAAACATTTATCCAAATAAACAATCTGCTGTTTACTAGGACAGATATGAATCTTGTCTAATTTGTGTCAGAAATAATTGCACTGGGGAGACCGCATTACATCAACATGAGGCATGATTTAAGCAGGCTCTTTTTCTATATGTTGTTTTAGGACAGTATTTCTGTACAGATGTTATTTATTGCTGAGACACACCAAAATTACAGTCTTATTCTTTTAATAAATGATTATTAATATGATATTCTATAACGCAGATTAACAATTGAAAATACCTATTAGCCACTTTTAAAATACTAGCAAATGGAGTTATCCCAGCATAAAACTGGGAGAAGGCTATGAGGATTCAGATCCAGTGTTTCCAATTCTTTTTCAATATAAAATCAGATATTGTTGAACTGATGCTGGGTTTCAGTTTACAATAGCAACTTACAAACAATTAATACAGAACATGGCAATTGATGAGTCTGATTCCTATTACCAACCATTATGGCTCACTTGGTCTGCATGTGCATGGACAGTTGCATATGTTAGTGCCAATGCAGGTTTTCTGTCACTAAGTGGATCAGCAATATTTTAACCCACTGGGTTCAGGGGAGGGGGGGGAGGGACACAAGAATGTAGAGAGTGAGTGACCTGCTGCCCCACTCCCACCCTTCCCAGCCCATGGATTGCCAACCCCATAGTGTACCTGAGAGAGGCTTTTGTGGAACTGGTGTAAGGGGAGACAGTACAGCAGTGCAGATACTTCCAGCTCTTAACAGCCCCCACCCCACAGCCACCAATTTGTTTCTGCACCATGGACAGAAACAGAAGAAATGGCAATAATTAGGCCTGTGATAATTTTCTGAATACTATGGTTGACTGTAAAGAAGGAGGAACTGCTGCTGGTGCTGGTGGAAGTGAGGCTATTTGCTGTTGGATTTGAGAGTAGTTCTTACCGGTGGCTGTCCTTAGCAGCTGCCAGTCACCAGAGCCGTTGTTCTACATGTGTGTGAAATTCCCAGCCGTCTGGGCTTACAAATTATCAGGGAGAGCCACTACTTTCCATTAAAAAACCACAACTGCCCTTGAGACCAACAACTGCTGGGTATTTAGCTGGGCGGTTAATTAGTTCTTGGTAGCAAAGGGTGTTTTGTCCTGTCCTATTTTAGTCTAAATAGCCAGTTTTCCTCTAGTAATGGGTCAGATTCATCCAAATGGTGCCTTCCACATCCACATTGGTCATGCCCCTTTGCTGGATAACACTGCCCTCTTTGGGACCTGGACTTCCAGTTGTTCAGCCACAAGCGGAGAGAGACTTTAATAGCTTTTCTTTACACTGCCTCACACCTCTGCTCTCCCCCCAACCCACATACGAACACACACGTACACTTTTCTGGTGGACTTCCCACCTTTTGGGGCTACCACTTGGATCTTAAACTGTTCTGCCATCTTAGGGTATGTCTACACTACGAGAGTAGTTTGATTTCACTTAAATCGAATATGTGGAATCGATATTGCAAAGTCGAACGTGTGTGTCCACACTAAGGACAGTAATTCGACTTTGTGAGTCCACACTAACGGGGAAAGCGTCGACATTGGAAGCGGTGCACTGTGGGCAGCTATCCCACAGTTCCCACAGTTCCCGCAGTCCCCGCTGCCCATTGGAATTCTGGGTCGAGCCGCCAATGCCTTCTGGGTAAAAAAATGTGTCGAGGGTGCTTTTGGGTAACTGTCGTCATCCGTCCGTCACTCCCGCCCTCCCTCCCTGAAAGTGCCGGCGGGAAATCAGTTCGCGCACTTTTCTGGTCAGTGACAGCGCGGACGCCACAGCACTGCGAGCATGGAGCCCGCTGCGACCATCGCTGCAGTTGTGGCCGTTGTCAACGCCTCGCAGCTTATCATCCACCTTTCCCAGAGGCAGATGCAGATAAATCAGGCGAGGAGGCTACGGCACCGCAGTGAGGGCCTGAAGTCTGAGAGTAGCACAGGCCTGTCAGAAAGCACGGGACCCAGCGCCGAGGACATCACGGTGGCAATGGGTCATGTGGATGTTGTGGAACGGCGATTCTGGGCCCGGGAAACAAGCACGGACTGGTGGGACCGCATAGTGCTGCAGGTCTGGGATGAATCCCAGTGGCTGCGAAACTTTCGCATGCGGAAGGGGACTTTCCTTGAACTTTGTGAGTTCCTGTCCCCTGCCCTGAAGCGCAATGACACCCGGATGCGAGCAGCCCTGACTGTCCAGAAGCGAGTGGCCATAGCCCTCTGGAAGCTTGCAACGCTGGACAGCTACTGGTCAGTCGCGAACCACTTTGGCGTGGGCAAATCTACCGTGGGGGTTGTTGTGATGCAAGTAGCCAACGCAATCGTTGAGGTACTGCTCTCAAAGGTAGTGACCCTGGGAAACACGCAGGCCATCATAGATGGCTTCGCCACGATGGGATTCCCAAACTGCGGTGGGGCTATAGATGGAACTCACATCCCTATCCTGGGACCGGACCACCAGGCCAGCCAGTACATCAACCGAAAGGGCTACTTTTCAATGGTGCTGCAAGCACTGGTGGACCATAGGGGACGTTTTACCAACATCAACGTCGGATGGCCAGGCAAGGTTCATGACGCTCGCGTTTTCAGGAACTCTGGTCTGTTTAGATGGCTGCAGGAAGGTATTTACTTCCCAGACCACAAAATAACTTTTGGGGATGTGGAGATGCCTACAGTGATCCTCGGGGACCCAGCCTACCCGCTAATGCCCTGGCTCATGAAGCCCTATACTGGCGCCCTGGACAGTGAAAAAGAACTCTTCAACTACCGGCTGAGCAAGTGCAGAATGGTGGTGGAGTGTGCTTTTGGCCGTCTCAAGGGGAGATGGAGAAGCTTACTGACTCGCTGTGATCTCAGCGAGACCAATATCCCCATTGTTATAGCAGCTTGCTGTGTGCTCCACAATCTCTGTGAGAGCAAGGGGGAGACCTTTATGGCGGGGTGGGAGGTTGAGGCTAATAGCCTGGCTTCTGATTACGCCCAGCCAGACAGCCGGGCGATTAGAAGAGCCCAGCGGGACGCGCTGTGCATCCGGGAGGCTTTGAAAGCTAGGTTCCTGAGTGAGCAGGGTAACCAGTGACTTTTCAGTTTGTGTACAGAGAAGCTGAACCTGCCCCCGTTTCTTTACCCAGTTAATGTTGACTATCCTCTCCAGTTACATACCCCCTTCACCCCCTTCCAAAAAAATAAAATCACTTCTATTTTGTTAATGAACACCGTTGTCTTTATTACTGTTTTCGCGGGAATGTTTTAAACCTGGGACGCAGACTGTGGTGGGGAGCGGGTGTAGTGTAGTGATGCAAATGACGCTTCTAAACTCCAGGAATGACAGGCTCCGCAGTGGTGGACTGGTTGTTGCAACGGAGCCTGCCACCCCTCCTGATCGGGACTGTGTGTATGTGGGGGCTATGTGACTTTGTGGCAGGGGGAGGACGGTTACAGATCCCCTGCTGCGTGGCTCTTTGATCCAGGATAAGGACCGCTGCATAAGAGCTCTAACTGCCCTCCCCCGCCACAAAGTCACAGAGCAACCCCCCCCCCCACAGAACATGAAAACCACCTCCCATACTGACCAGCGTAACTAGTGACTGCACTGTGTATGTGCCCTGCTGCTGGACCTGCCCCCGCCTCTGTACCCTGCTAAAGGTGACTGTCCTGTCCAATTACCAACCCCTTCCCCCCCTTCAGACAGACTCTCCTCCAAAAGAACATGATGGAAACAGTAATTAACAGAAACGTATTTTATATTAGCAACTACACATGAAACTGGGGGGTGAAACTTGGACGGGGGCTTGGGTGAGGCGGGAAGGAAAGGACTTGTCAAATTTTGGGGAATGAGAGCCTTCTAGTACTAGAGCAGTCTGCAGGGGTGGAGTGAGAGTTTTCACGGACTCTGCCGCCCCTCCTTCTTTGGACTTTGGGTGAGGGGGGTATGGGACTTGGTGGCGGGGGAGGGCGGTTACAGATAGACTGCAGCGGGGCTCTGTCCTCTTGCCTCCGTTCCTGCAGAACATCCACAAGGCGCCGGAGCGTGTCCGTTTGCTCCCTCATTAGTCCAAGCAGTGTTTGAGTCGCCTGCTGGTCTTCCTGCCGCCACCTCTCCTCCCGTTCCATGTGTGATCGGTGCATTTGGGACAAGTTCTCCCTCCACTGGGTCTGCTGTGCTGCCTGGGCTCGGGAGCAGCCCATAAGTTCCGAGAACATGTCTTCCCGTGTCCTCTTCTTCCTCCGCCTAATCTGCGCTAGCCTCTGGGAGTGTGATGCCAGGCTGGGTTGGGAGACAGTCGCAGATGTGGCTGTGGGAATGGGAAAAAGGGAGTGAATTCCTCAGAAAGATAAATTTAGTTGTGAACAAAGAACATAGTCTTTCTCTGTGAACAAGACCATGCACAGCACCTATCACATGCGCACTCAGGACAAGGTCGAATTTTCGGCCCTCGCATTCAGTGCCTGGGGTCTTGCACTGCAGATCTGAGAAGCGGGGCAGGACACCGGAATTTGTGTAGCAGGCAGACATGGTAAGCCGTAGACTTGTGGCTGCTTAAAACTTTAATAGTAGCACTGGCCTCCTTTCACATTGAAAGCAATGACAGTCCCTGCTGCCAGCAATCTGGCAAGCATGAACTCTGCCCCTGTCCCACCCCCTCGCGGCTGTCCCAGGGAAAGATCCCTGTATGCCGCCCCTCTCCCGCCTCCACCGCGTGGCTGTAAACCGGCGGTTACAGTTCTGTAAAGGAACGGGCAAGCAGTCCCAATACTAACATTCCCCTACCTAATTCAAAGCAGGTCACCATGAGCGACATCACCCTCATGAGGATCTCAGACAGCGATAAAGAAAGAATGCTTCGGGAAAGCCTGCAAAGACCAGGGCCGTATGCCGCCATGCTCTGCAGGGCAATGATCCCGGAGTACTTGATTGTCTCCTGGCGCGGGAACGTTTCATATCATGGAGGACCCAATAAGGCCGCTCTCCCCAGGAATCTGATGCAAAGGCTTTCCAATTACCTACAGGAGAGCTTCGTGGAGATGTCCCAGGAGGATTTCTGCTCTATCCCCGGACGTGTAGACCGCATTTTACTGTAGCTGCACTGGCAGGGACTAAACAGTAGAGCGGCTTGGGCAGAACAATCATGCAAAACCGGACATTGTTAGATTTTTTTTGAATAGTTGCACTGCCCAGGACTGAAACATTAAGCGCCTAGGGCAAACTAATCATGAGAAACCCATTGTTGTTATTGTTAATATTCCTGTTTTGTTAAAAATAAATGTTTAGATGTTTAAAACACTTACTGGTTGATCCTTCCCCTGATTCTGTGTCCGGGTTAACGGCTGGGGACGGTTGGTAGGGGATCTCTGTAAGGGTGATAAAGAGATCCTGGCTGTCGGGGAAATCAGCGTTGCAAGCGCTGTCGACTGCCTCGTCCTCCTCATCTCCTTCCTCATCTTCCCCGTCCGCTAACATGTCCGAGGAACCGGCCGTGGACAATATCCCATCCTCAGAGTCCACGGTCAGTGGTGGGGTAGTGGTGGCGGCCGCACCTAGGATGGAATGCAGTGCCTCGTAGAAACGGGATGTGTGGGGCTGGGATCCGGAGCGTCCGTTTGCCTCTTTGGTCTTCTGGTAGCCTTGTCTCAGCTCCTTGATTTTCACGCGGCACTGCGTTGCATCCCGGCTGTATCCTCTCTCTGCCATGGCTTTAGAGATCTTCTCGTAGATCTTTGCGTTCCGTCTTTTGGAACGCAGCTCGGAAAGCACGGACTCATCACCCCACACAGCGATCAGATCCAAGACTTCCTGATCAGTCCATGCTGGGGCCCTCTTTCTATTAGATTGCACGGCCATCTCTGCTGGAGAGCTCTGCATCGTTGCCAGTGCTGCTGAGCTCGCCACGATGTCCAAACAGGAAAGGAGATTCAAACTGGCCAGACAGGAAAAGGAATTCAAATTTTCCCGGGGCTTTTCCTGTGTGGCTGGTCAGAGCATACGAGCTCGGACTGCTGTCCAGAGCATCAACAGAGTGTTGCACTGTGGGATAGCTCCCGGAGCTATTAGTGTCGATTTCCATCCACACCTAGCCTAATTCGACATGGCCATGTCGAATTTAGCACTACTCCCCTCGTTGGGGAGGAGTACAGAATTCGAATTTAAGAGACCTCTATGTCGAACTAAATAGCTTCGTGGTGTGGACGGGTGCAGGGTTAATTCGATGTAACGGCGCTAAATTCGACATAAATGCCTAGTGTAGACCAGGCCTTAGTTAGAATCACTGATGTTCTCCTAAATCCTCAAAGGCACAGGTCTGAAACGCCTAAAAATTATTTTGTAGATAACGGGGGGCTAAGAATATGTGTGTTACTGCCCCCTACTGGTTTCACTCATGTAGTAAGTTTCCAGGTACATTTGAGTTTTCTTTATATAATCTTGCTGCAGTTCTGTGCTCTGAGCAACCACCAGCTCTCTGATACCTGTGTTAGAACTATTTGGATCCTTATACTCTACTATCACCCGTGTTGCTAACCTCTTCTTTTTCCAGGAGAGTCCAGATCTTATTTGGAAACAGCAATATTGCCCTTCATCCATGAGAAGGCTGGGTTTTCAGGGAGAAAATTTCACTAATTTTGTTCTTTCTCTAACTTCCCATTTCCTTTGTAACATTGTTTCACATCTTCAAACTTATCTGGCACGGCATTGGTCTTATCTAAATCTTACTCTCTCCTGGGCTCAAAGTTTATCACTGTGGGACCTTACACTTGTAGCATTGTTCAAATTGTTTGAAGGGTCCCAAAGAGATCTAGTTCAGATCCTATTTCATTTGCTTTTTTGAACAATATGGGTCATGACATGACTGCAGGTTTCAGTGTTACTTGTATAGTATGACAGCATCACGTAGATACGCAGGCTCAGATCTTCAGCTGATGAAAATTGGAGTAACTCCATTGACTTCAACTATGCACTTTCCCACCAGCTGAGGAGCTGGCCCATTGTTTTGATCTCTGCCAAGCCAGTGTTGGTTTTCTGTGAGCCACATGGCTATGAGTGCAAAATTGTTGTTTGAATGTCCTTTAACTATCCCAGCCTGAATGCAGACAAGACTGAATGCAGACTTGTCACACAATGGGTAGCATTAGTGTGGATATCTGATTTCCTTCTTGATTAGTTCCCTGTGATAGCTCATTATTTATCCTGCTCTTGGGACACACAATTTTGAAGTTACTTTGATATGGAACATTGTGCTGAACTCTATATCTGATTGTAGAGTTGGTAGAGTCATCATTTGAAAAGCCTTTCTGTGCTGCAATATATGTTGTCATATATGAATGCCACAGAAGATACTGAAACACCTGTTGGACATGGAAATTCTCTACAGTGACTTTTGGATTCCCTGCTACCAGGGCCGGCTCCAGCGTTTTTGCCGCCCCAAGTGGCGGGAAAAAAAAACAAAAACAAAACCCGTGATCGGTGGCACTTCGGTGGCAGCTCTACCGCCGCCGCTTCATTCTTCGGCGGCAATTTGGCTGCAAGTCCTTCCATCCGAGAGGGACTGAAGGACCCGCCACCGAATTGCCGCTGAAGAGCCGGATATGCTGCCCCTTTCCGTTGGCCGCCCCAAGCACCTGCTTCCTGCTGGTGCCTGGAGCCGGCCCTGCCTGCTACTTCTTTCAGACTTGTAATGCAGACATGAGAACCAACATTTCCATCACTTTGCCATTGTGGGGTCTCCAACAACATTGGGAAGAAAAAACAAATGAGGTTTAAGATTTTATTGTACAAATAAATGTATCACCTCTACTGATTCTGTTCATACCTTACTACAGATAATACCTTTTGGGCCAGATCAGCTTTCCTTCATTAGAGGGAGGACATGATGATATAACCCTTGTTTATGGAATTTCCTTCTATTTTATTTTCTTAAGACTCACTTACTTGACCTTGAATTTTAATTGTTTTCAGCTGATTGTAAAGTTTCTGGGATGTTTAAGTGCAAGAGATTGATTGATCAACTGGCTATTCCTGTTTTCTATGAAAGAGCATTATTATCATGAGAACCAAAACTGGCAAGTGCCATGGGAAATAATATTTGAATTCCTCATTGTAATAATTCCTGGTTTAGCAGCTAAAAATTCCTGGACACTACTACCAATGAGTTCAAACTCACAGCTTTTGCAACACTTCCCTGACTAGCATGAAGCTGGAATTAATGCCTTTTAGTATGAAATATTATGGCTTGTGAGGCTGCTTCTTGCTGTGGAGTCCAATTTGGGACTATCTGTGATAGGGTGACCAGATGTCCCGATTTTATAGGGACAGTCCCGATTTTTGGGTCTTTTTCGTATATAGGCTCCTATTACCCCCCACCCCCTGTCCCGATTTTTTACACTTGCTGGCTGGTCACAATATATCTGCCAGAGTTAGGCCATTAGCTGTGTTGCCACAGTTGCTGCTGCAGTCGATGTGATTGTTGCTGATGCAAATCCTCCCTATATAGTTATTAATGTCAAAAGGATGGTCTGACTCCACAGTAGTGATTTCAGACTGATTTCATGGACTGAGTTCTGCTCTTTGTTAAACCCTTGTAATCATGTTGAAATCATTGGGGTTGCATGGGTATGACTGAAAGCAGAATTTGGCCCACTGGCTTTCCTAAGAATGCTGACAAACAAGGCTGGGGAAGTTTTCCTAAAGCACAATGACAAAATTCCCATAGCCAAGAATACCGGAGTTTCCTTCATGCTTGTCTGCACTCAGCAGGCATTTCAAGAATCTACATCTTAATGGTTACAACCTCTGTTGATCTACCAATATCCTTGCGTTACCTCTGGCTAACAAACCAGGGCCTGATGTGAACTCCGCTGAAGTCATCTTTCCCTTGACTTCAACGAGTGTTATTGGATCAGGTCTCAGGTTATTTATCCTCAGTGCACTTACATATTGACTATTGTCCCACAAAATCAAGGGTCTTTTGAAGACCCAATGAACCATATGTATCTTTGCCCCATGCAGAGGAAAATGCACAGCCTTCCAGTGACCAAACAAGGTTGTTCTCCCCTTCAACTGGCTGCCAACTCCTTGAGACAAATGGATTTATGTTGTGAGCTCTTACAAGACGCTAAGTTGGGTACTGAGGGCAGGATCAGTTGTAAACTTCCAGCACTTTTTAAAAAAAAGTTTCAGTTTTCTGGCCTACTTGAATCCAGCTGAATGATTTTCAGGTCAAGGGAGAGGAATTCTAATACCGACTTTGCTAATTTTTGATTCTCGACAAAAGGTCTTAATAAAATGGGATGAATTTTGTGTGAATATGTTTTTAAGTATGGAATATCTCTTCACTGGCCTTCTGCCCATGGAAATGTTGTCTAGCTTTTTTATTGTGAAAAGAGCCTTTTGGTAATAAAAGACCTATACAAATATAATAAATGAATGAAAAAAGAAGCACAATCCGTTCTTTTTATTGATCACTTATTTTTAGTAAATCATATGTAATCATAGCACAAACACTACGTGACAAAAAATAATCAGAAATTAACCTCCACCTGTAAATTACCTACATCAACTTGCAGAATACATGAAAGCAGACTCTAGATATTTGTTAGTCTCTAAGGTGCCACAAGTACTCCTGTTATTTTTGCGGATACAGACTAACACGGCTGCTACTCTGAAACTAGATATTTTAGACAATGTAGTTATTGTACTGTAATCTATTTAGCAGTGTAGTTAGCATATTACTGCAACTGGTGCCGTGCTGTGTTCCTTATTCATTTTCAGTACATTTTTGGGTGGGGGGCTAAGGTCTTATGAGCACTGCAATAAGTGTTACTCCATCCCCTGAAATTGGATTCAGTGTTCAGTTTTACTTAACAGCCACTGTAAGTATTTGTAGTTTTTGTAACACCTGTACTTACAATACCAATTGAGTGCGGGTGAAGGAGAAGATTCAACATACAATGTGAGCATGTGTAGCTAAAATTAATTATAGTATACAATCGAAGTAATAGAAGTGAGCTGCTGCTAAATTATGTCTCCTGTTTCTGTTCAGATGGATTAACGTTTGTCGTGAACCCTTGAGAAACCAGACACACTCCAAAGTTGTAATGAGTGCTATCGTTATTGCCTTGGACATTCATTGAAGTATAATTATCTGATCATCCGCCTCTTTTTAAAAAATATTTAAAATCTGTTATAAATCAGTTCTGAGCTGACAAGTTACAAAACAATCTCCTTCCAATGCTCTGCTTCTTGGTTGTTTACTGTACTGGCACTGCCATCTTCTGGGGAGCTTGCAGCATTGCAAATGTTCTAGCTTTCTGGGAACCAAGCTTTCTGTGAACAAGACACTTTGTGGCAGGGGGGTGAGAGAATGGTTAATTTTTAATAGCCAGGACAGTAAAATAGCTGCTGAAATATTTTTTGATACAAAATATAATGGTTGCCTATTGTGTGCGTCATTAAAGAAAGCAAAACTGGATGTGTTCTTGTAAGTAATATTAATGATCAAATAGAGCCTCCTCTGACACACTACAGAAATGAGGAGACTATGGTATGTTTTCTCACAAAAACTAGACCCATGTTGGTCTATATTCTGGCCAGTCCTTATGTGGGTTTAGTGTGACCAGACAGCAAGTGTGAAAAATTGGGATGGGGGTGGGGAGTAATAGGAGCCTATATAAGAAAAAGACCTCAAAATCAGGACTGTCCCTATAAAATTGGGACATCTGGTCACCCTATGGGGGTTCACAGTGACAATGTGAATCCTCCCCTAGCCTTGCATTGATGTGTGGCATGTTGAGGATGGCTTTGTTGGAATTGCTAGATGTTACTCTAAGAGCTGGGGGGGGGGGGGTCCTGGGGCCTGCTTCCAGGCTAAGAAGTCCTGTAGCAAAGCTTGTGAGCATAGTCAGTTTGGAAACAGACAGCTTAAAGCAAGGTGGGATGAAATGTGCCTCTCTGCCTTAGGGAGCAGCCTCATTTGTCTGTCTGTCTGTCTCTCTGTTTTTGAGTTCTTGTGCATTGTTGTTCTGAATTCTAAGCAATAAAGTAATGTTATGTTGCAACCACCAGTGCTTACTTTGTGCCAGGGTCTGAGCCCCGGCACCGCTAGGCTCGCTGCATCTGTTCTGAATGTAAAAAAATTGTTTGAGCCCCAGCACCTAATTGCTTGTGCCCTGGCACCTCTTTCATTACAAATTAAGCACTGGCCACCTCCCAGGAAGAGTATTTTTCAGACTTCTCCGTGTGTGTGTCATGAACATAACAGTCTGCATAAGAACCAGGAAGCACTGCAGTTGCTCAGAATTGCTCTTTAATTATTCCAATGCCACCCTGAAGGGGTCAGGGAGGGATCAGAGAGTACACAGATGCATGGATCCGATGCACCATTCACCAGCCAGCTAGTTCTGTTGGCCATTTGCCTAGAGACGAAGTATGCTGTACCCTTTAGAGGAGTGTTGCAGTGTGGAGTGTGCACCAGGGAGCCCCCTAACAGAACGCCTCCAGCTTTTCCTCTGGGGTGATGATGCCCCACACTGTCCCCAGTACCTGGTGGTGCCAAATGGCGCAATCTAGCCCAATATGAGAAAGACGCCTGACACTGACATGGCAGTTGCAAAAAAGTTCAGAGGGGAGCTGGGAAAATGTGCAAAGAGCAAGTTCAGAATTTACAACCGTGAGTGTTCAAAAAGGAAACCTCTTTGGAAGATTGATACCCATCTACAGGGAATGGAAACCTGCCATATGACACGTGTCCAATCAAAACTAACCGGCACAGTGTGAATTGTGAATACTTACAAAAAACTGCTTGCAAGGCACCTGGGAGCCAAATATTATTTCCAGAAATTATCTGGGAAATAATTTTAAATAACAAGTAAATTTGAGTGTAACCCCCCCGGTGGCTGAATATGGGTTGTGTGAGAAAATGGTGAGCTGCTCACAGTCAACTTATGAACAGAAAAAGAGGAGCGATTCATTGGATACATTATTCATTGTGGACTATTTACCAGCTCTAGCTCCCAGTTTATCAGAGCTTCCTTCTACCATGATGATGTACAGCATCGCTTGAAAGTGGGAAGTCAACAACCAAAACCAAAGAGATTCCAGAAATGAACAAAGAGAAAAACAAGAATTATATGCAAGTATGTGGCAAGATCCACTTCTGGAAACACTGGGCCATATCCTCAACTGGTATAAATTGGTGTAGCTCTATTGACATCACCATGCCAGTTTACCTGAGCTGATAATCTGATATATTCAGGAAACTATAGAACAAAATAAAATGGCTGTTTACCACTTCTTTTGGGCCTTTTGGCTATGAGCTAGGGCCCAGGCCTTCATTTCTTTTACACCCAAAACTCCCACTGAAGTAAATAAAATATGTGAGTGCTCAAAAAAAAATTGGATCCCAGATGCTGTATTAGTTTAATATCTAATACATTGTCTACCGGGTGACTGGCCCTTTAAGCAGGATCAGGGTCTAGTGCACCTGTGATTTGTTGGTTGTCTCCCAATTGGGATTCAGAGAAGGCATGTGCGCCATATAAAGAACAATCAAGGAAAGGTGAGCTGCCTGAGAGTACAATGGAGGGTCTAGCTTTCTGATCTTCTTGAGCTGAATGCTGGGAGGCTGAGTCATTGGACTATGTTTTGGACAGAAGAGTCATGAGACTAATCACTCTCAGGTGAATGGCCGAGAGAGTGCGGCCCTGGAACAAGGGCAGAAAGGACCAGGGAACCTGTGTGCTGGTGGACTAATGGGTGGATGACCTGGAAGTGATGTCCTTGGAGAGGGGAAATGAAAATGGTAGTATTTTTGTATTGTTTACTGTGGGACTTGGGAGTGTGATTGTACCATGAGGGTTCTATGGATTATTGTATGTGTACACAAATAAATTATGCCTTTTTATCACATAGTGAGAAAGACTGTGCTCTTTTTATGGCTGGACTGAGGGGAAACTGATGCACTTGTGTCATGGCCGTCAGGGGCCACTCATGACAGAGACTATATCATGCCCTTCCAAGGGAGAATAACTTAATGATTTAATGGGTCTTTCCCACCTCTGAGTACTCTGATCGTATTTTAGGAAACAATTCTTAGAGTCCCACTGTCACCAAGTCTGTACTCGTGTGGTCTTAACTCTGATTACTGCAAGTGTCTTGCCCCCCCTCCCCTTTTGGCATGGATCCCACCCAAACCATCTTCTGGCTGAGGGCTCAAACTGTTACCTCCAACCTTATGGCCAGAAGTCAGTTCTTGTTTCTCAAGAACGTCCAGCAGTGATTACCCCTGAGCTTTATCACCAGACTCCAGGACACTCTGTCTTCAGTAAAAGCAGTTTATTTAAGTGCAATGCAGAGAATCTCATATCATAAAACAAGGTGAAGTGAATGTAACCATATCTCAGTCTCCTCCTGCTAAAATACAGTTAGATGGATGAGATAATTAGGGGCAGATTCCACTGGGTGCAGCAGACCGGGGGAGTTTTAAGCATCAAGAAGTTTTAAGTTTTTAAGCATCCCAACCCAACTAGCTGGTGATGTTTCCCATGGCACTGCTCACCAGCTGGGGGCAGCCAGAGTTCATTGTGCTCTGGCCCTACCCCTGCCCCTCCCCACCCTGACATACAACACTTGGGGCTATAGCAGCTTTGCGCCTACCTGGGAGCTGCTGACGGGTTTTAGTAGCACGAAGGGGCTGCAATGGGCCAAAGAATCTGGCTCTGTCACAAAATATTACCCATTACCTCAGACTCCTAAATAGGGTAAATCTTTGATTCCTTCCACATGTAGGTATGAGTCCCCATCTCAGGACATTCTCTCCTTTTAGTTTACAAGCATGTCCAGCTATCCTCTAGGAGTGTGCGCTCAGCAGCCTCCAGCTCCCTCCCAGAAGAATTTCTTTACCCCACAAGAGGACTCATTTTTCTTTTCCACCTCCCAACAGGTTTAATGAATTTTGCCCATCACTTCTTGACGTGATCTCTTTTCAGTCCTGTTCATATATAGCCATCAGCAGGAATAAACTCCTTGGCCACACAGTCAACATCCTTAGAGAGCTATGTCTGGACAGGTTCCCCCATGCAACACAAGTACAAAATAACATTCACATGTTGAAAGAATAACAGTGCTAAATCAGCTGTCCCTATACAGCCATCTGACTCTCATACACCTATCATGCTAATATAGGTAAGTCACATCCTACAAAGGAGATTCCTGTAGAAAGCACAGTACAAACAATGGCCCCCGTCCTACAATTAAATCCATACAGAAGAACCTCTGCGCCCACACAGAGACCTGTTGGCTTCAGTGGGACTTCACATACATGCAGGAGTTTGCCCAGGCAGAGTCCACTGAAGTCAGTGGGGCACCACCCAGTGCGGGGGTTTGCCTGCATCAACCCAATTACAGGAGGGAGGCCTCTGTATGTAGCTGCTTTATCTCATTGTCCATAAGATAAGCTATATACTTTAAGAAAGGCTTTATGTTAGGATGCTTTTAATTAACTGTACCTCAGCCACAATGAAAATCAATATTATCATAAAAGTTAAAGATACTTTTTTTTATAACTTAAAATGAAAGTTTTGCCTAGTTTGACACGGTGGGCAGATGGTATAGAGACCACGTTCTCTGAGTTCTACTGTACTAAATGCATCCTCCAGCTGAAAGAAAACAGTGAT
Source organism: Emys orbicularis (assembly GCF_028017835.1). Taxonomy (NCBI): domain Eukaryota; kingdom Metazoa; phylum Chordata; order Testudines; family Emydidae; genus Emys; species Emys orbicularis. The sequence continues at coordinate 103,651,350 of NC_088686.1, forward strand.
TATCAAAAAGTCAATTGTCATTCTGCCTCTTTAGAAAAATTCCCATTAAAGATAAAGCCAATTTTAATTAGATTAAGTATCCAATTACTGTAATTACATTTTTAAAAAATTCACATCATGAGGATGACCCTTTTTAAAAGGGTTACAAGAATAATTAGTGTATTCATATTAACCAAAATGTATTGGATAATATTTATACCCAGAAGGCAAAGTACATTACACATATTTCACCTTTGGGGAAAGCCTGCAAATGTTTTGGCAGTGGTATGAATATTTATAGGCAAAAGTGTGCTTTAGCAAGATTATATGAGAAAGCACTTTTATGCTCACAAAGTTTTACCCAAGGGTAACGTATACATAAAATGTAGTGCAGAGATTATGGATATGCAAAGTATGATTTAAATAGGGAATTTATATCCGTTTGTTTAATTGGAGCAGAAGACTATTTGCCTTATATTTGACTGAAGCGCCCAAGGAATCCAAGTGTGAGTTTGCTTTCTGCCCACTAACCACAGCAAAGGTAATTGGCAAAGGCGATGCAAGGAAAAGTCCTTACCTCACCACTTGCCAGAACAAAGACTAAGCCAGCCATTTTCACTCATTGCCTTCATTCTTGGTCATAATGTACCCTGTAGAATCCCCTGACTCTCCTTTTTCTGATCCTGGGCTCATCAGGTAGCTGGAAAGCAGGCAGTCTCTAGGGAATTTGCAGCCACATCACTACTAATTTGGGGTCAAATCCTTAAATTCTTAATATGGGGAAGAAGCAACTAAATGGAAGGGGTTTAGGATCTAATCCTCAATCCAGGCTCCCTGTACAGCACTAATATGGCACATGGGAAGACATAGATACAGTAACTCCTCACTTAACGTGGGCCCAGCTAACATTGTTTTGTTATTACATCACTGATCTATTACAGAAGATACTTATTTAAAGTCTCGCAATGTTCTGTTATAATGTTGTTTGGCCGCTGTTTGCTAGTAGGTAACTACTTTGTGACGAAAGCCAAGCGACGCTCCCACTTCAGTGTGGCAGCCATCGTTGTTTACGTTGTGTCGGTACAAGCATTCCCTGAACATTTCTAACTCATGATTGTATCACCCAGCATCATGAGTCAAAAATGCCCAGCAAGTGATAGTGGAGTGCCTAGCAGTGATGACGATCCTAACAGAGAACGCAGCTCCAAAGTGATTAGAGGAGTTGGTGGTGTAATGAATTGCTATAAAGAAATGTACCAAGAAAAAGAAAAAGAAAAAGAAAGCAAAACAACAATCTCTAGATGTGTTTTTTCGAGTTGGGAAAGTTCAGCAATAACAGCAAGAGGAGCAGCCAGATGATCCACTCTCTGACTCCACTACCTCAACCAAGCTTCACCATCATCATTGGTGAGTACACTATTAAATTGTGTTTAAAATTATTTAAAACTTATACCTGTATTAAATTATTTAAAACTTATACTGTATAGGGATATAATGTCTTATGTCTGGTGAAAAAAATTTCCCTGGAACCTAACCCCCCCCATTTACATTAATTCTTATGGGGAAATTGGATTCGCTTAACATCGTTTCGCTTAAAGTCGCATTTTTCAAGAACATAATTACAACGTTAAGTGAGGAGTTACTGTCATATAGCCCACAGCTATCCCTACTTGGGAATCTTAGTGGAACCAAACAGTTCATTAATCCATTGGCTATACATCTGCCCTCCTCACAATAGTCTCTTTGCAGAGGAGCTGCAGAGATCTGCTATGGAGGCTCTCAGCAACCAATGCTGGTGGAGCATTTTGACTGATGTTATCCCTCCCACAGCTTTTAAGAGCTTTGGAGCCTATCACAGGTATTTAGGCGCGCCACAATTTGGCCTTACATTCTTACTCAGGAAAGGCTCCCACTGATTTCCAAAGGAGCTTGGCCTTAGTAAGAACTGCAGAATTTGGCCTTTTACTTTTAGACTTTTCTCTTCTACACTGCCACTCATCTTGGGTAGCTTTGCCTTTTTCAAAAGTTTTAGTACTGGATTGCAGAGCCAAATCAGCGCTCCAGGAAACTCAAATCATTGGGAGGCACTGGGCCTGGTTCTTTTTTCACTCATGCCACTTTTACATCAGTGTACTACTGTTGAATACAAGGAAATTGTTCCTTATTTACACTGGTATAAATCGGAGCAAAATTAGGCCCACATTTTTAAGTCCGCTCTCAGATATGATGAAATGAAACAAGTAGACCCAAGATGATTCATTCAACTAATTTCACACCATATTTCTGTTCACAAAATTATCAACAATTGAACTTTGATTTTTATGGATTTCTGTTATTCAAGAATGTTCAATTAATGTGTTACGTGAACAGATATCAGCCTATATATTGTTCAGGTGCTATCTGTTGTTACTCTTTACTTCAACCTGTGCTGTGTGATTAGTCACCAAAATCACATGGAAATGTTTCTGCTCTCTGGATGAGTGAAACTTTTGTAAAGAGGAAAAAGGCTTGAATAAGTAATTTGTGGTGCAAACATTTGCGCAAACACATATTTGCATGAGTATTCAAATACGCAGTGTAAATATTTGTGTTGCATACGGATTAGCACATTTTCCGTTTCTATGAACTTTTTTTGCAAACAAAAATATCAAACGAATATTCTCAGCAAATGAATAAAAGCATGGAGCAACAAAGCAAATTCATGCATCTTAATGGAACAAATGTTCTCAAATGCGTTTTCAGTATTCACCCAGTGCTAGGGATAAGTTGGGATGATTGGAAAGCAAGGGTCAGCGGGAGGGTGGGGGTGGATGGGGTCAATGTCAGGAAAAGAGAATGAATAAAGAATAAAAAGAGAGAATTAAAGTCTAATTTCAGAAGTTCAAGATAAACCATTTTGGCTTTAATGGTTGGAAGTATTGCTATTAATATCTATGCATACATACACACATTACAGTAGCTGGAAGTTGTTTTGCCACATAAATCCTGCTATTTTGAATACCATAAGGACTGTATTTGGAACACAGTACAATACAGCAGATTCATGAATAAATATCAACTCTTATGCAGACATCACTTCTTTAAAAACACCTCCTTCTATGTGATGGCAAGCAACATCCAATGTACATTAACTGTAAAAAAAACCTCACTTCATGAGGCTGACCCTTTATAAAAATGTTGTGGGAATAACCAGTGTATTCATATTTGTGAAACTTTTTATTGGGTAATAGTTATACCCAGAAGGCAAAGTACATAACACATATTTACAAGGCTTTCATCTTTTTACTTATTCTGTTTGTTTATTATCCTATTTCCATACCTATATTTGTATATGATAAGGAGCAGATGCTGTTTTCGGTTTAGTTAATGGGAGTTTTTCCACTGACTTCAGTGGATGTAGGATTGGGTCCCTAATACTCATGGAGTTTGATTCTACATACCTCATGCACCTAAAATTTTTACTGAAGGAGATGAAGATTTGGGTGAAGGAGGAAAATTGTTCTTCTAACCATAATTTTGGTGGCAGAAGACTTTATACTGGGTCCTGATATCCATACCAGTATATCTTGTTTTCCTTGTTATGGTTGACTGTTCTTCCACTTTACTAGTTGTTGAATCTTTGTTTATTTGCTGACTGTATTATAAGTTGTTAAATAAAAAATATAAATAATAATAAAAAATTGCAGCAACTAAACAAACAAACTAGAACAACATTTATTTCACAAAAACCATTTTTGGATGGTCTTATGTACTCAACTTGTTCATCTTCCTTACCCTACGAGCTGCAACAGCTACCATATGCTTCTTCAGTGGTCACTGTACAGTGCTTCCATAGTCTGACTGGGGATTTGATTATCCAGTGTGTGGAAAATGAGTTTTAGAGCATAGTGAGTATTTCCATTCCTCTCTATTGTGAAAAGTAAGGAAGGGGAAGCTAGAAAACAAGCAACCTTTGATAGGAATTTTCTATTCCTTCTACTTGTCTTATGTCAAGAAGAGTCCACTAGCAGTGATACTACCCTCTGTTCCATGCTGTTAAATGATTTCCTCATGGAAAAAGACCCCGACTTTCCATATATTAACCATCACTGACTCGATGATACTCTCAGGACTGCTAATAGTGCAATTGTCTCCTGACAGTTATTCATTGCAGCCTGACATAGGGATGCTCATAGAGGTGCTAGAGATCTGTTAGTTGCCTCTGACCTGTTACAGATGGTCTCACTATCTATCTTGAGTGCATGTCCTAAGACAGATTTAAAATGGAAATAGTGCTGACATACAGGGTGCCCTGATATGGTACTGATTTCCTGTTTGAGTTGACTGATACTGCTTCTGGAATGGCAAAGGCTTTGTCTTGTGAAACTTCAGCCTCATGTAAGCTGATTCTTCTAAGCTGGTGCAACAACTCATATCCATCCTGATATTGTTAGGCAGATATTTGTTCTGACTCAACACACAAAGCTGTCATCCAGTTTGATGTTTGAATGACTATAGAAAGATAACTTCAAATCTAAATGTAAACGGAAGTCCAACACTTTTCAAAATCAAAAGTTACACGCTATTTCAAAGATTTCTTGCCATGTGTATTAAAACAGCAAATGTAGTTAATCTACACCATACGTTGCACTCAGCACAAAGTTTACTTAATTTCAAATGGATGATACCTACCCAGGAAAATGTATAAATACCATATTTTTTACTTGTAATCACAAAAACGCATTCTATGGCTCATCTCTATATATTGCGCTTTTAATTAAGCTTAAACGGTATTTTGTTGAGTGCACATTACCTTTTAATCTTCAGAGATAAAGAAAATAAATACCAGTAATTGATCCATAGACTGTGCTATGTAGCTATAAAGTCATTTAAATTCTACATCACTAGAAGACATTTATCAATGCAACCTAAGGGAGGGCCACACTCTGCCACCTAACATTAGGGTGGCAGAATCTGGTCCTAAGTGAGTAGTGGAACACCAACTACTGGCCTGTCTCCAACCCATCCTCAATAAAATCTTTCTGAAGGTAGCAGCAAACATGTGTCAGTCATGATGGGCTTATCCCTTATCCTTATACTCCTTATCCTCCCCAAAAATTCTCATTTGTGGGTTCTGCAGGGATTGATTCTGTCATATACATTAAATGTCTCGGAGAGACGTCTCAGGGTAGCTGGCCCTCTGTCAGGGGGTGCCAGAAGACAGACAGCTCCTCAGGAAAGGGACTTCTCAGGGAACTGGCTAGGGAGCTCACCAGGAAAGCGAATCCAGGAAACATACTCCTAGAGTTAAGAGGTTCTGAAAGGGGAGAGTTACAAGTGTCAAGCCCATAGGAGACTTGGTCTCAGTAGAAGGACCTTACCAGACAGAAGTTGATAGTCCAGGTCCCAGAGGAATTACACACTGTTCCAGAGAAGAGCTGCAGTGATTTGACCTCTGAAGGGGCCCTGATTTCAGAGAAGGAACCCTTTGCTGGGGCAGGTGGGGGCTGGGTCGAGAGGGCCTTAGTGGTAAAGAGCCTATATGGAGGAGATGGGTGGACTCAAATGGGGCAAACAGACTAAGATTAACCCCCACTCCCTCCCCCAACTAGGACACTCAAGTGAAGCCTTCCATGTGTTTTTGTTGGTCTTTGATTAAATAAATTAGACCCCCGAAAGGGCACCATTCAGTCTGTAAACACTTAATTGAACTCATTGAAAGCCCATTGGGGAAACCGAGGCAGAGATGTATCATGCAGTTCCATAGTGGGCCACAAGGGGGTGCTCCATGGGTGAGTGCCCACCACAACAAGAGCTCATAAGACAAAACCCAGCTCCACATTTCTTTCTCAGCAAATAGGACAAATATTCATATATGGACTTTCATAGTGCCTGGAAGAGAAAAGTATATTGGTGAAGCAGCTGGTTCAAGCTAAATGCGGAAAAGACAGAGATGATGCTGTTTGGAAGCATAAGACTCTTTGAGGAGCAAGCTAGGAAACTAACCTCAGTCACCTGCCTCTGAAGGAATCTGCCCTCCTATTATCAAGAGAGTCTGCAGTCCAGTGTTAAATTCTTCATTGTTCCAAAACAGACAAAAAACAGTGGTGAGTGATACCTTCTGTCGTATTTTTTCTTGGGATTTTTCAAAATCTGGGATGCAGTTTGTTTGTGATGTCACTAAGGTGAGCAGCGTGACTAGACATTCTGAGTACTCCATATCATTTTTGGTTTGCAGACCTTTATCAGTACCTGCTGAGGGCATAGGAAGTGGTGAAGAAGAGTCCCACGGGGAGGAAGAAGTCTGCACAGAGTGGTGAATGAATCCCACTAGGTCTGTGACAAGGCCATTGAGAATTGGTAAAAGACCTACTGGGCTGTTGAAGGAGATAGTCCACAGGAGCTCTCGTTAATGGGAAATAAGCTAAAGGCTGCCCTCTCCCCAGAGGTGAAGCATTGTATAAGAACAATTACTGGAACCATTAGAATGGTTTTCAAGTGTTCAGAAGTCCTTGCACTGTGATTTTACTTTTATAGTAACTTGAGACCTTTCAGTGTTGTGCCTTCATAGTGGTCTATTGTGCCTTAGTGGAAAGCAGGTCAGTCCTCAGTTCAAGTTCAATTACTTGTGGAAAGTGAGTTAAAAACAGCAGTTGCAATCCAGACCCTCTGGAAAATAGTCTAATTCAACTACAGTAATCTAGTGTAATATAAATATAATGGAAATACAAAACCATGACATTTAATTTGATGTGACACAGTTTCTGCCTATGATTGTAAGAATGAACCAGTATAAACACATAACCTCTCTCACCCTAGCAATAAAGAGTGAGAGCAGAGTAGAGTTTATTAGCAAGGTAGTGTGAGAGACGGCTTTCACAATAGCAGCTCATGCTTACAAATTATTTGCAATCTTCAGATTTCAGACTTCCTCCTGAAAAAAATCACTCCAGGAAGTGAGTATATTCCAGGAAGTTTTTGGCAGTTTTAGTAGTTGGGACAGATTTTTTAAAATTCTAGTGCTGCTTGGCACATTTCTAGTTCCTTATATTTAAATAAATGCACTGACGGAAGGATTCAGTAAATACACAGTCCAGAGGGACCCAGTAATCAAGACATTGTCTAAATTAGCCTTTTTTTCCTGCTATTTTTTTCCACTGTAGCAGCTCCAGCTGTGCTAGTAACAATTCGTGAGCAGACAAATCCCAGGCAGCTGCTGGAATTTTAACCACTATGTCATCAAGATTTGTTCTGAATGGGGTTAGACAGCAATGGGAAATTTTAAGGGGAAATAGCTAATGTAGACCCCTTTCAATGAGTGTTTCTTGGTGCAGTTAGAAAAAAAACATTAAAAAAGTATAACAAAGTGCATTAAATACATCAGAATACATAAACACACGAACAATACTCTGTATTGTAAATAGTGGATCCAAAATTACTCCTTGCTGTAATCTTATTGCACTCTTTCTTCCTGCACCTTTCCTTCAGAAAAGTATGATCCATCGTTTTTTAAAAGTTTGAACTGGCATTCTACTGAGAACTTTGTTGGATTTGTCATCAAAATATGCATAAATGGCAATAAACTTATTAAGTGTTGACTGCTTAGTAAATTTTAAATACAGACTTGCTGCAAAATCCTTTAAAAATCTCAAGATAGCCTACTGGATTCTGAAATAATTAAGATCATTTTTATCCAAGCTGATATACCCAATGTTAGATTTTTCCTCATATAGTCCACATACATTATGTGTGTGTTCAAAACTAATGCTTCTGTTGTTTTCTCTAAAAGAGAACTCAAGGCCCGATCCTGAAAGGTGCTCAAAGCCACTTGAGTACTGTTGCGTGCCCCCTAAAATCCTACAGAAGTGAAAAAAGAGTGGAGAACACCCAGCAGCTCACAAGAAATGCTTTACATCCTATAGGGACCAAACAATTTCCCCTGTGTATTAAGGCTGAGGGAATGAAAAACCCACAGATCCCTCCGTGACGAGCCAGAGAGGCCCCACACAGGCAGTGTGAACGGGTTGAGGAGGCAAACAGGCTCTCCGCTGGTAATGAAAGGGTTAGGGAATGCCTGTGGTCCTAGCTGGCCCCACCCCACTACACCTGCATCCAGTGTGAGGTGTGGACCAGGGAGATAAGAGAAGGCGGCCTACCCTAATTCAAGGCTGATCAGGAAGGAGAACAGAGCTCTAATTCTCTTGGTGGGGGAGAAGTTTGGTTGTAGGCCTGAGATGGTGCTTGTTTGCTAGCTGGATTGGCTCTCCTGGAAGGGATGACCAGATTTTAGGATGGGAATTGGCAGAAGCAAAGACTGGGAGACAAACCTTGAATACAAGGGTGAGGCCTCACTGAAGGTTTATGGGATGACCCTGGATTTGAGTTGTGCTTATTTTTGTTCCTGAAATGCCCCAGCCAAAGCACCACTCTACTGGACCTTGTTGGGACAGACAGACACATACAGTAACTCCTCACTTAAAATTGTCCTGGCTAACGTTGTTACGTTGCTGATCAATTGGGGAACGTGCTTGTTTAAAGCAGGGCCGCCCAGAGGATTCAGGGGGCCTGGGGTCTTCCGCCGAATTGCCGCCAAAGACCCGGCACTTCGGCGGTGGGTCCTGGGGCGGAAGGACCCCCCGCCACTGAATTGCCGCCGAAGACCCAGAGCGGAAGAAGATCTGGGGGCCTGGGCGCGGGCCCCACGAGAGTTTTCCGGGGCCCCCGGAGCGAGTGAAGGACCCTGCTCCAGGGGCCCCAAAAAACTCTCGTGGGGGCCCCTGCGGGGCCTGGGGCAAATTGCCCCACTTGTCCACCCCCGGGCAGCCCTGGTTTAAAGTTGTGCAATGCTCTCTTATAACGTCATTTGGCAGCCGCCTGCTTTGTCCACTGCTTGCAGGAAGAGCAGCCCATTGCAGCTAGCTGGTGGGGGCTTGGAACCAGGGTGGACCAGCAGCCCCCCATCAGCTCCCCATTCCCCTAAATTCCCTGTGCAGCAGCTGCCCAGCAGGCTATCAATTTATTTACATTCCCCTATTTACAGTCATTCTTATGGGGAAATTGGATTCACTTAACATCGTTTCGCTGAAAGTCGCATTTTTCAGGAACATAACTACGTTAAGCGAGGAGTTACTGTACTAGTGGAGATCTGCAGCTGGGTGAGTTGTGTCCAGAAGGACCAGGGGAAACCTGGTTACATCCTAGCTTGGGGATGTAAAAGGAGAGAGTGTCACCTCTGTTGATTGTTCTTCCCCAGACTTAGAGATGGGGATCAGCAGATGGGGAGGAGGTGGGCAAGGGACATGCATAATTCTCCCTCTAACTTGCTGAGATCCAGATTTAAGTACTGATCCCCTGCAACACATGAGAGAACTAGAAACAGGAGTTTTATAGTGTCTCTTGGAAAGAGAAAAATCTCACTTTTTCAAAGGGATAGAGCACTTGCTAGCCTTGCTCACAAAATATTGGACCTGAACACTATACTATTGTATCATACTGACAGAGAGTCTGGGGTTTGTCCACAATGTTTCACAGTAAATGGGTCTGGGGGATTTATAGCAAGAAAAATCTATTCTTACCACTTGGAGAGGCCACTATACAGACTGGATACAGCTAGACAGAAGGCATGATGTAACATCTATTGCCAAGGACAATGGATATTACCTTAGAATCCCACCTGCTTTGACTAGTGAACATGGCTAAAGTAAAGAGTTGTGAAGTGGCCTTTGAAATACTTAACTGGGAGCCAGGAAGATAGGGGATGTTATCAGAATGAAGGGAATGGTCATTGTATTTCCTTGCATTTTTTCCAGATGGCACCCCTGATTTCAGCCACTAATTGTGGAAATGTTTATTCTCTCAACCTGATGAGAAACTCAATAACCAGGGATCTGTCCTGGATCAAGAAACTTGATAAGCAGATCTGGAAAGCTCTCTGGGACAGCCAAAATAAGGCTGCATCAGGTTGAGGAGCAAATGGCCAGAAATATATATTTAATAAATGATTTTTTGCTGTACCTTGGGCATTTCAGGCTTATGAGATGTGTATATCTAGATGTGATATGCAAACCACTTCTGTTTTACTATCCCTTCCTCTGTTTTCAATAAATCTCTTAACCCACTTAATTGACAGGTCATCTGTTTGTAAGGTAACTTCACACATACAGCCCAAAGAGATAAGTTGGCAGAAGTACAAATGACACTGGTGTTTAGAACATGGATATCCCTCTCCTTGAGGTCTGTACATTTGGATTCATGATACTGATACTGAGGAAATTTGGCATTACAAGTGGAAGAATACAAAAAAAAGTACTGTAATGGTTTTTAAACTCTCAATATCATTTAGGGTGTGTGCCATTCTCTCATTCACCGGGAAGGTGAGGTTACTAACAAGTTGTAAACCACAACTGCCAATAAAATGTTCAGGCCAGACCCCACCATCATGTGCTCTCTTACATGTATTATAGGGGGTGCAGCAGTGACCCCATAGTTAGGCTACCTATCAACTTCCATTATAATTTTTTTTTTTTAGTCTAATACTTCCAGTGTATGCAGCAACTCTTTGACATTTAGCAGAGGGATAGTCCTAGAGCCAGGGAGGCAACTTTTACTGTCCTCATAAAGAATAATTTAGGTTAGGCCAAGTTATTAGTTGTCGAAAAGCACTGTTTCCCATTTGCATTTTGGTTTTGTTCTTAATGTGTTGCTAAGACTTGTATGCACTTCTTTAGTGTTGCACATACACTATCCTGCTGCCTTTCTTAGCATAGGACACAGAACCAAACCTCTGGATGGGAGTGAGGAAAAGTGTATAGTGAAAAAAATTACATATCGAGATAGGCTATTCAGCATAACAAGGATGCTTATTAGCCTATGATAATGCATTAACCTTACATGCCAGTTACACGGAGTGAGCTGGATCACTCATTCCTGGGGTAAAGCCTGTAGGATAAGGAAAACTCCACAAGGTTCCCCTTGCAGTTGCCCCAGAAGGGCATTTAGCAGCAAAGTGACGAGTTTTACTTCAGTGAGTGACTCACACGCGATGCCCCCCCGCCCTTATCTACGGCCCCAGCGATCAGTTTTTAATGGGCGGCGAGGCTGTGGGTAGATGGGAAGCACGCGGTGGCCTGGTCTCTAGGGAGATGCTGTCCAGCTAACGGGAGAAGACCCTTCCGAAGAAACTGGAAACTCCACCTCCCCCAGGCTGGGCCGAGCTGAGCCCCCTGCCTCCCCCTCGGCGGGCTCCGGCTCGCACGGTCGGTGCAGGGGCGCGCTGGCGATGCGTGGCTCTGCTCGGGGACGGGAAGCAGCAGAGGCTGACCCGAACCAGTCAGGGCAGCGGACGGCACCAGCCCAGCAGTCGCTAGTGCGCATGCTCCCACCGCTCGGACGCGCTCGATGATCAGCCGATTGCGAGGAAGGCGGAGTCTGAGCTTGCACCTTCCTCAGGCAGCACGTGCCGGAAGTACGTCAGGGGCCACAGCCCGGATGTTACCCTTGGAGCCGGCTGTCGGTTCCCATTGCGCTCCGCGGTTTCCGGTCGGTTGGGGGGAGGACGGGCTGCCTCTGGCGCGTGCGGCCGTTGGGGGCGGCCATGGCGTATCCGACCGTCCGGAAGGTGGCGATGGTCTCCTGCCTGGTGCTGTGCGTCTCCCTGCTCCTGCCTAGGACCTTCCTGTCCCGGGGCGGGAGGCAGGAGCCCGGCAGCGCGCCGCCTGCCCCGCCCCAGGGTAAGAGGCCTCCCCGGGGCCTGGCCCCTCGCCCCCTCCAGGGACCTGGCGACCATTCACATCCCTATCAGGGGCTTCGGCTGCTGAACTGCCACCCTCACGCCTGGGGCTGGTCTCCGTCCCGTCCCCCGTCTGTGCACCCCCTTCCTCGCTGAGGGCCCCTCGCTCTGTGTCGCTCTTGGGTGCAGGGGGTGGGCGGCCCGCTCTAGCTCTGGGTCCCTGTGTGCAGAGGGGATGGAGCAGGTGTCTGCTGCTTACTGTGTCTGAGCCCAGCAAGAAGCCCCCCTGCTAGAATCCGACCATAGGGAAACCCTGGGACTAGCCTGATCTCGGCCCCAGCCACAATTGGCAGCATTTTATTATTTGTGTTACCTACCGCTTAGGAGCCCTAATCTTGGACCAAGGCCCTGTTGTGCTAGGTGCTGCACAAACATGGCAAAAAGCCGGTCCCAAGGCGCTTTGTGCATTTCTGTGGATGGTGTTTATAATTCCAAGATTCTCATCCTGCATTTTGCATTAGCTGGTAGTAATAGAAGCTTAGGTACTAAGTTTAAAATACTACTGTAGGTAGGCATAGAGTCATTTTAATACTTTGCGTTTCTCACTTATGGGTGTAAAGTACTATGGGATCTTCAGATTTTCAAGTTGAAATGATCATTTCATTGAACTGTTTTGTAAGAATATGTTTGCCTGGCCAAAAATTCCCCCCTAGTATTGTATAGTGTCTGGCTGGCTGCAGCTCTGCTCCCCCAAGGTTACAGCTTTCATTTCGATGGTGGTGTTTGTGCAATGCTTGTATAAAATGTGTTGGTGGCTTTTGGAATGAAAAGTATTCTATAATTCACCCAAATGTTTTTCCATCTCACCTGTTCTTGTTCTCATTTCAGAGATCCTTTGTATACCGTGGAATTTCAAAGGCGGAGTAGTAGCTCATTGTTCCCATCTCTGACATGATTTACATTTCTTCTTTCCCAAAAACCTTTTAATCAAAACTCTCAAGTTTCATTTGAGTTTTATTTCTTAATGTGTGTAGTAAATTTTGTCTGAGTTATGTAAAGGGAGATCAAATTACAGTATCCTTCATTCATTGTGTTCTGTCATTTATTTGAAAGACATTTTCTTATGTTGTTTTTACATTTTGCTTTTGAAGTGTCATGAAATAAAAGTTCATTTAAATCATCTACATTGTTTAGTTTCCTACTCCAATATTATTTCTGATTTTGTTACCAATATATCAGGTTTTCATAACATATTTTACATGACATATAGTTAGGATTATTTATGTACAGTAAGAAATTATTTTTTTAAATATTGTGCTAATTGAGGTACTTTTACTTCTTTGCCCCTTACTATGCAATCATAATGCACTAGAGAGGCCCCTTGTGCAGAGTCCTATCTTCATCAGTGGGGCTCTGCAAGGGGGCAGGGATCCACGCTAGCAAATCTAATTGCAGGAATGGGGATTTAATAAGGTGACTTCATTGTACACCACCTTTGATAAATTCCATTTTCTTCTAGTTCTGTGGCATCGATATGATCATATAGTTAAATAATCTTACTAACTCTACTCTCCCTGGGATAACCTTTGTAAGCAACTGAAAGACGTTCTTATAAAGGCAAACTTGCTAGAAGACTTCATTTTGTATCCGGAGGACTAACATTAGTTTTTTTGGTAGCACATTAAGGACTGGAGCTAGCAAGGTGCTGAGCTCTCTGCCCCCAATCCATCAAAACACTTAAGCACTTGACTTCAGTAGGGCCACTGTCATGCTTAAAGTTAAGCTTGAGTTTGTGTGTTGGTGGATCAGGGACAGTGCTCAGCAGCCTCCAGGACTGACCTTACTCTGATGCCTTACAGATGCCTTACTCTGAGGATGTAACCTCTGTCAGCTGCACAACTTCAGTTTAAGTTTATAGTCCATTTTTCAGTTTGATGGCAGTGGTTTCATTACAGTTGTTACACAGACTAAACTTTATTTTTCCATAAAAAATGAAGTAAATCTTGATTAAACAGCTGTGATTCATTTTCTTGTCACTAGTTGTCCTCTTAAACAGTAACTACAATATCAATTTTTTCAAATACCCTATAAATTCAATCAGATGTTATTTTAAAACCTAAAGCAAATGCCTCAACGCTAGCCTGAATAAAACATGCTTAGCAGAAAACTTTATTTGTTAGAATCAGACATTGTCCAAAAGAGATTTATCATACAAGTCTATAACTTAGTGGGTATGTCAACTACTGTAACAGCAAAGCAGTGTTCAGAAGTATTTTTTTATTTAAGAAAGCAGTAAAACACACTACTGTAGGAGTTAAGCAGCAGGGGTGACGTATCTTTAATGTCCACTATGCCATCATACAAAAGGCTACTTTAATTTTATTTCGGAAAACTCTTGTATCTACTTAAATCGGCAGTGCCTGTTTACATTATGTACAATCCTCAAATATTTTTTAAGAGTTTGAAATAAGTTATTGGTTAGAGGAGAGGAATAAAGCCTATATTGACATTTTAAAAAAGTACTTTAAAATATAGTCTTCAGCAGTGCATCCTGTGTATTTTATAACATTGGTCCCTTTTATTCACTGTTATTTAAAAAAAAAAAACTTTGCATCTGAATGGCAAAAAATATTCCTGAGCAATGGATTTGCAGTTAATTTGCAATTAGTTCTGTATTAAAAATTCTGAAACATAAAATCAAAATCATTCACCTGTATTTTGAGCGTACAACGGATTCTACTTTAGATCAGTCTTTTGAGCAACTGGATCTTGACACAATTAGCATTTGAATTTCCTTCAGTCAGGGAGGTTCTAGGTAGTGAGAGCTTTTCTGTTAAGGGTAACTATCTTGTCCTTTACACCTTCTCCCCCCCCGCTCCCTCTCCTTGCAGTGTTTATGCACACATTTTATAAGATCAAACAAAAATTAGTCATTTGTCAACCTAATTTCATAATATGTATATTCCTAAAACAGCTTAATGTGGGTTTTTTTTCAACTTTAAACTTTTAAGAACACAGCAAGAACCCTTCCCTAAAAAGCAGTCCTAAGCCGGGTTTCTATAAGAAATATATACTGCGTCTAGTACATTCTTAGGAGAAATTACACCAATTGCTCATACTAAAAGCATATATAGTTGTCTTCACCATTGCCTTAATAATTAGCAATAGCTCAAGTGACATAAGGTGTGTCAAGAAAATAAAACAAGTCATTTGGGGGGAAAATGTAAACTAACACGTCTGAAGAAAAATAAAACACAGATCTAGTGGGAATTGAAAACCTGGAAAATAGAGGCCTGTTAATGATCAGTGATTTAAACATAAGCTTGTAATGTAAGGTGGCTTGAAAAAGGTTAACATAATTTGGGCCTCCTATAGGTAGAGGTATGATCTTTGTTTGGTTTGACTGTGCCTGGAATAATGCATTCAGTTCCCAGTAGAAAGATATTGGCAAACTAGCGAGAGTTCAGAGAAAAGCAATAAAAATGATTTGGTGGCTGGAGGAAAAATTTAGATTAAATATCAGGAAAAACTGCATTAGTTTTTAGTGAGGTGCATTAGTTTGTAGAATGGTCTCTCAAAAGCAAGTGATAGAAGCACCCTGGCTTATAACATATAAAACTGGATTGGAGAAAACATGAGAAAATATATTGTAGGAAATGGGAGGGAGATGTACTGAGTGATCTGAATTTTTTTTTTTTTATTCCTAATTTCAATGATTGTCTGAAAAACAGTTTTCTCTTTACTCCCTACAGTGAAAAGCTCAAAGGAAAAGAATAAATAGTACCAATGCAACCCATAATTATGAAGTGTCATAAGTATAATTTGAAGGTAGATTTCTCACGATACTAGTATTTGCATTCCTAAAGTCAAGGATATTTTTGTATCTCACTGCTATTCTTGCAATTTAGGGTAGTGGCAGAATGTCTGACGGAGTAGGTGCCTCCTTCGTGGTTTGTTCTAGCTCTTCTGTGCTATGCATGGGACTTGACGTTTATCATGAAGCCACTTTTCAGATAGCTGGAAAGTTATATAAAAAACTTTACCTTGTATATTTTGATTAATATAGAAGAGTTTTTATTTTATTATTTTACATTTCAGAAGTTAATAGCTAAAAGTTAGACACAAAAATCTCATTTATGTTTTAAAAGGAATTAACTGGAGTTTAATATTAGGCTCACTTAACAACTAGCACTTATATAATGCTTTCTAACCTTAGAACTCAAAGCACTTTACAAAAGTAAGCCAAGTTTATATTAGAAAACTGAAACACAGATGTGAAGTGATCTGACCAGTGCCACACAGTAGCCCAGTGACAAAGCTGTGACCAGACCCTGTCTTCTGACTCCTAGGCTCTTTACCCCAGGTGCTGCATCGTGTGTCTGTTTAACTAGTGCTGTTTGATTGTTCACAGTTTGTGGAGTTGTTAGGACACTAGCCTGGGTTCATTTCTGTGCTCTGCCACAGACTTCCTGTGTCATCTTAGGCAAGTCACTTAGCCTCTGTGTGCCTCAGTTCCTGATTTGTAAAAGGAGGATAATAGTACTTTCCTCCCTCACAGGCGTTTGAGGATAAATAAGTTAAAGATTGTGAGCACTCCGATACTACAGTAATGAAGCCATATAAGTACTATAGCGGTCTGTATAGGTGGATTACAAATTTAACGTGACAGTGGGTTATATATACTTCCTGTGTGTCCCATTAATATCAAAAGTTAGCACTTTGCAGCTAGCCAGCTACGGCCGAATCCTGTATTACACCTTAAATCCAGTTTTATGATTTAAGCAGTTTAATCTTAATGAGAAATAAAAGGTGTAGATATTGATAAATAGGCAAGCTGGGTATAGTAACACTCAATAAAAGAGTCTCGCTAGCTGTACCACATGCAGTATCCTTACAGAAGTAGCTGTTACTGTGCTCTGAATGTTATCACTTGGAGTTTGAAGTGGATTATTGTATCCTTTTCCTTAATCACATTTAAATTAGAGTAGATTGTAGACAGTACATGCTGTCGAATTTCTAATTAGGATTTCACCTACAGTCTAGAGAAAACTCAACCTCTTAACACACACGGATACAGTGCAAATGTCAGTTTGACACTTACCTCTTTTATTTGAATCTGTAGCCCCACTAAAGTTAACAGGGTTAATGGGAGCTTGCTGTTAATATCTAATTTTAGCTAGTATGAAAGGTGATGTGATGTATTTATGATTACGTAACTAAAGTTCTGATTTAGGTTAACTAAACTGCAAAGGCATTCAAGGAGTGGTATGTGAGGCTTCCATACCTGGTATCTATCTCTGCAGGAGTGTAACAGTCTTAGTCAGGAATGAGTTAGAAAACCATTTAAAATGGCCATGGCATGATATTTTTAAGCTTAAGAAAAGGCTGCCTAAAGCCTACCATGAGATAGTACTTTCCCCTTCCCAAAGCGTTAAAGGGACCTATAGAAGCAGTACTTGCTATCAGTATTGGGGACTAGATCCTGCAATGTTACTCAGATAGCAAAGGGGACAGAACAGGAATGTGGCTTTGGGCTCTATCAGGATTTGTATTTTGGTTAGGGGCAGGAGGGAAGAGGGAGGTGTGTCATCATCTTACTGAGGCAGAATATTTAATGAGCTCAAGCTGAAAGAGAAGGAAGACAGTTTAATAACTTCTAGATTAAAAAAAAAATTGTAATAGACTATTTGTGATGGGTTCTGGGATGCCACCTGATGCACTGGGATTTCACTGAGCCTGCCTGCTCCACTAGCCTGGGCTCCCTCTCCCTGTTTTGCTGAATTAGGCACTCTTGCAGCACGCGCACACATATCCCCACCCCCAGAATCACACAGAGTCTGCAAACAGCTCTCTATGAGAAGACTCACCTAGGAAATTGCCCAGTGCTCAAGTACAGCTCCCCTCTGGAAAGTACACCCAAAATAATATTGTCTTGCACTGTAGAGAAATCTATACAATGTAAGCTCATAAATTCACCCCCTCCCTCAATGTGGAGGAAGATATGCACAACTTCTTGCCCCCAGTTAGAAATTGCACAAACTGGGTTTAATACTAAACAAAACAAGTTTATTTACAATAAAAGGCAGATTTTAAGTGATTATAAGGGATAGCAAACAGAACAAAGCAGATAACTAAGCCAATAAAACAAAACGTACATACTAAGCTTAAGATCTTAAAGAGACTGGTTTCAAGAAGTAATTTCTCACCCTAAATGTTGTTTTAGGCAAGTTGCAGAGTTTCTGTAGCTTAGAGTTCCAGTTATTTCTTTTACAGCCCTTGCCTTTCCCGCCACTCAATTCCTTTGTCTCTTCAGGTACTTCCAGCAGTCTTTCTTCTTGGGCAGGAAGGCAATGGAGAAGAGTCCCGTTTGCCTTACTACCTGGCCTTAAATAAGATTTACATAAGGCGGGAATCTTTTGTTTCCCAGTCTTGACCTCCCCCTCCTTTTAGTGGAAAATTACTAGAAGTCCAAGATGGTGTTTAGTACCAGGTGACAGGACCACCTGACTTAGTAGTGTCACAGCTATGTCCCAGGATGCCTCTCAGAAAGGCGAGAGATTAGTATCTTCGAAGTCTTATTGTTTCTTCCTAATGGCCCATCAAGGCTGATGGCCTGTTGTCTAGTGGGTGTCTCCCAAATACACACACAGTTGTAATTGTTACATAGTCCATATTCCTAACTTTAGATACAGAAATGATGCATGCCTGTAAATTGGATAATCACATTCAGTAAATTATAACCTTTCTGATGATACCTTACAAGACCCATCTTGCATAAAATATCTCAGTTATACCATATCCATATCATAAGCATATTTCCATAAAAAATATGGAGTGTAATGTCACACTATTCTATGAATGTTTTGGTCCTGGAGGGCAGAAGTCCTTTATTGCCTGGTACCTACTAACTAAGAATAGCTATCAAGGACTATTCTGGTATCCTCCTGGCTGGGTGCTAATGTGGAAAGATATGAACCTTTTGGAGTAGGGGATTTAATCCCACCACATGGTGATGTGGCGATACTGACTCTTAGCACAAAAGAGGTGGAAGTGCATCTAGTGAATCTAAGGGAGTCTGTCCGGGTGTTACACTAACACCACTTAGTGCATCACTTCTGAACTTGGTTGGCCCAGAGGACCCAACTACTCCTACGTGGTGCTGGGTTCTAAACTAAGTGTAACCACTCAGGAAAGAGGGCATTAATGTGGATAGCTCATAAAAAGCCCTGCTACTGTATAGCCATGGTGTAGAAAACAATGTTGGAATGCATAAGAAATAGCATGGGAAATACTGACAATGTTATAATACTATTATCTAAACTAGTGATACACCATTACACAGGCTATTGGGTTTGTTATGGTCACCTCTCTCAGAACAGGTGTTGCAAAAATAGTGTGTGGGGGGGTGGGGTTTCAAAGACAGACAACGAAAAATATTAGACTTGTAAAGAACTTCCATCTGAAGAGAGCTTGAAAAGATTGAGATGATAGTTTAGAAAGGAGACCTGACAAAGTATACAAAATAATAGGTAGTATTGAGAGAGTAAAAGAAGATAAAAATTAACCCAGACAAAGTTGTGGCACTAAAAAGATGTATGCTTATCAATCTACAGACCTGCTTTATATTCATCTTCACTGCCCCTTCATTCATACACCATCTATTTGGATTTGCAAGCTCTCACGGCAGCAATCTTTTGTATGTTATTTTTTGTAAATCACTTAGCACGCTGTTGGGGCAATGCAAATAATAATAATAAACATTCACCCTCGTGGGTGGCATAAAGGAACTTGGAGAAATTAAAGTAACATGTAACGAGTGAATAGTAACATGTGAATAGTGTAACCAGAAGGACCCATTTCAAGTAATGAAATCTGGAACCCTTCACCAATCATCAACTTGCAGCCAGCCTAGGACCGTAGTGAATTTAAGTTTTACTGTCTGATGGATGTTCAGCAGCCTCTGTGAAATCTGGTGGTCTCAGTCCAGTTGTCCCTGGATGACTGTGCATATCATAAACCCCAGTACAATGGTATCAATTAGTAATCTTGTTGATAGCCTCCGCAGAGAGGTCAAGGAGTGAATGAGTATGGAAACTGAACTACATCCAATGGCAGAGCTGGGTAAGGAAGCTCATGCTGGAAGAGCATAAGTTGTAGCTGTTCTATGTGTGATGGGTTGGATCACAGAAACCCCCTTGGGAACTGCCAGACTGATGTGCCAAGACTACTTCTGCCCCTGCTTTCCCTGCCAGCTCGGGACCCCAGCACCCTGTCTTGCTGAGCCAGACATGCCCGTCTGCTCCAACACAGACCCAGGGTCTGAATTACTTGCCCCAAAGCTGCAGACTTAACTGAAAGCAACTTACAGAAGTGAGTGTTCCTGTCTTTAACACTCAGATGTCCAACTCCGAATGGGGTTCAAACCCCAAATAAATCCATTTTACCCTATATAAAGCTTATACAGGGTAAACTCATAAATGGTTCGCCCTCTATAACACTGATAGAGAGAGATGCACAGCTGTTTGCCCCCCCAGGTATTAATACATACACTGGGTTAATTAATACGTAAAGAGTGATTTTATTAAATACAGAAAGTAGGATTTAAGTGGTTCCAAGTAGTAACAGGCAGAACAAAGTGAATTACCAAGTAAAATAAAATACAACACACAAGTCTATGTCTAAGAAACTGAATACAAATAAAATCTCACCCAGTAAGCTTCCTTTTACAAACTAGTCTCCTTCTAGTCTGGGTCCAGCAATCACTCACACCCACTGTAGTTACTGTCTTTTGTTCCAGTTCCTTTCAGGTATCCTTGGGGTGGAGAGGCTCTCTCTTTAGCCAGCTGAAGACAACATGGAGGGGTCTCCCAGGGGTTTAAATAGACTTTCTCTTGTGGGTGGCGACCCCCTTCTCACTCCTATGCAAAGTCTAGCTCCAAGATGGAGTTTTGGAGTCATATGGGAAAGTCACATGTCCATGCATAATTCAGAACTACAGGTAGCAGCCATGGTTCACATGCTACCTTGAATGTCCTCAAGTAGATTTCTTATGTGAATTGGAGCATTCCAAGATCCATTGTTCTTTAAGTGCTTCTTGATTGGGCACTTAACTTTGCAAATTCCTTTCTAAAGAAGCTGACCAAATGCCTTACAAAGCTTACTTACAAATCAAGCAAGTATACAACTAATATTCATAACTTCAAGTACACAAATGATATAGGTGTACAAATAGGATGAATAGATTCAGTAGACCATAACCTTTACAGAGATAAGTTACATGGCACATGTAGCATAAAACATACTCCAATTATGTCATATTCCCATAAAGCATATATCATCACACTATGGATAGAGGATTTCATTTTCTAGGGATGTCAACCAGGCATCTTTTACAAGCACTACATTCAAGTGACATACACACATCACTGAAAACTGATAATAGCACCTGTTTATCAGGGTTTGTTGTAATTTTCACAATCAGCTGTGTTTTAGGGAACTGTTTCAAGTGGCATTGGGCTGAAATATTGGCTCTACGCAAATTTTCTTTTTTAAAAAATCAGGGTATTTTTAAATCTGTTTTTCTCATTGAGATGAGCAACCGCATAACATACTTATGTGTTTGTATTTTTTCCTCTGTCCTGCAACCAAGGGCTTAATAGGGAAACACAGTCTTTTATAAGCAACTAATACCAAATATGAAATAATGTTTTATATTACATATTTGTGAAAATTGCTTTTTAAAACTACTTTTCATTACTTTTTTACCTACTATTGGCACCAAAGTTTACTAGAGCTGAAAGAAATTGGAGGGGAAAAAAATCTCTTTTTCCCTTTATTGACTGTGGATTTGACAGCACTTTGAACTCCATCATTTCACATTCTCCTGTGTAGTCAATTTCCTCTGTTGTTTGTGTGTGGGTGTGGGTGTCCTCACAAAGTAAGGGAAAGGGATGGGGAAGTGATTTTTTTAAAAAACAGAAAATATTGCCAAATTACAAAAATTGGCAGTGAAACTCAGGGGCAGGCGTAATATAAGAAACTACTTCAACTCCTTTTTTGTAAATGACTAGATTTCAAGTTGACCGTGTCCCTTTAGCTCTAAGTTTATTTCTTTATGTAAATTTAAGTTTTTAAAGGGTGGTTGATGCTTCATGGAAGATTAGGGTGACCAGACAGCAAGTGTGAAAAATCGGGATGGGGGGTGTGGGGGGGTAATAGGAGCCTATATAAGAAAAAGACCCCAAAATCGGGGCTGTCCCTATAAAATCGGGACATCTGGTCACCCTATGGAAGATGTAGAAAAATAATCAATTTAAAATAGTTCTGTCTCTCACATATTTCTGTCCCCTCCACCCTGCAACTGATCGCTTTTATAAAGGGCATTTTAGTGAATATGAGATCTTTCCTAAGAGTTTTTCCGCTCCTGCTGCTTACTCCCCACCTGAAGTGATAGTGCTTTGTGTATGACATCGTAATTGTTTCCATAGCAACCTGTTGTTACAAAACATTCCTGCTGTATCTACAAGACTCTTGTAAATAAGATATTCTGTCTTACAAGGTACACTTTTAATAATTCAATAAAATAGACTATAGTAACTCTGAAAGAGCTGTTAGAGCTGTGTTAGATTGAGAATTCTTTGGTTAGTGACATGCACACTCCCAGCTCGCTTTAAGAAAAAGAAAAGCTGCTACTCAGTCAGCAACTTTTAAAATAAGATCTTAATTAGTTTTAAAAAATAATTTCCTCTAAAACAAGCTTTCTACTCACTGTAATTCATAACCTATACTCAGGGCCCCAGGTGCTGTGTGGCCTAGTGGGATGCTGGGGCAAGCACCCCTCAATTCAGTACCAATGTTAATTTATTCCATTTCCGTGAAATACCCTTCATTCCACTTCCCACCCCCTGCAAAAATACTTCCCTTGCTCTTTGTATCTATCAATCTCTCCATTAATATTTTGTAAGTAAATACTTTGTGCAACCAACACCTTTCTTGAATTAAAAGTTAGTAATTAAAATAAGACCATAAATACTAATTTATTACATGAGCTGTAAAGAATCCAGTACAGTTTACTGTGCCAAATAACATCACAATCCTGCAACAAGATCTGCCAGCATGGATTCCTGCAGAGTTCCTTGAAGTACATGGGCACTGTGTCTGTGCTAACAGATTCTACTGCAGAATTAGGCCTGTCCAGGAAAGAGATGTATATTTAGTGACCTGTAGCGCACAGAACCAGGAGTAAGAGTTTCTGAGTTCTAATCCTTGACTTGCTCTATAGTTTGGGCAAGTTAGCTATCTGTTTATCTCAGTCCTTATCCACATCTCTATTTCCCCATCTGTAACATGACAGAAATTATAATTACATATTTGACGATATTGCACATAGTGAATTATTGGAAAAATAGTCCACAATTTTATCTTCAGCCCACTACACTTTCATCGATGCAAATGTGGTGCTTTAAAACAAGAACACAGAAATGAAGCCAACCCTGCAAACTACTATTTCACTTCTATACAGAAAAATAAAAAGTAATGGAAGAAAAATCTTCAACTTGTTTTTCAGGGAAGACAAGTCGTTTTCCACCAATGATGCATCATCAGATGTCCCCTGATGGCAGGTCTTCTGGTGCCCATTTTCCAAGGTCTCACCTGGCAGAGGCAGTTGCCAAGGCCAAGGGTGGTGGAGGTGGTGGAGGAGGAGGTGGCAGTGGGAGAGGTCTCGTGGGGCAGATCATACCCATTTATGGATTTGGAATCCTTTTATACATACTGTACATTCTGTATAAGGTAAGAATAAACATCTGTTTTTAAGACACTGATGCATCTGTGAAATCTAAAAAGTCTAACTTTGGGCTTGTTTTAAAAAATTATTTAGACAAAAATATTTTTAGTTCAACCCAGCTCAGAAGAGGATACAAATTAGTGAGTCAGCAATTTATGGGACAGTGACAAATGGGCATATTCCATATGATAGCTTTCACAATAGCAAACACGGTAATTAAGGATGTGCCTATATTAGAGACGCGGGTGTAATATCCATCTTGTGTAGATGTACCCACTCTAGCTTGCTAAATATAGCAGTGGGGACGCGACAGTGCGGCCCTAGCTGCTGCAGTGTAGATGTACCCTTAGGTTGCAGCAAAGGTCTTCCTATAATTTAGGTCCCACTATTTTCTGGGTTCATTACAATTCTTGTTTCTCCACAAAGTCTGAGAGACATAGTTAACTCTATTTTAACTATTTAAGAAAAACATCATTAGCTGGTGTAAATCATTGGAGTTGCATTAACTTCACTAAAAAGCAACAGAGAGTCCTGTGGCACCTTTAAGACTAACAGATGTATTGGAGCATAAGCTTTCGTGGGTGAATACCCACTTCGTCAGACACATGTAATGGAAATTTCCAGAGGCAGGTATAAATATGCAGGCAAGAATCAGTCTGGAGATAACGAGGTTAGTTCAATCAGGGAGGGTGAGGTCCTTTGCTAGCAGTTGAGGTGTGAACACCAAGGGAGGAGAAACTGCTTTTGTAGTTGGCTAGCCATTCACAGTCTTTGTTTAATCCTGATCTGATGGTGTCAAATTTGCAAATGAATTGAAGCTCAGCAGTTTCTCTTTGGAGTCTGGTCCTGAAGTTTTTTTGCTGTAAGATGGCTACCTTTACATCTGCTATTGTGTGGCCAGGGAGGTTGAAGTGTTCTCCTACAGGTTTTTGTATATTGCCATTCCTGATATCTGACTTGTGTCCATTTATCCTTTTACTTAGTGACTGTCCAGTTTGGCCAATGTACATAGCAGAGGGGCATTGCTGGCACATGATGGCATATATAACATTGGTGGACGTGCAGGTGAATGAACCGGTGATGTTGTAGCTGATCTGGTTAGGTCCTGTGATGGTGTTGCTGGTGTAGATATATGGGCAGAGTTGGCATCGAGGTTTGTTGCATGGATTGGTTCCTGAGTTAGAGTTGTTATGGTGCGGTGTGTGGTTGCTGGTGAGAATATGCTTAAGGTTGGCGGGTTGTCTGTGGGCGAGGACAGGCCTGCCTCCCAAGGTCTGTGAAAGCGAGGGATCATTGTCCAGGATGGGTTGTAGATCACTGATGATGCGTTGGAGAGGTTTAAGCTGAGGACTGTAGGTGATGGCCAGTGGAGTTCTGTTGGTTTCTTTCTTGGGCTTGTCTTGTAGCAGGAGGCTTCTGGGTACACATCTGGCTCTGTTGATTTGTTTCCTTATTTCCTTGTGCGGATATCGTAGTTTTGAGAATGCTTGGTGAAGATCTTGTAGGTGTTGGTCTCTGTCTGAGAGGTTGGAGCAGATGCGGTTGTACCTCAGTGCTTGGCTGTAGACAATGGATCGTGGGGTGTGTCCAGGGTGGAAGCTGGAGGCATGAAGGTAGGCATAGCGGTCGGTGGGTTTTCGGTATAGGACCTAACCAGATCAGCTACAACATCACCGGTTCATTCATTGACACCATCAGATCAGGATTAAACAAAGACTGTGAATGGCTAGCCAACTACAAAAGTAGTTTCTCCTCCCTTGGTGTTCACACCTCAACTGCTAGCAGAGGACCTCACCCTCCCTGATTGAACTAACCTCGTTATCTCCAGACTGATTCTTGCCTGCATATTTATACCTGCCTCTGGAAATTTCCATTACATGCGCCTGACGAAGTGGGTATTCACCCACGAAAGCTTATGCTCCAATACATCTGTTAGTCTTAAAGGTGCCACAGGATTCTCGGTTGCTTTTTACAGATCCAGACTAACACGGCTATCCCTCTGATAATTAACTTCACTGGCGTTCTCCTAGCTGAGGATCTGTCCCAAAGATAATTTTTTTTTAAAATCACAGATTAAACACTTCTCAGATATCTTGAACTTTTTATGGATACTTGTTACTCAGAAATGCCTAATATTTACTTTCATGGAAAATGGAGGCTTATACTACATGTTCATGCAGGGGGTGTAAAGTGTGCCGTGTATGGGCTACCTGCATCACAGGTTACAGCATGGGGGAGGGAGAGCAGCCTCTGCAGGACTGTTACGTCCTTTTCCTCCCAGATTGCCAGGGAGCAGATGAGCTGAAATGGACATTGCCTTAATTCCAGTGACCCGATGTGTCAGCCTGCAAAGGGGAGAAACTAATCTCTGCTGCATAAGGAGCTTGGGGAGATTCCTTCTCCCCGCAGAACAAGGGGTGAACCAGGCACTGACCGGCGACTCGGAACAATTGGTAGTCTCTGCCCAGGAGAGTCCCAGGATAAGCAGGGCAGAAGTGTTCCTGCAGGCCAGGAAAGAGGCATATTGACTGGGCTGGTTAAGCACAGTTAGCAGCATCCAACCTTTATACAGATGAAAGGGCGTGACTAAAGAGCATATCGCTTTTTGGTAGACCCTGATGACATCTGTGTTGCTGTCACAGTGTTAGTGCAAAGCCAGAAAAGTACATAAATGCCAGAAAACTTTTGCCAAAGAAAGAGAGGCAAATAGGTTGGATTTAATTCCCCCCCAGTATTTTTAAAGGCCAGTCTTTGCCCAAACAAAACCCCTTTTAGTAGTGGGTCTCTTTGTACAGATGAATTATAGGATTGGGGCCTTTAGAGTAATGTACGCAGTTTTTAAATGTAAATGTGATATTTTTCAGTTAATCCTTATTTTTGGTTAAAAAAAATCGCCAGTTATAAATACGTCATAGCAGTTTTTGGTTAGCTAGGTTTCCATAGTTTCTTTCATGATCACTGTCTGTTTTTTCCTCTGGTGGTATTTTCTGTGATTAGTTTCTAGCATAATTTTAGCTTTCTCTCTTTTTCTTGGTGTGATGCCTGTGAGGCTTCTGTACTTCTGTTGCTGTAAATTCCTATAATAGTAATTTTTTTCCCACTTACAGCTCTCTTCCAAGGGAAAAACCACTACAGTGGAGAGGAAATCTCCTTCTCCTATACCTGGAAACATGAATAGGAAAATCAGTAAGTATTATTTCCCAGGTGATTAGAAATTACCCACGTAACCATACAGTTGGACAGTGTCTTTGTCTTCTGGATACATTGTAAATCTGCTGTTCCATGTAAAGTTGATGTTAGATAGTAGTTTTTAACAAGTTGTTTCCCTGAATTTGTTCTGGAACCTTCAATGCCAAATAGGAAAATACAGCAGCAAGCATTATCTTCTATGTTGCGGTGGGATAGAGGAGATGATGTAAAGCAAATTACTGCTCCATCACTTTCTAAGTGAATGTTTAAAATCAAAACGTTTAAAGGATTGACATGTTTACAATAAAAGGTGAAATGTGCAATGAGTGGGAGCAACACAACATAGTACAAGAAGTGTCTGTTCTCTTTTCTTTGTTCTGCTTGAATAAACAATTTAGTGAGGGTTTTAGCTTAATATCACGGTGTTTTTAAAAAATGGTTTTTTTACCAGTGCTCATTAGTAGTATAAAGAACACTCCACCTACAAAGAAAAAAAAAAGTGCAATACACATTGCAAAATACAAAATCCTCAGTCCACCTGGCTCTGAAGTGGCTCTATGCAACATAATGCCCTAATCCTGCAAGTCATTGCATGTGGGCAAAGTAAAGTCAATGGGGCCCTCCAGACTCAGCGTGGAATGAATTTGCCAAGTCCCTAAAATGATCACGTATGAAACCTGCCAATCAAACATATAAAGAAATAAAGCTTCATGATTTAGAGTTCCAGTAAATAAAATGTTTTTCCACCTTGCCTGTTTAGTAATAATAATAGTTAGCGCTGGTATATGCTAGCACTTTACACCTTCAAAGCATTGAACAAACATTAACTACTGAGTATGGGCCTGATCTAAAGGTACCTGAAAGCAATGAGAGTTTTTGCTGACTTTGTTGAGTTTTAGATCAGACCGAAGTGCTAAAAGGCCAAATATTAATAATAATAATAATAATAATAATGGAACTAGCTCCAAAAAGAGCTTTCAATCTAGGATAATTCTAAAAGCTGAGAAGCAAAGTTCTCACAGCTAAATGCCTTTTCTTAATGTGTATGTTCTGGGCAGTTACCAGGCTGTCTGTTACATTCTCTTCCCATTGGCATACTGTTTAAATTGCTGAAACATTTGATATGTGTAGGTAAAGGAAGCAGCCAGCTTCCCCTCTCCACCCAGCTGTTACTGTTTCTTTTTCCCCAAGTTGTATGGTCACAATACCAATGAAATAACAAATCTGCCTATTTCTAAATATACACGTTTGATGGATAATTTAATACATTAGCTTTAAAGCTCAGGTGAGCAGTTGTTTGTAATAACATTTAAATGTATTTTATTTAGTTGGCTAAATTCTCATAGAAAACACAAATACTTGATAGGGTATTAAAAAGACAATGTTATCACAGGGTTCAGGTAATATTGTTGTAATAATCATGACATAAATGCACATCATGATGTTTTATAGAATCATAGAAATTAGGGATAAATAATATCTGTTGACTCTGTTTTCTACCATCTTTATTCCGGCCCCACCTCTTCCCCTGAGCGCCCCCCCCTCCCCTTTGCTCCTGTTCCGTCCCCCACCCCCCACGGGTTGGGAGGGACTCACCTGTGGAGCCGGGGCTGGGAGCTGCAGCCACCCAACACAGGTAGGAGGCGACCCCAGCTGAGTAGGGGCTGGCGCAGATGATGACCTGGCACCTCCCCGCCTCCCCCGCCCTCAGTAACTGGACGTTAGTTGTCCAGTCAGTAGTACTGGCTGGACACTGTCAGGTCCCCTTTGGTCGAAAACCAGGCACCTGGCCACCCTATTAAAGAATCTATCACTAGTCAGAGGGGAGGCAGCATAGTGGATAGATCATTGGACCTGAATCCTTGTCCTACCATTAACCTGCTCTGTGACCTTGGGATCTCACTTTACCTGTCTCTGCCTTTGTTCATCTTCCCACCCTGTGTCTACTTGTCTATTTAGGCCTCAATCGTGCAAAAGCTTGAAAACTCACAGTGCATAAAATTAAGCAGATGCTTTGTGGAATCAGGGTCTTCGCAGAATTCGGGCCCTGACTGTAAACACTTTGAAGAAGGGACAGTTTCTCATTACATGTTTGTGCAGTATATACAAGGGACCCAATCTTGGTTGTGGCCTCTAGGTGTTACAATAATACATATAATAAATGGAGAGACTGCTTCCTTCTTGCTGCCTGAGAGCATATGTGCCACACGTGCCAATCAACAGCGTTAGTTTGCTAGTGCACTGGGGTTGTGGGGGGAAAGAAGAGGAAGTTCAGAGACAGCAAGTTGCTTCGCATGCAGGGCTGTACCATACAGGCACGATTAATTTCTGTATCTGGCATCTGAATGTTTCCTCCCCTCCATCACTCCATTCTCTTATGGGCACTAGGGATGTGTATGCTGCACTAGCAGCTCCACCATCCTTAGAAGGGGTCCAGCCTTCACCTTTGATGGGTTAGTAATACTAGCCAGGAGGTTGGAGCCATGGCTATATCCCCCACCCAGATTGTGGCTGGCTCATGTGCATAGGTGCAAGTTCCTTGAGCTGTCTCCCTATATCCTTGCACATCATGAAGAGCCAGACATTATCTGACAGCAGAAAATATATTAACTTGAGTGGCTTTGAATCTTTATTCACAGGAATTTAAGAGGTACATTCCATGAGAACTGTTGATTTTACAATAGGGCAGCATATCACTAAATTTCCTTTAGAGCATCAGATTAGGTGGCTTTTTTCTGTCAGATCATTTCAATCTGCATATCAAGTGGTTGCTTGTTAGCCATTCTGAGAAGTGCTTTCTGTGCATCTCTGTGCCTTTGGGAACCTCTCTGCACTCCTTTTGTTATGCCTGGAGAAGTGAAAGCGAATATTTCCAATAATTCTATGGAGACTGAGCTTTCATCTGCTCTTGTTAGATCCCTCAGAACCAGTTTTGGCTTAATACTGTGTTTGCTGAGACAACCAGTCTGTAATACTACTAGAGGAATAAGTTTTCAGAGCTGCTAGTGATTGTGTTTGTTTTTCAGCTGACTATGAGCTCACACAACTACAAGAAAAGCTGAGAGAGACTGAGGAGGCTATGGAAAAATTAATCAATAGAGTAGGACCTAATTGTGACAGGTATGTTTTATATTACAGGAATTTAAAGAAGAACTCCTTTCTGTTTAGGGTAGATAAATTAAACTTTCTCTTGGAAGAAAATCTTCTTTTTATCAAAATGTAAATCTCTTGTATATGTTAAAATAGTAATTATGTTTCTACTTCACAATGTTGACACAATATTTTGCTCTATTTTTTTCACATTTTTCTTTTCACGTTCTATATTCAATTATTTTTTGCAATGTCAATTTCCTTAAGGGGAACACCCGGACCCCATTGTACTATGTAATTTGGAAGATAAAGACAGATAAGTCTAAACTGAACATGAAAATGTCTTAGGCCCAAAAGCAAAGCAAAGCAAAAAAAGCCAATGAGTGTGCCCAAGATGACTACTTCATTTTCTGTTAGCTTCTAGTGTTCTGGATCTTTTTATAAAACAGTAATACGGTTATCCTTTACATAGATGCCTTTTTGAATCTCTGTAAAATGTTTCCTTAGAGGCAAGGCTGCATATTAATCTGCTCCAGTAAGCAATTTCCACCAGTTTAACTTGCAAACCCTCTTGGTTAGTAAATATGAAAAAAGAAAATGTGCTAAATTCGTCTTTTTAAATTTGTTTTTTCTTTGATAATTTGCTCACTAATATTTGGTGTAAAACTTATTAACATATACACTGTTTAAAATTATTTTGAAATAATGATTGCATATTCTTCCATAAAAAGCTAAATTATTAAAAATACTCCAAGAAATATGTTTGTATTTGGCTGTAATATGAAAGTTGAATACAGCGAGATTTTGTTACACATTTTACAAAATTACAAAATAAATGGTATGGGCCATTTTTAATCTGCTCCCATTTCCTTTTGATTTTAAATGTATACTCTTTACATCCAGAATGAAAAACCTTATCCCTGCTCTAATTTTGTTTCTAATTGTTTATATGTTATTTTTAAGGGCTTGATCCAATGCCCAGTGAAGTCAATTGGGGACCAGATTGAGATTTTGAAAACCTCCTAAACTGGGGTTTGAAACTGGAATTTTTGTTTGGGCCTTTGTAAAAATAGGTTTGATTTGTAAAATTTGTTTCTGGATTCCAATTTTGATGTCCCCTAGGTCCCATCTGCACAAATCTCTGGGTTGATCAGTAAAGTGCAGTACTTCTTGCAGGTCTGGCTTGATGTGAGTAATTAAACATGGGAGAGGCCTGATTTTTTGGAAGACAGGATTCGGGAGGTAACTAGGTCAGCAGGCTGAAAATGGAAGGTTTGTGCTAAGATAAGTGAATGGGTCAGTAAACTAGAAGACAGAATGTTTGAGCTAGCTAAGAGAAGAGGGGGGAAAGGATTTTTTTGTAAGTATTAACAGAGAGGGAGGTAAAGAAAGATCTGGGATGGAAGAGGCACAAGTACAGGGCAATATAA
Source organism: Emys orbicularis (assembly GCF_028017835.1). Classification (NCBI taxonomy): domain Eukaryota; kingdom Metazoa; phylum Chordata; order Testudines; family Emydidae; genus Emys; species Emys orbicularis. Next base: position 103,682,530 of record NC_088686.1, read on the forward strand.
CAATGTCTAAACCAAGAAACAGATGACATTAGTTACATAATATAGACTTCTCGATAGACACATCTGATTAAGGGCATCATGAATCATAAAGCTTTGAAACAATCTCAAAATTCTCAGTCTTCTCTTTTGAACAAATGTAATCCTTTCCCAGTTTGTGAATTCAGTCACGCTGTTATTATTTATTATAGCATCCAGTTAGGATCGGAGTTTTCTTAACATTTAGCTTATTTGCTGGTTTCCATTTCTTAGCATAGACCTGGCCACTGCAAAATCTCCCTGCAGGAACTACTCATCTAGATTGCTCAGACCTTTGCTGAGATTCTGATGACGGAAAACAAAGATTTCTGGGTGTGTAAGGCTATTATCTCTGTTGTTCTTCCAGGCTCTTACTAGAATGTTTTAATATGGGGACATGGCTGCAATATGTGCAAAATCTTTCCATACGCATTCCCACAAATATCTAAACCATATGTCATATTCCTGTTTTCATCATTCTGTTCAATGTACAGTATATCTTGAAATATTTTTTTTGCTAAATTTCTATTCAAGAGCTGTTTTATTCATAAGTTTCTATTCAAGAGATGTTATTTGGTATCTAAATGACCAGCACATGTTAATCCACAAAAATACTACACAAGTGTCCTTGAATCTATCTTTAATTCCCAGAAAGGACAGTTTAAAACACTCATTAACTCACCCTGTTGTGCCTTACCAAGAGGTTTAGCAGCACATGCAGTATATTGCGCAAGAACTTAAAGTGCAGTTTAACTCTGAAAAGTGATTTTCATATCAAATTTGCTCAGGTTACAATTAAAAAAGATTTTTCTAAGTGCTCGTCCCAGAAACTCAGCCTGGGATCTGAAGGTCAAGCTAGGGTCTTTCAGGCTACCGCATCATAACCAGTAGGAAAGGTTCTATAGGTCAAATGCTGCCCCCAGTCACACCTGTGCAACCCCAGTGGCCTCATGTTATATCCCCCAAACCTATTGGTTTCAGTGGGATTGTACAAGTGTAACTGGGGAAAATTTGCATACATTAAACTGGTGGCCCTACAATTGGAACTTAGTTAAAAATTCTGTTGATGCAAAGAATCCATCTGTCTTTCCTAAAGCAGTATGGCTGTGCAGGAATGAGTATAGCAAACAGTAAAATCTTCCTTTTACACTGAAGTAAAAAGGTCTGACTGACACACGGAGCAGCTATGCAGGATAAGAAACTGCATTTGCTAGTTACTTTTCATAGTGGAACTGCATTTTCATTTGACATAGTTTTGCAGTTTAAATTTGCTTTAGTCTTAGATAGTTTTGTTTCTTCTTTTGTTTAATTATAGTTAGCAAAGAGAATGTAAAAAATGGTATGTTGTCATTCAGCATATCTGCTCCAGTGGGCTTGCTTTTCAGACCTGGATGTCTGACTCTTAACAACTAGTGGCTCCACTCAGGTGGGCCCTAAGATGCCCAAATATCTATTTGATACACCCATATGCTAAGTGATGGCTTGAGTTTCCCTAACACTCTCATTGTGGAACCCAGCTTTCAAACTTAGGCCTCAGAGTGCTGGGGAGCCTATCTGTTTATTGACAAGAACCATCTAATTTTCTCTCAACAGTGCAGAGTCAATGCAACTAAAGAGCTGGATTTTATTCTGGCTTGTGCATCAATGAAATTGTCAGCTAATGTTCAGCTGTAAAAATCTTTATTTCTGATGATTAGGTAGGAGGTAGAAATGACCCAACTTCATTGTAAGGTACAAAGTCACATTTACAGAGATGGCAATTAGAAAAACCATCTTTTTACCACAAACTGAACAAATGTGCAGTGGAAATTGAGAGGGACTAAATATAGAACTCCATGGAGCCATTTTTACAATCTCTCTTCTGCCTATAGCTGTGTTTTAATGGTGCTGTTTTAAGAGGATGAAGGCCAAGAGCTCCAAATTGAAGTGTATGAGACACCAAGTTAGATTACGGATTTTCATAGCAATCATGATAGCTCCTTAGGAACTGTTATGATCTCAGTGTAAGTATATAAAAACATTGCTGTACCTGCCAATGAGTATTTTGGGATTCCACAATGCAGCATGTGCTTCATTGACATGATAAATTGTAATAGCTCTTTTGGAGCTACAAGCATGCACAGCAAGAATGAACACCTGCCACTCTCTGAAATGATCATTTCTGCCAGTGCAAACAGTCTGCCGCCTCCTATTATGCAGTGTCTCCTATGTGAAAGTCTCCCTGTACAGAAGACCATCACATAGCTTATGCAGCATTTAAGTTTCATTTAAGTCCTAGTTTGAGGGCTTTGGTGGGATGTAAATAGTGCATAAGGACTTGTGCTGCCCCTCTGCATTGTGGTGAATTTCACTGTTTGAGCAAGACACTTAAAGCCACACTGTAGAACCTTACTCAGGAGTTTCAAATACAAGTAGTATAGAGTGCAGAACACCTCTTAATAGACTTTTCCTTGTGCTAGGGCCCTGCCTCAGCACCAGGGCCGGATTAACCTTTTGTGGGCCCAGTGCCAAACAAATTTGTGGGCCCCCATGGAGGCAGTGGAGCATGACGCAGGGACATCAGTCCTCAGAGCGAGGGGCCAGCCGAGGCAATGGGGCATGGCACCATTTACAAACCGGCAGTTACCAGACGCACAGTGGCCCGCCCGGCCCTGTGCTGCCAACATGCCCCTTCCCCTCGGGGGTGGGCCCATCCTGCGCCACACTGCCCCCCCGGCCAACACCAGAACACCTCCAATCCCCCGATTCCCCATGGCCAGAGCTCCCCCGCCCCACAAATGCACAGCACCCTGCACAACACCACCCTTGCCCAGCGCCCCCCCTACCCACAGCCCCACCACCAGGGCCGTCCTTAGGATACGCAGTATTATTAAACTGGTGCCCCTATGCCCAACTTGGGGCACAGCCACCACCCCCGCCCGTGGAGCCCCAGAAGAACCCCCACCCATTGCTGACAAACACTGAGCTTCGTACGCAGCAGACGCTGCGGCAGCCTGGGCTCGCAGCCCAGCGGGGAGGGGTGAGGCACCAAAGGATACTGAGCCTCACGGTGGAGGAGAGTCACAGTTCCCCACAGAGACCCCTGTACCCTCTCCCTCACGCAGAATGTGCCGCGCTGGTGCATTCAGCTTTGTGAATATGGCCCCTGCCCAAGGAGACTGCAGCGGGCGCCGGGTGTGCAGGAGCCGACCCGCTCTTATTTGCTGTCCCAGTGGTGCCCCAAATTTTCGGGTGCCCTACGCAGCTGCGTATGCTACATATGCCTAAGGATGGCCCTGCCCACCACAACTGCCCAGCACCCGCCACAGAACTTCCATTCCCTAGTGCCCCACCCACACAGATCTTCCCCACCACCTCACAGCCCAGCATCCCCCAGAGACACACTCCCCACCCCCTGCCTCCTGGCCGCACTCACCGGCCCTGCTGGGAGGTGACTGTGTCTGCCAGGCTGAGCCAGCAGCGCAGCCAGAGCTGGTCCCGGGGCAGGGAATTGCTCTGGCCACTCGGGAGTGGTGCAGTCAGCCCAGGCACGCTCCCCCCATACTGTCACACTCCCCGCCCCCACACCTGGCTGAGATTGGCCAGGCTTCTCCACCAGTCACAGGTGGTTCAGCTCTGGGGGGACAGATGGGGCCCCACAGGTGGTGGGACGCAGAGACTGCCCAGAGCTTGAGGTGCACTGGGGTCCGGCCAGGGGGCAGAGAGGAGTAGGGGGGTAGGGCCAGGGGGCGGAGAGGAGCCATCGGCCTGAGGAGCAAGTGATGGGTGGTGGGGAGCCAGTGGGCTGGCAGGGTCTCGGGACGCAGTGCAAGTGGAGCAGGCCGGGGCCCCTTCTGAGCATGGGCCTGGCTCCATGGAGCCACTGGCGCCACTGTAAACCCGGCACTGCTCAGCACAGAGTCACGTAGGCTCTCAGTGGCTGGCTGCTGTCTCAAGGTGATATTTCTTCAGTTTACATATTTTTTGTCTCTGGAAAAGGGGGATTGGGCTGGCAGTTCTATTTCATCCACAGCCCAGGGTAGACAACTGACAAAACCCATTTCATATAGTATGATACATTCATCTCAAATACATGTCTTCAAATTCCACAACTGCACACTTCAGATATTTATCATTTGTGATCTTAGAACCAGACCAATTTTATGGAGCGAATTCTGCCATCAGAGTTCAGTGGAACCCAGAGGTGGAATTTGGCCCTATCTGATTTATAGCATGATGGTGTAATTTTATCAAACAAGGCTTGTCAAGTCCATAAAGACTTGCCCTTTGGAAGTTCCCTACTGTCTGTCAGACCTGCCCATTGTTGGTTAACAAAACTGGAGCTAATAAAGTTCCAGTTCCGTTGCTAAAATCCAAGTAAAAATGAGAAAGTAGCAAGATCATAAAATCCATCAGCTCTGTAAACAGCCTGTTTTCTAGTGTCAGAGTGTGTGGAGAATTTCAACTATAGTAGGAATTTGAGTGACGTACAGGTGTCTTCTGCCAGTAAGAGTGTGTACACGAGGTGGGGGATGTGCGGTGACAGTGAAGAAAAAATATAACCTGTTGTCAAGCATCCATTTGGCCCGTATTTGGAAGTTCTCAATTGATGTTCGCAGCTCTCATCTTTAGGATTGGGCCAAAAAAAACCTGATGAGGTTCAACAAGGACAAGTGCAGAGTCCTGCACTTAGGACGGAAGAATCCTATGCACTGCTACAGACTAGGGACCGAATGGCTAGGTAGCAGTTCTGCAGAAAAGGACCTAGGGGTCACAGTGGACGAGAAGCTGGATATAAGTCAACAGTGTGCTCTTGTTGCCAAGAAGGCTAACGGCATTTTGGGCTGTATAAGTAGGGGCATTGCCAGCAGATCGAGGAACGTGATCGTTCCCCTTGGTGAGGCCTCATCTGGAGTACTGTGTCCAGTTTTGGGCCCCACACTACAAGAAGGATGTGGAAAAATTGGAAAGAGTCCAGTGGAGGGCAACAAAAATGATTAGGGGTCTGGAGCACATGACTTATGAGGAGAGGCTGAGGGAACTGGGATTGTTTAGTCTCCAGAAGAGAAGAATGAGGGGGGATTTGATAGCTGCTTTCAACTACCTGAAGGGGGGTTCCAAAGAGGATGGAGCTCGGCTGTTCTCAGTGGTGGCAGATGACAGAACAAGGAGCAATGGTCTCAAGTTGCAGTGGGGGAGGTCTAGGTTGGATATTAGGAAACACTATTTCACTAGGAGGGTGGTGAAGCACTGGAATGCGTTACCTAGGGAGGTGGTGGAATCTCCTTCCTTGGAAGTTTTTAAGGCCCGGCTTGACAAAGCCCTGGCTGGGATGATTTAGTTGGGAATTGGTCCTGCTTTGAGCAGGGGGTTGGACTAGATGACCTCCTGAGGTCCCTTCCAACTCTGATATTCTATGATTCCCAGAGCAGATATACCAGACTGGAAGTTGTGTGCAGAGCAAGGAAGCCACAGAGAGAGCCCTGCATCCCCAATTGTGTGCTGTTTCAGGAGCTCTCCCCCACCCCCCGTTAGGTTTGATATTCATCTTACAGGAATACTTAAAAATAAGATCTTCTGTTACTCACAGGGCCAAATTTTGATCTCAGTCCCTGCGATGCTACCCAGCGGTACCCATGGTTGTGGGGCACCTTGCTACCATCTGCCCCCATAGCGAGAGGGAGCCCTGTCTATGCCTGCTAGGGGTCAACTCTCTAACTCTCCCAGTCACAGGCAACTCAAGCACTCCCCTCTCAGCCCATGCGGGCTTGCTGTCCCGTATGCAGGCAAGCATATAGAGTGTGCACACGCCAACCCAAGTCCAGCATCTTGCTGCAGTGGCCAGCCCCTGTTCCACTGGACACTCCCAGAGAAACCGCACACCTCAGCTTAACGCACAGCATTTAGATTTGTTTATTGAAAAAGCAAATGTAAGTTTATTTAATAAAGAATAGAGAGTCATATGATAGCAAATAGAAATACTGGGGGGGGGAGGGTTATACAGTAGAACCTCAGAGTTATGAACACCTCAGGAATGGAGGTTGTTCGTAACTCTGAAATGTTTAGTATCAGAGGGGTAGCCGTGTTAGTCTGGATCTGTAAAAAGCGACAGAGAGTCCTGTGGCACCTTATAGACTAACAGACATATTGGAGCATAAGCTTTCGTGGGTAATACCCACTTTGTCAGATGCATGCCATGAAATGTTTGAAACTCTGAACAAAACCCTATGGTTGTTCTTTCATAAGTTTACTACTAAACATTGACTTAACACAGCTTTGAAACTTTACTATGCAGAAGAAAAAGGCTGCTTTTAACCATCTTAATTTAAATGAAACAAGTACAGAAACAGTTTCCTTACCTTGTCAAATCTTTTTTTTAAACTTTCCCTTTATTTTTTAGTAGTTGACATTTAACACATCACTGTACTGTATTTGCTTTTTTTGGGGGGTGTCTCTGCTGCTGCCTGCTTGCGTACTCCCGGTTCCAAATGAGTTGTGTAGTTGCCCAGTCAGTTCATAACTCTGATGTTCGTAACTGAGGTTCTACTGAATAGCAAATAGAATCATAACACATATTCTACTGCCTAAACTCAACTCACACAATGCCCTCTTCGCGAATAAGGTACTGCTCCCCCCCCCCCCCCCAAACTCTTTCTTACAGCGTTTTTCAGCCAGGATAGCTGAGCGCCTTCTTTCATGAAGCCAAGTCCTGTGGCAACTTGTTTCACCTTGATGAAGGACAAGCAGGTGTTCATTTGCACCTCAGATGTACTTCCAAAAGTTCATTGTCTTTGCTCCAACACAGGATAAACCCTGTTTTCCCCCCCACAAATCTATTAACATTTTGCTCAGACTGTAAATGGGCATCCATTGTGAACCATACAGTACTCAATTTCCTCACTGCCTAACAGGAGGGTGAGGCTCACCTTTGGGTGTCTTTCCTTAACTCTCAGACCTAGATAACATATCTTTGGCGAACTAGAATGTAGATCCCAGACCCAGAGGATCCCTGTACCCTTATGCACCCTAGCTGGGACAAAGACGTTCCTGAGTTACAGTCATACAGTTTAAATTCAGAGTACTTCAAATGAAATCAATGGGCTTACTCTGGATTTACACCTGTGTAACTGAGAACAGCATCTGCCCACGATCCCTAACCACTCTGACAGTTTTACCAGATGCACAATTCTAATTTCACACTGCTTTTGTGCTAGCATAACTCCATTGACTACAGTGGAATGAGTCCTGATTTACATCAGCGTAAATGATAGCAGAAGCAGGCCAATCATTTTAAAATCACAGCTGTGCTGTATGTTTATCTGTTTTTAGAAAGACAGTAACAAAAATAGTTTGCTCAGACCAAGTGCTTCTCTGTTCATGGCATTTAATCAGCATGGGAGAAACTGACAACAGAAACAATGAATCAATTGGTTTTAACCAATGGGTGGAAATATGAAAAACCTGCTGCCTGAATATTTTTTTCTCCCTGACCAGACTGAGATTACTGTACAATGAGCAGTTATAGCAAAGAGCTTGTATTCACTGGATAATAAAATATATCAATAAATGCTGTGAAATGATGTGCCTGTAGAGACTATACTTTTGACTTAATCCTAAAATAACCTCATTTCTCTCACCCCTATTCAAATCCAGATGCCCCCGTTAAGGTTAAACTCAAAAACACCCTAATTTTTCATCTCTCCCTCCTGCCCCATGGAGCTATCCTGCCTTTGCTGTTTGATGATGACATTATGTTGCTGGCCAACTGACTTAATGACGGCTGCCAGGCTGCAAATAAAATACTTTAACTTGCCAATGAGAAGCCAGTATTGTCAAAGCAACAATTAAGGAGCTGCTTGAGCAGCTGCCCACAGTCAGTGAGGAGTTTTCATGGGGTGCTATGCACACTGTGTCATACGTTGTTTAAAATTTAGTGTAGATCCTGAATGAAGCAACATGACAGGACATGCATTTTCCTGTCGTTTCTCAACCAAGGATCTGCCAAGTCTCATTCAGCCTTTTTAAAAAAAGCCTTTAGAGTTACCATGCTGCATTCTCCACCAACCAAGCAACTTCATAACTCTAGTTTGCGTATGGCGTTCTCCTAGCCCTCCTGCTTGTTGTGACCATCCTATTGTACACAAATATTAAATACTGATAATATTGCTATCCAGACTCCTTCAGGGTTGGTGTTTGATGTTTTCTAGCAGGGCCCAAAATGTTACAACAGACCAGGAAAAGAGATTACTCCAGCAGCTCCGAGAGATCACTAGGGTCATGAAGGAAGGTAAACTCATAGATGGCATCTCTCCAGAGAAGGAAGCTGAAGAAGCTCCTTATATGGAGGATTGGGAAGGTAAATGCGGGCTTTTATTTCTTCTTTACTGTCATCTGAACAAAGTAGTTTTGCCAGAACCGGAATATTTCCCCCCAGATGCAAACAGACTCCTGCACAGTTGCCTCATTTCTTTTCAGAAAGGTGGCCTCCAAGACTTTTCAATTATATTAATGAGCAAATGGATTTTGAACTACCCAGCATCTCACATTGCCTGGATAACAGTATCTGTTGCCAGAATTGGCAGATGAGCTTGAGTACACGCCATTTGTTACTTTGTCTTGGCTGACAGAGATTTATTTCTGTGCTTTTCTTAATTTGGCCAGGTTTTATTTTCTTCAGCGTAATACCACAGAAATAAGAACCAATATATTTTGCCTTATTTACTTAATTTTGGTTTTGTTTCTTTGCTTGCTCTAATATTGTAAAGATAATTGGAGATGTTAACTCCGGGAGTTCTGTCTTTCTAAAATTCTGCTTTTTAAACTCATTTTGATTTCTCATTGCTGTAAGTGTTGTATGATTGTGTTTTTAAAACATCCTGGTAGCCTCAAGCTCTGCTTTCTTAGTCTAGTTCTTCATGCATTTTTAAAAAATGAAATAAACAAAAGCATTCGGTTTCATCTAGTTATCCAGCTTTTTAAAGGATGTTGTTTAATTCTATATCTGAGGTCTTCAAAACATGTCTTAGAGAGGCACTGAGGTATTCAGAAATGTATTTACTTAAAGAGCTATGACCAGATTTTCAAAATATCGTCACCCAGCAGCTCCCATAGCTCTCACTCTAGCCCCAGTAGTGGGTGTGGAGTGCTTTTGAAAATCTGTTGAAAATGGGAGTTTTGCCATCGACTTCAAAGGGGCCAGGATTTCACCCCATCCCCTACAAGTTTGGGATGGTATTAATTTGAATTAGCTGTACTTTAGGGAGCCTCAGCAGAGTAAAAACTAAGTGTTGCTCTCATAAGACTTTAACATTCTTATGATAAACTCTAAATTCATTGAACAGATTTGTCAGCGTGGTTTTTATATCAGGATGGTCTATTCCTTTTAAAATTGGATTTAATATTTTAAGGTGCATGTCACTTTTGTTCCTAAGGTTATCCAGAAGAGACCTATCCTGTCTATGATAATTCTGATTGCTTCAAGCATAGACAGGACACAATACTTGTGGATTACCCTGATCTGAACGAGCCCTCTGCTGAAGAGATAGCTGAAAGAATGGAGGTTATGGAAGATGAGGATTATTTGTGTAGTGAAACTTTACTGTCTGATCTCACTACAGAGTGTGAACGCCATGATATGGGACAGAAAAAGGACCAGCAGATCAGCTTCAGTGACCAAGGTGGTGTCCTCCATCACAGCCATAACTTTGAGAAGTGCTACTGTTGCCACTATGAGGATGATCCTGCTGTCATAGCAGAGAATGCTGGGTTCCATGCTGACAGCTGCAGTGAGGCTGAAGACACAGCCAAAGATGATCTCTTCATGGATTCTGACAACGAAAATGCAGGACTGAAAAGCCAAAAAGCCAATGATCCAGATGCAGTAGGCACACTGAGAAAGCGAAACACAAAGGGACTTGAGTAATGGGGACCACCATGTGTGGCCGTAGCAAGATTCCTCAAACTCTCACACCTGCGCTCTTTGTTCTTGACCCACATTTATCTTCTCCGTTTCCAGCTCTTGGCACTATTTCCAGTCCCTTGGCCATGATCGCACCACCACCACCATCTGAATTGGAAGCTAATGGCCCTCTTTAAATTACTCCATTATTACCTCCAGCACTTGCTTGCTAGAGGCTGTTATGAACGGGAACAGAAGATGATTCTGTTCCAATATCCACATCTGTATTTACTTAATCCTGTGTGATTACTGCCTCTGAATAACCACCTCTTCCTCTGAAATGTTAGCTGCACTGTAGTGTCCTGCCTTGCCAGTATTAGGAATGGACTTCCTGCCCCAACTGTCCAACCTGCTGACTTTGACAGCTATCAGTTATGAACACAAGACCATTTGCATCAGATTATTTAGGAAGATGGAGAGGACAGTGTTAAGTTTTGTAGCTTCTCTTTTGCTCTGAAGCAGATGGTAATTATCTCCTAGCCTAACCGGCAAGGAGATCTGCAGGGACAACATGAATGACCAACTCCTTTTTCAACCACATGGCTGTCACAGTAATTAATTAATAAATATATACGCCACAACAGGATATGCATTCCTTGACCACTGGGGCACTCTTGGCCAAGTGCCTGCATGCACTTAAGAAATGAAACAGTGTCTCAGGGCTGCACATGCTCACATGGCTGATTGCCTTTATCATGTGGCTCCTTAATTTAAACCCCTCACAAAGTGTACACTAAGGTTTACATTGTACATTATTTACAATAGCTTCCTACTGGGAAAATAGTCCATAGAGGAACAAAAAGGGAAAAATCATAGCGAAAACATTGTAAACTCTTTTCTTCTTCTAGTTGGAATATATTTATTTTTAAATGCATTCATTGTAAAGTGTTGTGGACTCTTTAGGACCCCGTCTTGCTCCATCTATGCCTTGAATAGCTTGATTACTTTCTGAGTATGTGTCCCAGCAACATTTAGCATGGGCCTCACTCAACAGAGAGACTGAAGGGAAGGTGGCTTTTACCCCCACTATAACTTGGAGCTGGCTAAGGGTTGCTTAACTTACCTCCTGCTAGGCCCCGTTCAGCGGGGTGGGGATTGCTAGCGCACAAGGCACGCCAGTCATCCCACGCCTGGCCCCTGCACAGCCCCAAGCCCATCCCCTATGCCAGAAGTGGTTCGCATAGCACCAGTCACTTGGAACATGTGGACGCCCCCTTCACCAATAGAGCAGCTTTGTGCTGCTACTGAAGGTTTGTTTGTTTTCCTCACCTCTATTTAATGAAGTGTTAAGCTGGAGCAGTAATGGCAGGTGATTACCAGACCAGAAGTTGTTTCATGCGCCCTGCCCGATAATACTGTCATGTGCTTGCAAACAAATGCTCTAAGGAGCTGCTTGGTCTCTTGTTTGCCTACATACAACCCAGCTGCTGAAAAGGGCACTGTTCTCAGTGGCAAGACATTATGCCACTTCATTTAGGAAATATGCTCCCACCCTTTACAAGCGGCATTTCTTCTCCATGTAGCTCCAGCATCAGTGCTTGTAAAATACTTTATTCGCTGTACTAACACTTGTGTGAGAAGCAAATACTCCAGGGGAGGGAGCGGCAGTCGGGGGGACTGTGGACACTTCTGGCTGTTAACAGAAGTCTTCATATATTACTCCTGGGGGAATTCTGCGCCAGTGCATGAGCGCATGTGTTTCGTGCCATGCTTTTTTCCCTCCCACCGAAAATAACGCCTGCTGGAAAGTTGCTGCAGTTCCACCTTTTGCCCACCAAGGGGCACTGTGGCACTAGAGCAGAGCAGCCACTCCCGGCCAGCCCCAGCTACCGCAGGGAAGAGAATGACCCTGCCTTCTTCCCAGTGCCAGTCACGCGACAGGGCCTCAGACAGCATGGGGCTGCTGGGGATCACAGACATGGGTTCATAAGGGCTAGTCGGGGAGAACAGCTTGTGACAGGGGCTGAATGAGTGTGGAGGCTGAGGGCCACAGGGGGGTGAAGTAGCTCTGCCCCCCCACTCCAGCCCCCTCCCACTGTCGCTCACTCTCCCCCACCCTCGCACGCTCATTTTCACTGGGCTGGGGCATGGGGAGGGGTGAGAGCACTGGCTCTGGGTTGGAGCTGGGGATGAGGGGTTCGGAGTGTGGGAGAGGGCTCTGAGTGAGGCAGGAGTTTGGGGTGTGGGAAGGGGGTACAGCCAGAAATGAGAGGTTCAGGGTACAGGAGGGGGCTCCAGGCTAGGGCCAAGTGGTTTGGAGTGCAGGAGGGGTACCGAGCTGAGGCCAGAGGTTGGGGTGTGGGATGGGGTACGGGCTCCAGGGTCGGGCCAGAAATGAGGGGTCAGAGGTCAGTAGGTTGGAGGCAGTTTGGGGTGTGAGCTTCAGGAAGGAGTTTGTGTGCCGGATGGGCTCACGGCTGGGGCAGGAGGTTGGGGTTTGGGAGGGGGTCAAGGCTGCGGCAAGGGTGCGGGGGGGGGTGAGGGCTCTGGGTGGGTCTGGCCTGCAAGAGGGGACTAGGGCTGGGACTGAGGGGTTCAGAGTGCAGGAGGGTGGAGGGACACATGGGGCTTGGAGGGGGTGTGTGTGTGCAGGGCCACATGGGGGTGGCTGAATGGGGGCACAGACACATATGGGGGAGGAGGTGCAGGGACACATGGGGATTGGGTGTCTGAGTGGGGGTGGAGGGACACATCAGGACAGAGACAGATGGGCCTGACTGAATGGGAGAGGCTAGGGGTCAGCCAGGAGCTGCATGGGCAAAGCTCCCTAACACACACTTCCCCCCCCCCCCCCCCCAAAAACCGGTTTCATATTTTTCCCACTCACACCAACAACTCTCCAAGTTCACAGACAGGCTCCTTCCAACAATTACTTTCCTCTCCTTCAGGTCCTCCCTCAGCATTTGCACTATTTCTGAGGGGTGCAGACAACAGTTCTGAGGTGTAGTTTAAATGAATTATTACTCAGAGTTCTGTATTAATGTGTCTTGTAAGGAATCTATTTGTCAAAAAAAAATAATAATTCCTGAATCTTTTTTGTTGTCTGTATTGGCACAGACATAGTTGCTGACGGGTATTTAAATGACCAAAACAATGAAAACTGGTGTGATTATATTGTGTTATTTTTGACAAATAAAATATGCAGAATTTTAAAATATTGTGTGCAGAATTTTTAATTGTTTGGCACAGAATTCCCCCAGGAGTAATATATTTGACTAAACAGGATTATCACCTGCAGTCATTGTTTTGTAGACTTGATGTAGCACACGGTGCATTTTAATCTGTTGCAGGAGCCCAAACGGTATCATGACGAACAAAGAGATCATCTGGATTCATGGAAACTAGGGTTTAGGAAATTCTAATGTCTGCAAAGGTATGCTTCTGTTTATAAATACATCTCTGTGAAATTAAAAAGGTCTTTGTTTTTATTTGCTGTTTGCTCTACATCTCAAAACAAATGTAAATTGACTAAAAGTGCCACATGCATCTTGAGAGTTAACTCTCTTTAATAACATTTGATGCTAAAATACAGGAAGTTCTTTGGAATAGCAAAGTCAATTCAGATCCATGTAATAACCAAAGGCATAATCTGAAAGAAAGTACAATTGTTTGAGCAATACTATGTAAGTGTATCAAACTATCAAGTAGCATGTCAGAATGTTTTTGTTGCCATAAAGAGCTTTTAACTTGCTAGTACAGCGAGCAAGTGTCTACTTGTCTGTGTACAATACCGTATAGATTACATACACGATGTAGAAGGCAGGGTATAAACCTAAGTTTTTGATGGCCACTTTACTGAGGACTGGTATAAAAACACCCTTAATAATTCATTAATATCTCAAACATGTGTCAATAAAATCTTTGTACCATGCTACTATGTGATGTATGTATACTTGGGTATTTGTACAGCAAAATTATCACAGTGGGTTTTTTTTTTCATTTAAGACACATTGGTACTATTTTCATATCCAGTTCTCCATAAAGGCTGGCTTAACACCAGACCTCAAAGGAAGAGAAATAACTGATAAAATATATAAATCTCTTTTAAAAACCTAAAACAATATTTCAGAACTTAATTGAGTTGGCCCAAGGCCCAACCAAGGCAATAGTGAATCCCTGGCCAGTGACACATTTGAGGTCTGATAACTTGGGCTCTACCATGGCTAAAAACAAAAGCTACTTGTGGAAAGGGGAGAGGTTCTCACTTTCTAAATATTCCTAGCCCTAACAGCTCATGAGATACTAGACTTTAAACCTGCCTTGGTCCAGGACTGATCATCACAGATGAATGTAGATATGATGGGAAATACCAAATGTCGAGGGATAGAAAATTAAATAACATGACAGTTGTTTTTCTATTTTCTTCATAGAGTTGACAGATGGTTGAAAATGCTTAGAGCATTAGTAGTAGCCCTAGCAGAGATGGATGACTAGGCATGATAAATACAATTCATCACAAGGCTTGGTCTATTTTGAGCTGCAGTTTCACTGGTATAGAAATACAGGGAATGAAGGGAGTAATGCTGATGTTGCTTAAGAGAGAGTTCTTGAGAATCTGTGGGGTCTGCTTTAGATCCAAACACAGATCTTTTTCTTTTCGACATTGCCCTGCCAAGCTGTTGTTGCTGAAACAAGATTAGGTAACTGCTCAAAACCGCTATACAAATACAAAGCCAGCGAATAAGGCTAACGTGCTAATTGAGAAGTTATTAGCAGGTGAGTAGCCAACATCGGGCTATATGGGGGACAGATAATTTTCAGATAAAGGTAATTCAGATAACTGTACTTGTACATATATAAACTGTATTTAAATTAAATGTATTTAAGGGGATGTAATTTTTTGTATAGGTGCCAGTTTGACTGTCTTGGAAAGTGAAGCCCATTTTAGGTACCAAACAGGTAGAGTTAAAGATTATGCCAGAGAGAAGCTGGAAAAGTCAGCACATGAAGAATTGATGGGAGTGATTTATTCCCCCAATGGGAAATAACAGAAGTATTATGGCTTGGATAGTATGTGAGTGTGGACAGATAACGAACTGCCTAAAGGGCACCGTATTTTCTCACTGAGTGTGACATAGTAAGGTACCACATAAACAATACATGAAGTTTAATAACTACATAAAGGCTGCATTCACTCCTTGGTCTTTGTGCAAACCTCCCTTTGACATCAATGGAAAGTCTGTTGTGGACTGTAGGGAGAATATAGAGTCCTGAATTGATAGTCCAGCCCCAGACTGCAGTTAAAAATGACATCTCTCTCCTCTGAATTAGGTTGATAGCCTTTCTTCTACAGGCAGGTCTTGAACTGAATAATATGCTTCTACCTCAACTAACTTATTTTTTTTTACATTAATTTACCTTGTTTCCTTTTCTAGATAAGTATATATTTATATAAGCATCTAAAAATAGGGTCTTATAACAGAAAGCTTTGGGCAGCCTTAATTATTGGCATCACTACCAGTACTGCCTCTAATTCTGAGCAGAGACAGCTCCACATTTTGGACACGTTTATCTGGATCCAGATCAGAACTTCATAGATTGAGTGCCGACCTCTATAACTGGCCAAGTCAAAATCCCAGATCCAGACACCCTCAAACTTGGGATCGTGGTAAAACTGTGATCGCTCTGGCACAGTCCAGGCACAATCACAGTCATTTCCCAATGCTATGGGGGTCACTGAAAGCAAGCATCACTGTACTGTACTGATATACAAGCATCCGCGTTACCCACACCAGCAATACGCAGCTTGTTAAAAGTAAACTAAGTAGCGAGCGTCTTGCTTAAGTGAAACCTTTTGTTCCAATAAAATTATATATACCAGAAATAGTTAAGTGTAGGGGGTTACTTTGTTTACCACTGCCGACAATTACAGGCATAACAAGCAGACTACAAAATGACGTCTGGACTACCAGATCAGTGCTGGGTACACAGAATGCTAAAAATGGAACTAGTGAGGTGACATTTGGGTAGCAGTTAAACACTCATGTAATTTTCCACCTGCATCACTCATTGACACCCATTAAGTCCCATTGCTGGGTTTCTTTCTTTTTCAGTTTAATGGCATGTTGTAAAAAGTACAACATAAGCTTAGGCCCTAGGACCTAGCACAATTTGATTCTCTGCTAAGTGCTACTTTACCCAAACAAGACAATCAATCCTTTGCGACTGCCCTCATCTCTCTCAGTTCGACAGCGAGCAAGACGCCAGGTAAGATTTTAAAAACAGTTCATTTCCCTGTCTGGTATTTCAGCACCGACACATTTTAAGTTCCATATACACAGCAGCAAATCACAGACAAATACCATAGCTGTGGTATCAGCAAAGACCAAATCTTTTATTTAATGCTTAAGAAATTAGAACTGGGGAAGACGAGTATTGGCAATCAGCTAAACGTCGCTTCAGCAATTGTTCCACCGCAGCATGCCTAGTGGGGTGTATGTGGTGGATGAGAGAGAGAGAGAGAGAGAGACTGTAGTAATACTTATAAAGGGGAGTATCACTATTTAGTTTATCTTCTACACCCAGAATCTTTAGTCCCATTTCCCCATAAGTTCACTGACCTCTCTAGTGAGTTCAAAGTTTCCTAGGGATACAGGCCCCACCTACACCCAACTCTCCCCAGACTCAGTAACTTTTTCCCAAGGTGATTGCCTTTCCTCCTACCCCTTTCTGGGGCTGCTTTCCCCCCTTGGCATTCCTTCAGCCTGCCTCCCAAGCATCTTGTGTGTTACTGCCTCCTCCCTGGCTGATCTTGACCCCGACACCTCCTGTTCTCAGCAGCCTCTGAGATGAGTGGTTACTTGGAGTCAGCTGCTTGGGTTTTTTTACTGTCTCCCTCCCCAACCATGTGGCAGGTCACACTGCCACACATGTAGTTAATGTAATATATTATTCATAGCACTTTATTTGAAATGTTTTTGAATTTTATATACTAATGTTTCTATTTTATTTATTTCAGTTTAATGGATGGTTTCTTTGATTTTTCATTTCATTTTATACAAAAGGTTCAACAAATGTAGGGTCAGCAGGCACCAAGCACTCCCACTCACCCCAAGCCTGACCCTGGAGTTCCCATCACAGGCTGCCTGACCCCGTCTCTCTCCTGCGTGCACCAATCTGCTCTCTGCAGAGGGCTGAAAGTGTGCGGCCCCTGGTCAGGAGAAACAGATCGGCATGCTCCTTGGGCTGATGGGCAGCAGACAGGAGAAAGCAGTCAGTCTATCCCCTCTGGATAGCAGCCAAGGTGGTCCCAATCAGACATGTAATAACAAGGGCAACAGTGAATCAGGCCTCTTTCACGCCTGAAAACTTCCCCATGGCCAGTTACGACCTGTAGAGGTCATTCTCCCCTTCACCTGGCGAGAGGAGGGAGGAGCTTTTGCACCTCGTGCAAGAGTTTCAAGTCCTTGTGTTCACAGTGTGTAAGATACAGCTCAGTACAAACTTGCAGTGCTGCAAGTGGCTACAGCTCCACTGAAGTCAGCGAGCTTAGAGACGAGCTGAATTGGGCCCATTACAATTTACGAGGATTGTATTTGCTTTAAACATGAAAATTCATTGACAAACACGGCGGGGAGCCCATTCTGTTTATGCTTAACTAGTTCTCTAGCTACTACTGTGCAGGTAGTTTCAGAAGAGATTCCCTACCTTTTTTAAAAAAGGTCATATTTGTTTGAAACAATTCAAGTTTAATTTTTCTGCAGATGTTTTGTATTGACAAACACTGAAATCTCTACAACATACACAATGTAATTGTGAAAATACCAAATTAGTTCTTACATATACTGATAAATACATTTGCTCCAGAATACCAAAGAGTTTCTTTAAAAATTTTACTTCAGAAAAGCACATTTTTGCAGATTTATCTAAAACTCCATATAGTTCTGAACAAAAATAAGATGCCTGACCACTCAAAACAGGATAAGACAGTCTTGTGCAAATAGACATATCACATTCTAGGCATTCTAAAAAAAGTATGACTGGTTAAATACTTGTTCTTAAGATTAACCCAGAAACTTTTCCAATTCTGAACATTTCCCCATTTTTGATCCTCACATTTAAAGGAAATCGAGACAGTAACATAGTCAAATTTTACTGTATAATCATTGGTTTGTTTTAGGAAAGGCACAGTGATGAATTAGAAAATGTTTACTGTGGGGAAAGAATCTTTTAGCAAACTTTGTATGTTCCCTTTATAGGAACAACAAAAACAAAACAAACATTTGGCATCTACAATTTCTACTTTCTGGAAGTTTAAGTCAACAGAAATCAGAAACAAAGATTAATCTTCCTTAACAGAGCCAAATAACCCCCAACAAATCCTAAAAAGGTTAGTTTACACCTAATATCATTGTCATTAGCTGGATCACACTAGTGCTTGGAAGCATTACTTTAGTTTAAGGGGTCAACATAAACTTGGACTTTTGGAAAATGAGTAATTGCAAAAATATCCACTTTCTGAGATCCAGCTTTAATAAGCATGTCCTGCATTCAAAAAAGTCCTTTAATAAAATTATAATTTTTCTGTTCCCCTGTTCATGTTTATAAGAATCTATTCAACAAGGGAGAAATCCCTAATCCTGAAGGCCCTAATCCTTCAATGAGAGATGCATAGATGAACCACTGCACCTGCACAGAGCCCCCACAGAAAGTCAGTGCAGGATCAGTGCAAGACTGGGGCATTACTGATTGACTGGACACATCATTTCTATCACGTGCACAAGCTAAACAAATTTTAAAAATATTTTCTTTAAGTGATAGTTATCTTTCATGTTACTTGCAGCCTTCGATCGATTATCTTCAATTGACTGTATCCCTTTATAGATACTTTGCACTGATAGCATAAATAATGGTGTTAACTTGTTTTAGGGTTAATCTTTGAAAACAGTAGAAGTTAAGTGTGATCAGACCAACTGACACCTGCTGAAATTTCTTGTGCATTTATATAAAACATATTGGGCAATGTTGGACAAACAACACATTAAAAGTTACTTAGGGCACGTATGTGTTCTCTTTTTATAATGTGCATATAAACACAGGTGTGCCCTTATTTTCCTGTCACTTTACAGAAATCCCATTAGTCTCTTTTGAAAGAAGTCCTTTGTTTAAATGTCATATACACAGCTTATATTTTAAAATGCCAACAAAATAAACTTAAAGGCCAAACATTTATTTTTTCCCTCATACAAGTTTTAGAATATGGAGCTAAAAGGCTTGCTAGTTTGTTATTTATATCCCTTATTGCTCAGGGAACCTTCCTAGGTGATTTAGCAATTGCTTTGCAAGTTAGATTATTAGATATTATTCTGCAAAGTATGGCTGTGTGACAGGTCTAGTTTCTCCAGCATGCACAACTACTTACAATAGACGTTTTATTATACATCACATTGGTTGCAATATAGGGTCTCGTGATTTTAAGGCACATTCCATAGAACAGGCCAAATTCTGCACTGACATATTCTTGGTGTAACTCCTTTGACTTTAATCGGGTTTCATGGGATGTACTTCAATGCTAAATTTGGTCTCTTATGTCCAATTTCTTTTAAAGAGTATTTATGCAAGTACCTGTAGTGCTTGATTTCTCTAAGTCAAGGTCAGCCCAGTTTAGAAACAAAGAATAAAACCACATGGATATCTTCCGGGAGGCACACAAGTATGTGGGTGCAGTACAGGGGATAGAGCCAAAGTCCATCCAAGTCAGTGGAAAATCTCATTTACTCCAACAGGCTTTGGGGGAATACAAACAAGTATGTACAAACTTTGAACATGAGATGACACTTTTTCACTAACCAGATAAAGAAACAATGTGTACAGGGAGAACTACTCCCAAACTCTCTTATTAACATGACAACATCCCACCAATGATTCCATTATTCCTTGTTAGTACCATCCAATAGATGAGGATGTCTTTTATTAGCGAGAAAAGGTTTCCAATAAATGGTATGCCAAAGCTTTCACACAAAAATCACACTGATTATCAATTATTCACTCACTGAGTGGCTTTCATTCTATTGCCTGTACAACACTCTGTGTACAAAATGAAACTGTACAATCTTTGTACATGAACTTCCTTCTTACTTCCTAGGTTCTTTGTAACTACCCTCCTCAGTTTGTGTCTTCGTTCTTCTAGGAAAAGATGGCCAGAAGGCTGAAACCATTGGAATTAGAAAGAACAAAGAAATCCATTTGGAGAAGCTGTGATTAATGTTTCTGTGTTCTTATATGCAGTGGTGTGCAGCACGTCAATACTGAATTCTGACTGAACATGCTAACATGCTTAAAGAGCCACCAGTCAAAACTGGTTCCCTCTCATGAGAAGCTGTTCCTTACCATTAGAGAACCTATATCTCTAATGCAATATCATTCGTTTTTGTTAAGGTTCTATGCACATCTTTGCAGCAGCCTCACTGGTACACAAAATGAGCTACTGTACGTAGAGTGGGAAGCAAGCATGCAAAAGGAATCACGTACAGGACGTAGCAGAATGATGGCTGAGAATTCAGCAGTTGCATTTCTTAATGAGAACTAACCATCAACTGTGAAATGCTGAGTGGTTTTCTTACACTGTGACCATTGTTTTGAATGACATCAGGGTCCTTTGCGGGCATTAAAATCCCTGGGGGTGGGGTGGGGGGAGAAAAGGAAATATTGGTCTTTCCCATGAGCAGTTAAAACTAAACAGATGTTTCTGTCATAATGGAGTCACTGTAAAGCTCGAGTATACTGGTATGCTCTACGCCTTGCTCTGAGCATTGTCACATTCTGGCTCTGTCATGCCACCAGAAGAAGACGAAGCCAGAGGTGAGGGTCCCCAGCGACCTGTTGCTGTGCCTGGACAATACATCTTAGGGAATCAATATTTAGAGCAGCCTAGCAGATCTTAATTGCCACAACTGAGCATAAGGGAAAGGTGAATCCATTTTACAAATGCGCTAGTGTATCTTGGTCAGAGACGATCCAGGCTTTAAAGTTCAACTACCTTGAATTGTACCAGTGTAAGGCACAATCTGGCAAATTAACTAACACCAATGATAGGGGCATCAAATGCCTTACTCAACACGCTCCTAGAAGTAGTTACAACATATTCACCCTTGAGAGAATCAGGGAGGTGGAGTTAGACAATCCCCTCCATTATGACAAGCCAGAATACGGAAAGAGGTGAAGAGCTGAGAGCTTACTTTATAGCAGTTTATTCATTTAACTTAGCCTCTTTAATTCTATTGATGAATTCTCCAGGGGCAGCTTACAGTTTTCACAAATGTATTCACTAATCAAAACTAGGCACTAACCAATTTCTACAGACAATTCTTGGCCATAGATTGTTCACCAGCCATTCATTGTTAGTATCTGAAATAGGAAATTCAAGTCCTGTTGGATCAGTTTGAATGGACACAAATCACAGTATTGTCCTGTCTAGATAAGCTTAACTCATAGCACCTTGAAGCAGGAGAGAATTGGATGAAGAATTAAAAGCAGGGATTCCCCTACCTGAACCCAGACTCGAAGTTAAGAATTATAGTAAATGATGGGTTTGTATTTTCAACGTAAGTACTCTAAATCTTGGAAAGAATTGAAAGGGTTAGGAACTGAATATAATTTCCAGTGTTATCTTATTAAGCAGAAGTTGGCTGGCCTGATTTAATTTATTCACTGAGCAGCCTTTCATTTCCAGACACTTACACAAAGACAACCTTAAAGTCTCTGCATGGGAATAATATGGCCCTAATTTAAAACAAAACACACGATTTAAAAAAATTGTGCCAACATGGAACATTTTTTACAATGGCGAAGGAATAGGAAGAGTCCTAATTGGTAAACTGCATTATTATTTTCTAGTTCCTCCCACATACCATGGAGAAACCTCTATAAGCCATTCAACTATCATTAATTCATGGGGGGTTGGGGGTGGGGGGAGAGACAAAGTAGGACCTACATTATATTGGAGAGACCACAACACAATACAGAAACTGTTCTGCAAAACCCCTGCCATGAAAAATGGCCTCTGGACTGTTGAAGATTCCTAACTCCTCTGGTACTGACCATTCTACATACAGCATGTCCCTCTTACTCTATTTATTTTAATGGCCAGCCCAATAAAGACTCCTGCCACAGCAGAAGAAGGGCTTACGGGATTAAATTATTTGAAGCTGGATTTTTGGTACGATTTTCAATTTCCTGGTGAGAAATCTTAGAACTGATGGAGTTGTGATTTCCTAATATTCAGTGTGAAAGTGAAAGAGGTTAGTGTTATCAATGTGCGCTGAAAACTGGGTACCTCTACCCAGAAGTTAATCACCTGTATTTGAATCATTAGAGCACAGGTCTGGGACCAAGATCTCTGGAGTTCTAGTTCCAGTTTCCGCTAACAACTTGCAGTTTGCCCTAGTGTGAGTCATTTAACCTGTCAGTGTCTCAGATAGCCTAACAACAATAAGACGATAATATTATTATCCCACCACTCTGGGGCTGTTTTATTAGCTAACTTGTACAGTCCTTGTGAACTGCTACATAGTGTTATTATTTTCTAGATGTTTGTTTAGGAGCTTTCACATTTATTGGCCTAATAACATAAACTGACCTAAAATATATGGAACACTATTGCAAGAAACATAACAAAAGGAAATTTTCAGTGAAAGAAGAGTATGATCAGATGAGTTTCCAAACTTGTGATGTAGTTAAAGTTTTGCCAAAGTGATTCCTGGATATCAGGATTCACATTTCTTGGAGTGCATCCCACTGCAAGCAATGGGACTGCCGGTAAATAGCAGTTATCAGCCAGACAGGTGGTAAAGCCCTTGTGATGAAGTCTATAAATCCTTGTTTTGGTTTGAATGAGATGTTTTTTCCCTAATGCCAACCACTAAGACTTCAAACTAGAGCCGGTCAAAAATGTGGGGGTGGACGGAGGTCCAGAAGAAATGTAGTGGAAATTGTCTCCTTTTGTTCCATGAAAATGTTGCATTTTTCTGACCAGCTCTACTACAAACCCCATCTACAGTTAGCATTGGCAATACTGGTGTCCAGAACCAAGGAAGTGTCAGCGCATCAAAATATTGAGCCTATATGGTGGAGAAAATCAGAGGTAACTCCACTAGTATAACCCTAAAACAGCTACTGACTACCATCCAAAATATATCGGCACAGATTGGCAAAGAAAGCTGCTGGCAAAGGCAGCTCTCTCTCAGTAGGACCAAGGTAGTGTATCTATAGCTACACAGAAATCACAGCTTTATCTGGGCCCTAGCTTTTTCTTTGGGAATGTTTTAAGCAGGGCCGGCTCTAGGATTTTTGCCGCCCCAAGCAAAAACAATTTTGGCCGCCCCCCCTCGTTTTTTTCTTACCCCACCTCAACTCCGCCCCTTCCCCAAATCCCCAGCCCTGCCTCCTCCCCCCAGGCTCTCAAGCCTAGGAGGGAGGAGGAGAAGCGGCGCGCGTGCCGCGGCCACTTGGAGTCTCCCCCTCCCTCCCAGGCTCTCAAACCTGGGAGGGAGGGAGGGAGGGTGAGCAGCGGCGCGCGAATCAGCTGTTTCGCGCGCCGTGGCTGCTCAGGATCTCCCCCTCCCAGGTTTGAGAGCCTGGGAGGGAGGGCGAGCAGCGGCGCGCGAATCAGCTGTTTCGCGCGCCGTGGCCGCTCGGGATCTCCCCCTCCCTCCCTCCCTCCCAGGTTTGAGAGCCTGGGAGGGAGGGCGAGCAGCGGCCTGCGAATCAGCTGTTTCGCGTGCCACGGCGCGCGAGCGGCAGCAGCGGAGGTTAGCTAGGGCGGCCGGGGCACATTTAGGGCCCCTGCCGCCCCTAAAAATGTGCCGCCCCAAGCACCAGCTTGTTTTGCTGGTGCCTAGAGCCGGCCCGGGTTTTAAGTAAGGCCACCCTCTGTGCTAGAAAAATAACCACGTTTAGAGACATTTGAGGCTAAACTATATTATAATAGGATTTCTTCTTTCTAGGGTGGCCAGGAAATCCTTTGTAAATTAGGGAACAGGCTTTTGGCCAATGTCAAGCCTTAGGATGTCTTCTATCCACTCCATAGTGGGAAGAAACAGTCCTGTTGTAAGGTGGGTAGGCCACAGCCATGTCTGACAAACGTGTTTCAACTGTTACTTTTCTAAGGTAGATGGTCCCTAAAGCAGAACTATTAACAACAATCCATTCACATTTCTTATGTTTTGGGGTATTCTGCATTACAAAAATGATTGGTCAAATAAAGTGATTTTTCCCATGGCTCAAGGCCAAACGTAGGATAAAGTGATAGTGCAGAATCGCCTGAAGAATCAAACGGGACTAAGAAGATCATGCAGTTGTGCATTTGTTAGCAGTTAATACAGTGATTTTAGTAAGTGGTTTGGAGGGAAAGGTTCAAAAGTGCCTAAGGAAGTTAGGAGCCCAAATCCTATTGGTACTTTGGCTCCTAACTCCCTTGGGCAGTTATGAAACTCCCAGTCTACGTTTTTGGTCTTGATCCTGCAACTGCCTTCACACTGGCACACTGCTGTGGCCCAAGTTAATGGCTGGGTACAGGGGCCCACCGATACAGTGCCAGTTGTAGGATCAGGGCCTTAAAGTTTTTCTAAATAACTTAAATGAGATCCAAACCTCAAGAGAAGCTTCCAAACAGAAATTCTGAACAAGTAATTTCCTTATGATTTCATCATATGCACAAATATTCATGAACAACCAGGTCTTAACACTAAAAAGTAAATATGATTTACCATTCTCATTCTGTTCTTCTGGGAAAGTTTGTTTTACAATGTAGTGTTACTTGTGACATTCTTAAATGACCTGCACAACCCTGGGTAAGGATAAATAAAAGGGAGAAGTAGCATTTACATGTTCATACGTCAGAAGCAAGTTGTGTTGTAAATATCCCATAGTTCATACAAGGCCCATTGTTTTTAAACCAGACATGCACCACAAACAGACTGACTGCGGTAACAACAGTTGTTAACAGCTGATTCAGACAAAAAGTATTCAAAAGACAACTCTGAGTCAAAAGACTTACTGCCACACAAACAGTAAGTGCCTGATTTTCCATATGAATGAAGGACAAACAGGCAACATGATTAAAAGAGTCACTGGAATATGTTCAGGAATGCTGGTTTTACAATGACTTATAAATGTATACTAAAATACAACTATACATCACTTTGAAAAAAGGAAAACAGTATCACATTGTTTGCCCAATCTCTCTGACTCTGTGTTTTTCTGCTCATTTGATAATCAGGGGTACATTGAGGGTGAAAGCCTGGGCCTCGCTGAAATCAGTGGCAAAACTCCCATTGATTCTAATGGGATAAGGATTTTACCCAACCATTTCATTAGCTAATAAGTTTCTCTAAATTGCCTGGGTAACAGATAATTCACACTTTTATGTTTCCAGCAATATCAACTGAAATGTAAGACTTAGCACATAAATAGTATCTGCCATCTGAGGGTCTCAAAGCATTCAACTGATTAAGCCTCAAAACAGAACGGGGAAGATGGTCTGATAATAATTATCACCATTTGACACATAGGGAAACTGAGGCACAAAGCGGCTATGTGACTTGTCCGAAGACACACAGTGAGTCAGCGTGGGACTAAAACCCAGGTACTCCTCCTTCCCAGTCATATGCTCTAACTACTGGATAACACTACAACGTTAGGCCAATTTTAATACAGATTTTGTCTTTTTCCAAATGGTGTGCAATCAACAAACATATGCAACATAACCTGTTGTTATTCTCAGGATACGTGGGGTCAGACTTTCAAAAATTCCTATTTATGTATAGGCAAGGTTTTGTAAGTAAGGGCTACTATAGTTTTACATAAAACACACTCATTGTGTGGCAATTATTAGAACAGTTACTGGCCAACCAAATTATAAAGCAGGTAGAAAGTTTTCCTCAACAATTTAACTTAACTTTTCTTACGTGCATCATCTACATAAAGCAATTTGACATACCAGTACACTGTACCTAATAAACAGGCTTTCAAGAAAACTCACATAGTTCAAGTCTCCTTAGCAAGGGTTCTGACAAACATGCACCTGTCTAAAAAGAATTATTTATACCCCCTTGGCAGTTAAATAAAATACAACGCTTTAAAAAGTATTAATGCAATTTCTTCCAACTCAAATGTATTTCTGAGTGTCAGCTACTGAGCTCGAGTTCAGCGTACACAGAGCAAAATATTTTGAAATTTCTGAAAAACAAAAACGAAATGGAAAGTATTTTCACAAATCTTTTTCTCCTCATCAGACAGCTGCAATATCAAAGCAAACACTAAAAAGGCAACAAAACAATTTTAGGTGGCTACTGATTAGGAAATCTAAAAGGGAGTTTAGTGGGGCAGAAGCAAACGGACGGACTGTATTTTCACATAGCAGTGTGCATGGGAGGAGTCTGTAGTGTTCATGTGTGATTAGCTAGGGGAAAATCAATGGTGTGTAATGACATGTATAGTCTTCATCTGCAGAAAGATCTAAGGCCAAACTGAAGTTTATATAAGAATGGAGAGCAATGTTTTTCCAGTAACCACAAATGTGTCCTTTATGGAGATTTGACAAGAAATGTGAGAATCAACCCATACTTCTAATAAAGGGAGCCACTCTGTGCCATTCTACTAAATGTGGTATCCAGATTTATCCGAAGAGGTATTCTACGGGCAAGAGCCTACTTCAGTACAAATTGTACATGTGTTTTCTTATTGAGTCACAAGATCATGTGTTTTCAGCCAGTTTAGAAATTGACAGCATCAGGATCCTGTCCTGCAAAAGGTTAGTAGAGGCAGACTCTTATGCTGTGCAGAGATCCATTGACTGTATCTCTGAGCACCTGCCAAATATCAGTGGCACCACTTAGGTGTAAGAGTCCATCAGCTCTTTGCAGGATCAGGAAGAAAGACTGTCCTATCCTGTTCTGTAATCAAAGACTAAATCTACTGGTACCAATCTGCAGGGCAAGGATTGTCTCCTACACTGACTCTGTACAGCAGGTCACTACTGCAAAACAAATAAATTAATGCTATGAAAAGTTGCTAAAAACGCAAGAGGTCACATTGGACCTATTTAAGTAAAGTTTTCTGTACCCCTGGGCTGACCTGGCAGAGAAAATACAGGGTGGGATTTTTCATTGGGCTACAATGCTGAGCACTTTTGAAAATCTCACCCATAATGTCTATGCTGGTTGCAGTTCACTGAAAATTCATTCATCAAAAGCTAGAGATGGGCCAGAAGCTTTGCATCCAGGGCTTTGGTTCAGCATTATACAAAGAATGGTCAGCATTAATTTGGTTCCAGAGCCCTGATAAGATTCCAGACCCTCTTAAAGTTTGGGGTGTTGAGTTATAGGATTTTATTATGGGTCCCCTTCTAGAGTGTATGTAGAAATGTATTTCTAGAGTGAGAACAGTGCTCATTTATGGTGCTATGCAACCACAATGGTCTGGAGATATCAATACTATTGTAAGGTAACTTGAAAAATAAGTGATTCATGCAGAAATAAATTGGAAAGACACTTGAGTGGATTTCCATGGTTTCAGAATTCGTAATAAAGGCCTAGTTATTACTACTGCGCGATGAAGCTTCACCCAACCTCTTTTTTTCTAAGCGACATTCATTCCCTCGGAGTGGGATGATGGTTAGCTTCTAAGATGTGGACTCAGTTTAGCAGCACTGACATGTTGCATTTTATAGAATCACTTTCAACCTTACCAAAAGGACAAAGAAGATAACCCTACAAAGAGAATTTTCGTAACAGAAACTCCAGGCTTCTGGACAGTGTTGCCCACTGATTTGCCACTGGCTTGGAAACTGCTATTACTATGTTTCCTAAAATCATTGAAATTCTGATTATATTTCAGACAAGCTCTTTGTATCCACTTGCCTCTTAATGTGTTAACTTACTTCACTGTAAAGCCAAAGGGCCAAATTCAGCCCCCATAAACCTCCCCATTGTGGGGGCATCATTGGATGTGCACCTGATGGTGCTATACAGCTGATTCACTGAATGATATTGCCAAAACAAGCACTTTGGCTTATACATCTTAGAATAAAAGATAATGGGCTTGGAGAGAGGAGGCGGACTAGCAGTAGTAGAGCTTCAGAGATGAAGAAAATTAGATAGAGGCCAGGAAGAAATGATTTGATGTCAATAATCTAGTTGTTAAAGTGACAAGTTAAATTAAGAAGTCACATTAAAGAGTAGGATATTCGCCTATAAGCAATTCAGGCACAGTTTCTTTATGACTCCCTGCCAAAATTAATAACAGAA
This sequence comes from Emys orbicularis, assembly GCF_028017835.1. Taxonomy (NCBI): domain Eukaryota; kingdom Metazoa; phylum Chordata; order Testudines; family Emydidae; genus Emys; species Emys orbicularis. Next base: position 103,710,727 of record NC_088686.1, read on the forward strand.
GCAAGATTAAATCATCACTACTTACAGCTAACACATTATGAAGTCAATTCTAACCAAATTCTCACTGGGACATTGTAGGGGAATTATATGACTTGATATTGTTCTTATGCAGATATGAAGGAATTTCAGAAGATATTGGTCCTAGCACTCTTTTACCAGCAAGCCTAATTTGGAGACCTGTCGAACAGGTTATTTGGGAAGGCAGATACCTTTGAAAATATTTACAAAATGCATTTTTATTGTGCAAGGCACGATCTACTTTCTTGGGATCTATGCAATCCCACATATTGTGCTTTGTTTAGGTAGAATCTGTATGCTTAACAAGATGGCAAGAATGAAAGATTTGGGGGGAGAGGAGTTAGAACCTAAAAATATTCATATGTAGTAGTGTCTTTCATCCAGAAATGTCCCACACATTTCACAAAATAGCTATGTCACCACTGAAATGTGGCCACATCTGGGGCAAAAGATGGCAGCCGGGTGCCTGAACAGAACACAGCATCTTGCTTTACAATCCTCAGGCAAGGGTAAGGACACCAGAGTGAACTCCTACAAAAAATGCCATGGGATTTTAGTGAGATTTGGGCAGCTCATTCCTGTAGACTCCTTTGAAAATCCTAATCACAAAGGTTGGGGTGATACTCATAGCTGGTGTTTCTTGCTGAGTCAGTTGTCTCAGAATTTTTGTTATGTTTTCTATTCTCTTTGTTGATGTGGGGGTGCTCTGGGTGATGAAGACCCTTCTCTATACAAGCTATTCATCTTCTAGTGACTACTGTAAAGAATTTCCCTTTGCAGTTACTTAGCTAGCACTGTTTTATGGTACTGTGAAGTAACATTAGGAAGACTGGAGGCAAGATTCTTTCCAATGTAACTTACAGGCCATTTTCTCATCCAATTAAAAGAAAATGGACTAAGACATTCTGTTCTTTTGAGTGGATTTTGCAAGTAGATAGAAGTACATGGCAATGCTACATGCCATTTTCTAGGCATATAATTATCATTGGAGATGGCCAGAATCAAACCTCCAGATTCCAACACCTTCTACAGCTTGGAAATCCAAACCAAATCCAAATTCAACAAATTGTATATCTTTGCAATGGGCTGAACCGAAACTCTAGCTAGTACTAGAAGCACTGCGTAAGCGTCGGAGTTGTCATATAGTAACACGAATGCCATTTGTTTGTTAAAATTCAAAATCAGATAATGGACAGGGGCTGAGAGAGTGCCTCAGGTCTGGTGCAATAACTCAACAGTTGACAGAGAGGAGACCACACCTGTCTGCTGGGGTCTCATACTAGCAAAGTGCTGAATAATGAAAACTGCAAATCCTGGTTGATTACCATTTTTATCATTCATTGTAGGAACTCACTGCTCTTTTATCTCAGATCAGGAGATCTCTTTCTTTCTTATTTTATACTACAGGAAGAAAATATTTCTTTTGTGAAAAGATTGAAGATGAAGGGCAGTCTCTGCCATTGTTTAGAACACATTCAATAGGTTGGGCCAGGGGTGAACCCCTCATCAAAGCCAGGAGGCTTCTCTCCATTGACTTCAATGGGATTTGAAATGGGTTTATTCCCTCTAAAACAAATGTTCATATAAAACTGTAAATTAAGCAATAACAATCCAACTGCAAGCACATTTGTCCACTGGAATTTCCTTGTCCCTATATCTGTAATGAGACCTGGAGGCAGAGGCACAGAATAAAACGTATTTCTCTTATTAGTTGAAATCATACAGTCCAAATGGCACAACCTGTCCTGATGGCCTGTCCCCTACAGTCACACAGGGACTGGAAGCTATGAGACAAGCAGATCTGATCTCATTTTCTCATTATATAATCTTTGGTTATATAACGTAGATATTCTATTAAGTATAAAAAAAGGGTTTTTTAATAAGCACAATATAAAATGTTACTCCAATATTTAAAGCTCTTCTGATAAACTGTTATGTGTTAGTTTGGGGTAATACTATTGTATGGGAAAACAGAAGTAAGACTCAGGATCTCCATTATTTTTAAATGGGGTTTTACGCAATTCTCATAGTTGAAGTCTTTCCTTGATGACTTTTGAGACGTTTACAATGCAAGAAAGCTGAGTGGAGAGCTTGTATTTTGAAATGATATTTGTTTATATATCCCAGACCTATCAGAAAAGATGAAACAAAAAAAAATCCTATTATAAGCAATTTGTATGTCCTGAATGAACCTAATTTGTCTGTAATGTACACTATATTTGCCTAGAAGAATTTAGCTCAGTAGCTGGCACTTTTACATTATAATGTAAAATAGATTTCAAGCACTTTTACAATGAGAAATAAATATGAAAATTGTTACTGTAGATTTGACAAAACTCAATATCCAAAATTTAAATCACAAAAGGCCAGACTAATTTAATATATTATTTCTACTACTTTCCTTAGTCATTCACACAACTGGCTTAAAATAATGATGCAGCTCTGTGAAGCGATCTTTATCCAAATATTTATATCACTTGACACAAAATATGTATCTGAATTGATATAGGGATATATAAGGATATAATTCCAAAGACCCAGCATGCCAAAATGCTGGCATTCAGATTCCCCCCCCCCTTTCTAGAATTCCAATAGGTTTTCATTTGAAACAGAACTTAAAAGCAAATAGATGTTAAAACATAAAAAAAATGACATCTTAGAATTCAAGTGGCTTGTGCAACATTATTTTGTGCTGTCTACTTCTCCTTTTTCTCCTACTATAATTAAAACTCATCCTGCTCCTCCACATAAATAATAGCAACAAATCAAGTTCAGTCCAATATAGGCCTTCCACCCTTAGACTTGGTTTTATATTACACGAGATCCTTGTCTGTCCAAAAAGTGCATCTTTTTTGGTGATCTTTTCTTCTGTGTCAGGTGATGTGAACTTCAAAGTATTCAACACAATCTTGAGGTCTGATTACAGCCTCTGAATACTACTTAAACATAAAAACAGACTTTTTTTTTTTTTAAAGATAGCTTTCATGGATTTAGAAAAGACTCACCACTGGGAATGGTGTTACTTGAGCCATGGGGTTCAGTACATCATGGCACCTCTCCATAACATAGCTAAGAATATCAGACAGGACTTTTATTTACAGAAACTTGATGCCACTTCCAGAAAAATATATAACAGATAAAACAATATTTCCTGAATGTCCTGAATGTTTAAAAGATTCCAATTATTTTCTCCCCAGCAATATGGTGGTCCTTCCAAAAATGAATTTTACCTGGCCTGGTTTGTATGAACCATAAATGATACCAGTGAGAATTTGGAATCATGTTGTTTTCCCTTGTGGCATACTGCTCAGCTGTGTAGAGACTCTACCACTCCTGTTTACTCACAAGCCAATTTGCTGTCAAAGCTGGAGAGGGCAATAGCAAAGGCTTGTAGTGCACACATTGGGTAGTTGTAGTCCATGGTGAATACATCCTCAGCCACACGGCCAAACTGCATCACTATATAGTCAGCTGTAATAAAAGTCATAAGTGTTAGTTTTGACTACAGCCCTATTAAATAAATGTGTGTTCAATACCAACCCATTGCCCCCCAAACCCTGTGATAGATGGATTGAATGCTATAACGTACTCAGAGAAGTAGTCATGACTTCAATGGGACTATTCATATGAGGACAATTTGAATGAGGACAAATTGCAGGAATAAAGTCCTTATGTGTGTTTTCCTTTAAAATTTTAGCCAGGTAACCAATGGGTTTAAAAAAAAAAAAAAAGTCAGGCTACTATTCCCTTGCATTCATAAGCATGAAATTCACCTCTATGTAGAAGGCCAGCACAAGACTTATGCATAGATCTTGGGTTGACCCTCTGCACAGGGGAGAATTTCACTCATACCAGACAAGATCTAATTCTGCTCCCATTGATTTCAACAGAAGCAAGGTCAGGCAGGCAGAGGATTGGGAGAAAGAGTGAGAGAGGGGGTGAGTACGGGTGTAACTGTGCTGCCTTTCTGCTACTGTGAACGTACACACTTGACCGAGAAACACTGCAAAGGTAATTGTGCAGTGTGAATTTCAGCGTCACTTAGAAGCCTTGGCAAATGTTTAAAATACCATATAGCTCTCAGAGGCTGGCACTACCAATTCCCACACATGATCTTCACAATGTTGATCTTACCAAGCCTTCAGCACCCTCACTGTCCTAGACAAGACACTGGTCCGATACATCTGCATCTTCCTTGTGTCATCTACACCTGTGAGTTATGAGAGTGCATAATGGGGCAGATTCTGGCCCCACTCACCAAGTGCACACAGAGGGCATAGAGGGGCCAGAAAAGAGCCACAAATGGTTGGAGTAGAATTTCCCCAGCAAAGGATTAATGCAGGCCCTTATGTAAAGGAGTGTGCTGGGGCAGACCAGGAAATAGCACAGTACTGACTGCTACAGGGAATCCTGGGTTGCTGCCCTGTCCATAGGTAGCCGGGAGGAGGCTGCTGTAAATTAGCATAGCCTGCAGTGCTGCTCAGTTTACACTGGGGGGGCCTAACCGGCCTCTGCAGCAGCCTAGAATCCAGAAAGTAGAAAGGTGGCATAAAGCAACTTTTACCCCTACACTGCATCTTCCACGCTGCACCTTTCAGGGAGCACAGCAAAAATCTGTCCCAGTAGGTGTAAAACACGATCTGATCTGAATTGTCAGGATAGAATCAGTGTTATAGTGTGTACAAAACAAGTGTTGTTTCTAATCAGTTTAGCTCGGTGATCTACACTTACGATCATTATCGTGAATAATTTGGAAGTTTTTCACAGAGGCCTGTGTGACTCGACCATGGAAATTTAAAACATAGGACTGGGTGTCATCATTCCAGACTGGAGTTTTGTTATGCAGCTCAATGACGCTCTCTGTATTTTTGTTCTGCCATCTTGCAAGAAGCGTTTCATGTTCCTGCATACATCACACACACAAACTTCAGGTTAGCACTCTCTAAGGGGAAAGGGGATTAACAACTTCAACCTTACCTCCTTAATTGTCACCCTTAACTTCAATTATCACAGTACAAATAAAAACAAAACAAAGGAATGTAAAGTATTTTAATTGGACTTGGGTATCCAAATCCTATAGGCACCTTTGAAAATCCTAGTCCGTAGCTGATCTCTGAAATGTATTAGTATTTATTATTTGTAACATGGTAGCGCCTAGGAGCCCCAGCCACAGACCAGGACCCAATTGTGCTAGGTGCTGTACAAACAGAACAAATCTCTAACATCCAACCCTTCAGAAGTAGAAACATTACCAATCTGGGGGAAAGAGGACATCCTTAAGTAATTTTAATTATTGAGACACATTGTGACTTACATTACGTGGTCGGATAGAAACTCTTTCATGGTCCATATTCATTCCTGGTATGACCACACTCATTTTGCGAGGTCCTTTAAATCCCAAGACATTTGTTTCCTAAAAATTTTTTAGAAAAAGTATTTGTAATGCTTCTTATTTTTAATCTTGGAAGTTAACTTCTTTAACACAGAGGATAAAGCAGTGTCATCAGCCCATTATGAATCCACTCAAAAACCATCTGAATTGCCCGCATTCATCAGCACTGTCAACCTCTCTATCTTAACGGTTCTGACAACAGGAAAAATGGAAATATAGTAGTCTGCCATAAAGCCCTCTGTGACAAAGCTTCTAGGACAGGCTGCTAGCTACATTAATGCAGATAAAAAATCATTAATTGTTGAAAACAGATATGAAATAACCAGAATGTCTGGGTACCACTAGTTATCACAATAAATTGCGGTTATAATTTCATAACCGCTAAATGCACACACACATTTTAATGAAGAGAGAGAGGAAACAAAGAAACCTAGCTTCCTTTCATTCCACAGCCAGTACAAAAGCAAAAGAGAAAGAGCTGCCAATGTTAGCATCTGTTAGTATTGGTTTGATTTGTAAAGTCTTCAAATATGGTAGGCTTGGAGATGAGAATGACAAAACAAACAAACATGGTATCACGAAGGCAGGTTTTCTTAGTTACAGAGGCGGAGGCGGTAGAGGAAAAAAAACATTGGTGCCAAGGTATGTCCATGCAAAATATTGTATTTCGTATTAAATGTAACTTTGCTATCTACTCAGGTTTTAACCGTGCCCGCCGCCATGGTAACCGAGAGTCTCTCAAAAGGTAAGTGCCAAAATCAAAATAGACCCATAGTCTGATTTCTCTTTTCAGTCCCTACTTGTCGTCAGAGCTATTATTCTCCCTCACCCTCTTCTGTCTTCAAGGGGCGATAACCTGCAAAGGTGGCATTCTCAAATCACTCCATGGGGGCCTATCTCTGTGCCCACTGAAGTCAGTGACATGCTTTACCATCAGTTCAACTACCCCAGGGAGACACCAGAACCTGTCAAGAGCCTCATCTACATTAGGACAGGTGCAGCTCAACCCGTGGGAATTTTCAAAAGTGACTCTTGAATTTGGAGGCCTCATTTTTGGGTACTCAACTGGAAACGCCTAGAAAGGGCCTGATTTTTCATACAGTGTTGAGGGTGAAAAAAAAAACAGAGCCCTTTATGATGTCTCAAGTTGGGCACCCAAAAATTAAGGCACCCCTCATTTATAGTCACTTTTGAAAATGTAGGCCTAAAATTCCCGCATGCAGATGAAGCCTTTGTCATACTTCAAATTTCTGAAATCACCCCAGTTATTTCAACAAACATTCCATTCTACCAATCCTGCAAAAGATTTTCAGCTATGCTGGATAAATCCCATTGGGTACAGAAGAGACAGATGGATTTTTATGTCTCTAGGACAGTAATTGAAAGCTTTCTGCTTATTTTACAAAATGCTTCTGTCAAGGTCTTTGACAGAGTAAAAAAAGGTCATCATTTCAGCTGGGAATTTCTATTTGATGCCTGTATAATAGTGAGACCCAAACTAATAGATTTGCCAACAGCATTCGCAAGCCAGAGCAAGCTTAGATAACACAGCAAGAGCCAACTTCTGTGAAGAAATTCGTGCCTAGGCTTATCTTCCACTAATTATTGACAATACTGGTTTTCAGTGTCTTGAGCATTTATTTTCAAGCTGGAGTTGAGCAATCCATTGAGACACCAATGTGGCTGGAGACTGCGAAAGCTGGAGTTAAACACTAATGCCGTATAACATTACTCACAACAAGAATACATTAGCCCCCTGAAACTTCAGTAACATATTCATCAGACTTTCTAGTAAAAACTAAAATTAATGCTTTTGCTAAATGAAAAGGGAACTGAAGGGAGGAAAGTACTGATTTCACACTGTAAATTATACCGTTGATGAGTAAATCACTAAAAGGCTTTATGAAAGTGTATATCAATGGATGTAATCATTTTGCCAACATCAAGCTGCAACATTAAAATTCAGTTCTGCATAAACATGGAATACATAAATAAAGCAAGTAGGGAAGGAAAAGGAGCTTAAATTAAGCGCAGAACTTTCCAACATATCATCATCCAAATAAAGTAAATTTTCCAGATCTCCTCCGTCATTCTCTTCCGCCCAATAATTTTGTAATAAATACATTTTTACTCCAGGGCTGTGACTAGTGCTATTTGGGGAAAATAGACCAAAATCTGATCTGACCCCACTGTAACTCCATTTACTGTAATACAGTCTTGATCTACACTGGTGCAAAGGAGCTCAAAAATAGATTCTGTGGACCAGATCCTCTGCTCCTGTAAATGGCAATAGCTCAATTGACTTTATTGAAGCTATAGTGAGTTAAATCAGTTGAAGAGCTGCTCCTGTGTGTTTAGGTGATGGATTATCTGCCATTTACCTGACCATTGTGTTGTTCCTGGGAATAGTATAATGGTGATTCATATAGTTAATCAATGGAGCGTAGAACTTTTCCATACTCTGCCTTTTAAAACACAGTGTAAATTTAGGCTAGTATGTGTTTTGTTACAATAATAGTTATAAAATCCTCGTACTATACACCCCAACTGCTCGCATGCAAATAGTTCTATAGGGAATACAGAAATTGGATCGATGATATCCACTGTCTTTCCTTGGTTTCATTCCCTTCCTATCTTAACTACATATACACACCAGTGCCTTTTTGTAGAACTTATTTACTGTTGAATCACACCCAAGGCCAAAACTCTCACTACATCAAAACATGCTAAGATATACTATCTACCTCACTGTGCAAGTGATTTAGAGCCTGAGCAACATCCACTGAAGTCAGTGGGAGTTTTTTCATTAACTACAATGGAAACGGGATCAGATATTTTTTATTATCTAAGCACCCAACTTACTGAGTCTGGAGCAAACTGAATTGTGTGCTATTCAGAACTTAACGGGGTAAGCGTTGAACATGGCAAACAGTCTTGCTGCTAAGCATACAGCCAGACCTCTGCATCTCACTAAAATCTTACTTCAGATACGTTTACAAAAGCACAGCTATTCTGAAATTGGCCTTTAGGTGCTGCTGAAGATTTATTAATCAACTATTCTGCTGTCACGATAAGATTCTCTGTGTTGAGAGTACAAACAATTACTTTGCCCTTCACTTACTTCAGCCATAGTGCTTGGAGCATAACACAGAGGGGAGCTCCACAATTAGGGATTTCAGTGCATTTATCTTACAATTAACAATGAAGTTATTGCCAGTCTTTCATTTTGTTTGGATAAATGAGGCATACTGGTCAGATTCAGTATGCTGGTTGTTGCTGGCAAAGCTTTCTCCAAAAGGGGACTTGATCAATATGAACTAAGAGGGAGTTGGGTTTCACATCTGACATCAGATGTTTGTTACAGTGAGTAGTTTTTACTCAAGGGAAACCCAAACCTGGAATTAAAAAGGTCACCTTAGGATAAAGTTGTTTTGAATACCATCTGTGTGGTACTTTACTGCACTGCATTTGTGCTGCAATCAGTACAAACAACCTTTACTTTAACAGGCAGTTTCATTAATCAAATCAAATCAAATCCAGATCACCTTTTGTGCTGTGGTCAGAGCGCATTTGCAAATCTAATAATTTTTCTTCTGAAATATTAAAAGATCAGTGGAACAAGTAATAATCTTAACTATGTAATTTTTTTTATATATACTTGTAAGTTTTAAACACACTGATCTAGTAATAGGCATAGAAGCAAACTCATTAATCTGTTTTATCCAAACTCACCCAACAGTGGGTATGATTCTGATCTCACTTACATTAGTTTTATGCATGTAGTCGCTAACTCCATTGACTACGGTGGGGTTTTTATCTGCAATGTCCAAATATCTGGTGATTCCATGCAAATGATACAATGCTTCAATTTGCATATTTTATAACTATATCTATAGCTATATATCACTTCATTTGCATATTTCTCTTTTTTAATACATATAAAAAGTTGTTTTTATTTTTTTACTCCTACTCCTGGCTAGCAGCAGCAGATCAGTTGCTCTGCTACAGGGAATGCCACATTACAAAAGTCAGTAAAAATAATTCACTAGACATGTAAGTGCCTCTATGTCAGTGAAACTGAAGTCTAAATATAAAGTGAAGTCAAATTCTTGAGTTTATGATTTTAAAGGTATTGTTTGCTGAAAATCTGAAGGGGCGGACGTGAAGCGCCCAGACACCAGAGTGAAGGGGTGGGTTAATGGGTGGGGGAAATGGTGTTGTGTCATCTGCACTAAGACAGAACCAACCCCACGCCCCAACAAAAAAAGCATGTTAATGTTGGTAATATCATTGACCCTATTGCCTGGAGTCATGCCCATGGAAGTGGAGGGGCCCCTCATTTTGGTTTTCATGTGCTGACAATCCTCCAGGTCATTCAGCGCACCATCCATCACTCCAGACAGATTGTTTCTTACAGCCCGAGACTCACCCTCTCAAGCTGGGGGGAGGGGATGGTGTGGCTAGCTGGTCCACATCATACTGGAGCCAGGAAGAGGCCAGATGCTCTTGGTTCCTTCAGGGGGAGACATGCACTCTCTCTTTCTCTCCAAGGGACCATTTCAGACCTACCTGCCCAGCTCCCTGTGAACTCTACTGGATCATAGATGCCATCTCCAGGGTGCCATTGCTGCTGATCATGTTTTACTGGTAGTAATTTTGTCCCCACAGCTACAGTTCCCATAAGATATGTACAGGAGTGTAAAGCATTCTATCCCCATAGTACCACAGCTCTGAGGTCTTCTGACTGGAGATGAGGGGCCTGTCAGATGGCAATCTGGCTGGAGACGAGGCGTACATGTGGATACATTTCTTACCTCTACTTCCTGTTAAGTTTCCTTGTCTTCCTGAGAGACAATTTGAAACTGGGAGCCTGAGTTGTTCAGGGAGTGAATTCTGACTTATACCAGTGTAAGTGAGAAGAGAACCAGGCCCAATGTTTTGAAAATTGACTCCCACTCCTTACAGGCTTTGCCTGAGAGCAGTACTTACATAGCAAATAGCAGCTAGCTCCTGACGCAGGTTACTTGCTTCTAGGCTTGATGTTGTTTTCATTGGATTTACTCCATTGTCATATACTGTAAACTTAGTCCCCATAAGATTTGATCTATCAAAAAACAGGAAGACAAATTACTTTTGTCGACAATACTGCCTGAATTATCTAGTCCCTTATCATATCAGAGCCTCAAGTGGTAAAAAACCCATAATATTCTATTAACTGTAAATAAAGTGGTCATCTGAAATCCTAAATATACATGCACCTCTGGGGGGCAGGATATTACAAGATGCATGTTATAGTGACTGTCCCTATTATTGCACTGTTCTGGGAGAATTCTTGTAATCTACCAAGATCAAGAGGCAATAAATCAGACATAAAAGAAGCAGTACAGTTCTAGTTAATCTACAGTGCCATTTTCAATGCAGATCATATATAAAAAAAGAGTTAAATAATTTGAGTATCATGTATGATGCTTAAGACACTCATGAGGCTGAGTTTTGTTGGGAGTTTCTGTTGAGTTGCTGTTTTAGTTGGATGGTTTTCTTAAGTTCTATCAAAGGTGCCTAGACCAATAGATAAGTACTTTTCTGTATATTTTTTTTTAGAAATCTAAAGAAATAAATAACTAAAATATGTGTGTGCAATAACATACTGGGACCCCAATCTCACCTGGGGCTTCTTACAGCATTGCTACTCTGTGTCTCCGCTCTCCGGGGAACCACAACACATAGAAAAAGGGAAATTCCCCCCCCCCCCAGTTTTAAAAAGTTCTAGCCCTCCCATTGGCTCTTTTGGTCAGGTGCCCACTCCTTTCTTTTTGCCTGTTGGCTTGTTAACCCTTTACAGGCAAAGCAAGTAGAGAACAGTTACTAAGAGGAATTTTATAGCTAACTGGCTGGCTAGGTGTCCATAAAAGGGAGCTCCCCCCCCCCGCCCATTTATCACAATGCAGTTTAAGGCTTTTATTAAATGGCAGGAGACAGGGGTAAAATTTTCAAAAGGGCCTAAGGGCAGATTTTCAATGGTATTTAAATCAATGGGAGTTAGGCACCTAATCTGCTTAGATGCTTTTGAAAATCCCCGTAGGTGCATATCCGCATTGGTAGGCACCTAAATAGATTAGGAAATCTGTCCCATTAGCTTTCAATAAGATTTAGGATCCTACATACCTAAATCACTTTTAAAAATGGAACTTAGGTACTTTTGAAAATTTTACCCAAGGCCTAGAGTCACATGATATAACCAAGACTGTAACTAAGGATAAGCCCTCTTTTTAATTTACAGAATGTACAGGTATCATAATTGCAACGAAACTGAATATTCTGTCAAGAAAACATATATTCCTTCCTCTCTGTCTTGGGTGCTTAAATGTTTACCTTAGTTTTCCAATGAAACTCTCTCCACCTCGAGACAGGTCAGTTGGGTCTATAGAGATGAGGTAATTAGAGGTTTTGCTCTTCTTTCGCTTCCTTCCGGCTAATAGAAATACCTAAGGAATGCAGAAAATGTCACATTGTAGAATGTCAAAGAATATTTAACACCCCATCCTCCCAATAAATGGGCAATGTTCCCGAGGTTTATCATCAGCAGCAGACGCAGTCACCTGAGACTTAGCAAAAATGGGTAAAAGCCAGCAAGGCGCAGTAACTGCTTCTTCCTTCAATCCATTATTTATGGTTTAAATAATTAAACCTGATATGCTTTGTTAAATGTTTAATTCTAGCTTGTACTGGCTCCTCCAAGGGAAGTGAAAATAGAAGCCTTTCAGTCGCAAAGGGCAAGGAGCCTCAGTTGCTAACGATTTTCAGCTGCCAGGCATTGACTCTTCTAAGACCAAATAGTAAGATAAAGAATGGGAAAGTAAATGTAATGTGGTGACACGTTGCATAGTACCAAACCCTTAGTCAAAGGAAATATATAATTCTACTGGCTACATAAAAATTCTGAAGACACTTTTAATGGTTTTAAGTTCAGGTGCAACTGGTATGTCATTCAGGTATATTTTATGACCTTTTTACCATCCTCCCTTTCCAAGTGGAGGTAATAGGTAGGGTACATTCCTCGGTCCATTCCCTTCTTGTCTCTTGTGATTCGGCATTTGACGGTGACGCCCTGTGGAGCAGGTCTCACAGCAAACTCCTCCAGGTCATCAACATCTATGACAGGCTCATTTGCGGAAGGGCTGGGAGCTGAGGCTGCCTCCTAGAAGAGTAAGAAAGGTTACCTCATGTTTACTTTACGATTACAAAGGAAAGACTGAAAACACAAGAGTTTAAAGAAACATGTCAGCAGCTGCACTGCAGAAACAGCTTTTCTTAAAAATAATAATAATAATGGCAATAACATAGCACATTGCATTCCCCCTGTTCTGGACCCCTTATGCCTCTCAGGTGCTGCAAAGGGGAGGGATTTGGAGGCAACTGCTCAGATGAGAATCCCCCCCCTCAGCTGGTGTAAAGCCATTGGAACAGTCTCCGATGCCAACTGCACCCCTGCACAGGGGACATACGGGAAAAAAGGAGTGGAGTTAGTTGCACCTAGAAAGTCAGACTCATAACCAATGCAAGGCAGAATCTGGCTCAATATTTATGGATGAGTCCTTCGCAAAACCCTAGATCTGAATACCCCCAATTCTGAGAAAGTTCATATCTGGAAAAGGTAGGCAATTGGGAGATCACGAAAGGGAAAAGTGGGTTGTTTGGGGATGGATTACAGTTGAGGTAGTAGGGTTAAGAATGACTGTACTAGAGAGTTGAGAGCACTTTGGGTACCAGTGGCAGGAGCAGAGAGAGAGACTACAGATGGAGATAATAGTAAAGTCAAAATCTCTCTCCCTATCACCAACTCTCATCAAAAATTTTATTTTAACAATTTGATATTTAGTTTACCTATTTTTCTGTCTCTTCGTTCAGGTAATATTAGCTATGTGTTTACTTCTGGGAATGTTTGGGTTGACTTTTCAATGAAATTTCAGGTCATTTCACCCATCTCTAGTTTTTGATTTTCAGAAGACGCTCTTCTATTCAACCTTTCCATTACTTGCTTCTCTGAATCCTGTGATGTACCACAGCAAACCTCCCTCAAGATGCTATATTAAAAAATGCCCCTGATAAAAAACGCTGGCTTTCTGACCTGGAAATGACACAGTTCATATTAATCTACAGGCAACACTTCTGCCTTCTAACCTTGTTTGATTTCTTGCTTGTTGCAGAGCCAGGTCGGGTGTTACTGTTTAACTGGGAGGAACTTGAGCTGTCTTCATCATCCTCATCCTCTTCATCAAAATTCATGCTGCTTGAAATGCCTGAGGAGCAAGCAAACAAGTTTATATGAAATGTGAAAACACTAAAGCTGCATATGCATGCATACAGGATACAAATGATGATTAGTATTTCTCCTACTGTTAAACCTAGAAGCCCCAGGTGAGATTGGGGTCCCAGTGTGCTAGGTCCTGTACAAACACATACTAAGAGAAAGCTCCTGCCCTGAAGAGCTTTACAATCTAAATACACAAGACATACAAAGGGTGGGAGGAAAGGAAGTGTCATTATCCCCGTTTTATAGAGATTGAGTGATTTACCCAAGAACACACAAGAAGTGTGTGGCAGAGCCAGGAACTAAATCCAGATCTCCTAGTTGAGTGCTTTAAATACAAGATCATAAAAGCCCCATTCGGATCGGTGAAGGCAGCCCTTTGCAGCTGCACGGGGGTCTAAAAAATTGCCACATTATGGTCAGATTTAATTTTTAGCTATTCCTAAGGCCCTACTTAATATGTGATATTGCAGAAATTGTGGATTAGGCTTCCACCACAATTTTGATTTTAATTAGCTTACTTTGCACAGTCCACAATTTTGCATACATTTTTAAGTTTGCAACACATACTTTTTTCACCACTAGTACAGTAGAACCCCATTTATCCAAGCTGATAGCAGCTGGGGCTTGGGCTGTCAGCACCTGCGCAAGGCGGGGCTCCCATTGTCAGCCTCACACATTGATAAGTGTAATATAGTTGCAGCAAAATGTCCAGTTATCAAAAAAAAATTAGCAGGCATAACATAACAAACATGGAGTGTCTGTATTGTTCCAGCAAAGTTTTCTTAAACAAATAGGTCTTCTTTGGCTTTTCCAAATTACTGCAATTAATAAATGTCCATTATTTCTTTTCTGTGATTTTTCTGTGTCTTGTCCACACTCTGCCGCAATTATTTGACAATCATCCTGCAATTCAAGTAGGGCCTTAGCTATTCCTATATTGTCTCATGGGGAGCAGATCTTAGTGTGAGGGGGAAAAAATTATAAAATCAAACTCTGTTTTTATGTATGTTTTTGTATGTAAAAATAAGACCAGAACAGAGGGAATCCCTTAGGTCACTGATCCATTTCACTTTAATACTTATATGTCAGTCCCGCAAGTGCCCCAGCCACACGCCACACAAACTTTGAGGAGTCTAAGGAAATGGAAGTTTGAAGACCAGGTTGGACTTGGCAGCAGAAGGTCTAGGTGGGTGGGGTCTGGGAAGTCTAGCAGGCCTGGTTTTCCAAGGGAGTTTTACGTAAATGAAGCCACCTTTCACTTTTGGTCCAAATCTGAAATTACAGCTTGATTACATAATATGTTCCAAAAATATTAGTTATTTTCCATAATTTTGGTCAAGAATTTCCATGATCGTTAATTCAAATACAGAAGGGTAAATAGGACAAGTACTAAACAAAGATCTTTGGAGCCAAATAAACAGTAGGGGCAGGGTTAACTTCTTCCTTCTGTACTTACCTGGAACATGATCCAGGGCCACAAGACTGGATTGGGAGGTGGAAGTGGACCAGGATGTATTTGCGTGGGGATCTGGGAAAGGAAAAAATCCATGGGCTTGGTTTTGCAAACCCTTAATCACATGCACAATCCTTAATGAGAGGACCCCACACATGACTAAGGGCTTGCTGGGTAAAGCCACATTTCTGCTGCCATAACTCTCAGATATTCTCCTTTATAAAAGCCATCACTTGTTGAAGACTGAAACTTACCTTAGGCCCATTGAAACCTGGTGTCACCTCCCTTTCAGAATTTTGAATTAAATGAGAATGAGCTGAATTATAGAACTGAGGTTACAGAATGTATTATTCATGCTAAATGGTTGCATTGTTAATCTTTCAGCACATTGTGGGTGAGTTCTTCATTGTGAGTCTTTGGTCTACTTTTTGATCTTTGACACACCGATATAATTCAGGGATACACACAGGGGTACACACAGCAAGCAAAGATTGAACCAAACTAGTATACAGACTCATATATTAGCTGAAATGCTTGTGGCAATATTCTTAGGTTTGAATTTTGACACTGATCGAAATTGTGTTGTAGCTTTTATTTAATTTTTTCTTTATTTTTATTTTATTTTCTTTATTTTATTGCTATTTCCAATCACTTCAAATGCTCATCCTCCCACAAATGCATAGGGGTCAAGTAGATGCATACACATTGTTAAGTATCCCTTAGAGATGCAACAGGCATGGTCCCATCATCCACTGCTTTAGTTCTCCCTACTATGGAAACAAACAATACAAAAATGGCATCAAAAGAGTCTCCAACAATATCCTGTGTATAAGGGAAGTCAGAGCTCATAGATTAACTAGTCATTTTGGCCATACCTGTTAGAATTCGAAGACCTGTGCTCACCCACCACCATCACACAGAATAGGAACTACCTGAAGAGAGTGTGATGACGTGCCCCTCTCTTCATTCTTTGACTCCCATTGAGAACCTTAAAAGCTATTTAACAAGAGCCAATTTTTCAAACTGGGGACATGGAATTACAGTCGCTTTTCTACAACTGAATATTAAGAACATTAGACTATTTGGAGGGCATAACATTGAATGATCTGAAGTTAAGCTCTTTAGCTCATGCAGATGACAACAGGCAGACACATTTGAATTAATAATGACATCCTTTGCTACCTTGGAAAATTGGTGTAGTCAACTTGGAGTTACAATAAATGCCAAAAGATGAAGTGACTGAATCTGGGAAAGGGACAAAAGATAAAGTGCTGAAATGCAGATGCAGCAAAGTCATAGAACAAGTAGAATCTTATGTGTTCCTAGGAAGCTTGATCAGTGCCAATTGTGCCATCAAGGATGAGGTTAAAAGGAGATGTGCCTTAGCCACAAGTGCTGCACAGAAATTGATGGGATTATGGATTGTTAAAAACATTACAACTAGTATCAAAGGGAAAATTTATCAAACCAGTGTACTAACAGTATTACTCTATGGCCTGGAAGCAGCTGCATTAAATGAAACAGAGATCAGAAGGCTGGTGGCAGTAAAGATGAAAGACAGCAGGTGTAAAGTGAAATGATTTAAAGATGATTGAAGAGGTTAGGAAGAGAGTAGGATGTCAAATCAGGGTACAGGATTGGCTACAACTGAAAAGATTACAACAAGGGGGACGCTGCAGGTGACAAACAAATGATAGGATGCTAACGAAAACAATGCAAACACAATCAACATCAGTCTGACCACCAATTAGATAGGACATTATACGCAGGGACATGATCAGGCTGGGTTTAACAGAGGAATAAGTCAAGAACAGGATGAATGGCAATGCTGTACTGTGTTCCCAGTGTCTGCAAAGATGCTCTGGGATGGGGGGGAAAAAGAATTTTTCCTATACTGGCATGCAAATTACATCCAACATTTGTTAGGGCAACCTCAGCATTCCATGTCCCAAATGGGCACTGGTGCATAAAAAAGCAGGGCGTTGAGCACACTACTATGCAGTGGCATAAACAGTTATTTTATTTTAGTCTGCATTTACACCCATCATGCAGGAGTCAGATTTTGCTGGTGTAATCACTAGCAAATGTTTGCCAATGTTTGACAAACTGGTTCTAAGCATCTTTTGGGACAACTCTGTGAATGCTTTAAAGAAGCTCCTGTTTCAGCTTTGTTCCCAGAAAGCAATTTTGTTTGCTGCTTGAAGTATTACACAAATCTATTCCTTCTCTAAATCTCAAAGCAACAGCAATTTTACCTCCAGCTGGCAATGAAGAATTACAAAATCCAGACTGCTACGGTCACAATGACATTAATGAAATTGATAAATGTGTAACTAAATGTTAGATTTCCATCTGATTTTTGCTAAAACCTGAGGAAGTGTGTGTCTGTCCTTGTGATTCATTCACTGTCAAGGAAGGCTCAATGTTAAAAATACTGAAATCAAAAGGCAAGAATATTTCCCACAGGAAGAGAATTATTCTAGTTGTGGCACTTTCCAGCAGATGGGGAAATCAAATAAAACATTTGGCATTTCCTTGCAAGGAGAGTATTGCCTGTGCACTAATGTATTCTATAACCTATCTTCTCCTAACTGAAACAGACATGTTGGATGCTCCCTGCGGAGCAGACAGGCATCTGTTAACATTGGACACTCACCACAAAGTTCCTGTCAAACAGCAGAATGGGTTCAAATCAGGACTAAGCAATTCTAATGACAATCAGCATGACCTTTCCTACCATCAGCATTGCCCTTACGCGGCTTTCCCCTTCCTCACCCATAAACAAATTGAAGGTGGCTTATGGGCAGCTACTCTCAAGGTTCCCACAGGAGCATGGTTCTCTAGATTCATGGTGACATGGCAGTGAGATGGTCCAGGGACCAGGGCAGAAGCATTGGGCCTGCACCTGAAAGCCTCAGCCCCTAAACAAATGTCCCCATGGTTCTTGGGACATCCAGGGGTGAGAAAAGCTAGCTAACAAGCTTCCTTCTCACTCCATGGGATGGCAGAGCCCATCATCCAACAGGAATATCCCATGGAACCTCTACTAGTTGAAACCAGCTTATTGATGCTTTGTAGCCACACAGGGTATGGAGTGATCCACTGACCTTAACAGGGGTCATGAAGCTAAATCCCCAGTGCTTTCATTTAAAACGTCCCCTGCATAAACTGTTAGGCTACGTGTACTGTACTCACCACTAGTGGCAGCGTGTAGGGTTTGTGTACCAACAAACAGCCTGCCAGAGGGGAGACAGCAGGGGAAGTCTCCAGCCGCAGGGAGCGGACAGCCTTTTCCTGCTCCCAGTCTTTCCCAGCGGCAGGGAAAGATTCCACAGTGGGGAGATGCCCAACTCTTTCCCTGCTGCTTCCTCCTGCCAGAGCCTTCCCCCATTGGGGGAGTCCTTCCTGAGGAGGAGAAAGAAGGCTCCAGCAGCATGGGACACTACACCGCTAAAACTAGATGGAGAGGCATGGCTTGGGTGAGCAGAGAGCATGTAGGGTATGTACTTGCCTATATGCCCACACCCTACAGGCATGCCTTTATTCTACTCACCTAAGCCAGGCCTCATCAGCCACACTGCTATTTATACCCATGCTAGGGGGGTGCTACGTGGGTATGTACGCTACATGGCCCCATAAGAAGCGTGCAGGGTAGACATACCTTTACTGTCTACTAAGTATGCCAGTTTTAACAGTTTTTAATATCAAAAAAGTGACCACCCCAAAATAATAAACCCCAGTAGTTTGACCTAACTTCAAAGTTGGTTTATAATTAGAGCTGGTCAGAAATTTCCTAAGATGACATTTTCCCTCAGGAAATGTCGATTCATCAAAAGCAAAATGTTTTGAGGAAAAGTTTCTATTTTGACAAATTTCCTTTCAAGGAAAAAAAAGAAAAAAAAATGAAATTCTATTCTGACATTTTCAGAATGAAACATTTCTATTTTTCATTTCAAAATTATTTTTATTTGCAATTTCTTTTATTTTACATTATTAAAAATGTAAACAAAATAAATGTCAAAATCAGAAAAAAGTTTTGATTTTTTTCAAAATGAAATATTTTGTTTGGAATTTGGTTTCCTAGCAAATTTCAATTTTTTTTGTTTTCCTTCTGTTTTGGAACAGATTTTTTTTTTCTAACTCGCAAAACTTTCCAGGAAACAGAAAATGTTCTCACCCAGCTCTATTTATAATTTCTAAATCAACCAACTTTTGTGAGCAAGGTGACAGGCTTATAAACATTTTGAGCCATGCATTTAAGTGGCAAGCAATACACAGAGAACTTGTTAGTCAAATCAGTCTCTCTCAGATCCAAATACCCAGGAAACTTCACACTTGGAGGAAATGTGTTCATTTCAGGCTGAGTCGCTAACATCCACAGTGTGAAGCATTTGAGATAATGAATCTCAGTGAGAGCTGCTCTACAAAACGAAACTGGCATTTAGAAAAGAACAGTCTATTCTATACAAGTCAAGTTCTCACTTAAATTTTGCTCTTTGTGGACTATGTGTATATTTTTAAAGCACCAGTTTCTCTCTGTAGAGCAGCTTTGGTCAAAGCCATCTTAACTTCAAAGGTTGCATGCTGAAGAAGCAGAACCATTAAGGCTTCAGAAAAGCATTGTGAAGATTTTAGGATTTATTTCCTCCTAAGCTGCTGTCTGATAGGAGATAACACTGTTGCAGAAAGGGAGAGACAGATACACACACACACACACACACACACACACACACACACTCATTTCATCCCCAGTCAGGGCTGTCCTTGAAAAAAACCCAGAACATTTGAGAAGTATGCTGCCAAGAAGTGCCGCAGAATACAGTTCTGTCATTTTTACCTTTAGGAGGATGAATTTGTGAATTGATTCTACAACCACACTTAATATTCTGCCTTCTAATTTATATGTGGCCATTACAAGCCCTTTTGTTATGCTTAAGTACGTGATTTCTATCATCCTGCAATTCAGATTGTAAAACTTATGGATGAGAGCTTTAACACCTGCCACCTTGATAGCAACATTGCACTGAAGTATGGGAAAGCCATGTCCCAGAGTACACATAGGTCTCTTGCTGCTTGGGCCAATGGGGAACTCCATTACAATTATGGAGGTAAAACAACGGAGCAATAAGGGAAGGATAATGATGATTCACTGAAGGAAGGACCTCAAGTGAAATGGTGAAAAAACATGTCTATGCCTTAGTTTAGGACCAGGCTACCATTGGGAGTAGAAGGAGTCACCAGCCTAAAAACAGAGCAAACAAAGAGCATAAGTAGGTAGCTTTGGCTACTTACCCTTTTTCTGCATTGTTACTCTAAGGTCCTGCCTGCTTTGTTGTTGGCCACTAGCCATCGTCTCTCCATCATCTTCATTGTGGCTAGACTGCCCAACAGTAAGAATCTGAATTTGGCTTCCTACCTCCTGAACATCATCTTGAAATGCAGCAGGGCCATCAATTCCTGTCAGACAACAGCAAAAGTCTAGTCAAAGTATTACTGAAAAGCTAACCAATATCAACTCAGAAATACTTAGATGACATCCTATCTAAGAAACAAAGCTCAGCAGTCCATCTGCAATTACATTTTCATGACTAAAATAGTCTTCAAGGCAAACAACTCATTTGAACTCCCAAGCTTTTTGATTTGTTCCCAGAGATCAGACTAGCTCTGTGACCTGGAAGAGAGTGTTCCGAGTATTAGTATGCATGGGAGTTCATCAAGCACAACCACTCGGTTTCAGACTGTCCATAACTGACACTGCCTCAACAAATACTCTTTTTGAAGCTGGTGTAGAGTTTACTGAGGCCCTCTGTGTAAAAGCTATTTTACAGCAGTAATGGTTTTCTGAACTGTTGAAGCAAATGGAAAGTGTCTCTCTCTGTGCGAGAGCATTGCAAGAGAGAATGGTTTGGAGATTTCTCCACTTCTAGCCTTCAGACCTTTGATTATAGCATATCCATTTCCATGAGGTCTAAGCACCTCATTTTCAAGTGTATTCTGGGGATATAACACAGACATTGCTGAGACTTTTAGCACATAATGCTAAATATGAGTGACAAGTTGAATTTCACATACTAAAACAATTTCAAGCATGTTTGTTAAAAACTTCCAACAGACATGTTTCAAAAATGTTCACATTTGCAGATCTTTTCACTTAAACTATTGTGACCCTTGCTTCTTCAAGGCTGGACTCCACCAAACTGTTCATGTGTCAGCAGGGACCCAAATGGGTACTATACCGAATCACTTCTCTGAAGAAAGACCCTGTCTATTTAAGGTATTGGGTGCCATATTTAGGTTCCTAAATTAGTCAGTAGGTGCCTAAAATGGTTATTTAGGCACATAAAGATTTTGTTGCTCAACTTTGTGCGTTGATGTTTATAAACAGAGCAGTATTATAATATTAAAAACTCTATTGTATTATTGTTATATTATTAAAAACCCTAACTGGTTTCAAGACTAGCCTTGGTAAATTTATGGAGGGGATGGTAGATAAGGTTGCCTACAATGGCATGTAGGAAACAGCCAGAGATGGGCTAGTAGATGGGGAGGGCTATGAGTTACTATAGTAAATTCTTTCCCAGGTGTCTGGCTAATGGGTCTTGCCCACATGCTCAGGGTCTAACTGATCACCATATTTGGGGTCAGGAAGGAATTTTCCCCCAGGATCAGATTGGCAGAGACCCTGGGGGTTTATCACCTTCCTCTGCAGCGTGGAGCATGGGGCATTTGCTGGTTTGAACTAGAGTAAATGATGGATTCTCTGTAACTTGAAGACTTTAAATCATAATCTGAGGACCTCAGTAACTCAGCCAGAGGTTATGGGTCTAGTACAGGAGAGAGTGGGTGAGGTTCTGTGGCCTGCAACGTGCAGGAGGTCAGACCAGAAGACCATGACGGTCCCTTCTGGCCTTAAGTCTATGAATTTACTATTTGTATTACAGCAGCATCTAGAGACCCCAGCTGAGATCATTATGCTAGGTGCTGTACATACACATAATAAGGAAGTCCATCCCCAAAAGAGATTACAGTCAAAATAGACAAATGGTAGGAGGAGAAACAGAAACAGAGAGGTGAAATAACTCGCCCAAGCTCAAGTTCAGAAATAGAACTTAAATCAGCAGACGCTCAGTCCAGTGCTTCCTGTTCATTAGACCATGCTGCATCCTCTAACTCTTGGAGGTATTGTCATGGGCAAGCAATGTCTAGATGTGGCCAAAACCTGAAAAAATCCCAGTTAGAACAAAATATGGAGAGGAAAAGAACAATACATTCCCTGGCTCAGAAGAGTGTGTTCAGAGTGGGACTATTTACCTGGCTTTCTCCTCTCAACTATAAATAAATCACTGATTAGGCCTAGTTCTCTCCTATAGAAAGTCAATTTCCTTTTTTGCCAGGATAGCAAGTTATCAACCTTAGATTGTAAACTAGATTGTAACTCCTAGTTAAGATTTAGTGCTGTTGTGTACTATGTCAGCCACATAAAAATGTACTTTTACATTAATAAAAGCTATAATAATATCATTTATAGATATAGTAAATAATAAAAGCCTCTATAAGGTTGCTGCTCCACAAGGTTCTTTAATAAGCAATGGAGAGGAGAACTGGTAACCATTATGAGATTCTTATTGGGAAAGAATACAGCAAATTTGAAATTATAGGGTACACCTTGACTAGTGTGTGTCTGCTTACAAATGGCGAGTACATGAAGTTTTAATTTGTAAAAGGCATCCAAGACAGTATAGTGGGGGCAAGGCTTATTCCTGTTTTGGTGTTTGTGGGATGAACGTCAGCTCATTAATAACTTTGGCTGAAAAAAACTGGTCAAGCATGGTCAAATGAAGCTGAGTGAATGCTACTAATTGTTCTTCTTCAACTGTTCCTTTGTCTTGGCTGGCAAACACATTTTAAGAACTATAATTTCAGTTTATGTCCATCACTTTGCATCAGTTGCTTGCACCTACATTATGTAATAATATTAATAACCAGTGAGTCATGAGCTTTTTCATTGACACCTTGTATGACACTTATCAGATATATTTCATGACATTAAAGAATTGGGGTACACGTGAATTGGTTAAGCCAGCTGCTGTTCATTACCAGATATCCGGGTACCTGTGGCCCTTGCGCTGTTCTTAATGTCACAACAGGATATCGGAATAGATGGACCACTGGTCTAATCCACTATGGCAATTCCTATGTCCCTACACATACACAGGCACACTGACCAACATTTTAAAAAATTGGTGTCTAAAGTTAGGCTTCTAAACCAGACACCTGACTTTCAAAAGTGCTGAGTACCCACCAGTTCCATTGAAATTAACGGGGCAGTGGGATGCTCATCACTTTTGTGCATCTAGTCATCTATTTACCCACCTATGTTTGTACCTAATTTTAGACATCCAATTTTTAAAAATATCGGTCACTTTCCTCCCAAGCAGACTTTGATCTGTGGCAAATTAAATGCCTCCAACAACGTTATATGGTTCAGTTTAATCATGCTGGAGTTGCTGTTTCTGACATACACAAAACAACTGTGTTCCCATCCCATGCTGTCAGAGCCATCACATATTAGGCATTGGGACAAACATTGCACTGGCTACTCACGCATTAAGAGGAGGAAAATCAATTTCAGCATTCAGAGGAATGCATTACTAGTAGAGAGTGTTATTACACACTAAAACCTGTCCCAGGAGCTGACTCCATACTGGGGATGGAAGATGTAACCAGAAAAAAAAGAAAAGACAAATGTGAAACAAAATCCTCTACAATGTTAATAACGGGGAATACTGTACAAAAATAGTTGAAGATGCCTGACATTGAAAGGCTAACTCAGCAAAGGAAGTGTTCAGGAAGAACTCATCTTCACATAAGGATTATCCCTATTTAAGTGAAAATGAGAGAGTGTGTATGTGTAATACATACACACACACAGACACACACAATGTAAATAGGCAGCTTTACCGTCACCCATCTGATTTCTTGAAGCATTTCAAAAGCCATGCAGCCCTGATTCATCTTTCATTACAGTTTTAGGATGGATCCTTCTCTCTACAGTCCTCACTTTCTAGGCTTTGTGGGCTCCTGCTCCTTCTAGCCACATACCAAAAATGTGGCTTATTGTGCGGGGGTGGAAGGGGGGAAATCATATTTATTGTTAACAGTCTCCTGTAACTTCAGTGGTTGGAGAACATGGATTTAAGGTGGCAAAGGCAGACAAGTGGGCTGTGAGAAAGAAGAAAGTAAAGTCTTCAGAGCCAGGGGTCAGAATTTTCCACTGTGTCTCCTAAGTGCAGAATGCAGCGTCCTTGATGTAGACGTCTCTGTGTTCCTGTTAAAATAATGCTGAAAGCAGAATTCTTCATATTATTCATCAAGAGTGGGTGAACCAGGGCAGAAAAAAATATGATCTGACCGAAATACTTTGAGTGAGCGAGAGAGAGAACACTTCGGTTAAAATTGACATTTTCATGTCTTTGCACTTCTTGGTTTCATCTGAGACCAGAAGCTGAAGCCCAGAGATCATGAGAAAGGCTGTTCTTCTGGCATTTCCAGCCTATGAGAAATTGTCATTACATATATTTTAGTAGCATGTGCAACATTCTAGGCACTGTTCAAACACACAAGAAACAGTTCCTTCTATGAAGAGCTCATGAGTTATAACGTCTATTATTATTTATTATGATTTTAGAATGACATTTGTTTTTATAGACTGGTTACTACACTATTTTTTTTTTGGACAGAAGCTCAGACTTCTGAACAGAACATGACTACAACCAGAGATTGAAACAATTACAGCTTCTCTCCTGCAGTGGAAGGAAACAAACAATTACAACAGGGACCTGTTACTGTAAACACTGGAAAGGGAGCTATAAGAAGAAATTTTGCTTAATGTTCATGATGCACAGGAGGCAAATCAGTTTTCCCAGTCTAAGCTTTCATGGACTTTGTGATTTGCACTAGACCTAACTTTACCTTCAAAAGGTCTGATCAACATATTTTTCCTAATTTTTAAATCTCTTCAGCCTCCCTTAATTTAGTAATGATAATGCATTTTTGGAAACTTGAAATTGAGACCTGTTTCTACAGTTGCTATCCTGAAGCCCGTGGAAGCTGTCATTGGGAAAGAACAGCAGGGTTAGGCTGTATTTATTCCACATATGTATTCCATGAGCTGACTGGTTTGTTACTGGAGAGTTTCCAACAATTTGGCTATAATTAAAACTATCATCAAATAATGTGTTAAATAATTATAATAATAAAATCATTTGTTTTGGGAATACACAGAAAGTATTCAGTGAGCTTTGAGATCAGATGTGAGAAAACAAACGTACAGAAGGTCAAATTTGGGATCTACCAATTTTGACAGAACTTACATATTATCCAAATGTGCTCTCTAGAAATACTTCTGTTAGATTTCATCACTGAAAATTGAAATCATGTTATGGAACAATGGGAATTTAAAGACTTACAGGTTAAAATGATCGCTTTAAAGCTTTAATTGTTCAAGAGATTATCAGGAAAAAGTATTTTAGAAAGAAAGAAAAAGGAATACATATCAAATGCACAACCAGATGATGTTTAGGTACAGTGGTTTCAGAAAAGCGAGTAAATAAAACCTAAGCACTAGACATAATATGGAGACAGATATTATCCTGTATAGTTATCTAACAATAGTAAACATGAACACTGTCTCTTATATTATTCTCCATTAAACCTGAATAAATTAGTCACAGGTTCCAAATGTGACAGTAGCAACCAGACATTTTAAAAGGTATTAAAGTAGTACAGCCTGAAAATGACTGTAGGCAGAACCACATTACGGGCATAAGCACAGTGAGTCAGTTCTCCAAAACATTAGCTATGTATGATATGAATCCCTAATAACTGGATCTACCCAGAAGAAAATCAAATCATATTTATTCACATTGTGCAAACCAGTCTCAAATAGTTTGCTGTGAAGATTTCAAGCAAATGTCCCATTTTCTTGGTTTTTTTTTTTTTTTTACATGATCATGCATGTAGATCTAAAAATGCTACAGTTCTATGGGAAGGAATTATGACATTATTTTACTAAAAGAGAAGTTTTATTGTATTCAATTAGCATGAAAACCCCCAAGCTCCTGAAACAGTTTATTTTAGCTAATTTTATTTTTAAATCAACTTAAAAGAATTATTTTTATTTACTAAAGTAATTCTTTCTTCATAGGACATTCATGAATTAACTTAGGAAACAAGTCTAAAAGGCACTTGAGATGGACCTAACAAAGCTAACTGATCGGGTAGCACAATCCCTACTTTACAGATGGGGTGCTGAGGCACAGAGAAATCAGGCTTTGATCCAGACAAGCACTTAAGCATGTGCTTGAAGTTCAGCATGTTGAGTTGTTCCATTAAACGCAACAGGATTACTCACATACTGAACTTTAAGCACATGCTTAAGCACTTTCCTGAATCAGCTCCGGGGACTTGCCCAAGGTCAGACAGGACATCTGTGGCAGAGCAGAGAACTGAACTTTAAATTCACTGAGTTTCAGTCTTGTGCATATAACCACAAGAACATCCTTCCTCTATAAAGTTGCTGACAGCAATGGAGTTGAACTGATGTTTAGTAACGGTGGGAATTTCTTTAGACGAGGCTTCAGAGATGAGATACCAGGTTAAATGAGCCAACAGTCTGATCTGGTATTCTCACTGATATCTATTACATTCAAGACATTAGTGTGTACTGTGGGGACACATTTGCAAATTACTATTCTGAAGCATTGCAAAGCTGCTCCGTGTCTGACTTGAGGGTGGCAGTAGAATACTTCAAAGGAATGCTAGCCTGCTTTGCAATCAAAGAGAGAGATTTTGAGTTTATCAACAAAGTGAATCCTCAAAAAAGCTGTTTTTATTAAGCTCCCATCAGAACAAAAAGGATTTTCAACCTTTAAAGGATTTCATTCAGTACAAACCTTGAGTTTACATTTTCTTCAACTGATTCATAGTTTTAAACTAAATAGGCCAAATAACAGTTGAATAGAAGGCTTACTTTTGGAACTATGATGAGATAAAGTACTACTGACGACTCCACCGCCAATGCTAGTCTTGCACCTAGCAGTACATAATTCAGTATTATTTTTAAAAGTACTGTCTCAGTCATTGTTCAATAGATTACAGTAATACAGGTGTCAAGGCTGTATCCCCACTTTGAACTTTAGGGTACAAGTGTGGGTGCCTGCATGAGGACTTCTAAGCTTAACTACCAGCTTAGTTCTGGTCCGCTGCCACCATTCCCTACCCTGGGAAGCTTTTAGAAACCTTTCACCAATTCCCTGGTGAATACAGATCCAAACCCCCTTGGATCTTAAAACAAGGAGAATTTGACCCTTCCCCCCTCCTTCCTTTCACCAACTCCTGGTGAATACAGATCCAAACCCCCTTGGATCTTAAAACAAGGAGAAATCAATCAGGTTCTTAAAAAGAAGGCTTTTAATTAAAGAAAAAGGTAAAAATCATCTCTGTAAAATCAGTATGGAAAATAACTTTACAGGGTAATCAAACTTAAAGAGCTCAGAGGACCCCCCTCTGTCTTAGGTTCAAAGTATAGCAAACAAAGATAAACACTCTAGTAAAAGGTACATTTACAAGTTGAGAAAACAAAGTAAAACTAAGACGCCTTGCCTGGCCTTTTTACTTACAAGTTTGAAATATGAGAGACTTGTTTAGAAAGATGGGGAGAACCTGGATTGATGTCTGGTCCCTCTCAGTCCCAAGAGCGAACAACCCCTTAAAACAAAGAGCACACACAAAAGCCTTTCCCCCCGCCAAGATTTGAAAGTATCTTGTCCCCTTATTGGTCCTTTGGGTCAGGTGTCAGCCAGGTTACCCGAGCTTCTTAACCCTTTACAGGTAAAAGGATTTTGGAGTCTCTGGCCAGGAGGGATTTTAGTACTGTACACAGGAGAGCTGTTACCCTTCCCTTTATAGTTATGACACGCCCCCCAAATCACAGATAGTGTTGGACGTCCGGTTCCACACTGGCTGTGATTTTTTTCCTGGAGCTCTGTGTCAATGGAGTGGTATGCCCGTTCGGTCCGTCCTGGAGTGGCTGAGAAAATCGGTGCAAAGCTGGTGCACAGCTCCTTGATCTGCTGTCGCTGCAGACGTCCCAGGGTCGTGGAGAGGTTCACCTCTTCCACGCCACCATTCCTTTTTCCTTCGTAGTAGACACCTGCAGGCCACTCCGCGTCATGTTTCCTGGGCTGTAAACTGGCAAAAGTTTAATTCTCTGGAATAAAAGGGCTTAAGAGAATTAACATGGTATACCTTAGGCTTTATGTTGGAGGTGGGGGAGGCTATGAGATAGTTAACAGCTCCTAGGCGCTCCTGGACCGTGAATGGTCCTTCCCACGACGCTTCCATTTTATGGGCCTGGAGCGCCTTTAAGACCATGACTTGGTCTCCTACTTTGAAGGACCGTTCTCTGGAATGTTTATCATACCAGGCCTTTTGCTCTTCCTGAGCATCCTTTAGGTTTTCTTTAGCAAGGGCTAAAGAGTGTCGGAGGGTGCTTTGTAGGTTGCTTACAAAGTCTAGAATGTTAGTTCCTGGAGAAGGCGTGAACCCCTCCCATTGCTGCTTCACCAACTGTAATGGCCCCTTAACCTCGCGGCCATACACAAGTTCAAATGGTGAAAACCCTAAACTGGGATGTGGTACAGCCCTGTAGGCAAAAAGCAACTGCTGCAACACTAGGTCCCAATCATTGGAGTGTTCATTTACGAATTTACGTATCATGGCCCCCAAAGTTCCATTAAACCTCTCCACCAGACCATTGGTTTGATGGTGATGAGGGGTGGCAACCAAGTGATTCACCCCATGAGCTTCCCACAGGTTTTTCATGTTCCCTGCCAGGAAATTAGTTCCCGAATCTGTAAGGATGTCGGAGGGCCACCCTACCCTGGCAAAAATGTCTGCTAATGCCTGGCACACACTTTTAGCCCTGGTGTTGCTTAAGGGTACAGCTTCCGGCCATCGGGTAGCAAAATCCATGAAAGTCAGTACGTACTGCTTTCCTCTGGGTGTCTTCTTTGGGAAAGGACCCAGAATATCCACAGCTACTCGCTGAAATGGGACCTCAATTATGGGTAGTGGCTGGAGAGGGGCTTTAACCTGGTCTTGGGGCTTTCCCACTCATTGGCACACCTCACAAGACCGGACATAATTAGCAACGTCCTTGCCCATTCCCTCCCAGTGGAAGGACTTCCCCAACCGGTCTTTGGTTCTGTTCACCCCAGAATGGCCACTGGGATGATCATGGGCTAAGCTCAAGAGCTTTACCCGATACTTAGTGGGAACTACCAACTGTCTTTGAGGATGCCAGTCTTCCTGGTGCCCACCAGAAAGAGTCTCCTTGTATAAAAGTCCTTGTTCTACAACAAACCGGGATCGGTTAGAAGAGCTGAGAGGCGGTGGGGTGCTCCGTGCCGCCGCCCAAGCTTTCTGAAGGCTGTCATCTGCTTCCTGCTCGGCCTGGAACTGTTCCCTTGATGCTGGAGACATCAGTTCCTCCTTGGACTGTGGGCTGGGGCTTGGTCCCTCTGGAAGCGATGCAGGTGCTGGGGCTGTTTCCATTGACTGTGAACCGCTGTCCGCTGGTGCACTATGTGATATTTCAGGCTCTGGCTGAGCCTCTTGGGTAGGGTTATCTGCCGCTTCCGCCAGTTCAGGCTCGCTGGTGCCCTCTGGCATTGGAGTTGTAGACGGGTTTGCAAGCGCTGGACTCAGTGCTGGCAATGGTTCTGGTGCTGGTTGCGTTGCCAGTTCCGGTTCTGGGACTGGCTTTGGCTGGGTCTCTGGGATTGGATCCACTACGGCTGTTGCAGTCGTTGGCAGGGGATCCGGTTCCACCACCTTTGTTTGGGTCTCTGGGTACACAGACGGGGCCCTGGTGGACGGCTCAGGAACAGGGATGGGGTTGAAAGCTTGCTTAGCCTGGCTGCGGGTAACTATTCCCACCCTCTTGGCTAGCTTCACATGGTTGGCCAAGTCTTCCCCCAGCAGCATGGGGATGGGATAATTGTCATAGACTGCAAAAGTCCACATTCCTGACCAGCCCTTGTACTGGACATGCAACTTGGCTGTAGGCAAGGTTACAGACTGTGACATGAAGGGTTGAATTGTCACTGTAGCCTCCGGGTTGATGAGTTTGGGGTCCACTAGGGATTGGTGGATAGTTGACACTTGTGCCCCAGTGTCCCTCCAAGCGATAACCTTCTTTCCGCCCACTCTCAAGGTTTCCCTTCGCTCCGAGGGTATGAGAGAGGCATCTGGGTCTGGGGATCTTTGGTGTGATTGGGGGGTAATGAACTGTAATCGGTTGGGGTTCTTGGGGCAGTGAGCCTTTATAGGCCCCAGTTCATTACATTTAAAACATCGCCCTGCTAAGGTATCACCGGGGCGATGTTGGTTGGTGGAGACTGGTGGGGTGGGGTAAGAAGGCGTCTGGGGTTTCCCTTGGGATGTGGGTGGGGCCTTGGGTTGTCCCCGGTGATAAGGTTTTGTTTCGGCTTGCCCCTTCTGATATTCGCTCCAACTGCTACTAGCTTTTTTCTTTTCTGTCACCTCCACCCATTTGGCTCCAATCTCCCCCGCCTCGGTTACAGTTTTGGGCTTCCCATCTAAGATGTACCTTTCTATTTCCTCAGGAACACCCTCTAAAAACTGCTCCATTTTTACTAGGGAAAGCAGATCTTCCAGAGATTTAACATTTGCTCCTGATACCCAGGCATCACAATTTTTGTCAATGTGGTAGGCATGCCGGGTAAATGACACATCTGGTTTCCACCTTAGGGCTCTGAACCGCCAACGGGCATGCTCGGGTGTTAGCCCCATTCTGAGTCTGGCCTTGTTTTTAAAAATTTCATAACTGTTCATGTGTTCCTTAGGCATTTCAGCCGCCACCTCTGCTAAGGGTCCACTGAGCTGTGGCCTCAGTTCTACCATGTACTGGTCTGTAGTGAGGCTGTATCCAAGGCAGGCCCTTTCAAAATTTTCTAAGAAGGCCTCAGTATCATTGCCTGCCTTGTAGGTGGGGAATTTTCTGGGATGGGAAGTGGTACCTGGAGAGGAGTTGCTAGGATGGGCTGGTGCATCCTGCCTAGCCCTTGCTACTTCCAGTTCATGCTTCCTTTCTTTTTCTCTCGCCTCCTCTTTGGCTTTTTCCAGCTCTCTCTCTTTTTCTTTCAGATCCATCTCTCTTTCTTTCAGCTCCATAGCTCTCTTGTGGGCCCCCTCTTTGGCTTTCTCTTCTTTGTCACTCAGCTCTCTCTCTTTTTCTTTCAGCTCCATCTCTCTCTTGTGGGCCCCCTCTTTGGCTCTTTCTTCTTTGGTAGTCATTTTCCTGTTTTCTTGTGCTGGGTCACACCCCTCTGCAGTTGACTGAAACTGGGATGTACTCAGCTCTGGCTGCTGCTGAGTTAACAGAGACTTTCTAACTAGCTATTCACGAGGATGTAAAAAGAAAAAAAAACAATTCAGCTTGTACATTGCCTTTACCAGTCAAAGTTTGCTCGCTTTCTTTGAACCCTTTTCTTAACAAAGGACCTTGTTAAAAAAAACTTAACACCTCTGCCTTCAGGCAAGGAGAGATAAGATATGCATCTATCTACCTTCAGCTCTGCTTTCCAAGTAGCTAGAAGGAAAAAAAAAAATCTTACTGGCTTTTGGGTTTAAAACGATCTCCACCGCTGTGCCACCATGTCAAGGCTGTATCCCCACTTTGAACTTTAGGGTACAAGTGTGGGGGCCTGCATGAGGACTTCTAAGCTTAACTACCAGCTTAGTTCTGGTCCGCTGCCACCATTCCCTACCCTGGGAAGCTTTTAGAAACCTCTCACCAATTCCCTGGTGAATACAGATCCAAACCCCCTTGGATCTTAAAACAAGGAGAATTTGACCCTTCCCCCCTCCTTCCTTTCACCAACTCCTGGTGAATACAGATCCAAACCCCCTTGGATCTTAAAACAAGGAGAAATCAATCAGGTTCTTAAAAAGAAGGCTTTTAATTAAAGAAAAAGGTAAAAATCATCTCTGTAAAATCAGTATGGAAAATAACTTTACAGGGTAATCAAACTTAAAGAGCTCAGAGGACCCCCCTCTGTCTTAGGTTCAAAGTATAGCAAACAAAGATAAACACTCTAGTAAAAGGTACATTTACAAGTTGAGAAAACAAAGTAAAACTAAGACGCCTTGCCTGGCTTTTTTACTTACAAGTTTGAAATATGAGAGACTTGTTTAGAAAGATGGGGAGAACCTGGATTGATGTCTGGTCCCTCTCAGTCCCAAGAGCGAACAACCCCTTAAAACAAAGAGCACACACAAAAGCCTTTCCCCCCGCCAAGATTTGAAAGTATCTTGTCCCCTTATTGGTCCTTTGGGTCAGGTGTCAGCCAGGTTACCCGAGCTTCTTAACCCTTTACAGGTAAAAGGATTTTGGAGTCTCTGGCCAGGAGGGATTTTAGTACTGTACACAGGAGAGCTGTTACCCTTCCCTTTATAGTTATGACAACAGGTATGGCTCAAGGTCTCTCTTTTGAAAATACCTTTTAAGAATTTGCAACTGAGCCATATAAAATTCTGCCAAGAAGTGAAACATTTTTAAAATAAAAAAAGTGTAAAACAAAATATCTATTGGTCCATTTTGAGGACCAGCATAATTCTTAACATACATTCTAGTTGCCAGAATTTTGAGAGCCATTTGTTCAACATGTGTGCATTCTCCTAGGTGTTTTTTGGACCAACAACAACGACATTTGATTTAGAAAAAAAATCACTAAACTTAAGTTTGGGAATATTCCATTCTATTGTTTAGTGACTACTCTTCCACTGTCTATATGCTAAGGAGTGCCTGGTTTGGCACCAGAGACCATAATGATTTCCTTACACTCAAGTTCAGGCCAAAGGACAGTCTGGAGAGTGTTCTCATGACCAGAGATAACAGGATTTTCCCAGTTGAAGCCCATTTGTTCTTCCTGCCGTCCCATTGCTTTTATGTCCAGTGGAGCCATGCTTAAACAGGTCTAAATGAGTTAAACTCCTTCCATTAAATGAGGAAATATGGAGTAATGAAGCCTCTTCCACTACAACTGGAGATGCCTTCCTATCTGGCCCACTTTAACGCAGCTCCCTATATTACATAGAGATGGGACAGGAGGGGCTATTCGTAGAAAACAAATGGAAGAAAAACAGAGAAGAAACAAGGATGAAATAAACCATGTGGGAGGGGGGAAAGAAAAAAAACGGAATAACCATCCTGACAAAGAGAACATTTTGTGGCAGACACACACAGACAGACAGGACTACATCCAGAAAAGCCAATTGAATAAATTAAATAAACTGAACATAAAAGACAAAAAGAAAAAGTGTGTGAGAGAGATGGAAGGATGTTCTTTATTTGGGCAATGAAATACCTCCAGATTGCAGATTTAGGTTTCAAAATCCCTATAAAGTGAACAGTGTTTCCCATGGCACTTAATGCACCAGTGCAGCGACCCCTCAATTATTTATGCCATGTATGTGAGATTTGTGGATTTAGCATCATAAAATTTACTTGCTCCTGAATATCCTTACTATATTTTTGCTTTAGAGTTAAATCATGGGTTTGAGTATTTGTAAAAAAGTTATTTATCTGTCTCCTGTTTGTTTCCATTTAGTCCACTGGACACAGGAAAAACATTTTCACCAAACAGTTATTAATCCCTCCTCTTGGTAATCTTTAGTGGAAAATAGACACACTAATGTGTGTATAATACATCCAGAAATTTCAGATCTAAAAAAAAAAAAAAAAAAATGTATGTGTTTGATGTATAAGTGTTCCATATGCTATAGGTCTGCTTTAGTCCTGTGGTCAATAACTGTGTTTACAAATGTGATAATACTGTACAATATGCATTTTTCATAACTCTTTGTACTTGTTGTTTTCAATTCTTTTTCTAATTTATTTGTGCCTCTCCAGGCAACACTGCAAATCAGATACATATAGCGAGACAAATTCTTCCCAGTTTGTACCCCACTGGCATAATTGCATGGGGTGATACGTCAAGACAGAATTTGTCCTACTGTGTTTAATTGGAAACATACTTTACGGTCAGTTTTAAAGTGACCATAACCTGGCCTCTTTTCTCTTCTCACCCTCCCCGCCCCCCACCCAAATCAGTTTTTCACCCAACAATTAACTGCAGGTCCAAATGTTTGTATTCAGATTCCTAATGACCAGATTCGTCATTTTAATCAAGTAGCTAAGATACTATTAACTGCTAGCATTTGCGCTTACAATTAATTGCACTTGCAGTTCTGCTCCCTAAGTGGAGGCTTATTTAAAAAAAAAATCAGGCTCAATACCTATTAACTATCATAGTGAGGTCTGAAAGACCCTAACAGTTACAGTTCTTGGCTAAGATGCTAAACATTGTACTACATAGAGCAAAACCACAGAATTTATTAACCCAGAACTCTGGAGCAACCATCAGCTCTACATAAGTAATTAGTCTCATCCTATGGCTGCTTCTCCTGCCATCTCTCAGTGCAGCCTCATTAAGCCTAATATT
This sequence comes from Emys orbicularis, assembly GCF_028017835.1. Taxonomy (NCBI): domain Eukaryota; kingdom Metazoa; phylum Chordata; order Testudines; family Emydidae; genus Emys; species Emys orbicularis. Next base: position 103,745,493 of record NC_088686.1, read on the forward strand.
TCCCTCATGCTCATCTTTATCACATTGTTCTGATAATAGTTTCATCATTCTTGGAGCTACTCAGAAAAGCATTACACATCTAAGACCCAGAGTACAATCATTACAACAGAGATTCAAGTGCTGCTCATATATAATTCAAATGTATTGGGTTTGAATTAGCTGATTATTCATAAAATCTGGTCTCTTTAGCACAAAGGGATGAGCCATGCTCAGAAATGTAATCTGCACTACTGTTAAACATCAGAGAAATCTTTAAAACATGTCATTTTAGAGTACAATGTGTATTCACACTTTTTCAAACATACATCCTGCTGCTTAAAGGGACATAGTGAGGATACAAATCCTGGGGTAAATTAATTCACATTAAATGAACAAGATAGGTGATGGTACCTGATGGTAAAAGAAATTTTAAAGATTTAATTAACCTCCACCATTTATGGTCACTTGGTGAAATCACTTCTCTTTGAACAAAGCAAGAGTAAGGCAGCTTCACATAGGAAACTCACTGCTGGGGATAAAATCCATTATCCACCTCCCTCTACTGCGGGCAGGGTTTCTCTGAAACTAGAACTTCTACTCAGCTGTTCCTGGCCACTAGGATCCAAGCAGTTGAAGATCCAGTGCTCCCTCATTGAAGCCTGACCCTAGCTTTCCTTCAAGATTCGCCTAGTCAGCGCCAGCATGAAGACTCCTCTCCAAGGCTCTAGGAGGTACAGAGGTCCCCCTGTACAACTGCTCTGCTTGTGCTCCATCTGCTCTCTCATGTACACACTGCATGCATACAACCCCATTGTGGGGGGGGGGGCTTAAGTGGTGTGGAGGGGATTTCATGGACCTTCTGCAACTATGTGAATTTCACTTATGTTTATTATGGGCCTGATCCTGCATGAAGCTGAGCAACTCTGGGAACAGCTGTGTTCTTCCAGCTCCCACAGACTTCAATAGAATTTGAACAATTCCAGAAGCTGTTCAGCTGCTTACATGATGAAGCCTTATTTACATTTCACTTAGCTTGGATAGTCACATTAGACTAGCCAGTTTCACTCTCATTATACTAGCAGAGTGTTACAATGTTGGGGTTAAAAGTTATATTAGGGATTGTCTTTTAATTCAGAGAAATATTTTCTGCTGCTATTAGTTCATATACTTTTTTAAAAAACGAAAGTCTCAACTATCTGACAGCGTTCTTTTAAAATGAATCTCTCAGGTAAGTGCAAACTACCAGAAGCTCCTAGGAAAATGGTGAATACAGCTTTGCAAAAATTACCAAATTCATTAATGTTGTATGTACTAAACTGAAGGTTTTAAGTTAGACTACAGCGCCTAATTAGCACAAATTCTGTGGCTATTTATTACTATATGCAATTACTACAATTGAAATGATCTATGTCTGCTAAAATATATCAACATATTTCTGCTTGGGAATTTTCTTTTTTAAAAGTCTTTCCTGAAAACAAAAAAGCAAGGCTTTGGGGAATCAAAAAATGTAGTGTTAATTTAGTGGCAGTGCTAAGATAATAAACCTGGTTAGCACATATTGATCATGATATAACTAAACTACACACAGCAAATGTTTTCTCACTGAGTCAACTATCCAGCAAAAACAATTCCAATGATTATGGAACATTTCTTCATCACACATTGTCCTATAGGACATATCAGGCATTTTTAAATAACACATTCCTGTAATTATTATTTTTATTGCAATAATGCTCAAAGGTCCCAACAGCACCCAAACAAGCACCTAGGAAAACCTGGGGTGAAATGCTGGCCCCACTAAAGTCAATGTCAAAGTTCCTGTCAACTTCAATGGAGCTAGAATTTCACCCATTGAGCCAAGAGATTAGAAAATGGTCTGAAAATCAGCACAGGAAAAAGGTATAATGCAGTCGGTTATATGCAATTTAATATTATGCAAATCTAAATTATATACATTTGTCAAAATATCATCTATTTTAATTGACTGAAGTAATATTTTATCTTCTGTACATTATATAGAAATCCCATATAAGGAAAATGGACTATTACCAGAGTCAAAATCTGGCAGTCAAAATCTGGCTATTACTACAGCCCAGAGTTTGTGATTATACAGTAAAAATAATTTATGTATTACCATGCATAATGCTCAGCTACGGGCTGAGTCAGCACTTCCATTAGAAAGTTTCCAGGTTTTAAAGTTTTAAGAGGATTTAACTCACCGGCAAAACTTGGTGTTCAAATTTCTGCCTTGGAGTAAATTATTTTTATCTGAAGTCCAGAAATATCAGCTTTCCCATTTTTTAAATTCCAACAGCAATTTTTAAATTCAGTTCAGAAGCCAATTTTTTAAAAAACAAATACATATAAAACTGTGATTTTAGAAGTAATACACAGTGTTGTTGGAGCTGTGTTGGTCCCAGGGTATCAAAGAGACGAGGTTTGTACAACATATTACCACCTTAGGCCCAACTCCACGGTGGTACTTAGGTGCCTAAATCTCAGTTTAGACACACCACAGATCCACAGAACTCCTGCCCAGCTGCTACCTAACACTTTAGTAGCCTCAACTCACTCGGCACCTAAGTTTTTAGGGTAAAAGTTTCCTAAGCACCCAGCTTTCTGCACACAGCCATCCCGACACAGAGTGAGGTAGCAATCTCCTGCCTAAGCTGTCCAAAGTCAAACTGTCCAGTGTGATCCATGAACTGGGAGAAGATAGGCAGAGGAGTGCCATGCCACCTTTGTGGCCTGATCTAGTGGCTTCTCAGCATGGTGGCTTCTCAGCATGCCTACCGGATTGAGTCCCATTCAAAATCTGGCTAGAGCAGGAGGTTCTGGTGCTGCCCACCTCATAACTGTTAGCCCAGTGATTAGAGCAAGCACCTGGGATGTAGGAGACAAAAGTTTAATTCCCCCCTCGGTCTCCTGTGTCTCAGGAGGGTGCTCTAACCACTGAGGTATGAAATAATCTGATGCGGGGCAGGGGGCTTCTTCAATCTCTCCTGAAGTTGTTCCACTTTGGATAAATACTATGGGGAGAGGGAGAGTGTCTATAGCCTGGTGGTTAAGGCATCCACCTGGGAGATGGAAGACCCAGGATCCAGTCCTCCTGATCCAATGACTAAGTATTTATCCACAGTGGAACAGCTTGAACAGGAGAGACTGAGGGAACCCCCACATCAGACCACACCCCTAGCTCCGTGGTTAGAGCATTCTTCTGAGAGGTGGGACAACCCTGTTCAAATTCTTTCTCCCCCTCTGGTGGGGGAGGGGGAGAAGGAACTTGGGTCTTCCACACCTCAGATGATTTCTCTAACCACTGGGTTATAAGGTGGGTGCCTCCTCCTCCTCCTCTGACCATTTTGTGTGGCGCGAGGCAGGTCCCTATCTCATTCTCACCAGAAACATCTTAGGCACCAAAGCTGCTCAACTCCAGGAGAGGTGTTCCCAGTTATGGTTCGCAAGCAGAAATAGGGGCCTCCCTGCAGCCCTGATTTAGGTGCTTATCTCTGTGAGTGAGGTGGGGTTTAGGACATACACTCCTCGCTATCTTAGGCAGCTACTCACCTAGCATACTGACTTTTGGGGATCGCGTTCTTAGGTGCCCATCTCTCTCCCGGACATTGTATATAGAGCCTTGGTGCCCAACTCACGCTTTGTGGCTCACTTTGTTGTTCCAGTGATTTTCTAGGCACCTAATAGTTAGGCATTGTGATGCTCAGTGTTGCAATGCCTAGTCCCATTGTGGGTCTGAGCATTAGCAACTAGCTTTCTTTTATTAACAGGATTATTGACCATACAAATTATTTTCTTACCTATGAAGTTAAGGAGAGAATGTCAGATATATATGAAAAGGAAAACAGCTGAGTCCAGACAATATAGGTTATAATGGCCTGATGTAAAGCCTACTGAAGTCAGTGGAAAGATTATTGGTTTTTAATGGGCTTTGGATCTGGTCTCTAGTTAAAAGTAAATACACATACTGATATACAAAAAAACCCAACAACAAATCACTGATATAACTTTCAATCAGTTCGTCCCACTTGCTCCATCTTTTCTCAAGTGATTCGGCTGCTAAACCTTATACTGGCAGTAATTCCATTTTTGTTCACTCTTTTGTTATTGTCTGTGGTGGGTATTTGTTTTTGCAAAACAGCCTTAGATATTACATTTTCAGGATAGGTACTATGTGTGTCTATGAGCTAGCGTCCAGAACTATTTCATAAAGATGTTTATTTATACACTTAAATGTATGCTGACCTGACACAGGATCTGAAATAACTTCAGATTCATTCTAAGGGTGAATCCCTGACCCCACTGAAATCAATGGCAAAACTCCCAATGACTTCAAAGGGGCCATGACCCTAAATTTGTACAGCTTTTAAAACTCAGTTTTGGACAGAAATTTCTGCAATTTAAGTCTGATTCCTGCAAATGCAGATGGGTCTGAAAAATGAATTGGTGTAATATGGCTCTAAGCAGACAATTTCCTAAAACCTCTGTAGAATTTAAGTGCCCATTATATTAATATTTTGTTCCTTTGTTCTTTTAGTACAGGCTACATTAATATGTGGCTTTGCAAAACTATTAGGATGACAAATCTTGACCATCCCTCACTCCAATATGTATGTGCTAAAATAGGACCAAGCAATGCAAATTTTCCCATCTGGTGCATGCATTTGTATAATATTTGTTTTAAACAGTTGTCAGCTATCACAACATCACAAGCATTCAAAGAATCTTAAAAAATACAGAAGCATTTTGCCACTCAACCCAGTGTTTGATATTCAGCAGCATGCAGCTAACCTTTGTGTTTCCCCTTTTTCTCCTTTCTCGTGCTGCCAGTTTGACAGCTTGCAGCTGCTGCCTTGGTTTTTTTAGTCGATTTTGGAGCTTGAGCATCTGCTACCACCTTTACATCTTCCTGCTCGGCCTCCTGAACTGCTTGAGAGATTCAGGGCACCCACCAAAAAGAAAGAGAGAGAGAGAGGAAAACAAGAGAGAGAATGAAATGAGAACTCTGTGAAGCACAGAGAAGAATGCAAGTGCAGCAGAGTTTAAGGTTTGGCTGACATCTTTGTGCAGAGAGGAAATTAAACTAAACAAGCAATTGCAGAGCTACAATGGAATTTAAATTGGCAGATTTGTTAAGGTTGGGTTTTTTTTTTTTACCTTGTTTCATCTCTTCCCATTCTTCCCCCTCCTACAATGTATTGGTTGCTATGCATTAGGCCCAAAATACCACCATAGATGCTACTATGTTGCTGAGCCGCTGTAAGCGGCACATTTCCCTGTAGTAAAGCTCTGTCAGTGCTGATCACTGATCAAGCCCCATGAGCCAGCTCAATAATATAAGATAATGATAGCTGGGTTTCCCCCCCCCCCCCCATAGTTCTCAGTGCCTTAAGTATACGGCTAACTCCTGCAAAAGCATCATCTGGAGTTTAACTTCAAAAAACTTACTTCTTATATTAAAATTCACAGCACAATCAACTTTGGCAAGAAAGGCCCTTTAATGTATAGACACTTAATATATCCATTTAAAGTTTAAAAAAAAATTGCTCTTACTTTATAAGGGCTGCATATTCATTCATTCTATAGAAATCTCAGTGGAACACAGCATTCATTGTGAAAGCCAGCATAATCATATGATTGCAGTGACTTTCAAAGTAATAAAGATTTTCTATTTATTATACAGTGCTGCCAGAGGACTGTATTTACACACACACACACAAACACACACCCACCAACCAGTTTATTCTTCTAGCTAGAATGAGCCTTTAAATGAAATAAAGTGATTTTTTTGTTAAAGTGGCTTTGTGATACTTTTCAGGTTTTGCACACTTATTTAAAGCAATTATCTTCATGAACTACATACAAAGAAATGGTCAAGCCCTTCAGCCCCCAAATATACCAATACTGAGCAGTACAATAAGAACTTTAGGGGCTAGATCTTTACCTTTTGTGAACTGTCATCAACCAGGACCAGCTCTAGGTTTTTTGCCACCCCAAGCAAAAAAAAATTGGCTGCCCCCCCCTTTTTTTTGGTTTTTACATGTTTGCACATTGCAATGTTTTGTTTTGTTTTGTTTTTGACTGTTTAAAATTAAAAAAAAATGAAAATAGAGAATTTGTAGTTAGTGAAATAAAACAATTTCCTACTAGTGTACTCATTTACTCACTGGGCCGGCCATGGAGTGAGCTGGGCTTTGTCTGCCTAGGCAGAGCTAGGGCTGCCTCTGCGCCGGAAGCCTTGGCATAGGCAGGACGTCAGCGCCAACCCCAGGGCTCATGTGGTCCGTGTGGGTCGGACCAAGTCACGCTGCTGGCGGGCTACCCAGCCTGGCTGTCACTGCCGAACAGCCAGAGAGGCCTGGAGCTGTGTGGGAGACACCGAACAGCTCTGCCTCCTGTCTCTCCTTCCCCGTGAGCACGCCCGGGGGGGTTGGCGCTGCCCTCCGGAGCTGGGCGTCGCAGCCCCGTGCCGGCAGGAGCAAGTAGCGGGCGTTGGGGGGGGGGGGGGGAAAGGGGCTGCCCAGTCCCTCCAGCCAGGGCACAATCACCTCCGCTCCCCCTGCGCCAATCCCAGTCTGAAGTGGCTGTAGCAGCCCTGCCCACGGTCCCACGTCTTGCTATGCAGCGCAGAGAGGGGAGGAGGCTCTGAGAGTAGGGCTGCGGCCTGGCTCCCACACTGGCAGCGGACCCCGGGGAGCCTGGCTTGGGGCAGCCTCAGCAACACCCCAGAATCCCGGGCGGTCACCCCATGGCGTGGCCAGGGACAGAGCCAGCTGGGCGGGGGGCACCACCTGTAGCTCTCACATGGAGCGAGCTGGGGTGGCTGTGGGGTTTGGCTGCCGGGGTCCAGGGCAGAGCAGCCAGCGGCTGGTGATCGCAGGGCAGCGTGCCTGGGCCTCCCGCTTCCCGGGACCCCTGCGAGCCGGCCGCAGGCTCGGCCTGCGCAGCGGCATGAATTCGGCTCAGCCTGGGCTGCCGCTCCCCTCCCCTACCCAGGCAGGAGGTGGCACAGGGGGGAGGAGGAGGCAGAGGCGGAGACAAGCCGAGGAGGAGCCCGCAGCCGGCGCTGGAGGAGCAGCCCACCCGGCTGCCAGGTTCCGCTGCCACCCCCTGCGCTCCGTGACCAGGGCAGGGCCGCGCTACCAGCTCCTGCCTGAGGGGGGCTGGCCGCTGCCCGTGGGAGAGCGGCAGGGACACACTCCCCACTGAGCCGGCTCCCCCTGCCCCGCTGCACAGCCCCAGCGGCACCCGGTCAGAGAACAACAGGACGCTCAGGATCCAGCCCAGGACACTGCCTCAGGTTGGAGCTGGGGCCCCAGCATTATGCCGCCCCTGATAATTTGCCACCCCAAGCACCTGCTTGTTTTGCTGGTGCCTAGAGCTGCCCCCTGTCATCAACGGAGGTACGACCTAAGAACATAAAATGGCCATAGGTTAGGCCGTCCATTTAGCCCAGTATCACGTCTTCCAATAGTGGCCAATACCAGGTGCTTCAGAGGGAATGAACAAAACAGTAGGGTTGGCAGGCGTCCAGTTTTCAACTGGAACACCAGGTCGCAAAGGGACCCTGGCGGCTCCAGTCAACACCACTGACCGGGCTGCTAAAAGTCTGGTCAGTGGTGCAGCGGGGCTAAGGCAGGCTCCCTGCCCTTGCTCCGTGCAGCTCCCAGAAGCAGCCGATATGTCCCTGCGGCCTCTAGGCACAGGGGCGGCCAGGGAGGTTCCGTGCACTGCCCCCACCCCTAATGCCGGCTCCGCAGTTCCTTTTGGCCAGGAAAAGTGGCCAATAGGAGCTGCGAGGCTGGTGCCTGGAGCCCACACTCCTCACCCCCTCCTGCACGCTAACCCCCTGCCCCAGCCCTCAGATCCCTCCTGCACCCCAAACCCCTCATCCATGGCCCCACCCCAGATCCCACACCCTCAGCCAGAGTATACACCCCCTCGCACACCTCAACCTGTTGCCCCCGCCCTGAACCCCCTCCCACACTCTGAACCCCTCAGCCCCAGCCCAGAGACCCCTCCTGAACCACAAGCCACTCATTTCTGGCCCCACTCTGGGGGGGCCAGAATCTGCACCCCCAGCCGGAGCCCGCACCCCAACCCCCTGTCCCAGCCCAGTGAAAGTGAGTGAGGGTGGGGGAGAGCGAGCAATGGAGGGGGGGGAATGTAGTGAATAGGGGCAGGGCCTCAGAGAAGGGGCGGGGCAAGGGGGTTCAGTTTTGTGTGATCAGAAAGTTGGCAATCCCAAGAACAGGTATTCATCAAGTGACCCATCCCTTTTTGCCCATTCCCAATTTCTGTCAAACAGAGGCTAGGGACACTTCAGAGACACTTTACATCTGCAGAGAATCTGGCCCTAGAGCTGCACAGAATCCACCCCACAGGACATGGATCCCATACCACACCACTTTTTTTTTTTAAGGCGCAGATTGCCATTATTATGCACTCACCTGCACCAGAAACAAACAAAAAAATTCTTTCAGGAAAAAAAGCTACATATGGCAAGGAATCTAGAGGAAAGAACTGGCTTGCTCACAAGATCATTTAAATATCATTGGCAAACCCCAAAAGCTCAGTAAACAGATAAGGCCCAATGATACTTGTGGCCCAGTAGTCTCTATCATAGAAGATGTAAACCAGTGATTCTCAGCCTGATTGGCTTGCGGTCAATCAGCACATAGCTGCGGCCCATGTGGCATCCTCAGAGCCATACAGCTAGTATATATATTGTGTGGCTGCAGCCCACATAACACACAGAGAGATGCAGAATGGTAAATAGGTTGAGAACCACTGAGGTAAACACTCTCCAAATTCACGAGTTATGGGACAAGTCCACTATGTACTAAATACTGGATTCCTAATACATAAGAACATATAAGAATATAAGAACATAAGAACGGCCGTATTGGGTCAGACCAAAGGTCCATCTAGCCCAGTATCCTGTCTACCGACAGTGGCTAATGCCAGGTGTCCCAGAGGGCGTGAACCTAACAGGTAATGATCAAATGATCTCTCTCCTGCCATCCATCTCCACACTCTGACAAACAGAGTCTAGGGACACCATTCCTTACCCATCCTGCCTAACAGCCATTAATGTACTTAACCTCCATGAATTTATCCAGTTCTCTTTTAAACCCTGTTATAGTCCTCGCCTTCACAACCTCCTCAGGTAAGGAGTTCCACAAGTTGACTGTGCGCTGTGTGAAGAAGAATTCCTTTTGTTTTAAACCTGCTGCCTATTAATTTCATTTGGTGACCCCTAGTTCTTGTATTATGGGATAAGTAAATAACTTTTCCTTATCTACTTTCTCCACATCACTCATGATTTTATATACCTCTATCATATCCCCCCTTAGTCTCCTCTTTTCCAAGCCGAAAAGTCCTAGCCTCTTTAATCTCTCCTCATATGGGACCCGTTCCAAACCCCTAATCATTTTAGTTGCCCTTCTCTGAACCTTTTCTAGTGCCAGTATATCTTTTTTGAGATGAGGAGACCACATCTGTACACAGTATTCAAGATGTGGGCGTACCATCGATTTATATAAGGGCAATAATATATTCTCTGTCTTATTCTCTATCTCCTTTTTAATGATTCCTAACATCCTGTTTGCTTTTTTGACCGCCTATGCACACTGCGTGGACATCTTCAGAGAACTATCCACGATGATTCCAAGATCTTTTTCCTGATTCGTTGTAGCTAAATTAGCCCCCATCATATTGTATGTATAGTTGGGGTTATTTTTTCCAATGTGCATTACTTTACATTTATCCACATTAAATTTCATTTGCCATTTTGTTGCCCAATCACTTAGTTTTGTGAGATCTTTTTGAAGTTCTTCACAGTCTGCTTTGGTCTTAACTATCTTGAGCAGTTTAGTATCATCTGCAAACTTTGCCACCTCACTTTTTACCCCTTTCTCCAGATCATTTATGAATAAGTTGAATAGGATTGGTCCTAGGACTGACCCTTGGGGAACACCACTAGTTACACCTCTCCATTCTGAGAATTTACCATTAATTCCTACCCTTTGTTCCCTGTCTTTTAACCAGTTCTCAATCCATGAAAGGATCTTCCCTTTTATCCCATGACAACTTAATTTACATAAGAGCCTTTGGTGAGGGACCTTGTCAAAGGTTTTCTGGAAATCTAAGTACACTATGTCCACTGGATCCCCCTGGTCCACATGTTTGTTGACCCCTTCAAAGAACTCTAATAGATTAGTAAGACACAATTTCCCTTTACAGAAACCATGTTGACTTTTGCCCAACAATTTATGTTCTTCTATGTGTCTGCCAATTTTATTCTTTACTATGGTTTCGACTAATTTGCCCGGTACCGATGTTAGACTTACCGGTCTGTAATTGCCAGGATCACCTCTAGAGCCCTTTTTAAATATTGGTGTTACATTAGCTATCTTCCAGTCGTTGGGTACAGAAGCCGATTTAAAGGACAGGTTACAAACCCTAGTTAATAGTTCCGCAATTTCACATTTGAGTTCTTTCAGAACTCTTGGGTGAATGCCATCTCGTCCCGGTGACTTGTTAATGTTAAGTTTATCAATTAATTCCAAAACCTCCTCTAGTGACACTTCAATCTGTGACAGTTCCTCAGATTTGTCACCTACAAAAGCCGGCTCAGGTTTGGGAATCTCCCTAACATCCTCAGCCGTGAAGACTGAAGCAAAGAATTAATTTAGTTTCTCCACAATGACTTTATAGTCTTTAAGTGCTCCTTTTGTATCTCAATCATCGAGGGGCCCCACTGGTTGTTTAGCAGGCTTCCTGCTTCTGATGTACTTAAAAAACATTTTGTCATTACCTTTTGAGTTTTTGGCTAGCTGGTCTTCAAACTCCTCTTTGGCTTTTCTTATTACATTTTTACACTTGGCAGTGTTTATGCTCCTTTCTATTTACCTCAGTAGGATTTGACTTCCACTTTTTAAAGGAAGTCTTTTTATCTCTCACTGCTTTTTTTACATGGTTGTTAAGCCATGGTGGCTCTTTTTTAGTTCTTTTACTGTGTTTCTTAATTTGGGGTATACATTTAAGTTGGGCCTCTATTATGGTGTCTTTAAAAAGCGCCCATGCAGCTTGAAGGGATTTCACTTTAGTCACTGTACCTTTTAATTTCTGTTTAACTAACCCCCTCATTTTTGCATAGTTCCCCCTTCTGAAGTTAAATGCCACAGTGTTGGGCTGTTGAGATGATCTTCCCACCACAGGGATGTTAAATGTTATTATATTATGGTCACTATTTCCAAGTGGTCCTGTTATAGTTACCTCTTGGATCAGCTCCTGCGCTCCACTCAGGACTAAATCTAGAGTTGCCTCTTCCCTTGTGGGTTCCCGTACCAGCTGCTCCAAGAAGCAGTCATTTAAAGTATCGAGAAATTTTGTCTCTGCATTTCGTCCTGAGGTGACATGTTCCCAGTCAATATGGGGATAATTGAAATCCCCCACTATTATTGAGTTCTTAATTTTGATAGCCTAATTTCCCTTAGCATTTCATCATCACTATCACTGTCCTGGTCAGGTGGTCGATAGTAGATCCCTAATGTTATATTCTTATTAGGGCATGAAATTACTATACATAGAGATTCTATGGAACATGTGGATTCACTTAAGATTTTTACTTCATTTGATTCTACATTTTCTTTCACATACAGTGCCACTCCCCCCTCTGCACGACCTGTTCTGTCCTTCCGATATATTTTGTACCCCGGAATGATTGTGTCCCATTGATTGTCCTCAGTCCACCAGGTTTCTGTGATACCTATTATATCAGGGGTCAGGAACCTTTCAGAAGTGGTGTGCCGAGTCATCATTTATTCACTCTAATGTAAGGTTTCGCATGCCAGTAATACATTTTAATGTTTTTAGAAGGTCTCTTTCTATAAGTCTATAATATATAACTAAACTATTGTTGTATGTAAAGTAAATAAGGTTTTTAAAATGTTTAAGAAGCTTCATTTAAAATTAAATTAAAATGCCCCCGGACCGGTGGCCAGGACCCGGGCAGTGCGAGTGCCACTGAAAATCAGCTCGTGTGCCGCCTTCGGCACACGTGCCATAGGTTGCCTACCCCTGTATTATATCAATATCCTCCTTTATCACGAGGCACTCTAGTTCACCCATCTTATTATTTAGACTTCTAGCATTTGTGTACAAGCACTTTAAAAACTTGTCACTGTTTATTTGTCTGCCCTTTTCTGATGTGTCCGATTCTTTATGTGAGTGTTTCTCATCTGATCTGGCCCTTACATGATCCTCTTCCATCCTCTGCTCCCGACTAGAACCTAGAGATTCTCTATCAATAGACTCTCCTTTAAGAGAAGTCTCTGTCCAATCCAAATGCTCCTCTGCAGCAGTCGGCTTTCCCCCATCTCCTAGTTTAAAAACTGCTCTGCAATCTTTTTAATGTTAAGTGCCAGCAGTCTGGATCCACTTTGGTTTAGGTGGAGCCCATCCTTCCTGTATAGGCTCCCCCCATCCCAAAAGTTTCCCCAATTCCTAATGAATCTAAACCCTTCCTCTCTACACCATCGTCTCATCCATGCATTGAGACTCTGAAGCTCTGCCTGCCTACCTGGCCCTGCGCGTGGAACTGGGAGCATTTCTGAGAATGCCACCATAGAGGTCCTGGATTTCAGTCTCTTCCCTAACAGCCTAAATTTGGCCTCCAGGACGTCTCTCCTACCCTTCCCTATGTCATTGGTACCTACATGTACCACAACCATCGGCTCCTCCCCAGCACAACACATAAGTCTATCTAGATGCCTCGAGAGATCCGCAACTTTCGCACCAGGCAGGCAAGTCACCATACGGTTTTCCCGGTCATCACAAACCCAGCTATCTATGTTTCTAATATGAGCAGTTCTACTGACTTCAGTGAGAATCCTCACATGAGTAAGGCAAGATGAGCACCCAACCTGTATAAAAATCATTTGCAAACTCACATCTCCTCTCCTGCAACACACAAGTCTATAAATAGTCTTAAATTTACAAAACACCGTGGATTAACTGCTTTCTTTCTTTTACTAGAGAGACCTTTGTTAACGCACTTGTACATAACAGACACATGAAATCTGCAGAAGTCAGATGATGATCAGATGGGCCAATGGGGCTGTTTTACCCCAACTCCTCATTCCACTTACAGTCTTTAGCAAATGACTAATACTAGTCATAAGCTCATTGGCTGCAATCCCTTTGCAAAGCATTACCAAACACTGTGGATAATGCATGAGACAGAACAGAGCGACCACTCCATCCCTCAGGGAGGATGGCAAGATTAATGTGAAAGGCAGCACATTAGGCTCTGTTTCTCCAGTCATGAAGGCCTCTGACTAACCAGGGCAGCGAAGAGCCCTGCTGTGAGTAAACTTTAAAACAGTTGAATTTACATACCCAGTAATTCTGATCTATATTTGCAGCTGTCTCTCCTTTTTTAAATTAGGGAGAGTTTTTTTTCTGGTTTTGTTTCTTTCATGATGCTGATGATCTAGTTTGTAGAATTCAGTATTTTCCTAACAAGTGAGTAAATGACCTACATTCAATGACTAGCCAGGTCTCTACAGCCATTTTAATACTTTGTTTAATATGCCCATCCATTCAGATCAAACACCATTGAAGGAGTCTAAAATGTGGCTTAATCAAAATGGGATGGAATGTTCTGATATTACTAACTGAAAAATTAAAAACAAAAACTTTTTAGGACCAACTACTTGCCATCATGTCAGCTATCCTTTGACCTAACTAATCTGAAGTTAAATAATTATTAGTGTGGATTGCAGCTGCATTAATTAGTTTTGAAAAGCTGGCACATAAATTTCAGCAGTAGATACCTGAATATTAACACAGAGGTGTAACCTCCTCAAGGAAGGATTTGAAAGATTTCCACCATTTTATGCTCAAGGCCATGGAGCACTCAGTTTAGTTGCCATCTTGAATACACATCATCAGACTGGACCTGATAAAGATGGGACAATCAAGTGCAAGTGGTGGAGATAATAAAATGAGATTTAAAGGCACACCAATACCCAGCAGCAACAACTGGATAATTGAAACAATACCACGTACGTTTACTATCTCAATTGAAACTAACCAACACACACAATGTAGTGAATATTAAATACCCACAGAGAACTCTTCTGGATCAGTGTATGGAGTTAAGAAAAAGCTTGTAAAGATTATTTGAATAATGAATACATTTGAAGAATTTGCAATCTGCTCGAAAAAACAGCACAAACGGGAAAGAGGCTAAACAGCTAGATAAATTATTCATTGCAAATTATTCACTCAGCTTTACTAGGCAACCATTCAGTCCATTTATCAAAGTTCTCACACTTCTCATTTCATGACAAGTGAAAGTAGAATGACTATCGAGCAAAGAAAATTAAGCAACAGTTTAATAGATGCACTGGCTTTTGCCTACTCGTTGGATGTGCTCTCACGTATCTCCATAAAAATGGCTTGGCACCTTTCTTTGTAATTTCTTGGCTCTTGAGAATGTTGCTATTTATTTGGACAGTGATCCACTATAATTTTATCTGATCTATTTTAAAATTGTTCCAACATAGCTTAAAATATAACTTTTAAAGTAGTTTACAAGGCATGGGATGTTCCTAGAGTTACATGAACTCTCTAGTGAAGTAAAGATAGGTAAAAATGTTAAATTTCATTGAAAAAAAATCAGCAATTTTCACCAGTTTTGTAGAAGGTCTGTAAAACTGAATGACTGAAGTGATGCCCAAAGGTCCCAGTTAGGATTAGGGTCCCAGTGTCAAGGTGCTGTTCAAACACTTAGCAAGACACAGTCTCTTCCCCAAAAGATTACAGTCTAAGGCCCCTGCAACTGGTAGCGAGCAGGCAGATTGCTGTGCCTGCACAGAACATCACTGAATTCAATAGGGCTTCATGTGGGAAAAAACTACTATTTAAATTGCTGCAGGAGTCTCTCTTTAGTGATTCAAAATAGCAGAGCTCCTCATAAACTGAGCATAACTCCTTGTAGAAATGCCCCAATATGTCAAGTACAAGAACCAAAACTATGTCTATTTTGCAGATAATGCCAGGTTTAACTCCATTGCAATCTGAGATATCCTATTTTTAAACACAAATATTACTTGAAGCCCAGAGGTCTACACTGGATTTTTCAGTCAAATAAGTCCTCAACTCTACAATGTAGGAATCCAATTGTGATATGCAATCCATGTGGGTGTATTTCTGCACTTGAGCAGATCACAGTGTAGGAGCCCAGAAGTTACAGGATTCTGTTTGTCCCTGATATATTTAAAGAATTTCTTCCTACCATCCTTAAACCTACTGGCCATAGATCTTTTTATTGCTACCGTTAGCTTCCCTTACTAATTGCCTGTATTTCCTAATGGTTGATTTGTACTCATTGCTATCAACTGCCCCGTTTTTACATTTGTTAGGTATTGGGTTTTTTAACTAGAGGAATTAGAAATGCTCACTTATGAAAACAAATCTGATATACCTGGTATTACTGAAACCTGGTGGGATGAGTCACATGACTGCAATGTTAAAACCACTGGATATAACTTATTTAGAAAAGAAAAAGTGGGCAGAAGGGGATCGGGATGGCACTCTATGGCTACGTCTACACTTGGAGCTAGGCGTGTGATTCCCAGCTTGTGCAGACATACTCTCACTAGCGCCTATCGAGCTAGCAGGCCAGCGATAGTAGCATAGCTGGTGTAGCACAGACAGTGGCGAGTGGCAGCATGGGCTAGTCGTGCTGAGTACAAACCCACCTGAACCCAAGGGTACGAACTCAGCCCAGCTAGCCCGTGCCGCTACTCACAGCTGCCCATGTTCTCTGTCTAAACTCCTCTTTTCTAGTGCACTAGCTTGCTTGAGAGCTAGAGCAAATATGTCTACGTGAGTTGGTAATCATACCCCCAGCTCCAAGTGTAGACATACCCTGTATCTAAGATACTGTTACTTTAGTGTTGTTTACAATTTAGAAAATACAGACCTGGAATGCTTATGGATCAATGTACTAACTAGTAAATCACAAGATGGGGCACTGGGAGGTTTTCTGTTACATATCAAGTCAGACAAGAGAACAGAATGAGCAACTCTTCAAACATCTATCTACAATCTGTTGGGTTTTTTAAAAAACTGCATTAGCATGGGGGATTTCAATCTGGGGGACATATGCTGGAGGTCTCATGCTGCCATTTATAAGACACCCGTGGAGTTTCTAAAAATTATTATAATCTTCTAACACAAAATTCTCCCACACCTCATTAAGAGGTAAGGCAGCACTCCAAGTATCAAGAGTATGATCTAATGCAGAGAACATATTCCCTGATTTCTCCCTAAAAAAAGAACAAACACCTCGGACTGAAGTCAACAGAAAACAGGATCCAAACCACTAATTTTGCTGAACATGCACAAATGTTTTTAAAATGAATGATTAAATGATGTCACCTTAAAATTTGACAGTTTGCCATTCAATGGAAAACTCTCTCTTTCTCTCATCATTTATCGTACCAGAACAGAATGACACATCAAATTTAACAATCCAGAGTTATGACTTGTGATCAGAAATCTGTTTGGCACAAAATACAGACATTTAGCCCTGCTGCCAAATGTCAAAGAGAAAGTATGCAGTGTTGCTGTAGCCGTGTTGGTCCCAGGATATTAGTGAGAGAAGGTTGGTGAGGTAATATCTATTAGTGGAAAGCCCCATCCCACTCCACCTGTCTTTCTCCCCACCCCTTCCTTTCCCTCCCCCCCCCCCCCATGACTGGAGGGGTATGTGCTAACTACTTATGCTAAGCAATCTGTTCCACCTTGTATTTAGCTGTGACACTCTCTGTACCTTTCCTAGACCTGAAGAGCTCTGTGTAAGCTCAAAAGCTTTTCTCTCTCACCAACAGAAATTGGTCCAAAAAAAAAAAAAAATTACTTCACCCACATTGTTTCTCTAATATCCTGGGACTGACACAGATACAACAACACTGCATACAACGAAAGAGAAAGTAATTTTGCTATCTTGTACATGGTTAATCTAAACTTCTAAATCAAAAGTTGTTGTGAAGATACTTGAAGGAGAATTTTATTGTGTTTTTAATTGAAAACATTTTAATTTCAAACATACAAAAGCCACATATGTAAAAAAGTAACATTAATAAAAGCAGACTTCGCCTTGTTCAGATTCTAGCCTCTCAAAATTGTGAAAAAAGGAATTTGTCCCAAGTGGAAATTCACCATTTTCACAGGAAAAAAATTATACCTTCTTGCCTATGAAAATTGCCTTTCATTTTTGCAGAAAGTTTAAGGGAGCAGTAGAAAAGGTTAGTTCTTTATAACTCTGTGAAAGAATTATTCTACATCAGCATAAGTCTGGTTACTAAGTTAACACAAATCTGGGATCAAATAAAGATGTTTTAAATCACAACTGTTGCTCTACATTTCTGTGTACAGACCTCCAGTCCTGTACCTGTGGCAAATTCACATTGGCTTCAATAGATGCAGGACTGGGCTCAGCATGATAGTTACAAAAATAAATGAATGTATTTACCATGTTTCAGTAAATCCTATATTAAAAAATCAATTACTGCAATAAAGGCAAATATTGTATGTATGTAAATATGAACTTTTTGTCTATCTCCCCACTTTACTTAAATCAGTGGTAATATTCCAGGAAGACACATCAGATATTTGCAATACTTTAAACAGCCTGAAAAGAAGAGTGTACATCAAGGAATTTTGCTATCACACATTTGTAGGGGCTTATGATTTTGTCCAATTCTGTAGAAAATTTGTAGCAATATGTGATGTGGAGATACCTGAAAATAAGCCAGCAGATGTGACCTAGATGTTCCAGAATTATGAGCACGATTTAGGAAGTAAACATTTTAAACTAACCACTAACAATATGCCGTACAAGGATATTAAGTGGAAACAAACATGGAGAGGGGAAAAAAGTAGTAAATAAATGGCCTTTTCTGGGCAGAAATTATTCTTATGAATTATGTTATTTTATTGATATATATTTTCTTCTATAATGATGTAAACAATGAGAAAAACAATACTGCTGAAAATTATTAAGCAGTTATTTATAATGATGAACAATGGAATTTTTATCTGATTATTTGGGACATATCAGGATTATTCACAAGATGAAAGGCCTGATTCAAAGCTCATTGAAGTCAATAGAAAGAATCCCATTGACATGAATAGTATATGGATCAGGCGCAAAATGATCTGTTTGCCCAGAATTTAAACTACTTTTAAAACTTGATATTAGTACCAAAAGGGCATTGACCTGTCATTATACTCATCTTTTGTATCAATATTTTCTATCCCCTCCATCTATTTATTTTCCCCTAGACACATCTTCAAAATCTCACCAAGAATCCCTGTTTGTTTATATGTCTTCTGATTGACCTACACACACGAACCGATTCCATAATATCAAATACATCTACAATGTTTTGAAACAAAAGGTAATATTGTAATTTCTTCCAAACAGTAGTACAAAACAAAACTCCTCTTTCATTCAAGGGTCCCATTTGTAGATCATCAGTCTACAAGTTCTGTTGTTAAATACACCTCTACCCCGATATAACGCTGTCCTCAGGAGCCAAAAAATCTTACCTCGTTATAGGTGAAACCGCGTTATATCAAACTTGCTTTGATCCACCAGAGTGCGCAGCCCCCCCACCCCCCCGGAGCACTGCTTTACTGCGTTATATTCGAATTCATGTTATATCGGGTCACGTTATATCGGGATAGAGGTGTATAAGCTTTATATTTCAGTAACAGTTTTAAGATCTGTACTAGGGCCAGATGGATCTGAAATGGTCCATCCACAATGGCTATCTAATGTGGAAATAATGCAGTTGCTAGACTGTTAGAAGTAGAAGCTCAACTCAATACTCAAGGGGAAAAGGTTCTATCAGGGTTGTTATTGTTCCTTACTAATTGTTTAGCTCAATTCAGTCACTTTATGGACTGGCACACTGATGTTAGAAGCCCTCACTTTACCTGAAGTTTTCCTTTTCCTAACAATTATTGTTGTTTTCTGAAGTTATCCTATAGTATTAATTGCTACCAATGCTAATATGGTAATTGAATGAAAGATGAAAAACATGTAATTCTATATGGGATTACAGATGGGCTCAGGGACACACCACCTTTCAGTCCTATGCCAAAAGTCACTGGAGACTGAAAAATAATTACCAGCTACTGAGTGTTTGGTGACATATGCAAATTGAGTTTTATAGTCTCAGTCCATTTCCTGAATGGAGCGGTGTCATCACCCATGTCACTAAGGGTACTAATGGGGTTTCTCACTGGCAGTTTTAACACACACCAAGAAATGAATGGGCATAACAAACTGGCCTCTCACCTCCATGTTGAGAGTTTAACCATATCATTTTGTTAATATCTAGGGAAGTCTACATGGCTGCTAGCAATGCTCTTTTCCATTCTATGGGTAAAGACTTTCAGAGCTGTCATTCCAGTACCTTTCACCAGCACTAGATTCACTCATATATTATAATGTATTTAAAAAAAAAAAAAAACACCTAACCCTTGGGCTGCTCTATCTTATGCTGAGGGTTACATTAGCCCCAACTCCAGAATCTATAGGTGCAAAAGTCAAGTCAAGTCACCTTTGTCCCACTCTCTCAGTCCAGCCCTTAACTGGGACCGGAGTCTCAGATCTACTCTCACCTTCCTTAAACTCCATCCTGAATGTAACAAGACATTCCTGCAAAAAAATGTAGGAATGGAAGAGAACTTGATAGATCATCAAGTCCAGTCCCCTACACTGAGGCAGGACTAAATATTATCTAGACCAGCCCTGACAAGTGTTTCTCTATCCTGTTCTTAAAAACCTCCAACAATGAAGATTCCACAACCTGCCTCGGTAATTTGTTCCAGTGCTTAACTACCCTATTAGGAAGTTTTTCCTAAAGTCTAATCTAAATCTCCCTTGCTGCAATTAAAGCCCATTACTTCTTGTCCTGTCCTCAGTGGATAAGGAGAACAATTTATCACCTGCCCCTTTATAACAACCTTTTATGTACTTTATGTAAAAGTAATGTACTTTTACGTTATCATGTAGTCCCCCCCTCAGCCTTCCCTTCTCCAGAATAAACAAACCCACTTTTTTCAATCTTTCCTCGTAGGTCATGTTTTCTACACCTTTAATCATTTTGGCTGCTCTCCTCTGGGCTTTCTCCAATTTGCCCACATCTTTCCCAAACTAGACACAGTACTCCAGTTGAGACCTTTTAAGTGCTGAGTAGACAGAAAGAAGTACTTCTTGTGTCTTGCTCACAACACTCCTGCTAATCCATCCCAGAATGATGTTCACTTTTTTTGCAACAGTGTTACATTGTCGACTCATTAAGTTTGTGATCCACTATAACCCCAGTTCCTTTTCTGCAATACTCCTTCCTAAGCAATCATTTCCCATTTTGTACTGGTGTAACTGATTATGCTTTCCTGAGTGTAGTACTCTGCATCTTAGGCCATTTCTACACTTACAAGCTTACAGGGGCACAGCTATACAGATACAGCTGTGCCGCTGTAAGAGCGGTCGTTTTGCCGCATTATGCTGACAGGAGAGAGCTCTCTCATTGACATAATAAAACCAGCTCAATGAGCGGTGGTAGCTATGTCAACAGGAGAGCACTTTTGCCTGCAAAACTTATGGCACTCAGGGTGGGGGGAAGGTTCACACCCCGAGCAACAAAAGTTTTCCTGACATAAGCGCTAGTGTAGACACGGCCTTAGAGAAACAAGGTGGGTGAGGTAATATCTTTTATTGGACCCACTTCTATTAGTGAGAGAGACAAGCTTTTGAGCCACACAGAGCTCCTCTTCAGGTCTGGGAAAGGAACTCCCAGCAAAATGTGAGATGGAACAGATTGTTTAGCATGAGTAGTTAGCACATATTGTAAGGTACCATTCAAGAAATCATTGTAGAGTGGCCAATTAACAACTCTGCAATCATAGGACAAAAAGAGGGAGTTAGTGGGTTACAGATTGTTGCAACAAGCCATAAATCCAGTGTCTCTGTTCAGTCCATGATTTTTGGTGTCTAGCAGAGCAATGAATTTAAGCTCCCAGGCTCATCTTTGGAAAGCATTGTGCAAGGTTTCCTTTGAGGATGAGGACTGATAGGTCAAATCAGTCCTTATTAAATTTCATCCTATTTATTTCAGACCATATCTCCAGTTTGTCAAGATCATTTTGAATTCTAATCCTGTCCTCCAAAGGGTTTGCCACCCCTTCCAGCTTGGTGTTGTCCACAAACTTTATAAGTGTATTTTCTATGCCATTATCCAAATCATTTATGAAGATATTGAATAAAACTGTATACAGGACAGATCTCTGCAGAACCCCACTCAATATGAACATCCAGCTTGACTACTTTCAGAGTATGGTTTTCCAATTGGTTGTGCACCCAAGGTTTGCGAAGGCTATATTCCCTACTTTGCTTATGAGACGATCATGTGGGACTGTATCAAAAACCTTACTAAAGTTGAGATGTATCACATCTACTGCTCCCGCTTACCCACAAAGCTTGTTACATGGTCAAAGAAGGACATTAGGTTGGTTTGACATGATTTGTTTTTGACAAATCCATGTTGACAGTTCCTGATCACCTTATTATCATCTAGGTGTTTACAAACTGACTGACTGATTATTTGATCCATTATCTTTCTGGGTACCGGTTAAGATGACTGGTCTATAATTTTCTGGGTTGTCCCTATTCTCCTTTTTATAGATGTGTACTATATTTGCCCTTTTCCAGTTTGCTGGGATCTCCAGTCCTCCACGAGCTCTCAAAGATAAACACTAATGGCTCAGAGATCTCTTCAGCCAGTTCCTTAAGTATACAGGAAGTATTTTGACAGGCCCTGCCAAACTGAAGACATCTAACTCGTCTAAGTAATTCTTAACTTATTCTTTCCCTATTTTAGTTTAAGATTATAGATTAAGCTTGGATTAGCAGTAAACATTCTGCAACTCCCTGCAGAATTCCAACACCAGCTAAGGATTGTCTATAAAAGGAAACTGCACAGCTATAGCAGAAGAAGATATTCTACTATAGCTATTACTGAATAGCTCCTTGTATGAACGCTATACTGGAACAAAAGTAACTTTACTCTGCAATAAAGATTTGTTTATTCCAGAATAAAGTGTTGACATGGGGAGCTATTCTGGAATAGCCATAGCTGAATAGATTATTCCACTATAGCTATGCCGTCAATTTCCCAGTATAGACAAGCTCCAATATGATGGGAAGAAAGAATCGTGTTATCCTGTTCCTGACCTTGCATTATAAATACACCCCATAATTTAATCATCCAGCCTTCCAACAGGGGCAGGCTTAATTTTACTCATCAAATTAAATAAGCATTCCTGTGTTACGCCTTCCTATAGCTTATAGACAGGAATTTTACAAGGAAAAAAACGTGGGGAGGTAGATGTGGAGACACCGTCTTTGTGCAGTGCTTGCGACATAGGAATGAATCTCACACACCCGCTCATACATGCAGTACAGTTTATGCACTAGGACACCAGTTCCCACAAAGAGTCATTTTAAAGCACACCCATAACAGAAACAAGTGAATGGGGAAGAGCAGAATAGTTCTTTAGATACAGCCCAGCTGTCTCATGCATCCAACACTCCCACATACCAATGTTTTCATTGGATATGAATACTGTAGTTAAAAATGGCCATTGAAACCCAAATATGCCCCACACAGCAGCTGAATCTTGACACCACCAACCATACTCCTGAAGAAAAATACAACAAAAAAGAACACTTCTGTAGTTCTCACAATGTTTTCAAGAATAATATTCCCGAGAGAGGATTTTACAAAGGAACAAACCACTTTATTGGGTAATGAAATGCTGTTAAGTTGAGGCTTCTGATAAATGCGCAAACAGTTTATTACCTGGAGAGTTATCCCCAGAAGTTTACAAACCAAAGGCTGAATGTGAGAAAATATAGCTATATATTATTAATGCATTTTCAGTACTATGCTATTCTGCCCATCTTATTTACTTGTACTACGTCAGATGTAAAAAGAACCTCATTTAATGGTTTACATGGCATTGTAAAATATAGTGTCTTGCTTCTTTATCAGGGTTTGAAAGTCTGTGCTGTCCACTGACATCCTTTGGTGGCAGGGTTGGAGAGAGAATTTAAAATAAAGTAATTTGAGGCTAAGAAGTGAATAATTGTTCCAAGGAATGACCTGAGTGAAAAAAACTTTGATGTGATGTGATATGAAGGGCCAAATTCTGCCTTAACACCATCACCCCAGGCAACCTCACTGATGTCAGAAGGGTTGCCCAGGGTGCAAGCACTTGCAGGATTTAATGTAGTATAAATAAGGATTTCACTACTGTTTGTGAGATGATGTCTGGTTTCTCTGGGCTGTAGCTGACTTGAAATCCTTGTTATTTAAGTTTATAATAAAGGCGGCTTAGAAGGTAATTGCTGCTGTGTATCATAAAATAACATTTCATAGGACAGGGTTTTGCGCCTCTGATTAGCTGTTACGATGAGAAAAGTAAAAGGAAATTTTCTATCTCCTGTAGCTAACTACCAAAGAAAACATTTTCTTAAAATTCTGTACAAAATCAACTTCCTAGACAGCATGGGAAAAAAATTAGTCTCTCTTTTGATATGTTTTTTTCTCTGATTATGAGAGAAAATAATGTGTTTTTCCCCCCTTCATCTGAAATCAGATCTATCGCTTGAACATCTTTCAGAAGCATGGTTAAAAGAGGTTTACTATTCAAAAACCCTTATTCATAGTTGATGCATTATGGAACTTCTATGAATAAATTCCACAGAAAAGAAAAAAAAATTCACTCACAATTTGTGAGTAGCGTGGATACCTGCATTTCACGTAGCCCCTCAGAGTATTATGGTACACTACCATATTTTATCTTTGTACAAAACATTCAACAACCTCCTTTCACATATTGAAATCAGATTTAAAGGGAGAGGGTAAACTATGGAGATTACAGTTTATTAAATGGAAAGCAAGGATGACATCATACTGAAAGTTTCCCCTGTCAAAAAAGTTCATTTTAAAGTTATGATAGTGGTTACTTTGGCATTCTGCATAATTATCATTTTCATCCCCAAACACAGCTGAGCTAAGCTTTCAGGTATTCATTTAAAAGATTACATTCTTGTTCCCATCTTCACTTCATTTTTCAACAAAATAACAGGACTAGGGTGACCAGATGTCCCGATTTTATAGGGACAATCCCGATTTTGGAGTCTTTTTCTTATATAGGCTCCTTTAACTCCCCACCCCCTGTCCTGATTTTTCACACTTGCTGTCTGGTCACACTAAACAGGACCTCTAGCAGTAAACATGCACTCTATAGATCATGTCAATATACCATGAAAAATGGTGCTGCTGTTGCTGTTAAGATACGATTCAACCAACGGCGCTTGTTCCTCTGAATGTTTCATTCTTCGGGTTCTTGTGCGGCTGTCTACATTGGACTGAACCATTAGTGGCTCCTGGCGTTTTTTTTTCTGCTTCTGTTCTAGCAATGCTCGCTGGGGGAAATACAAAGAAAAGTACTTTACTATTAGAATAAATGCCACTTTTCTAGGGGAGTCTGTGTGCACATAGCTTCTGTTCTGCAAACTGTGCTTAACTGAATGTTAATTGAACGTCATACTGTAGAATTTCCAGTAAATCACAACAGATATCCTTACATCTTCTGCAATGGCAGTCCACCTTGTATGCTATTTTCAAGTGCCAAGAACACAGTCTAATAGGACATTGGGATGCCAGGCCATAGAAAACCTTTCTAAAACTCTACTGAAAGTACCAAACAGGTCAAATAGATATTTCTGAGCAGTCTACTGGCTGTCAGAGCTGGATAAAAAACAACATCTTTTGGGAAGCCAACGATGTGGGAGCACTGTGAATTAATATGATAACCAAGAGCATGAGGCATGAAAACACTGATTTATGTTTATGTAAATCAAGAAAAGATCATCTGTAAACTAGAATCAAGTGACAAGACTGAACACAAGCCCAGTGTAACAATGATACATGCTGAATTTTAATTATACACCCTATTTTCAATTTCAATTCTCATTTACACCAGGTGAAAAGCAGATATTAACTGCTAGAAGGCAGAGGATTGTCTTTACGATTGCATAAGTCTCTCCCTCCAGATGTTTCTAAGTTTAGAATGTGATGGAAGCTGTGATAAATGAGGGGAGGTAGCTCCCTTTTATGGACACCCAGCCAGTCAGTAGCTATAGAATCCTCCTTAGCAGTTGTACCCTAATTGCCTTAACTGTAAAGGGTTAAGAGAAGCTTAACCTGAGTTGGCACCTAACCAGGGAACCAATAGGGAGGCTGTACCCTTTCAAATTGGAAAAACTGCTGTGTGTGTGTGTGTGTGGGGGGGGTTCTTTGTCTCTCGGGCTGGAGAGCGGGGAAGGCAGCAACAAACTGTAAGCTTTAAGCCAGGTATGGGAAATCATCAGCATCATACCTAGAAACTCCTCATTTGGAACCCCAGATATGTAAGTTGCCCAGGAAAAGTTAAGACAGATGTGATTAGGAACCTTTTTGGTTGTTTTGGTTTGTGGATTCCTCTGTGCTAACCCCATGTGCTTTTGTTTTGCTTGTTACCATTAAGCTGAACCCCAATAAAGTTATTTTTGGTGTTTAATCCCTAAAGCCTGAGTTTTCAAATGTGTTTCTTTTTTTAAATAAAATTTACCTTTTTTTTAAAGAATCCTTTGATTCCAAAGTCCTTAGACAAGGGATTGGTCTGTGCTCACATTGCTAAGGCAACTGGTTGGTATTTTATTCTCAAGCCTCCCCAGGAAAGGGGGTGAAGAAGCTTGAGGGGATATTTTGGGGGGATAGGGATTCCAAGTGAACCTTCCCTGAATATTTGTGAAAATCACTTGGTGATGGCAGCAATATCTGTCCAAGGCAGAAGACTGTGCCTTGGAAGAATTTTAACCTAAGATAAAGGTAGAAGATAAGCTTAGGGGGTCTTTCATGCAGGTCCCCACATCTGTACCCCAGAGTTCAGATTGGGGGGGGGGTATACCCTGACAGAAGCCAATGTATATTTATGAGGTACCATTCTATCACAGCCACTTTGAACATCCACAAGAAACTATAGGGATTAAGAAGGTTTAATTGTAATAACCCAGTGTCTTATTTGTCCCCTTCCTCTGTATTATGCTGTTTTTACATGGGTTGTCTTTTGACTTCTCTCCATGAAGAGAGAAAAAGAAAATACAATGCTGTTATAAATAGCAAAAGAGCTGGGTTAAAGTAGAGGAATATCCAGAGAGGATCACTTTCTGACAGCCTTCCCTCATGTTGAGTACTAATTTACTCCATGAATGATGCGCTGCTACTCAACATGAATTAGAAGTCAGAATCTGACTCAGATGCAACATGAGAGACAAGGTGGGTGAGGTAATATCTTTCATTGGACCAACTTCTGTTGGAGAAAGAGACAAGCTTTCAAGCTACACAGAGCACTTCTTCAAGTCTGGGAAAGGTACTCAGTGTCACAGCTAAATACAAGGTAGAACGGATTGTTTAGCATAAGTAGTTAACACATATTCTAAGGAACTATTAATACCTCTGGAGTTGTAGGAAAAAGAGGGGGGCTAGTGGGTTACTGACTGTTGTAATAAACCATAAATCCAGTGTCTTTATTAACACCAGGATTTTTAGTGCCTAGCAAAGATATGAATTTAAGTTCCCAGAGGTGTTAACAGGCCACTTCACCAATTGTCCCTTAGAATGTGTGTTAACTACTTATGCTAAACAATCTGATCCACCTTATATTTAGCTGTGACACTCTGAGTACCTTTCCCAAGCCTGAAGAAGAGCTCTGTGTAGCTCGGAAGCTTGTCTCTTTCGCCAACAGAAGTTGGTCCAATAAAAGATATCACCTCATCCATCTTGTCTCTCTAATATCCTGGGAACCGCATGGCTATAACAACATTGCAATCAGAGGCAAGATGGCATAGATATAAAGTATTTGATATTGAAAATGGGGCACAGACTGAAAGACCCTAACCCTAACCTTTTGGGTGTGGAGTGGACATTACAGTGGAAGCAAAGGTAACAGAAGATCAAGTTTGATACATAAAAGCATGTTGAAAGAGAGCCAGAGGTTCTTTGAAAGGGGGCCAAACGGAAATTGAAGACAAGGGGTGAAACCCTAACTCCACCAAAGTCAATGGTAAAATTCCCTTTGACCTTAGTGGTTATGTCTACACTGCAATTAAAACCCCACAGCTGGCCTGAGCCTCGGGCTCCCAGGGCTCAGGCTCAGGGGCTGTTTAATTGTGGTGTAGACGTTCGGGCTCGGGCTGGAACCTGGGATCTACGACCCTGCAAGATGGAAGAGTCCAAGAGCTTGGGTTGCAGCCCGAGCCTGAATGTCTACACCACAATTAAACCGCTCCTGAGCCTGAGCCCTGGGAGCCTGAGTTACCTGGCACAGGCCAGCCGCAGTGGGGACAAGATTTCACTCAAGGTCTTCAGAATGAGTGTTTATGTAGGCCATTTAAGAATGTGGTAGAAAGATAAACAACACAGCACATGACTTAATGACTTAGGCCTGGTCTACACGGAGGGGGGAGGGGGAATCGATCTAACTTACGCAACTTACGCAACTTCAGCTACGTGAATAACTGAATAACAGCTACGTAGCTGAAGTCGACATACTTAGACCTACTCACTGCGGTGTCTTCACTGCAGTGAGTCGACTGCTGCTGCTCCCCCGTCGACTGCCTGCACCTCTCACGGCGGTGGAGTACAGTAACTCCTCACTTAAAGTCGGCCTGGTTAACGTTGTTTCTTTGTTGATCAATTAGGGAACATGCTTGTTTAAAGTTGTGCAATGCTCCCTTATAACGTCGTTTGGCAGCCGCCTGCTTTGTCCGCTGCTTGCAGGAAGAGCAGCCCGTTGCAGCTAGCTGGTGGGGGCTTGTAACCAGGGTGGACCGGCAGCCCCCCTATCAGCTCCCTGTTCCCCTAAGTTCCCTGTGCAGTAGCCATCCAGCAGTACCAATTGCCGGCAGTTCAGCTGTCCCTCCCCCAACTGCCATGTGCTGCTCCTGCCCTCTGCCTTGGAGCTGCTCCCCGAGCCTCCTGCTTGTTGTGCGGGTGGAGGGGGGGGGAGAAGAAGGGGGCTAATGTCAGGGTGTCTCCCTCCCCACTGCTCCTGTAGCCCGCTTACCCCAATCTCCATAGAGCAGGGGGGACACACGATAGTGCTCAGGACGGAGGGAGCTTCCTGGCATCTCAGTTTGTTGATTAACCTAACAAGGCAGTGTATTTAAGAGTGCGGTCAGCATACTTAAAGGGAAAATGCGCATCTCTCTCACACTCACACACACACACACACACACGGTGTGTGTCTCTGTCTGCCATGCTGTCTCCCCTCCCTCCATTCCTGATGCCTTGTAGAGTGTGAGGCTACATTAACAGCAATGAGTTAACCCTTGAGGGCTCAGCCAATTGCTAGTTCATCATTTAGCAGTAAGG
Organism: Emys orbicularis; assembly: GCF_028017835.1. Classification (NCBI taxonomy): domain Eukaryota; kingdom Metazoa; phylum Chordata; order Testudines; family Emydidae; genus Emys; species Emys orbicularis. The sequence goes on from NC_088686.1 coordinate 103,774,061, forward strand.
CATTCCCTGGGAAATATCCCATCCCCTGATTTCACCATTTCAACCAAGCTTCACAATCATCATTGCTGTGTACAGTATTGAATTGTTTAAAACTATAAATATATATATATATATATATAGAGAGAGAGAGAGAGAGAGAGAGAGAGAGAGAGAGAGAGAGAGAGAGAGAGAGAGAGAGAGAGAGAGAGAGAGAGAGTATACATATATAGTCTTTTGTCTGGCAAAAAAAAAAAAATTTCCCTGGAATCTAACGCCCCCTATTTACATTAATTCTTATGGGGAAATTGGATTCGCTTAACATCGTTTCGCTTAAAGTCGCATTTTTCAGGAACATAACTACAACGTTAAGTGAGGAGTTACTGTACAGGAGTCGACGGGAGAGAGCTCGGGGGTCGATTTATCGCATCTAGACTAGACGCAATAAATTGACCCCCGCTGATCCGGCGGGTAGTATAGACATACCCTTAGAGTATTAAATCCTATCTGGCTGGGAATAAGGAGGAAAAATTCTGAAAACTGTGTGTTAATTCTCAGCTGGTTGACACTCTTGCTAGTATCCTTGTGCTTTTCTTTTTTGTTTTTTCATGGTCTGTGAAAGGAATAATGCATTCTAAGTCATCATAATGCAACTCTAAGTCAACAAAAATGAAAACCACTCAAATCACAATAATAAGAAAAAGTCAACACAAATAGTAATCTTCACAATCCTTTCCTTTCCATCACTTAAGCATGTATAGCATACTCCAAAGGCCAGGGAACTAATATTTCAAGATGTAATTTTCTGGTAGGATACCTCGATCAGCTGTGTGTGTCAATGAAAGGAGGTCTCCATATTCCACAGTAATCCAATTAAGCAAGCCCTAACTTGTCAAAAGGAAATAGGCCGAAAGCAGACTCCAAGATCTCACCTGTCTGTCAAGCTTCTGTTGACGCAGATTGCTACCTTCATCATCTAAAACACTGCAAAGACAAAGAGAATTCATTAGAAAGTATTTGTCAGTCAACAGAACACCAAGTTGCAATTACTGGAGCCATATCTTACAGGACTTATTCATGCAAAACCCCCATGGCATTCCATGGAAGTTTTGCCTAACTAAACCTGCACAAGCTGTCTCAAGAGAATTAAAAGCAACCCATGAAATATAAATAAAGTTCTGTGTATAATGTCTACATGCTACAAAGTTTAGATTCAGCCAGATCATAAAGGAACACAAATCCACAGTGTTTCACAAGAGTCTTATGCCTGCAGTACAAACGCTTTGTTCTCGATTACCTTATAATAAAGATACTGAAATGTACAGCAGTGGGATGAGAGTGTAAATTTCTATATAAAGCACATACAATGGTAACGAGTTTGAGGAGCAGTTTAGCAAATCATCAGTATTTTAAATTGGCTTGAGAAAATGAATGGTATAAGCTTCTTCAGGTTGAGAACCAGAACTGTTTCTTTCCTGAAAATCTGAAGAATTATACTTACAAAGGGATTCTGATTTACTGTCTGCACTCAAAAAGTCAGAGATCTGCAATCCAAACAGTATTGTATACTACCAATTATCATCATTTTCTCTCTGCTTCTAGGTGATTGTTCATTGTTGCTGGTTGGGGGATTAGCTCATGCCAGATTCAATCATTTTCATTAATTAGACGTTGGATGGAAATAAAGGAGAAACTTTCTTTGCATTACATTTGATAAAACTGTTAAATCCACCTTATTTGGGGGGGGGGGGGACGACAAGTTCTACATGCTGTAACAATATTATGACTAAAAATTTTAAGTAGATAAATAAATTCATAGATTTAATTAAATAGATGAATATAGACTACCAAAAAATACAAATATAACATGCTTTAAAATTGACTATATTAATTTGATTTCCACTTATAACACAAAAATGTGCATCCCATACTGTAGGCACCCTTGACAATTACAAGTACAGCACAAGAGAGTCAAAACTGGTTTCTGCCCTTATGTGCATTTTAAAATAATTGGAAAGTGACATAATATTAGTTCAGCGTACTCTACATTTCTTAACTAGGTTGCAGGCAGCATGGTATAGAGAGTTAAGTGGGAGACTTGAATATAGGAACAACCTTTGGGCTCTCACCCTCCAGAGAACAAAGAAATAAAGATGTGCGATGAAGCATGTAGCGTAACATCGGCCTTTTAGAAGTTCTGCAGCAGGCATCGTTACATATACCTTATAAAAGGCTGATGTTACAAGATGCACAGTGAAGCAAGTTTCATATTAAGAAATGGAATTGTGCCTTAGAAGAATTACAGATATAAAAGTTTGTGGGTCTTTTGGGGAGATAATGCTAGCTGTGTTATATTTAGTATACCGCCTACCAGCAACCCATGCAGCATTCCAGGCAATGAAGAGATAAATGGTTAGAATTTCAAAGCTCGTACCCCACATTAGAGGCATAAAAAATGGCCTCTGAAAAGTCTCTCCTCATCTCTGCAACCATCTGTGCTACCAGTAAGATTTCCTCAAATGAAAAGTCTAAAGGCGAGACAGGGGCACTGATCTGGCCCTGAGGCATCTAAGTGAACTTTACAACACTTGCAAATTTTGAGTGGGCGTCAGCTGGGGACAGCTGATCTGAGATATATCTGGGAAGATTCAGTCACGACTGCTGTTAAAAGAATCCTGTTTGAAACTTTTGCTCATAGGCACTGACCCCAAGGGTATTCCAGGACTAGAGCACCCATGGAAAAAAATTAGTGGGTGCTTAGCACCCACTAGCAGCCAAGCTTCCCTCTCTTCCCCACAGCGCCTCCCATCTGCCAGCGGCCCCGCTGATCAACTCCTCCCCTTCCCTCACAGTGCCTCCCACCCGCCGCGATCAGCTGTTCCGTAGCACGCAGGAGGTGCTGGAGGGAGGGGGCGGAACTGGGTGGGAAGAGGCGGGGCAGGGATGAGGTGGGGGGGGGCCTTGGAAGAAGAGGCGGAGTTGAGTAGGGGCAGGGGCATGCCTGGGGTGGAGCAGGGGACTTGAGCACCCCTGGGGCCCGGAGGCAGCCGGCGCTTGTGCTTTTACTGCCTCATTCCAATTGTACTAGACCCATAAGGAAATGTGTCTAACTCTGAGAAAACATGGCACCATACAGATAATTCATTTTGTGAATCTGTGAGACTGAACAAGTGTTTCAGACATACCAGTCTGATAAATTACACTGCAGGTGTGAGAGAGGCTAAAAGAGGTGGGCATGTCAAACACGTCATAGTTATGTGTCATCTGTGGTTGTCAAATTCTAAAATAGCCTTAGGATCCCTGGCAAGAGGACCCTTCCTAATCACCAAACACCCTAGACGTATTATTTACTTAGCTATGCCAACTATTTATATCAGTTTCCTATTCTTATTTATTAAACACTGACAGCACAACCAGTGTGGGACAAGATACAGAAGCTAACTTTGAGTGAGATTCTGTGCAGTGCCTCTAAAAAGCACTGTACAAAACTTGCAGTCCTGGAAATGAAAGGGGAAAGGTGCCATCAAGCCACATGACCTCCCAATTCATGGTAACTGCCCAGAATCCCATCAACACAAAGTACTATAGCACAACACCCTCCTAGTCTTCTCATATGTCCCTACCATGCACGCCCAACCCCTTCCAGGGCTTGCACTTGAGAGCCTACAGCTGTCCCATACAACTCATTTGTTGGGTAAAATTCTCCCCTGGCTGGCCACAGGGCTTTTACAGCCCCTGTACATTGCACAGGCGTGTACAGTGACCATAGCAGGAGTGAAAATCTCACCCATATCCCTGTCCCAGGGAGCTTATGGTCTTGATGCTGTTCTCAAAAGAACCAAGCAATGTATTTATTTTCCAAAAGACACAGTGCACCAACAGCAAAGTTTGCTAGAGATTTTCAACAAAGTACCTACAACAAATAATAATTTGTACTTAGCATCTTTCTTTTGAGAAACTCAAAGCACATTATGAAAGGTACATAAATAGTATCCTCATGAGATTGTCTGCATTCTCCTGAGTATTTATTTTTCCTATAATACACATAACATGTCCCCAAAATATATTTTTGGACAAATGATTTTAGTGAAATGTGAGTATCAATCAATCCTAGTGCATCAACTAAAAATCCCCTCTTGAGATTTAAACTGAGTGCTTAAAAACTTAGATAACAATCCAGAATTTTAGAACTGCACAGGCAAAAATGCACCTGGAGAGGCCCAGAGTGGGTAAGTGACTTGCACAGTCACGTCATTTGCAGATTTGGAAATAGAACTCTGTTTTCATGTCATCTCCTGCATTATACGTTAGACCATTCTGCCTCTCTCAGATGATACAGCAAATGAGCTATAGACTTCATCATATACATTCCCATATAAACAGATTAATTATTATTGCAAACCATTATATTCCAGTAATATCCTGGTTTGTCTGTGATGCTAAGTATTGTACCATGGATATGGTGGCTAAACACTCAGGATCTAACTTCAGATTTTCTATAGCACACTTCATCATAATATCCAAGCGGGGCCCAGTGGTCAGAACAGAGAAGTAGATGGCTGGCCTCTTCAATTCCATTTTCAACTTTAGCTATGATTCATTGGGCTAAACAGGCTAACTCCAGACTTTGTGTAAACAAGAGCAACTCCTACAGAAGTCTGGGCCAAAACCTACAGTGTTAAAAATGGTGGTTTAAATTACACAGTATGTAGGAACTGGTCAAAAAATGGATGTAATTTTCACTGATTTAGCATGCAATGGATTCAAAGCGACTGCCTTACATGCTGAATGGGGCCCAAAGTAATGAATCTCCAGCCAGGTGTTGTGACTATTGTGCTTTTTAAGACACTGCTTCATACCCTCTTCCTGTTGAATGAGATTATTTTTAGAATCTCCAAGTATATGCAGCCACAGCTGGGACTGAGAGCTGCTTGCCAACAACTTACGAAGCTCTTTTGCTTCTTCCATAGACCCTTCTCTGTGGCCTGATGGCTATTTTCTAAATTTCTGGGCTGTTTTCCACATTCCTTGTATAAATAAGTGTAAACTGCAAACCTTGTCCCTCGGGTTGTTTAAGCTTCAAACTGTCTCATTTAAATTGAACACTAGTCATCTTCTGTGAAATCAAGTCCTGTTGGAATGTGAACATGCCAGCCTCCTCTTGGCCCCTTAGTTCACTCTCTGTGAAATGTGGACTGGAATACATCCTTCCCACCCTCCTTCAAAGGGGCAATGTGAGGCTTAACGTTTATAAAGAGTTTTGGAGAGTCAAATATGCAGGCATTAGAAAAATATTATTACTGTCCAAAGAATTCCTACAGCTCATTTTCAGACAATCCTCTATGCTACAGGACATCACTTAGGCTTTGCCTGGGCTAGGATTTAAAAATGTGATGTTAGAATGCATTAGCCAACAAGTTCTAATTAACAAGGTGGCACTAGACTTTTCAAACATGGCAGTGAACATGTTAAAATGTGCTAAAATGGTCAAATTAATGCCTATATTTTATCTCAACCAGTTTAGCACGTATGAAAGGCAGGGTACCTTATCTGCACTAGACTGTTCAGATGCGTTAGAACATGTTAGCCAACACATTCTATATCACACCTTCAAATCCTTCCTAGTCTAGACACAGGGGTTTTATTCTTGAGTAAGTACAGAATACCAACAACAGTGTCTGTGGGTGCATTCTGCCCTCGCTTAATGTCTGCGTATCTCCCAGTGAAGTCAATGATGAAAATGAGGGTAGAATTTAGCCTTCAGTGTTTTACTGTTATATTAGTAGGTCACCCTCAGCAGGAAATATAGTGTCCCATTATTATTTTCTAAGGGACAGCATTTACCCCTGGAGCAAATGGCTAATGACCGCTATTTCACATTCCCAAACGCCCCACAGGAGAAATTATAATGAGGCTCAATGACCCACCAGATATGTCATTGAAAGGACATTTGACATCTTAAAAATAGGTTTCTGGTGCCTGGATAACTCAGGTGGCACCTCCCTGTGCTGCCCTAAAATGCCTGCATGAAAATCCTGGGATGTGGCCTGTTACCAGCACTGAAGTGACAGATGTAGATGAAAACCCAGTATAAAGAGTTAGCAGAAGATCCTGCCACAACACTTAGCATCCCTGGCATACAGATGTACCCAGCCCTTAGTATCAAACTACAGAGGATTCTTTTCAACACCATTTTATGGGAGACAAGAAAGTTCAGAATCAGCAGTGGTACTTTCTTCCTTCCTAACCTGTGGGAGAAGCATAGTCCAGTAGCAGCATCCTCTACGTTTCCCAGTTCCCTCTGCAGACAGGGGAAATACAACCGTTTCATATTCTCCCTCCCAGCTTTGCATGCAGTGACTTAGGGCAAATCTACACTACAAAATTAAGTCAACCTAAGTTAGGTCAACGTAAACTGCCTTACGTTGACCTAACTCTGTAGTGCAGACCAGGCCTAAGACTGTCACTAAACATAGTTGTGAATGAACAAGTGGACACAGTTTCACTGATCAGTGGTCACAATGATGGAGAGGGTCTGTGACTAAAAGCACAATACAATGGCAAAACTGATTGGAGTATCGTGGTGGGGCTGCTTTCAGAAAGTAGTTGCGTATAGAGTGAGGTTACTAGATTAAATCTGGCTGTACCTTTGACAAGTCAGAAAATCCTCATCAACACAAAAATAGTCAGATTTAGTAAGCCTTAATTAGGTACAAATTATTACAATAATTACATATATTAAACAGCTGAGAATTTTAAGGCAAATTAGAATGAGGATATGACAAACAACTCTTAGTGTTGATTAAAACCATATATTGGTAGCTATTTTTGCCAAATCCTAAACACAATCTATCAGAAAAGGCAATGATATGTTGTGTAAAGTACTGAAAGATTTATTGCAGTTTTGCTGCAATACAGTCCTAATTTAAATAAAGTTAAAGATTTAAAACTTATGTAGGTCAACTATTAGATAATTTTCCATACAGGATCTGTCCTGTACTCCTAGCTCAGGTACACTCCCCTTTCAGATAAGTAGGTATATGCCTTGTATAGGAGTCAAGATCAGGCCGATAAGTCTATGCTTTAGAGATTTGCACTAAAGACCTGATCCAAAGCCCACTGAACCCAAAGAGAGTCTATTCATTGACTTAAATTGGGCACTGTATCAAGCCCTAAATTTAAAATGGATGACCTCCTATTTTAAATGAGTCATTTCATTTTAATATTTTCCTCCTCATTCACCGAGGTTGATTTAATATGTTTCACTACAATCTTTTGGCCAGACTATTATGTCTGATATCACTTCTTCAGCAATGCACGAAACATGCATGATAGAAATGCCTCAATGCAACATAGATAAAATTCATCACATTTTTTAAGTTCCGTATCATAACAAAGGTAAACAAACAAAAAATCAGTGATAATTTTATTATCATAGAATCATATACTTTAAGGTCAGAAGGGACCATTATGATCATCTAGTCTGACCTCCTGCACAACACAGGCCACAGAATCTCACCCACCCACTCCTGTATCAAACCCCTAACCTATGTCTGAGCTACTGAAGTCCTCAAATCGTGGTTTAAAGACTTCAAGGTGCAGAGAATCCACCAGCAAGTGACCCGTGCCCCAATCTGCAGAGGAAGGTGAAAAACCCCCAGGGCCTCTCCCAATCTGCCCTGGAGGAAAATTCCTTCCCGACCCCAAATATGGTGATCAGCTAAACCCTGAGCATGTGGGAAAGACTCACCAGCCAGACACCCAGGAAAGAATTCTCTGTAGTAACTCAGATCCCACCCCATCTAACATCCCATCACAGGCCATTAGGCATATTTACTGCTAATAGTCAAAGATCAATTAATTGCCAAAATTAGGCTATCCCATCATACCATCCCCTCCATAAACTTATCAAGCTTAGTCTTGAAGCCAGATATGTCTTTTGCCCCCACTGCTCCCCTTGGAAGACTGTTCCAGAACTTCACTCCCTCTGATGGTTAGAAACCTTTGTCTAATTTCAAGTCTAAACTTCCTGATGGCCAGTTTATATCCATTTCTTCTTGTGTCCTCATTGGTAATGAGCTTAAATAATTCCTTTCCCTCCCTGGTATTTGTTATATCCTTGGGGGCAACAGTTTTAGGAAGAAATCACTGGGACACAGAGAGCTGTGAACCTTGGAGCAGCCATTTATTGCTACAGACAGAACTAACCAAAAGCCAGCCCAAACAGGCTGGGCTATCCCCTAATAATTCGCCTTCATAAACCTTTGAAACTCCCGAGAGACGAACTGCGGTCCTTTGTCACTCACAAGTTGTTCTGGCAGACCGAAACGACTAAAGAGTCCTCGTAGTTTTTGGACAGTACTCTCTGCAGTAGTGGACTGCATAATAGAGACTTCTGGCCATTTAGAATGGGCATCTACCACCACCAAGAACATGCTTCCTTCAAGGGGGCCAGCGAAGTCAACGTGAATACGTTGCCACGGGTTTTCAGGCCAGTCCCATGGATGTAGGGGTGCCCACTGGGGTGCATTCCTCACACGCCGTCTCTTCAATAGCACTGTCCAACCTAGGCCACCAAAAATAGCTTTGTGCAATTTCCTTCATGCGCACTATTCCACAGTGACTGGAATGGAGCTGTTCTAACATCTGTGATCTCAGTGGTGGTGGGATAATGACACGTCTCCCCCACAACAAACAACCAGATTGGATTGACAACTCTGTCCTCCTGGACATGTAGGTAACAAGGTCGGGTGAGACCCGAGAGGTTCGTTGAGATGTTCCATGCATCACCAGGTCCATAACCTGGGACAATATTGGGTCAACTTGAGTTGCCTTCTTTACCTGAATAGCGGTGATGGGTGTATTCTCTACCTGTTCAAAGTAAAAGATTTCCTTCTGGGCAATATCTCGACGGTTGACTGGCAAAGGCAGCCTTGAGAGACCATCCGCATTGCCGTGCAGAGTGGATTTCCGATATTTGATTTCATGTGTGTGTGTGCGGAAAGCAACAATGCCCACCGTTGCATACGACTAGCGGTTAATGGAGGAATGCCTGTGTCCAAAAATTGAAGTCAGGGGTCGATGGTCTGTGAGAAGAGTAAACTTCCGTCCCAACAGGTACTGATGAAACTTCCGAATTCCGAAAACGATTCCCAACGCCTCATGTTCGATTTGGGCATAGTTAGTTTCTGCTTTGCTTAGAGTGCGTGAAGTAAAAGCAATAGGTCTCTCTTCTCCCGAAGGCATAATGTGTGACACGACTGCTCCCACTCCATAAGGGGATGCATCGCAGGCCAACTGTAGGGATAAGGATGGATCAAAGTGCGTCAGAACTTCAGAATTTAGCAATGCATCCTTAGCTTTGTTAAGTGCAACATCACAGGCTTCAGTCCACTTCCAGGCCTTGTTCTGCCCAAGGAGTTCGTGAAGTGGTTTTAGCAGTGTGGCGAACTGTGAGATAAACTTTCCATAATAGTTCAATAGTCCTAGAAATGAGCGAAGCTGGCTAACATTCCGAGGAGGGGGAGCCTCCACAATTGCCTTAACTTTGGCAGGGGCCTTACGAAGATCTGTAGCATCAATGATGTGTCCCAAATATTCAACAGAGGGCTGGAAGAATTCACACTTGTCTTTGCGGACTCGCAGTCCATACTCTTCCAGTCTTTGTAGGGTAGCCCCTAAATTCCTTAGGTGATCCTCCTCATTCCTTCCAGTGACCAGGATGTCATCCAGATGTCATCCACTGGCAAGCCACACAAGATCTGGTCCATAGCCCTCTGGAACAGGGCGGGAGCAGATGTTATTCCGAAGGGTAGGCGACAGTATCGATAAAGCCCCTTATGCGTCACAATAGTCAATAGCTCTTGGGACTTTTCATCAACGTGCATCTGTAAATACGCTTGACTCAGATCAATCTTACTGAACTTTTGTCCCCCAGCCAGGCCTGCGAAGAGGTCATTGATGCGGGGAAGTGGGTATTGCTCTGCACATAACACTGGGTTGACAGTGACTTTAAAATCACCGCAAAACCGGAGGGAGCCATCTTTCTTCACTATTGGAACAATAGGAGTTGCCCATGGGCTATGGGTAACTGGTATTAGGACTCCATTTGTGACCAGACGCTCCAGGTCCGCTTCAACTTTCGGCCTGATGGCATATGGCACAGTTCTGGCTTTCAGATATTTTGGTTGACTGTCAGGTTTAATGTTCAATGTCACAGTGATTTCCTTCATACTTCCCAGATCCTCTCCAAAAACAGCAGCATATTTCCTTAGTATAGTGGTCAGACCGGTTTCTTCTTTAGTCACTTGGTGCACTTCTGCCCAATTCGGCTGGATCTTCCTAAGCCAAGACCTACCCATTAGCGCTGGGTAATTACCTCTCACCACTAACAGTGGCAATTTAGCAGCCTGTCCATTGAGCTCCACCTTAACATCAGTAGTGCCCAACATGGGCACAGCTTCTCCCGTATATGTCTTCAGCACTGTTTTTGTTGCTTTAAGCAGAAGATGCTGTAGCTTTTCTTTATACATAGTCTCTGAGACCAGCGAAACGGCTGCACCGGTGTCCAGTTCCATGCGTATAGGTTTGCCGTCCAACAACGGATTTACCCAGTATTCATGTGAGCCCACTGCCAAAGACAAAACGTGGAGTGGCTCTTCTTCTTGTGAGGAGGTATCTCCTTGGTCATCCTGGGTTTGCTCTAGGGTATGCAGATTTCCCTTTTTGGTCTGCCAGACCACAGGCCTCTTTTTCTTTTGTTTACAGGCACACTCAATGTGTCCCTTTTTGCCACAGTGTTGACACACTAGGTCCTCACACCAGCATTCTGATGCAGGGTGACCCAGCTTACCACAGCGGTAACATTCCTGACTCCCCACAGTTTTGTGGGTAGGTTCCTGTGACACCTTATGCACCCTAAGGGATGCACCGATGGATTGTGCCTCCTTTGTAGCCAGTTCCATGGAGACAGCAATATCAATGGCCTTCTGTAAGGTAAGCTGAGCCTCTGTCAACAGGCGCTTCCGTATAGCTTCACTGTGCAGGCCACACACTAACCTGTCACGTAGGGCATCATTTAACATCTCCTTAAATTCACAGTGTTTTGCAAGCTTTCTCAAAGTTGCCTCAAATTGTACAACTGTTTCATCTTCTTTCTGGTCTCTTTTGTGAAACCTATATCTTTCAGCAGTTACCAGTGGTTTTGGGGAAAAAATGGGACCCCAGGATTTCCACAATGTCACTGTAAGATTTAGTGTCTGGCTTAACAGGGTGTAGTAAGCTGCGTAGCAGGGAGTAGGTCTTAGCCCCTACAACACTTAAGAATATTGGCACCTTCTTCTCTTCTGTAATGTCATTTGCAATAACAAAAAGCTCAAAACACTCAGTATATACATGCCATTGCACTATAGTCTCCTCAAAAAGTTCCAGTGGCCCTGTAAGTGTAGCCATGATTTTAGTTTCAGTTTGCACAGTCAGAGCAAACAAGCCAGTTCTCCCCCCTTCCAGCAGCAAACAAGGTTTGTTTGTTTGTTTTTGTACCTTAACTTCTACTTCCGTCTGTTGCTGGGGCAGCATAGATATCCCATCCTCGTCACCACGTTGTTATATCCTTGGGGGCAACAGTTTTAGGAAGAAATCACTGGGACACAGAGAGCTGTAAACCTTGGAGCAGCCATTTATTGCTACACACAGAACTAACCAAAAGCCAGCCCAAACAGGCTGGGCTATTCCCTAATAATCTAAGTCAGTTGCCATAGCAACACAAGATTCTATTCCCATGACAACCAAATACACAACAGTATTTATTCCTCTGATATATTTATAGAGAGCAATCATATCTCCCCTCAGTCTTCTTTTGGTTAGACTAAACAAGCCAAGCTCTTTGAGTCTCCTTTCATAAGACAGGTTTTCCATTCCTCGGATCATCCTAGTAGCCCTTCTCTGTACCTCTTATTTTAGAGTCTTGTTTATAGGCAATATTTCAACATCCGAAAAATGCCCCAAACAAGATATGTGAGAAGCCAATGAGAGCCAGATTTTAATAATAATAAATGGAGATATACCTATCTCATAGAACTAGAAGGGACCCTGAAAGGTCATTGAGTCTAGTCCCCTGCCTTCACTAGCAGGACCAAGTACTGATTTTTGCCCCAGATCCCTAAGTGGCCCCCTCAAGGATTGAACTCACAACCCTGGGTTTAGCAGGCCAATGCTCAAACCACTGAGCTATCCGTTCCTCCCTCCCTATTTGGCTAAGATAAAATGGAAGCTTTAATATAGACTACAAAAAAGTCCCCCAATTTGGAAGTATACAGGTAGGAGGTTCAGTAAAAAAACCTCTCATTACATTTATTTAATTTTACACAGCTGGATTTCAATGTAATGTAAAATTGGAATGTCTTGATTCAAGTAATGCATTTCACAGTAGTTAATTCTCAACTTCTGCTCACAAAATGTCTTTTTAAAAGTGCAAATTGTTCACATTTCAGTAAGTCCCTGCAAAAAAAAAAAAAAAAAAAAAAAAACCCTGAAAAATTTATTCTACTAGAAAGTGCAAAATGAACATATTCACTATTTATTTTTAAAGTGAAGATATCTTTGAAAAAGGAAGCAAGTATTGAAAATGTGTTGGTGCTTTTTTTCTCCTTGCTGACTTTGCTTCTGCACCTCTCACTAAAGGGAATATTTTCAATGAAACAGGTTTACAGGCACTAGACCAGGAGTCGTCAACCTTTCAGAAGTGGTGTGCCGAGTCTTCATTTATTCACTCTAATTTAAGGTTTCGCATGCCAGTAATACATTGTAACATTTTTAGAAGGTCTCTTTCTGTAAGTCTATAATATATAACTAAACTATTGTTTTATGTAAAGTAAATAAGGTTTTTAAAATGTTTAAGAAGCTTCATTTAAAATTAAATTAAAATGCAGAGCCCCCCGGAGCGGTGGCCAGGACCCGGGCAGTGTGAGTGCCACTGAAAATCAGCTCGCGTGCCGCCTTCGGCACGCGTGCCATAGGTTGCCTACCCCTGCACTAGACATATAACTTGTCTGTGCGGCCCAGCTGTCAAGAGACATACAAATTGCAGTGACAAATGCTCCAGTTCAGACAAGCAAATGCACTAAACATTTGGTCCTTCACACACTGATTCGAAGTGTCAACCTTGGATTTTCCTTTTTCCATTATTACGATTAATTATTTGCATTGCAGTAGCACCTAGATGTGCCAACAAAATCAGAGCCCCATTGTTCTAGGCTCAGTACATGCACATCATAAGAGGCAGTCTCTGCCCCAATCAGCTCTCAACAGACAAGAGTGTGAAAAAGTAAATATTACCACCATTTTACAGATGGGAGCAGAAGCAAAAATAAATTAAGTGATGCACATTTTCACCTTTTTTCAGAGTAAAATAAAAAAGGATTTAGTATTACAAATACCAATTGAAATAACATTCAGGATCAAACTGGAGAGAAAAAGAGCCAGCACTAAGAGTTCTCAAATCTTTTAATTTGGACTTTATTTTTATTTTGGAAAAAAGCATACACAAATATGCATAATAGAAGTAGAAGGTCTTTTAATCTTTTAGATCAAGGCTGACTTTAAGGACATGAGTTGGTGGGAATTTAAACAACTATTTAAAACTTTCAGAGTCTTATCTGACATATCAGTGATTTATGTTTCTTCTCATAAATTAAATAAATAAATACAAACCTATAAAAATGGTAGCATTTGGCTTGCTGGATACTTGTTTCCATGATATTTGCCCAATTACATTTTAACAGTTTGCTGCCAATCACTTCACTAAATAGATAGTGATAAAATCTAGACAAACACTACTGTAAAGCAATGGTTTTCAAACTATTTTTCTGGCAATCCAGTTGAAGAAAAAATTGTTGATGCCCATGACCCAACAGAGCTAGGAATGAGGGGTTTGGGGTGTGGGTGGGGCTCAGAGCTGGGGCAGAGGGTTGGGGTGCAGGGGTGAGGGCTGTGGGATGGGGCCAGGGATGAGAGGTTTGGGGTGCAGGAGGGGGCTCTGGGTTTGGGGTGAGCTCAGGGCTGGGGTTGGGGGGCTGGATGGGGTCAGGGCTCTAGACTGGGGGTGCAGGCTCTAGGGTGGGGCTGGGGATGAGGGGTTTGGGGCACAGGAAGGGGCTCCAGGTTTGCGGGGAGGCTCAGGGCTGGGACAGGGGATTGGGGTTCGGGATTACCTCGGGCGGCTCTCGTTAGGCGGTGCAGCGGGAGTGCTAAGGCAGGCTTCCTGCCTGTCCTGGCACCAGAGACCACACTGTGCCCCAGAAGCAGCCAGCAGCAGGTCCAGTTCCTAGACAGAGGCTCCACGCAGCTCTCGCCCGCAGGCACCGCCCCTCCCCCCAGCTCCCATTGGCCGGGAACCAGCCAATGGGAGTGTGGAACCAGTGCTCGGGGCGAAGGCAGCACGCGGAGCCCTGTGGTCCCCCCCACCTAGGAGCTGGACCTGCTGCTGGCCACTTCTGGGGCGCAGCGTGGTGTCAGAACAGGCAGGGACTAGCCTGCCTTAGCCGGGAAGCACCGCCAACGGGACTTTTAACGGCCCGGTCGGCGGTGCTGATCAGAGCCGCCACGACCCAGTGCCTTCCATTCTGCGACCCAGTACTGGGTCGCGACCCGCAGTTCGAAAACCACTTAGAAGAAAGCTTTCCAGCAGTACTTAGAAGAAAGTGCTTAGAAGAAAGCTTTCCAGCAGTACCACTGACCTGCTTTTACTTCCACTGCAGAAATCCGACAATAGGCTCAAGGAACTCCCACACTGTACGTGTGCTCCAGAGGGAACACCACATAATTAGCTCCTTAAAGGAAGTTTAATTAAATAAGTTCCCAAGCCAGTCAAGCTAATAAACTGCCTCTAGAAGTCCCCACATATGTACCTACTGTGCTCCCATGCAGCCCGTATGCTGTAGCTCCCGAGAAGTCACTTGGCAGAACATTAGCAGTCCTCATGACTATATTGCATAAATTCTGTAATTAGAGAATCCTTTTAATTGGATAAATTTCTTTTAATGTATGTGAGGTCAATTCATGCTGGGCTATTCACCAGGACCCTCTAACCCAAAAGTACTTGATCTAAGGAAGAATCTCCAGTAACCATCTTTTATAGTAGGATGGGCAGTTTCTCTCCTGAGGCCTACAAGTACCAAAGAGAAAGCAGAAATCCAGTCTCTGAAACTCACCTTAACCATTCAGTAGACTACTGGTGCCAGAAACTGTAATGAAATGAAGGGCTCCACTCCTGTATGTGAATGTTTTTTAACCCACAGAACCAAATGCAGAGTAGACTAACTAGGATTGCATTGTCTTTTTCACTCTGTAGTTCATACCACAAGTAAAAGCACTTCTGTGAAGGAGTGCAGCATTATTTAATTTCTAGTGCAGCTGTTCGATGAACCTCTAAAAAGACCCAAAGAGATGAAGCAGGAGGAGGACAAAAGAGAGGGGCAGAAATATACTGATATCTATTTTGCATATATAATATTTGTGTTAGAATTAACAGCACTGATTCAGCGGGTAAATACAAGTAAATGAAGAAGAGCGAACAATGTATTCATGTTTTAAGTAACAATAAAAGTAATTCCTGCAGGGCACATGGCTAGTACCAGAGACTGGATTTGCGGTTGTACTGATAATTACAGAACCAAGTACTCTTTTTTTAAAAAAAAATCCTGGTGGGCAGAATAACTTAAAAATCACTGCCATTCATAGAAGGTCTCATTAAATTACTGTTTGAAGTGTTGGTCCCAGAGTGGTTTATCTGAATATTCATTGTCCATTCTATAAATATCAGAGTCATAATTTGTTTAAACTCCAACATTCCCGTATTTGTGGATTAGGATTACTTTTGGAATTTTATACTTTAAATCAGTCAATACATAGTAGGGGTTTTTTTTGGGTGGGGGGGGGAAGGGAAGAGTTTGGTGATGGTATTTTCCTTTCTCCACCACCACACACTTGGTAGTCACATCTGTACAAGCGATAATACTGGCCTTTAGCAACACCTTCTTCTAGAAATCACACAGCTGAAATGTTAACATCTTGACTCAGCTACCCTTCCCTGCATATCACAAAGCCAATGGATTTAACTAAAGAAAAGGTAAGTATATCGCAACAAGAATATGTTTGCAATTATTTTCTCAATTCCAAGTACCTGATTGTTAAACTAAACTCCAATGAAGTCTCCAAGGATGCATGCAATACCCACAGTAACCTGTACAACTCATAATTTTGTTTAAATTTAATTCATATTATTCATCAAGATACATCTCCATGGGTAGGGCTGAAGGGGCACATGAAAGTGATTGCAAATGTAGAAATGAGATTTTTTTTGTAAAAATTACACTCAGAACAAATTTTTAGCGAGAGATAGAAGTCAATTAGACTAAACTCCAGGAGTAGAGTATTATGGGATATACAGTCAAGTAGCATTACCAGTCGATCAGAAAGGCAAAACAATCCTGTGCAATCTCTATATTAGAATATAAAGTAAGAACTATAGATAGAGAATGTATGTGCTATGTATCAATCAAATGTGGTTTAATATTCTGACAATAAGAGCCCAGTCCTGCAAAAGATGCCAAGTGTGTTCAAATACCAAAAATGAAGTTAATGAGAAAAGAAAGCAGTCAGCAGGACTGGGTTCCAAGTTAGAATCTCAAAGAAAGTAGGCTTCGGGAGGAGGTGGGGAGGGCTGGGTTTTGTTTTAAAGTCTTTATGAAGTATTTGGATTGGTGACTTTCAATTAGTGAGGCAAAAAAATCAGGTGATAATCTAATAGGTGACAGAATTGTCTCCTACAGTATGCCTGAGTGCTTTAAGAGACCCATTTACCTAGAAAGATCTATTAAACTAATATTTGCACAGATTCATTCTATGCAATTACAGACAGGTGACTGAGAAAGCACAAAACAGTAAATTACAGGTAATAGAAATGAAGCCTGAGCCCTGGTCTACACTACGAGTTAAGGTTGAATTTAGCAGCGTTAGGTCGATTTAACCCTGCAGCCGTCCACACGACCAAGCCTGTTTTGTCGACTTAAAGGGCTCTTAAAATTGATGTCTGTACTCCTCCCCGGCAAGGGGTTTAGCGCTAAATTGACCTCGCTGGGTCGAATTTGGGGTAGTGTGGACACAATTGACGGTATTGACCTCTGGGAGCTATCCCAGAATGCGCCATTGTGACCGCTCTGGACATCACCCTCAACTCAGATGCACTAGCCAGGTAGACAGGAAAAGCCCCGCGAACTTTTGAATTTCATTTCCTGTTTGGCCAGCGTGGTGAGCTGATCAGCACAGGTGACCATGCAGAGCTCATCAGCACAAGTGACCATGCAGTCCCAGAATTGCAAAAGAGCTCCAGCATGGTCTGAACAGGAGGTACTAGATCTGATCACTGTATGGGGAGAAGAATCCGTGCAGGCAGAAGTCTGATCCAAAAGATGAAATGCCAATATATTTGCCAAAATCTCCAAGGGCATGATGGACAGAGGCTACAACACAGCAGTGCCACGTGAAAATTAAGGAGCTCAGGCAAGCCTATCAAAAAACAAAGGAGGCAAACTGTTGCTCCGGGTCAGAGCCCCATACATGCTGCTTCTATGATGAGCTGGATGCAATTCTAGTGGGGGCCCCTACCGCTACCCCACCACTGTCTGTGGACACCTGCAAGGGGGGAGTCTCGCGCAACAGGGATGAGGATTTTGTGGATGAGGAAGAGGAGGAGGAGGAGGTGGTTGAGGATAGCGCAGAGCAGGCAAGCGGAGAATCCCTTCTCCTCGGCAGCCAGGAACCATTCATTACTCTGGAGCCAATACCCTCCCAACCCTCCCAAGGCGAGCTCCCGGACCATGAAGCCGGAGAAGGCACCTCTGGTGAGTGTACCTTTGTAAATATAATACAGGGTTTAAAATCAAGTGTGTTTAATAATTAATTTGCCCTGAAGACTTGGGATGCATTCACGGCCAGTATAGCTACTGGAAAAGTCTGTTAATGTGTCTGGGGATGGAGCGGAAATCCTCCAGGGACATCTCCATGAAGCTCTCCTGGAGCTACTCTAAAAGCCTTTGCAGAAGGTTTCTGGGGAGGGCAGCCTTATTCCATCCTCCATGGTAGGACACTTTACCACGCCAAGCCAGTAGCAAGTAGTCTGGAATCATTGCCGAACAAAGCATTGTAGCAAATGGGCCCGGGCTTTGGTGACATTCAAGCAACATCCATTCTTTATCTCTCTGTGTTAGCCTCAGGAGAGTGATATCATTCATGGTTACCTGGTTGAAATACGGGAAATTTGTTTAAGGGGACATTCAGAGGTGCCCGTTCCTGCTGGGCTGTTTGCCTTTGGCTGAAAAGAAATCATCCCCGCTGTTAGCCACGCGGTGGGAGGAGAACCGTTCATGCTGAGCTGTTCATGTTTGGCTGACATGGATCTTCCCTGATACTAGCCACGCAGTGGGGGGTGAAGCGATCATCCCAGAGAAGTGGGGGGAAAGAGGGGTTGAGTTGTGCTGCACATTCACCCTAAAACCGTAGCCCCTCCTTTTAAATGGCCAACCCAATGGGCTTTGCTTGGTATGGGAAAGGAGGGTGCTGCTGTTTGAAACCATTCCCACATGTTATGAAGGTTGAAGAAGCCGAAACCCTTTGCCTTAATATTGCTGCCTGCAAGCCGAATTCTGTTGCCCAGCTGAGTGTGTGTGATGTCTCACACCAAACCGCCAGACATTCAATATAAGAGGCAAAAAGCGACCTTGTGCCAAAAGCACATGTGCTATGTAATGTGAATCGCTTGATTCAGTGAGAAATAGTCTTCCCTTTGTTCTCTAAAATGTATCTTTTTAAATACTACTCTCCCTTTTTTTCCTCCCGCAGCTGCAAATGTTTCTACTCTCCCCCTATCATCTCCATCCCAGAGGCTAGCGCAGATTAGAAGGCGAAAAAAACGCACTCGCAATGACATATTCTCAGAGCTCATGCAGTCCTCCTGCACTGAAAGAGCTCAGCAGAGTGCGTGGAGGCAAACAATGGCAGTCCAGGAAAGCGTTAAATGAACGCGATGAGAGGAGGGAGGAGCACGATGAGAGGAGGCAGGATGCAATGCTGAGGCTAATGGGGGAGCAAACGGACATGCTCAGGCATCTGGTGGAGCTGCAGGAAAGGCAGCAGGAGCACAGACTGCCACTGCAGCCCCTGTATAACCGCCTGCCCTCCTCCCCAAGTTCCATAGCCTACTCACACAGACGCCCAAGAATGCGGTGTGGGGGGGGGGGAAGGCTACGGCAACACTAATTGGCTTACTCATAGAGAGGTCCAATCGTTCAACAATTCAGCTGGACAGGCTAATATTTCAGTACCCTACCCAACCATTGGTAAAATGAAATGTGTTAAAAAGGAGCCTCCACGACAGTGGTGCAAGTCGGGCGGTACGGTACGCCATACCCATAAGCTATTTATAGCCAGTACGGCATACTGGAAAGACACAGGAGAAGCAGAATGTGGGGCCGCCCAGCAGCCCCACACCGGCAGCTCCTCTGGTGCAGCTGTACTGCCCCCAGCCCTTCCACGCAGCTGCGTGCCTGCATCTCCTGTCCAGGGTCTGTACAGCAGCCCCGCCAGAGGACAGGGCTGGGAGCACTGCAGCCATGCTGGAGGAGCTGCTGGAGTGAGGCTCGGGTACCAGTGTGTCTGAAAAAAATACTCTCTGCTGTTAGAGGGAGCTGGTTTGAAGCTCTTCTGCTGGCAATGCCCAAAGCAGGTGTGACTATAAACAGACTATTGTTCCAGAGAGCAAGCCCTCCTCTTCTTTTAGCAGCCCACACAGCACTGTGCCATGTCCACTCACTGGGAGCACTCCCCCCCACCAGGTAACATGGGGTGGATCATGGGGAAAGAAGGGGGACTGCGCAGGGCCCCGCCCCACCCCCTTTTAGCTGGTGCAACGTACCGGTAAGAAATGAATTCTACTTGCACCACTGCTCCAGGATAGCATATAAATCCAGAAATCTAAAAAACACACTATAGCAAATAGTAAATTAAGTGACCCAAGTGGGAAAGAAAAAATATGGGAAAATGAAACACATTATTGATCAGACACAGTGAATAGAGTAGAACAAGGGATTCAATCTGGAGGTTAGGGTTTCCAATATTGCTAAATGGGAAGCTAGCTAGAATTGGCTTGGATAATCCTACTATGGAAAAGGATACTTGCTAAACAGAACTGCTATTCTCTCTTTACTTACTCATGTGGAGCTGTATTAAAAAATGTGGTATGGTCCTGGGGCTAGGTCACCTGACTGGCAGGAAGGAAAACTGGGTTCTAGATCAGTTTTTCGGCTGACCTGCAATACAGCCGCCCACTGTGTCTGTAAAATTATGGCTAATGTGGCTTACCCTCATTTGTAAACATCTTTGAGATGGAAGAATGAAAGCTCTAAGTACTATTATTTTTAATGAATACCTTTACCTACAATTAAAGAGGCACACACAAAAAATGAAACAGGAAGTAGCGAAAGTTAACCTTTAAATTAATAGCATATATTTATATAGTTTTTGTTATCCCAAAGTTTCCCAAGGTGCTTTACAAATAAAAATACACATATAAACTATGGTGATGATCCCTTAAGGGTGGAACTTCCACACTCCTGCTGCTTTCTGTCGGAATACTGCATGCAGTGAGTTTGCAGGCACAGGCCCAAATATCCAAGGCTATGGCTACACTAGAGAGCTTACAGCAGCGAAGCTGCACCAATGCAGCTGCACCAACCTAAACTCTCTAGTGTAGCTGCTCTAAGCCGACCGGAGAGAGCTCTCCCATCAACTTAATTAATCTACCCCCAATAAGTGGTGGCAGCTATGTCGGCGAGAGAAGCTCTCCGGCTGACATAGCGCTGTCCACACCAGCACTTAGGTCAGTGTAACTTACATGGCTCAGGAGGGTGGCTTATCACACCTCATGAGTGTCATAAATTATCCAACTTAAGAGGTATTGTAGACATAGCCTCGATCACATCTCCCACTTCTGAAAAGCAACCATATCTGGGGAGGAGGAGAACCATTTAACACACAATGGAGCTCTGCTGTATAATTTAGGATAGAAAGTATAAAATGTTGTTTCTCTGTTTTATTTGAATTATGTGAAAAGTGCTTTTGTTTATTCATTAAAAATGACAAAGGAGAGAAAATATGACAGCTAGAACTCCTGAGGTGCTTAAGTAACCAAAGCTGAACAGAAATATAATAAGAATTATAGCTCTACTATGCTATATTTGTAAAGTGATAAATTACTAGCTCCTATTTAATTTTTTAAAAGGAGGTTTGCAGTCTTATTTTAGAATACAGTCTCCATGGCAAGATATGGTGTTTCTGGTTAGTATCAAACTATAATGTCAATTTCATTATCTAACACCTGTTTCATACTAATGCCATCATCATCATATTTGCTGAGAATGAAGAAAGCAAATTTTTCATGCTGCTTTGACTTCATTCTCTATATTTTTCTTACACTCAAATGGAAATTTTTGACAGTTTTTGGTGGACAACGTCTAGTTTACTTGCTTCTCTGCCCTGAGAACAAACTATTTATTTCAAACTGGCATTTATTTTAGAAAGCCTCCAAGATTCTATACAACAAATTTTATTGGGCCTACATTTTGTACATATGAAAACTATTTGTTATTTCATCTGGAACTCTACAAGTATGAAATATATCTAATACCATACATATTCCCTACCTGGGCCCCAACCTCGCATGTGTTTAACTTTATTGTCTGTGAGTATTCCATTCACTTCAAACAGGACGTCTCACAGGGAACAAAATTAAGCATGTGCATAAGTCCTTCACAGGACTGGAGCCTTGGACTGTATACTCTGAGACAGGGAAGGAATTTTCATTATGCATGTATACAGTCTTCTAGGAGCTACAAATAAAATTTAAAAAGCATAATAAAAATCATAAAGCGATTTTATATGGAATGAGGGAGTCAACAAGAAGCAGTGACAAAGTAACTCACTTTTCATTTTTACAGGTGTGAGCTATTCATTCATCTCTCAAATATCGTAGTCTGCAGGGGTGCTGGAACTAGAGGTGCTGGGAGCACTCCCTGGCTAGACATCATATACAGGGTTTACAGTTTTGTTCAATGGCTTTCAGCACCCCCACTATAAAAATTATTCCAACACCACTGATTGGGGAAATTACAATATGTAAACCTTGTAAACGTTTCATTTAATAAAGACAGTTTTCCCCCAGTGATTTTACCAAGTGTTCTGCAAGCTATTGAACATAGATTACTTTCTTTCTAAAAGTTTCCTATTAATTCTTTGCCAAGCAAGAAAACAAGAACAAACATAGAAATGGAATATGTTATGGTATATCTAACCGGTTACTGAGTTGTCTCCATTTGGTTCTCTCAAACTGCCTCCAGCAAATCACATGAAAAATTACAATTTATTCTAACAATTACTTTGGATAATTCTTACAGTACTTTTTCAAATGTTATATGGAGGAATCAGAGAGCCATATGAAATAGTGGTAGCCCAGTGACTTGATGTAAGCGTTATGCATTGTTCTTCCTGGCCAGTAGACACTTTCTGCAGATAATTAGGAAAGACATCACTTAAAGTTACTACATAGAAGCACCTCCAATTTTCTCACTGCTTTTAAAAAGGGATGCTGTAGACAGAATGACAAGTCTAGAAATCTTCCATTTTCTTTGTTTAAATGAAATTTAGAAATCAGTTACTACCTACTTCCGTGACTCAATTGTTTTAAATGTTTGTCAATATTTTTGGCTGTTACCTGATATACCAACCTTTCATATTAAGATTAAAACTTTGCTCTAAACACGTGTACATGCACATATCCTGCCCACACAAGCTGCCAGTAAGGAAGGGGATTCTGAGAAGTGGTGTAGAAGGGAAGCCACACAATGAATAGGCTCTCAATTCTATGGCACTGGGAACAAGTTTCCCAACCACTGTCCGCTGTGCAGGGACATCTGTCAGTAACTCCATAAGATGGATCTCTTGAATATTTTTCTCCTTCCTTCTTATTCTTCCATTTTGAAGTCACTCATTTTAATATGTGCAATTCCCAACCACTGTAAGATGTTTAAAACACTTCCTGCATCCAAATGTGTTTTTCCCTCCAAGTGAATGGTTAATAATTTTGTGATATAAAATTAAGAATTTTCAAGGTCCACGAGAATCATTTTTACAAGTTTTGGTCAGTTGTTTTAAGAGTTTGAAAACACAGTTTATTGTTGCTGTTGAACAAAATACTTCAATAATCTTGCTGTCAATATTGGGAAGCAGCTGGTATTGTCCCTAATTACTATGCTACTCTCCAAAAAATTGTTTAAGGCCTGAAAAATACTTTCCGTAAACAGTCAGAACAGAATTGTACCAAACCTCCCAAAATCACACTTCAGCTGACAACAAATATGGACGTTTGTAGGCCATTGGATTTTTATAAAAGTAAATTCTAGGTACTTGAAATTAGGGGCTGGGAATAAGTGCCCTGCCAATTAAAATTATGGTCCCAATCATGCAAAGGCTTCTGAATGTGTCTTGTTTTTATACATGAGTAATCCCATTGTCCTCAATGGGAATATTTAAGTAAGCGTTTGCAGGACTGAAATCTATGAAGCTGCAGTAACACTGTCGTTGTGAAATTGGGGCTGTCAAGAGAGAGGACTGATTAACCTTTCAATCACTGTTAATGTATTGCCTATGTCTTTTTAAAACTAATGTCAGACAGTCAGCATTTCCATGTAGTAATATACAAGGGAAGCAAAAGAACAAGATGCTTATTCTGATGGACCACTATAAAAATATTTTAACATACAATTAATATAGCCTATGGGAAAATGTTAAGCTGGTGGGGGGGAGGGCAGCGCGGTGCAGGGGAATTATCCAACTCCAGGTATGGAAATGTTTTTTAATATCAAAATAATCCTCAATCCCTAAACTGCAATATAAAATCCAAATTTATTAGAATAATACAAGAATTTGGGATTTAACATTATTTAAGTCATTCTTAATTGATTTAGCCCTTAATCTTCTCTTTGGTTGTTAGTTTATAAAGCATGCCAAGCCATTTCCAAATAAGTGATAGCCATCTGAGAAATTGCTTACGTATTCTTCACTAGCCATAAAACAACATTTACTTCTAGCAAATAGTTTTGAGACTCAAAATAAGCAAAGAAGGATCTATTACCAGCACAATAACAGTGGAATTAGTAATACAATTCTCATTAAAGTTGTGCTGCTAATCCTCCACACAGTACACTGAGAATTTATACCAGAATGTTATATTCTAGATATTGGTAAGAACAGTAATTCTTTAGAATGCTGGCAAGATTTTAATTATATAGGATAGCAAATTGTATGTTTGTCAGTGCTTTGAAACAAAATGGAAAGCAAAATCTGCAATTGTAATGGCTGTTTTCACTCTTCATGCTGAAAACACTGCAATTCATTTACCAATTAGGCAAAGTCTGTTTTCCTTACTATTCCTTTTTTTCTTTGTAAGTGCACAGTTTGACAGATATTGCCATCACATGCAATATGTTTGGGGACCATATTATATTAAGTTGGTGTATCGCTGTGGGCTGGAATTGTATGCAACTCCATTGGGAAGGGTTATCACAGGTCCTCTAGGAACCAGAAACAGTAGTGGTGGTGGTGGGGTGAGTCAGGTGAATAACTTAGGTTGTAAACACCTCCAGAGAGTTACCACTGTTAGGAAGGCTTGCATATGCTGGTTCAAAATGGGTTTTTCAGAGACCAACAGACAAAGAAATGGCCTTTAATATAAAAAGGCTGGGTTTAAATTGACTCAGGGCCTTCTTTATGATCCAACTAATGGATAGGAACTTCTAGCAAAGGGGCGACCTTACCCTTGAAAAAGGGTTGGAAAGATTTTGGCCTACTAGGGCCCAATAAGGCTAATGGGTGACTCCTGGTATGTTTAGTGTGTGTTTACATCTGTTTACTGTTTTTCTGTAATACTTTTACCTTAAGAATAAATGTGCTTACTCAGAAAGAGCTGTATGGTAATTTATAATTTCTGCAGCCTTAAAACTACTGGTCAGGAGTGAGAGAGACCTGGATCTCCACCCAAGAGCAGAGCCGGAAATCTTAAGTGGGTGCCCTCAAGGGACCATGAAGGGGGAATACACATGCAGTTGCCCTGAAACTGTGACATACAGCACACTGTGGAAGGAGGGGGAGGAGACATTTTGGCCAGGACTACCAGAGCAGATCCATGGTCCTCCCAGAAAAGCCATTGGAAGTACTCCATCCACTCAAGACATCAGGATAGACAAGAAATCAGTTGTTAAGATCTAATCTAAAAGAACACTTCAAGCATACAGTTAGGTGCATGGAACTAATTTTTCCTACTAGGAAAGATGAAGATATGACCCTGTCTCAATTTGAGTCTATGATCCCAGGCAGTAGGGCTGTGACGAATCTTAAATTCATATTCAGTTTGCACATGAAAAGTGCTGTTTCCAAAGTGTTTGCATTCAACTATTGAGAGCTTCCAGACAGGAAGAGTGTCATGAACAAGGAATTTTTGAAATGTAACATCGTTTACATATTCAAAAGCTATATACAAATCTGCAAGTTTGTCCACTCTGAAGCATGTATTTTTTTGTCTGTATAAAATTACCTCCAAAGTTAGGCATACAAGTCTAACTTTAGAAGCCCAAATTCTCCATCTCGTAGCATCATAACTTAAAAGGGATGTCACTGACATGAGCCAGGAATGTGAGTAGCAGATCTGAGCTAAGCATGGCACAGAAGTGGGTCCTAAGGTAATATAGGTCCTGCAATTTTGTTTCTCTTCACCAAGAGAATGAGGAGCAGAGAGAGTGGGTTAATTTACTAATCTTTACTTCTGGAAAAGTCTGGATTCACTTCTAATTAAGGTCACAATTGAAGATGAGTAAGATTGACCTGAACTTAGTCCCTAGTGAACAAGGAAAGACTGATGTTCACAATCAGTTCATCAACACTTTTCCCCTGTGGATGCCAGAAGACATACAAAGTTATCACAGACGACATATGGAAACTTAACTGTTGATATGCTCTGCTATGTTTTCATTTACATTGCTGATAAGACACTGTAGAAAAGTAAGATATATGCAGTACCTGTCTGACAAAATCAGGTAGCAACAGTGAATAGATGCTGTAATGATAGCATCATACCACAACAAAAAAGGGCTTTTGTACCATCACTTTCATATTTTATTAATGTATGACTGCAGCTGCCATTTTAATCATTCCAGTTCATTTGCCATAATGTCTGTCAGCAACAAAGGCAACAATTACAGTAAGAGCAATTCTCCACTGAGGACTAAAGGCCTACATGCGGTTCCATCAGTGAACACACCTCTGAACCTGCTAATTCACTCATATGGAAAACTTCAATTAAAATATGGAAAAAATGATACAAATGCATAATACTGGGATATGACTACTACTGATTTTATAGAGGTGGAAAAACTATCATGAAAAAATAATGAAAAACTAACATTATTTAGTACACTTCTCATACAAATAATAGTTTAGTTCTAGCAAGTGGAATATATATTTTGGTGCTAAATGCACAATATATCAAACAGCAGAGAGCAGTGGAGATGTATGTCTTTAAGTGTCTGATTAGACTTACATGAATAGAAAGTATTCCTTGTTTATCCTTGTCATTCCTGCACTGGTTATTCAACATCTATTTACTATTGTTAAATAAAAACCAACAGAAGCTTCTTTTTAAGCCTCAGGTACCATAAAGTAACTTTTTGGAATTTATTGGATCTTGGACATATGTGCATACTTATCATTATTTTTATTTGGAGTTGTATATGCTTCAAGTGAAAAACTCCAAAAAGGTAGCATGGTTAATAGTTAAAGGGATGGGAATGTGTTGGGAGGGAGATTTGTGGTCTATTCCTGATCCTGTCATTGACTCACGATGTGACTTAAAGTCACAATCTCATTCCGTCTCAAGTGTCCCCTTACGTAGCATCAGGATAATAATATTTCTCCTCCTTTGCAACCTAAGCCATAAACCTCAGATGAAAATCATCATAACAGGATGTCACAGATCTAGTCAAATGCTCCCTCATGGACACTTACTTCACTGCTGTGAGGGATCCAACCACTGGATCCTGTCTGCTTTAAACCTCCAGAGTCCACACACTGCCCTTAACTTAGGGTCCCTAGGCACAATCTCAGGGTGCTGATCCTCTATTTAGAACCCTTTCCAAAGAGTGTGGACCCTGCAGACAAACTACCCCAGCCCCTGGGACTAGTACTGACTCCCTCAGATTCAGAGCTTAAACACACCCACTGCCAAGAATTCCAGCCATGTGGGTGCTCTGGGGTCACTGGTTAACTCTTCAAGGGCATGTAATAGGTATAACACACAACACAAAGAAACTTTGTACAGGATTCTAAAGCACCATTGCTTTTTACTCAATAGTATGAGTACAGATCATTTAGAAAAAACAACAAATGTCCTGTATGCAATACACCGCACTCTAGCTCATTCTTCCCTAGGGAGTCCTGGGGGACTGTCTGAGTTCAGATAGGCAGGGGCCCCCTGCCTCACCAGGTTCCTGCAGCAGCTTCCATCTGCATAAGCTGGAGAAAATGACCAAAATCCCCAAAGGAAACAGTTCTTGCCCTTTCATAGCCTGTCAGTCCCTCTGTCAAGTGACTACCAGATCAGCCTCCTTGGGTGATCCCAGATCCCTACTAGGTGACTTTGTTGCCAGGCTATCCCTCCTCTGACAAACCACTTTTCCTGTGGTGGGAGACAGAGTATTATCTAAGATGTTTGTATTTGAACAGAAAACCATCCTCATTGAACAACCCTGTATGGTTAGCCCTGTATCACTACCCCTTGAAACTGAGTCCAACAGGGAGGCAGGAGGACAATAGAATTCACAGGGCTTCACATTCAAAATGGGGTTTGCTGCTTGGTAAAGATACATACAGCAAATTCATAATCTCACACAAAATTCACAAGATTCCCCAAATCGTCACACAGGGCAAAGTATTATAGTGTCTATTGAGCTAACAACAGTGTTACCAGGAAAATACAGCTAAAACCAGAAGTGGCAACTGCACAAAGACCACTGAAGCAATTATTCCATGGATCACTCGTGCCATAAGTCAGTATGAATGTTCCAGAAAAAGTGGGGTACAATTCTTAAAATAACTATCTTTGCTGCTAGATGCAGAAGACTGGATTAGATGATCCTGGAGGTCCTGTACAATTGTACCAGATATAATTACATTGTTTCTGGCACTGTGGGAAGCTATTTCTAAATACTGATGAATAAGGTACTATGTGTACTTTACAAAACGGAATTGTTTATATAGTCAAAATACAGTTTCCTTCTACTCAGAATTGAAATCCATATGCCAGCATAAGTTTGGCCAAGCTTCCCAGATAATTATACATGACTGCATATTTCCAGGTTTCTTGATGAACTAGCTGAAGGCCCATCTAATGACAGGATGTAATCAATATATCATGTGCCAACTGTGTTATTTGCACATCAAGTCACAACTCTCAATTTCAGTGCCCAGCCTGTTAAAGTATTTACATATTTCTCCTTGTTGTTCCTTTTAATCTTCTCTGCACTCATTTTGGAATACTCATGCTAGATTCATAGAAATGGCAGGAACTCAACAAAAAAAACGATATTTGGCATCCAGATCAGTCAGACAGGAAACAGATTTTCCAATCAACACTCAGAACAGCCGTAGCACTTCAGCGTAGACACTACCTACACCGACGGGAGAGATTTGCCCGTTGGCGTAGTTAATCCACCTCCCTAAAGTGGAAGCTAGGTCAGCAGAAGAATACTTCTGTCAACCTAGTGCTGTCTACCTGGGGAGTTAAGTCAGATTTTTCACACCCCTGACTGACATAAGTAAACCAACCTAATTTTCTATTGCAGACCAGGCCTCAGACAAATGAGAACTTTATGATAATCCTTACATTTATATAGTGCCTTTCATCCAAACTGATCCCAAAGCACTGTACTAACTGAATGTATAGTCTGTATACAATCACTTTGACTACCAATGATGTGCTTCAGTTTGTGAGCTAAAACACCACAATTTGTTCTTAGCTATATAAAACAGGAAGTGAAGAACATTATATCCACGTAAATTATTATAGTTTTTTTCCCCACTATCAGCAGCCTGATGACATTGAGGATGACATGCTGCTGTATATCTGCAGGTCCCAGCAGAAGGGAATGAGAATTTTCCAAAGGTTTCATTGCTTCCTTTTCTTGAAATCTTAGAGGATGGCACTGGTTAGCTACTTCTCCACCTCAAAACTCCTTTTATATTTCCTATTTAGCACGGGATATGAGGTTGCATGGTGAGGCAATTTGGGCTGCAGAACCATCAATATGTGAACAACACTCAGCTCTACATCTGTTTATTAGGGCTGTCGATTAATCACAGTTAACTCACACGATTAACTCAAAAAAATGAATCACGATTAATTGCACTGTTAAACAATCAGGGCCGTCTCTGGCTTTTTTGCCGCCCCGGGGGGGGGGGGGGGGCGGAGCCCGGGGGGGGGGGGCGGCGAGCCCCGGCGGGGAGGGCGCCGGAGGGGAGGGCGGCCGGAGCCCTGGGAGGAGGGCGGCGAGCCCCGGCTGGGGCTCGGCTCTCCCCCCCCCCGGCGGCCAGAGCACCGGGGGCAGGGCGGTGAGAGGGCGGCGAGCCCCGGCTGGGGCTCGGCTCTCCCCCCGGCTGGGGCTCGGCTCTCCCCCCGGCGGCCAGAGCGCAGGGCGGCGAGCCCCGGTAGGGGCTCACCGCTCTCCCCCCGGCAGCCGGGGGGAGGGCACGGGGAGGAGGAGGGCGGCCAGAGCGCCGGGGGGAGGGCGGCGAGCCCGGCTGTGGCCCCGCTCTCCCCGGCGGCCCGAGCGCCGCGCCGCCCCCCTCCAGGTGCCGCCCCAAGCACCAGCTTGGTTGCCTGGTGCCTGGAGCCGGCCCTGTAAACAATAGAATACCAACTGAAATTTATTAAAATATTTTGGATGTTTTTCTACGTTTTCAAATATATTGATTTCTATTACAACACAGAATACATGTACACTGCTC
This sequence comes from Emys orbicularis, assembly GCF_028017835.1. Classification (NCBI taxonomy): domain Eukaryota; kingdom Metazoa; phylum Chordata; order Testudines; family Emydidae; genus Emys; species Emys orbicularis. The sequence continues at coordinate 103,804,199 of NC_088686.1, forward strand.
ACTTTATATTATTATTTTTACTGCAAATATTTTCACTGTAAAAATTTAAAAAATTGTATTTTTCAATTCACCCCAAACAAGTACTGTAGTGCAATCTCTTTATTGTGAAAGTGTAACTTACAAATGTAGTTTTTTTGTTACATAACTGCACTCAAAAACAAAACAATGTAAAACTTTAGAGCCTACAAGTCCACTCAGTCCTATTTCTTGTTCAACCAATCGCTAAGACAAACAAGTTTGTTTAAATTTACGGGCGATAATGCTGCCTGCTTCTTATTTACAATGTCACCTGAAAGTGAGAAAAAGGCATTTGCATGGCACTTTCGCAGCTGGCATTGCAAGGTATTTACGTGCCAGATATGCTAAACATTCGTTTGCCCCTTCATGCTTCGGCCACCATTCCAGAGGACATGCTTCCACGCTGATGATACTCGTTAAAAAAAATGTGTTAATTAAATTTGTGACTGAACTCCTTGGGGGAGAATTGTATGTCTCCTGTTCTGTTTTACCCACATTATGCCATATATTTCATGTTATAGCAGTCTCAGATGATGACCCAGCACATGTTTGTTTTAAGAACACTTTCACAGCAGATTTGACAAAACGCAAAGAAGGTACCCAATATGAGATTTCTAAAAATAGCTACAGCACTCGACCCAAGGTTTAAGAATTTTAAGTGCCATCCAAAATCTGAGAGGGACAAAGTGTGGAGCATGCTTTCTGAAGTCTTAAAAGAGCAACACTCAGATGTGGAAACTACAGAACCCAAACCATAACCAAAAAAGAAAATCAACCTTTTGCTGGTAGCATCTGACTCAGACGATGAAAATGAACATGCGTTGGTCCACTCTGCTTTGGATCGTTATTGAGCAGAACCAGTCATCAGCATGTCCTCTGGAATAGTGGTTGAAGCATGAAGGGACATATGAATCTTTAGCGCATCTGGCACGTAAATATCTTGCGACGCCAGCTACAACAGTGCCATGCGAACGCCTGTTATCATGTTCAGGTGACATTGTAAACAAGAAGTGGGCAGCATTATCTCCTGCAAATGTCAACAAACTTGTTTGTCTGAGCGATTGGCTGCTGAGTGGACTTGTAGGCACTAAAGTTTTACATTGTTTTATTTTTGAATGCAGTTATTTTTTGTACATAATTCTACATTTGTAAGTTCAACTTTCATGATAAAGAGAAAGAACTACAGTACTTGTGTTAGGTGAATTGAAAAATACTATTTCTTTTGTTTTTTTACAGTGACAATATTTGTAATTAAAAATAAATATAAAGTGAGCACTGTACACTTTGATTCTGTGTTGTAATTGAAATCAATATATTGAATATGTAGAAAACATCCAAAAATATTAAATAAATAGTATTCTATTATTGTTTAATCGCGCAGTTAATTGCAATTAATTTTTTAATCACGCAATTAGTCGCAATTAATTTTTTTAATCGCTTGACAGCCATACTATTTATTAAATCTGAGTGGTCCAGTTTTCTCTCTCTCTCAGTACCTGGCCAAAATGGAATCTGGATGACAAGAAGTTCAATCCAGAAATAATGGATGGAAAGATGAATAGCAGAGGTAGGCAATTTTATGAATTGATGAGGATTGTGGCTGCTTCCTCAACTGGTCAATGCATGTACCCATTTCAAAGAGTTTCACAGTCTTATATTAGACCCCCCCAGCAGTTCTTGATTGTTGGGGTTTACTTTGAACTGTGGCCACGTGCAGCCATTTCTTGATGCAATCATCACAAAACCCATCAATACCGTGGTCACCTCCACACTGGATTACTGCAATGCGACAACCTGCTTGCTTAATGGAGTGTTGTTGTGAGCAATTTATTGTGAAATGTGTCTGTTTCCCATTTGCTTCCAGATACAAGTCAATGTATTATTTCTAATTTATAAAGCCTTACATAGATTTGGAATCTAGCTATTTTAGGACTACTTTCACTGAAAGTTCCCAAATGCAGACACTTGGGAGTAGAGGCAGGAAATTGTCAACAGAGTGTCCTTGGCTGTATGACATCTTTTTGCTCAAGCATTCGGTTGTTTTTGGACTATTAGTTAGTTACTTATGAATATTTGGAGTACTACAAGGAAGAGAGGTGTTTATACTGAATCCCTTGTTACTACTGACTTAATGACAAGTTTTACATTTAATCCATGCCATGTCTAGAAATCCTACAGCAGTAGACATATATGGTTAAGCAAAAAACTGAAAGGGGGAATTGCAGAATGCAATTACCCTAGTTGGAATTTGGCCAGTATCCCTACTCTTCCAAAAAGAGCCACAAGACGTTTAATAACCAGAAGGACAGAATACCACATAGCAATTTTCCAGACCATATTAAAAAGGAAGTAGTCACTAAGGTAAAATTCAGTAGAGTTCATGAAGAAGTGAAATGATTATTACAAGACACAGGAAAATGGTTTGTGAGCCAGAAGAAAAATGAATAAATTGTTTCCAATTCACAAGATAAACAATTTCAGGACTATTAAGATTGTAACGAAAGAAAGAAAATAAAAGTTTTGCTAAAGAATGATCAACAAAATGGTACTAGTCAAATGCAGCTCAAGTAAATAGCAAAGCCACACACTAGTTACTGCTTATTGCATATGCAGGTCATGAATAGCATCATTAATCCAAACGTTTGTTCACAGAAAAATGGAAATTACAAAGCTAGTTATAAACTGACTAAGACCGTTCGGGCTGAATTTACATCACGATGCACAAGGAATTAATTTGAGAACTCCCAGTGTTGTTGATTGGATGTATGTATAACTCATCACACAATGAAAACGTAGTATTTTTGTGCCTTGGGTGTATTTCTTTTTTCTTGACAATCATCATTTTGTGCTGAGAATGAATTGTTCTTACTAAGGAATACACAAAAACAGTCTATGTCTCAGAGATATGTGCTGCGTGCCATTTTGAATAGGCAGAACAAATTTTCCCTCCTCTCCCATCCCCCAAATGATCAGCATTTTCAGTAGTAGTTATACAATGAGATTTTCAAAAGGACTCGGTATGGAGCTAACAATGGGAGCAAAATTAGAACAACTCAGAGTGCTTTCGAAAATCCCACCCATAATCTCTAACATGTTTAATCTCCCATAACATTCTATTTCTTGTAGGTATACATTAGCCTAAAATTCAAATGCTACCATTCTACCTGTAATCCTAATTTATACTTTAAGATTGAAAAGTCTTTGGAGTCAGGACTGTTTTTATCTTGTACAATCCCATGCACATAGTCACTATTAGACAAATAAACAACTGATGACTGCCTCAGGGTCATAACTTCCATATGGAAAATAAAATTGCTTCCATTTTAATTTTAAGTTTCTTTGACATTGGAGGTGCTGTATCTTTAAGACTGTGGGTGAAATCCTGGTCCAATTTTAGTCAACGGGAATTTTGCCATTGACTAAAATAGGGCTAGGATTTCAACCTATGTGATAATGTTGTAGTTGGACATAGGACACAGAAGTTAAATACTTTTCCAGGTGCCCCATACTTTAAATGAAGTGGTCTGACTGTATATTCCCACACACAAGAACTACTCTTAACCCAGAGTTACAATTGTAAATATATTTCTCAATTTATTTATAGAGGATGAAAACCCTCAAGGGAATTTTGCTGTTAAAAAAATACAAAGCCTGGAAATTCCAAATTAAAATTACACTCTACAAAAATCATTCATATTTGTTGCCTAGTTTTCTGGATTGTTATTCTGGATGTCCCAGAATAAACGTGAATGTTTGTGATCATTTATTTCTTACACACCTGGACATTACAATCCTGGTTCAAGAAGAAAATTGTAATAGGAAAGAGGTTTAGGGTAGATGGCTCATGCTGGGGTAGGTTATCTTTGAACAGCCAGGGGTTAATGCTCACAGGAACCTATGTAATCAATTTCAGACTGAGAGATCAAATAGCATAAAACAGGGGTCGGCAACCTTTCAGAAGTGGTGTGCCGAGTCTTCATTTATTCACTCTAATTTAAGGTTTCGTGTGCCATGTTAGCGTTTTTAGAAGGGCTCTTTCTATAAGTCTATAATACATAGCTAAACTGTTACATACTGTTGTATGTAAAGTAAACAAGGTTTTTAAAATGTTTAAGAAGCTTCGTTTAAAATTAAATTAAAATGCAGAGCCCTCCGGACCGGTGGCCAGGACCCAGGCAGTGTGAGTGCCACTGAAAGCAGCTCGCGTGCCGCCTTCGGCACGCGTGCCATAGGTTGCCTACCCCTGGCATAAAAGATACTTAACCATTTCCATCTCAAACAAAGGAATAAGACTCACCATTTTTATTTTATAGGATGTATTTTAGTTACCTGCCAAGTAACAGAGTTCTTGGGCCTAATTTACAGAAATGTAAAAAAACAATGCTAGCAATTTGTGCATTACTTCCTTTTAAAATCTGCAACAGCAGCAGATGAAGTGATTTAAAATTCACTAACTTGGAAGAATCAATGATCAGTGTGTCTCACTGGTGTGCAGAAGCAACTTAAATCTTATTTACCAGTTGCTCTGTATATGTTGTGTCCCAAAAGATGAATGATCTCCCCATATGCCTACCCTGCAGTTTAGCTAGGCATATACGAGTACATGCTATGCGAACGTCTTCAAAGCCTTGTTTAATGGAAAGGAAATTCCTCCTACCTTGGGTTTTGGTTTTATATCTGTCAAAAAAAAAGGGGGGGGTGGGGTGAGGGGGGACTGGTTTCTACTAAGTATATAGTAAGTCTCTTTAGGTCACTATTAGAGGCAACTAGGAAACCAAGTGGTTAGTCTAAGTCAGCATCCAGCATTAATTTTCACATTGTATTGTTTTATTAGAATTGTCATGTACAGGGAGGTAGTGTCTTCCTGCCCTTACAAACCAACAAAAGTGTGGCTGCATCAGATCTGACAAGCTGCAATCTCACATTGAAAGAAGTGCAGCTGTTCTTCTTTTTACTTTTACTTTGGCACAGTCATTATTTGAGGAAAGTACTTAGCTTTGTACCATTCTGCCTTTCAAAGTGATACCATTAGACTAGAGAACTGTTTTGATCCCACCCCTAACCAGGGATGAAGTACTGATGCATCTAATCCACCCATGGATAAACTTCATTCATATTCACAAACTTATTATTTGAAATCAATCAAGGAATTTCCTCAACATATAATTCCTCATTTTCAGGTAGCTAAAATTGTGATTACAATCAAATATACCATTCAAAACTCATGCTGTGACTTCATTACCTTTGTTAGATGATTTACATCACTAATTATGAATTATAATAGTCACAGATTTGTGTTAACATGCATCTCAGCAGGAACTTCAAGTTTTACAATCAAACTTACAATTCAGAACTCAGCATGGGGGAACATTTGAGAGCTAAAGCTAAAATTCAGCTTCATGGAAGAAAGCTGGAGCACTCAACTGTTCAGACAGTGAACAAAAGAATGTCACAAATACAATCAAAATAAATTCCCTTTCAAATTAAGATTATTATGGACTATTTCCAGCATTCCCTCAGCTATAACGTGATCTTGCAGAGAGCCTTGAGCCCAATTCAATCCCAACAATACTCCCTTCAGTCCATACATACAGCAGCCATTAAGATTGCTTGTCAGTCTGAACACCTTTCACTCCCTCTACTAGCATCTCATTTGAACTGCTGATCCTTGCCTTCATGCCTGGCCCTAAATAACTTTTTCCCTCACTACTTACTTGTTGGTTTTTTTTTGAGTCATCCCTCTGCACCACTCCACCTAAGATCCCCCATTTATATGCTTCTCCCACAATCCTCTCTGCACTTTCTTCCATGCACCTATTCATGGAACACTGTAACAGGGTGGCTGGCCCCTTAAATTAAATTTAATGGCCTCCTGTTCCAGCCCAGATGTGCCCTAATTTGGTGTAATGAGGAAGGTGGGGCTGCCCCTCGGAGTTAGAAATGAGAGCCTAGAATCCTGAGAGGGAGTCCAGAAACAGAGAGCACAAGGAGCTCAGAGGAAGAGCAGAGCTGGACTGAGATCTTCAGCAAGGGGATGCCCCTGAAAGAGGCAGCAGTAGTAGAGTTCCCTGACTGAACAGTGGAGCCCAATCAGGCTGTTGAAAATGGAAAGCAGTCGGGGGGGAGGGGTCACCTACAAACTTCCCCAGGCCAGAGAGGGCTGAAGGCTGAGAGCAGCAGAGGGAGATGGCTGCTGGCTCGCTGAGCCAGAGATTTGAAGCTGGAGTGCCAGAGACGGCTGAAGGCTGGGGAACGATGGAGAGATCAGCGCACTGAACCCGACCTGGGAAGGAAACCGGGCAGAGAAACACCCCAACGCGAGGGGCTGGGGTGAGGCGAGGTGAGACATGCCAGAGCCATACTTGATGTTGGACTGTTGGGACCAGTGAGACACTGTTGTTTGGACTGTTGCGGGAGGGTGGGGGGGTTCTGGTTTATAGTAGAGGTGAGGGACTTCCAGTAATAAACTCTGTTTAACCTTTAGAGTACATAAATAGCCCTTTTTGTGGGGTTAATTTATCGGAGGAATCAAGAGGGAAACTGAGGCAAGGGGCCTCTTGTAGGGTTGCCCTGAGGCCACGCATTTTCAAACTCCTTTCCTGATCACAACTTTAAGACCACCACTCTCTCCTCTCCTGCCTTCTGTATGACCCAGTTCTACAGCAACACATACAAGAAATCAGCCAGTCAATATTGGCCAACCAGAGGGGCAGCTAATGATCATATATCCATAACAAAAAATCAACGTAAGTAACAAGATGTATGGAAATAATCACCCTGATAATTTTGCTGGCATGTTATACCCCTTTTCCTCACCTGTCAGTAAGCTCTTCAGGGATGCCACTCTACAGATATACAGAGACTATTACTGTAACAAACAACAACAGAGCTCAGGGTGAAACTCCTGGGGGTCTACAGCAGGGCACTCCCATCTGAGAGCCATGAGCTGCAGAATTCTCTGGCCTTATCCTTCCATGTGCAGAGCACAATTCTAGACTTGCCTCTTTGCACAGGCCTTCCCAAAGTAAAGAAGGCTGCAAAATCCCAATGAGGTATTTCTTTTGTTCCCCACTCTCATTCATTTCCACAAATCTTCCCCAGCACAATTTGTGGGGATATCTTCCTAGTTAGACAGCAAGGATGCATCTACTAAGCTCTATAATTGGCACCTACATTCTACAATATCAGAGCATTAGAAAGCAGTGAAAAGGTTAAAAAAAAAACTACTGTTAAACGTACACAAGTATATTTTTGTATCTTTGAGTAACCTGCTGTAACAATAGAATTGAACAATTTTCTACCAATACTTGATAATATGTGGAATGAATAATTTCAGTTAATTTTAAAGGGAATTAACTATTGAACTATTAAAATAATAAATTGGGATACTATTATTTAAAAGTTATACATAATAAAATCCCAATTAAAGGTAATAAACTTGTTAGAGGAACATATTTACTATATAGACATGCCATGTTTAAACAAATCACCACACTATTTTCATAAACAGGCTGATAATCTATATAAAAATGCAAATGAAACACCATAGTGTATGCCAACTTGAGGTGCTGTTCATGATTTGATTAACTCATATGTAGAGCCCTACCAAATTCACAACTGTGAAAATGTCAGGGACTGTGAAATCTGATCTCCCCCATGAAATCTGGTCCCAGCAGGGATCCAGCTGATAGTCTCAGCTGAGGATGGGGAGGAACAAGACTTTTTCAGAATGCAACATCACTGTTGAGTCTGCAGTTTGCGAAGTCTCCCACCTTCTTGTTTTAAGGAGGTTTTCTCTGCTTCTTTTGCCTACAGAAATGAAGTACCATGCTTCCGGGCCCACATGCATTCTCCCTTCACACACAGCTTTCCTCAGTGCCTCCTGGTTCTATAGTAACACAACAGAACACACTTATTTTTGTGCGGTTGCATTCAGTCCAGGGACTGCTAGAAGAAGGGAGACTTCTGAAGGGCCTGAAAGCATAGCAATTAATCCCTTTGCACTGAAAATGATAGGAAATATCTGAAGCAATGTTAAGGAAAATAAATTGTGCAGGAGAACAACATGGAGAACAGAGAAGGAAAGGAAATAGGAGAGAAAAACAACAAGGGCTTGGGAAGCAAAGATTAGAGATAAATATGGACAAGTTAAAAGGAAACAGTATATCGGAGGAGAGTAAATAGAAAATAAAAACAGGAACAGTCATCAAAACAAGGGAAAGGAAACAGACAAAGAGAAATGTGGAGAAAATCCATCCCTCCAGAAGCAGCATTTTTAGCCAGTCACAGAGAGGAAATGCTGCCTTCCACCAAGCCAGTTCATGCATCAGCAAGTGGCAGAAGCATCAAGGGGGAGACCAAATTCTCATGCCTAAGAGAGGAAAACTGACTGGTTCAGATATTTGTAATAGGACACACAATCTTTCATTTCCACTTAAAGTCTCTGATTCAACTCTGGCCCAGCTCAGTAGTTACTGAATGTCATTACTATCAGATAGCTAACTGGATTTATCTTAAATGGGATGTTTGTCTCAGTCTAATTATTAGCATAGTAAGGATGGTCTTGAGGTGCGAGCACTGGACGGGAGCACAAGAAATCTGGGTTCCATTCTCAGTTCTGCCACTGACTCCCTGAGTGTCCTTGGCAAGTCACAACCCTTCCTTGTCCCACTCCCATTGACTTCAAAGGATCAGACCCTCTGTGTCTTGGTTCCCCAAAAGTAAAATTGAAACAGTAACACTCCTTTTCTTTCACCTTCTGTCTAGCTTGTCTATTTGATTATAATTTTCTGGACAGGGATGGTCTCTTATGATGTGTTCGTACAAGACCTAGCACAACAGAGCTTTGATCTCTGTTGGATTCTCTCCGCTTTAGACAGAGTTATAAGTGAAATGTTTTAAAGGATGAGACCATGTTAAATTTTACCCACCACAGAAATCCTCAGACTAGTCCCATCAGCCTGATCTGGTGGGCAGCCCTTTTACAAACATCCAACCCTACCTCCTCCAAGCAGACAGGCGGAGTGACAAGGTGCATATTGTGCCAAACACTCCCAGTCACAAACAACCCCATCTGAGAAACTGGGCTTTTTAGCTGCATACCAAGGATTACAATGTAAGGGCTAACAGACTGAAAATATACTTCAAATAAATGTCTTTCTAATCTTAAGAGAGCAGGAACAAGTATTGGCCACATTCATCTTCAACAACATCTATGACCCAGCACCTCTCCCACACAATTTTTATCAAATCATCATCTTTTATCTTACAAAATCAATCATGTCACTATAGATCAACCATTGAAAAGGTTAGGATTTCTAAGCACAACTTAGATATTCCATGGCAAATATATTTAAGCAACAGAAAATTCATGCACAATCCAAATGTTTTTTTCAAGAATATATGTTGCTGCTGTCTGTATATTTCTTCTATTGCATAGGTACTTTATTTTATATAATGCCATCTGCTAAAATTGCTAGATCCCATACTGTACAGTTCACAGGATCCTGCCGGGTTTTGTTAGACTATTTGAAGAACTCTGTAGGTTTCCAATAGAACTACCCAGATGCTTTGCTGAGCACATCTGAGAACTAGGGACACAAATTTCCCCATGGTCACAACACTTTTCATCTGACAGTACTATAGTTTTCTGGTGTAAAAATTGCACTTTATAAACATTGCTTTAAATGTTTTTCTGTTGAAACTTATTAAAAATCAGCTAAATATTTTTATACCTACACAAATAGTCACAAAAACTACATGCTACTGAGGCATTACAACTCCATAGAGGGAGTTATCCCTTTATTACTCTGGTTTATTTTGTAATAATGGGAGTTTCACACAGTCTTAGTGAAGAAACTCTATTTCTTCATCCAAAGTATCTTTACATATTAGATTTGTTTAATGCTAGGACATTAAACTCCATAGATCCTACAAGTTAGCAATGGGCTCAATGCAAAATTTGGATCCAGGTTTTTGAATGCCTCTAATTACATTTATGAATTAAGGCATCCTATATGTTTGTCAAGATTCTCCAACAGACATTTTGGATATCAAAATATTTAGACATATGTTATCATTACTTACACAACATTAATGTGGTTCTTGGTCAATACTTTTCAGTGAAAACTGCCAAACGACACTATAGCAAGATATTTAACACAGAGAAACAAAAACATTTCCTAAGGAAGATGTAGCTTACTGAAAATTGGAATGAACCAATTTTTGCAGATGATCAACACATTTTTTTTTAACTGGGGCTCTAGACCTCTTTTTGCTTCCTTATAATGAGGGCCAGAACCACATTTTTTTATTAACTATCTATGGCCTCACCTATGGCCCCAATCCTATAAAGACTCACTCACATGCTTGACTTTATGTGAGTAGTCTCATTGAAGCATTTTTTTATTTATTTTACAGCTCTAATCTATATTAGATTGCATTAGACTAGAGAGAACAGGTGACACAGCCTATCAGTGTTAATGCTACAAAAGAGAGAATAGACTAGAACAGAAAAAGTATTTGGGGCAAAATGTTAAATACTATAAATTCTACCCAACAAATAATATGAATTTTCATCCATTTCGGGGAAGCAAAAACTAGCATTCATCCTGGAAGGATTCTCTCATATTTTTAGTTAATCTGATCAAAAAAATTTCAATATCTCAATTGTACTAAAATCTATTATGAGCTTCGGACACTCATGGATTGCTTAGTAGTCATCCTGTCTCCTTCCATTTTAAAGGAAAAGTGTATCCATTATACTCAGATGAGCAGTCTGACATTTTATAAGGAAGTGACTCTAAGCTTGAATAAATTCAGATATGCATCTACATATTGGCATAGTCAGATTGCAAGGATAAGCAATATAAGTGAAGGATTTATATCATTGTTTTAGAGCCCACACTAAAGTTACAATTTCTTTTCTCATTCCGCAGTGGTTTTACAGCTTTTGTACCATGCTGCATGTAGGTCAATGAAGTTCAGGCTATGTTACACAAGTCTTTATGGACTGCAACATGCCAACAGTCCCTGTGCTTTTCCCCCAAGCTCTTTCCCCATTGTATTGAATGGGTGGGATACGACAGCCAACAGTAGGTATGCAACAGACCTTTCAGCTTTAAAAGCTAACAATCACTGAAATCATGACATCATACAAGAGGAGGAGGTAAGAAGTCATATCTCCAAGCAGATCAGCCAATGTAAATCTTTCCCTCAGACAGAACTGAACATAGTCTATGTGCACAATTTTTAGGGTTCTCTCTTACTGTGTATGTGCAAATCTTTGAAAAGAGCAAGTTTTGCCCTAATTTACTAACACTTTTTCATATATAATTCAGTTACTGAAATAAAACACACTTTAGAGATTCAAGTTTGCTGGATAAACATATTTTGGGCTGGATCTTCCGGAATGCTGAACACAACCGCGTTTAATGGGATTTGCCGGTGCTTACCATCACTCAGAATCCAGCCCTTTCTCAAATGAAAAATAAAGAGCTCGAGTTCCATAGGACAGAATTAATAATATTACCATAAATCTAAACAAAAACATTTACTTCACAGCAGAAGGAATTTGATTACTTTATTATTTTTTTAGCAGTTGCTAGTTGTAATAGTAAAGAAAACATGCATTAAAAATAAAACCAGACAGATTGTGATAAATATCCACAAGAGGCAAATATGAAGAACCACTGCCAAGGGTAGTATGTTTCTATGACTTGTGCAGTACAGAAGAGATCAAAACAGCAGCGTGGAAGGAAAATGTAGCAACACATCGTGCTTTGTTTCCCTCTCTATAGCCACCATCAGCTCTTCTGCAAAGTTGTAGCATGGCCCGTCTACTGCGTGAGAAAAGGCGAACGGCCAGGCTGCAACAGGGAAGAGCCATGGAACAACTGATTTGGTGGAACACTGTTCTTTACTACATGGCTCCAAATGACATAATAGGCTTAGCTAGTGGCTTTTGGGGCAGGATTCCATCTTCTTTTGTGCTCTGTCTCTGCTCTGATACACACCTTGAAGGCACAGTCCAGGAGTCAATGACAGTAGTCTTACATTCTGTGTAATCATTTTTAAACTCCTGAATCTCTGAACTACTTATGTTCATTAGGACTAAAATCTTCATGGATCTCCCAAAAGAAAAACATTAGTTTTCATTTACATCATTAACCACCTTATCTTTACTCCATGTTAGGGACTGATTTATTCATCTTCTGTAATTATAGTGCATCTGTCACTATGATGTCTAGCCACTAGGATAGCTGTAATTCATATAAAAAGGTTAACATATATTGGGGCAAAGCAGTTTCCCTACTATACTTTTCAAACAGTTGTATTAGTTTTTAAAATGTCTTCTGTAAAGAACTTTTTAAAAAATTATGATTTCCTCCTAAAATTGTTGAGTACTTTATTTGCATATAAAGAATTGTTTTATTTACACAGAATCTGGTGGAACATGGATAAGATAGTTTTGTTGTGCTACCAATGTTCTGAATATACCTATTCAAACTAAAACGTCTCCATTTATAACCCAATAACTACTCATTGTACAGTAACTAAAGCCCTGAAATATGATTTAATAACATGAAGCCATTATATTAAATAAAACTCTCAGACACTTTCTTTTTGCAACCCTTCAATTTAAAACACAGAACATTTTTAAATGAAATCTGATAAGCAAATTAAACTCTTAAAAATAAGTAATAATAGAAGGTGTTCAGAGCACTGTACAAGCAACTGGAAACCTCATGAAACAGATAATATAAAACCAAATAAAATATTCAAAAGCCAAACCTGGCAAATACATAAGGGCAACGATATAAACCTGTGATGCAACATCAGCAATCTGTAATGCAGCCATTGCCAGGGCAGAAGAAACTTTTTTTTTTTGGAAGTGAGTAAAGTTAAAAATAATCAGAGGGGTAGCCGTGTTAGTCTGTATCCACAAAAACAACGAGGAGTCCGGTGGCACCTTAAAGACTAACAGATTTATTTGGGCATAAGCTTTCATGGGTAAAAAACCCACTTCTTCAGATGCTTATGCCGAAATAAATCTGTTAGTCTTTAAGCTGCCACCGGACTACTTGTTGTTTTTGTTAAAAATAATAAAGCAGCTAAATATCACTTTCATAAGTAGTTTTGTACCGTAACTAAATTTGCCCACTTTTAATAAAGTGAGATAAGGAAACTGTGGGATAGAAGTTAAATTTATTTATTAATGCAATTACCATTGGGGAAGGACTAAAGCCCCCCCCCCCCAGCTCCCGCTTGTCTACACCAATTCTCTGAAACCTTTATCCTGTATCCCTTGTGCACCCAAACTCTTAATGACTTCAGCCACAGTGCCAGTTTAGACACAAACAAGGATCAGAGCCCCTAAAGTGCAGCTGTCCCACAAGCCCTGATTGCAATCTGCAGGCTGTCTTGCAGCCCTTCCTCCTCTCCACCCGAACAGGGATAAGGGGATCCATTCTAGAGTGACAGGTGCTGCCCACCACACTTTTGACGCACACACCTCTCCAGAAAGAGAGCCAGCAGACAGAGACTTTGGTAGCTTATGGCAACCAAGGAACCAATGACAGAGAGCGATAGCCGGCGCTGCCATGGCAATCATAGCTCTTCTCCATGGCAGCTGCAGCAGGGAGGGCAGCTAATACTGACTGCCAGGCTCCTATATGGCCCATAATGTGTCTATGCTGTATCAGAATGGGCAAGAGGAAAGGAATTATTTGAGGCATCATATACAAAAGGTTACTTTGTTCTTCCACAGAGAAGTCACCCACCAATGCCTACAATACAAACCAGCTGGGGATTCAGTCTACAGATGCTCAGCCAGGTGCCTAATCTGTTTGAGCAACACCCTCCAAACTCCTTTCCTTTCCCCAGTGACTGCCCCTTTTATTCAATAGAGTCACCTCATCCAGCAAGAAATTACAAATAGACATGAGTCCCAAGTGCAGCACGTAACTCGTGGTGCAATTCATTCTACAAATGAAGTAGAACAGGAATGGTCCTTGGAACTGATTTTGATACCCCAAAAAGCTTATCCGCTGCTTTTGCTGCTGCTCTAAACAGCCTTGGTGCCTCTGAACACTGCACATGTGTAACCGTTACAAAGCTTTTCAGCTGCAAAGTAAAAGTAGGTTTCACAACTGCCAAGAATAGACATTAGATAATGTTTGCACCCCTCAGCCAAAACAGCCAGAGATTCATTGATCACAGGCAATGGGCCTAAACATGCTCTTACAGAAGTCAGAGGTAAAGCTACCATTAACTTCCGTGGGAGCAGGATTGGGCCCCAAATTTGGACTCTTACTCAGGTGGCCCATCTCAGCTCACTTTCACACGAGTGATCTCCTGGAGCCCATTTATATCTGAGAGGACTGGGGAGCAGGGAGAAAAAAAGGCAATAACTTGGTGATGTGCCCCCACTTTTACCTGGGAGACAAAATCAGGAAAGTATCCAGGCTTCCTATAGGAAACCTGAGGTACCCCACATCTCTCTGGCCTGTTTAAAAAAAAAAAAAAAAAAAAAAAGGAGAGATCCAGCGGACTTCAGTTCCAGTCATGAAAAGCAGGATAGCAAAGGCGAGGTGCCTGTTGAACTCCCCCAACAGAACAACAATGGGCTCTCTGGCCTCCAGAGAAATAACACAGCTCAGGACCACCACCCTGGGAGCCCTTCCCCACACAAAGGGGCGCGCTCAGCCCCAAACTGGAGCAAAACCAAAACAAGGGGGGTGAGCTGCTCCCCCCGCCCAGCAAGGGGAGCCCCCCCTTACCCCCTCCCTAAAAACTTTGCAGGCGCCGAGGGCGAGCCGCCCACACCACGCTCCGAGTTGCCCGGGCTGCCCTTGCTCCCTGCCAGGAACCAGGACCAGCCTGGAGGGCGGGAGGCGCCTTCCCTACCTGTACGGGATCCAGTCCGCCTGGTGCTTTGAAGTCATCGCTCCCCGGGGGAGGCGGCTGCTCCAGGGGCAGCACGAGCGCTCGGAGCCGGAGGAGAGGACGCCGCCGCTGGTCCCCTGGTCAGAGTCCCCCGCGACCCGGGCAGCATCCTCCGTCCGGACCGGGCAGCAGCAGGCGGAGGAGGGCGGCGGGGGTTATCCCAGCAGCAATCCCAGCACCAGCATCCCCCCGGGGCGGGCTCCTAGCGCCGGGGCGGGCAGCATAGAGCCAGCAACCAGCGGCTCTGCCCCGCTCTTCTCTCTCCTGTCCCCGGCTGGCAGCGGCGGCGCTGGCGGCCGCAGGAGGCTGGAACAGGAAGGGGGGAGCTCTCGCCGCCTCAGCCCGGAGAGGGGGAGGGGGCAGCGCCGCGCAGCGAGCCCGCCTGCCCTCGTTGTAATCCCGCCTGCCGCCCGCTCCTCTCTGCCCGCCGCCGCAGCTCCGGGCTCAGCGCCGCTACACGGAGGAGGAGCCGCGCGCTGGGTCAGTGTACGGGCAGCCCAGCTCTGCCGCCGACCAATCCCCGCGGCCAGCGCTGATACACGCACCGCGCCCCATCACCACGGGCCGCTGCTGTAGGCATGGGCGGGCTCCCGACCGCAGGGGCAGAGGCTGCTGCCCAGGAGCAAGCGGGGAGGGGAGCCGCAGCCCTGCGCCCAGCTGGGGGAGGCTGAGGCGGGGGGATGACTGGGGGAGATGGAGGAAAGTTGGGGAGCAGAGGGAATGAAGGTACCGGGGCGGGGAGACTGACAGAGCGGAGGGGGCGCGAAGAGGTGGCTGGGTGTTTTCTGAGAGGGGTGCTATGGACCCCACGGGATTTGCGGCCAGAGGTTTGCATGCAGGGACTGAAGCTAGCCGACAGGTGCAGCGTAATCTTGCTATGTCAGCTGCCGCAGTAGCAGTAGCCAGGGCTTTGATGTTGGCAGGCTCAACACCTTGCTCTCACCGGCGGCCTTTGGGGGCCTGCAAAAATCTATAGCCAGGGCCTCCCTTAAGTTGGAGAAACAGAGAAAGCCAAAGGAGAAACGCAACTTTTTAAATGCATCTAGCCCTTTTCTTTGCAGAGATCTCACTGAAAAGGTAGCTAGTGCAAACCAGTCGCTAGGACTGAAAGCTTGTCACTGATTTTTCCTAAAGATCACACGTCCTTTCACAGTCACTTCAGGCTCTCCTTTGAGAGCCGGGGAATCTAAGTGCCCCTTGACTCTTGGGAAGCCCCATGCCAACTTACACAGATAAGGGAGTGTTGTGACACAGAGACCCATTGATGCAGCTGGCAAAAGGTTCACTATTCTATGTCAGCAACTCCTATCATGCCTGACAAGCTCACTGCAGCTAACACATTGCTTTCCTAGGATGTATCCATAAAGAATATCATGCAGGTATCTAATAAAAGCCTATGTCATACAGATTCTCATAATCCTTGCAAGATGTATTTATTGCTACCATGTAAAGAGTTATGTACATGTACTGGAAGTATGTTCCTAAAAAGTCTGTGTTAAGGCAGATGTAAATTACGCATTGTAAGCCAAATCTTCATATGCAGTAAACGGGATGGGAAGATACCAAACACTGAACCACTGGGGGTTATCCTTGATAGAGGCAAAGATAATGAACTCTGGAGATACAAGTAGAAGATAAAAAAGAACATCCATTCACTGAGGAAACCCCTTGAATAGTGTGAGACATTCCTGACTATTTGATCCTGGTGTTGACCGAAAACCAGTAGCTCTATCAAAGACTGAATCCTTGGAGAAAATCTACTTTATTAAACATTAATAAGTGTAGACCTAGGATAGCATTTTATATGTGTAACCGGTTCTGTTTCCATTTATTACACAATAATAGCAGTGTAGACAGAGTGTCATAGGCTAGTAACCAGAGTATGGATCCAGGCTCATTGGGGGCTTGATTCTGGTTGTTAGTCCTATCTGAAGCCTATGCCTCCATGTCTGCACTGCCACTGTTACCTGTGCTAGCTACAATCACACCTTCACTTGCACTGTAGAGTGCTAATGGAACACAAGCAACAGTATCTTGCTGTAAAAGAAGTGGAACCCTAGGCTGACACAGACTCCTTTTGCAGTCTTTATCAAGTCCCACAGGGCAAGATTTCAAACTTTACACACTTAAGTCCAGAGGTGCAAAGGACCCACAACTCTAGTTTACTTCAAGAGGAGTTGCAGGTGCTAAGCCCCACTGAAAAATAAAATCAAGCCTCTTATAGTTAGATGCCTAAATATGAATTTAGGTGCCTAACTTTATACACTCAGATTTGGCTTTCACTTCTCTGTGCCTCAGTTTCCACATCTGATACCACCACCTACTTTCCAGAGGAGTAACAACAATAAAATAGTTAGTTTGTAAGGTATTATACAAGCCCTAAATCTCAACAGAATGCCAACAATTCTCCAGTGGCTGGGGATGTAGCAGCCATCCCAGAACCCCAGCTTATTTGGGCAATTGTCCTTTGGAAAGCTCTTCTAAATACAGGCAAGTATGTACTGACCCCAGCAGAAAAAGCTGGGCTCTACTTCTTCGGCAGTAAGAGACTGGGAGCACAGACATCTTAAATGAATTATTAGAAGAATTATGCGTTGATTGTGGTGTGGAAGCCCTGACAATCAGCTAGGCCCTGTCTAAACACATCATAAGACTAATAAGAATTCACAATCAGAGGAGAGAGGGGCATCTAATGAAGGATGGAGGAGAGGGACAAAAATAGTCAATTTATTTTCTTTAAATATCTACCTAGAACTATTAATTTCATATTTTCTTGTAGCATCAAGGTAGCAGTGTATCTGGAGGAGGACTTGGAAGATGGAAAAGAATCCTTATGGATCATTCAGGGAGGAGGTTCCCTGCAGACAGACATTGTGGAAGAATGCACAAAGATAAGAGCAACAAGGAGTCAAGGCTGGCAGCATTGGTCAGGAGGAAAGGATAAAATGATAAGAGACAAGAGTGTACATGTAGGGAGGAGCAGAGTTATGAAGAACCAGCTTGTTAACCCCTCCCCCCCCAAAAAAAAATCTTCAAGCAGTCCTTGTGCATTATGGTATGATCATGCTGGTCATAAATCCTTTGCAGTTGGGAAGCATGGTCACCATCTCAAAAAAGATGCTGTAAAATTAGAGGTGGTTCATTCAGAGAAAGGTAATAAGAATCATTAAGGGCACGGAAAAGCTCTCATATGAAGAGAGAATGAAAAGATTAGGATTGTTTACCTTAAAAAGGAGATGAATAAGAGGGGACATGATCAAAAGTGTATGTGTATATATATATATATATATATTATATATATTTTAAAGAAAACAGAAGCTTCTACCATCTTTATACCAGTTTATATATTATAAGGTAAGAGCTTCTGTTCTCTTCTATTCCGTTCTCTTTTTTTTTTTATAAACACAAGAACAAGGAGACAATCAATGAAATTAAAAGATGGCAAATTGAACACTGATAAATGGTCATACTTTTTCACACACAACATAACTAGACTGTGGAACTTACTGCCACGGAATGCAGTTGTGGCCAAGAATTTAGCAAGATTTAAAATGGCAGTGGACGTTTATATAGCAAGGATTATCATAATGAATTGTGACAGATTTTTGAAGGAATATTAACTCTGATGATTCAGGGTTTAAATTAATCTCTATTAGAGATCAGGACCTAATAGGGGGACAAATTATCCCACATCTGTCTACTGCAGGGTTTTTACACCTTCCTCTGAAGCTCCTGGTGCTGAACATTGTTGGAGACAGAACACTCTCAGGTCCAATCCTGTATGGCAGTTCCTATGAGTAACGAACCACACTTTCATCACCACTAGAAAAATCTTAAATTAATTGAAAAGAATAGGCTGCAGAAATACCTGCACGCTTGTGTGGTAGTAAATGGTTTGGGTTGGTATTTTTAACTGTGTCCATTACGGAACATAGCAAAAACCACCACTGATCAAGAAGTTCTTGAGTTCTTCAGAGGCAAATGTTCTCAGGATTTGTGATATCAATAGAACATGTACTGTCAAAAAGCCCTAACTACAAATGTCTTCTAGATGAATTCATACACAAACATCAAAAAGGTCACGCTGAACATTTGAGCTGTTTGAATTGGTGAAAGTGTTTACCATAGTTTAATAGCCTGAGAGAGTGTTTATGTTTAAAAATAAAAAGTGTAAAGGGTGATCAAATTTTCAAGGTGAAAACCTGGGACATTTGCCCTGGGAGAAGAGGAGTTTGTAGGGTATGGTTTCAGTGTGGGGTCAGAAAGATGTGCATAAAGTAAAGAGAAGGGAAGGGAAAGGATTCTCATTCCTTTCTCTTGCGTTTTCTATGCTTTAGGGATTTTTTTTCTTTTACCTTTTTTTCCTCTGCTCCCCTCTCCTCCCCTTTCTTCCCTAGCGGTCACCCACTTAGCTTCTCCTCAGACTCTTTGTGCCACACTTACTGTCCAACTTTTCTGTTCCTTCCCACCCTCAATATTCTGCAACAGTCTGGTACTCACCTCTGAGACAGGTGAGGTTAGCAGAAGTGTGGATCCCAGTCATCATTCTGGGTCAATAGTTGTCTGCATCGGAGGCAGTGCAGCTGAGCTATCTGTGCACTTAGAGTTGTGTCTTGACTCACACTTCACAAGGATCTGACTCTGAGGGTGAAAAGGGCAGTCCTCATTGGGAAGCTCATGGAGGGTCAAGGTGGTACCCTTATTGTATAAGAGACCTCAGGATGGCCCTGGAAGTGCATAAGCATTCATTTAACCTGCTGCCAATTTTTAGCTGCTCAACCTGGACTTGGATCCTTGAAGTGGTCAGTTTCCTGACAGTTACTATACAAAACAGGACAAAGCACTTGTACATAACAAGTAACTCTTGTAAGTAAGAAGGCAGGAATATCTGTAAGCCAACATGATAGATGGCTGCTAAGGCTAACTGTAAAGAGAACTGCATCCATCAAAAGCTATTTAGTTTTCATGCTGAATTAGTTTTAGTCACCAAGCTGATAGGCAAGACTTACTTCCGTTAGATGAAGAAGAGAATTTTTAAAAGATTAAGTGATGTATATACACAACACTGTATTATCATAATGCTGTTGGAAGCCAATGTTGTAGTTAAGATTGCAAACTCATGTGCATTGCAAAAATCGTTCACTGAGAACTGTCTCTTTACATATAGATTTGTTACTTGAGCAATTATTCCTAGTTTGTCCTCCATGTAAGGTAGCTGTCCTGCAAATACATTTTGTGATTGAGATGATGAATAATACAACACAGCTTTACCTAACAGTTGAAAACATCTGAATTTGATACAAAAACCCTTCTGGCAATCAGGGTAGAGAGCATCCAACATTGAAGCACAAAACCTCAGTCTGCTGTTTTAATCCTTGAAACAGATATGAAATATCTGTACCAATTTGGAAATCAGTGTGCAGGATGTAAGTGGTTTTTTTTGCAGATTTTTTATTCCATTCATAGTCTTGTTTATTCTTCCCTCTTACTAGAGCCACCTGCTTCTTTCTTGTTTTTAGGCTGGCAGAATGGCATTTTTAAGCATTATTTAAATTCATACCGTAGCAGAAATAAAACAGACTCGGCATGAGCATTTAAACATTTTTGTGTGTAAAGCTGAATGAAGATAGAATTAGAGCCCAGTGGTATTAGAACAGCTTTGTGTGCTTTCCTGTTTAAAATCCTAAATGCAGAGAAATAGGGTCGATTTGCACTGGTATAAATGCAATTAGATTTGTGTAAGATTTTCCAGTGTGAAATCCCTTATAACCAAGTTTTCAGATGAAGTAGAGCTATGCCAAACATTCACAGTGACACCCTAAACTAAGTAAAACTCACCTGATTTTAGGGTTACAAACTCAGAGCAAGTTCCTCACAAGGTTCACAAACTTTTTGAAGTAAGCTGGAACTGTTGAATGCACTTGAGACAGTTGCTTTTTTATAATGAACTCATGCAAAGTATATGTGATTTCATATGACAAGGTGAAATTTAATGGATCAATGACAAAGAAGATTTTCACATAAATCCTGCAAAAATCAAAGCACTGAGTGGTAATTTCACCATAAAACCTCAGTCTGGACCAAAGACTTGATGGAAAGATTTCCACTGACTGCAGTGGGCTTTGGATGAGTCCTCAAAACATTTAGGCCAAATTCCATCTTTCTGCTGAAAGACTGATGGAAGGAGAAAGTCCAAGTTTACATCTTTCTGCCTCTTTTGCTAATAATATGAAAATCCAGCATTTGTGACATTTCGGTTTTCTATTATGATACAAGAAGTGTGTAGTGAAGGTGAATAATTTGGAGATGAAACTCTGGGAAGGGACATAAATCTGTCTGTAAAAGTTTTATTGCAATTTTTACTTGGCTGAGCTTTTCTGGACAGACACAGAGGGTCACTTTTCTTTGCCTTTATTTCATCTATCATCATGCCAATGAGTACATTTCTATTTCTTTATTGTGATGCTGAAAAGCTCAGATATCCATCAGTAATATGCTGGAATAGTGAACTAGCAGGATCATCAGATGGATTTGCCTTCAACCTCCATTTAATTAATTGTTTGATTAATGGTTCACATAGGTGAATTCTCCACTAATACAATACTTAAAAACAAAATTGAACCAATCATATACTGTTCTTCCTAAAGTTTTGCATAGCTTCTATTTTAAAAAGGTTTGTTCTGGCCATTGAACCTTCTAAATTAACCAAGTTTTATATTATTGTATGCAATGTTGTGGTAGCCATGTTGGTACCAGGATATTAGAAGGACAAGGTGGGTTTTTACATTGACAGTTTTGACTTCTTACTCTCCTCTACTTGTTCTGATGCTTACTTACTGAATTTTCTTCAAGTGACTGTTGTGTTCCCAACATCTATGTACTTGCTTGCAATTGGCCATCCTGCTTGAGACACATTTTTATATTTGTTTTAAAAATCAAATACAGGTATTCAAAACAAAATTGTACCTTCCAAATATAAATTTAAAAAAATAGACAAGCTCTTGAAACCAGAAGATAATTCTGTACAACTTTATTTCTCCCAAAAAGGTTTCAAATCCACAGATTTTTCAAACCCGATTATAACCATGTGCTTTTAAAAGCTGTTAGCCTCACATAAAAATGAACTTCAAAATTGAAGTGCTCCCTGCAGAACTAATAGGTGGAACTGAAAATGTGTTGCTATAAATGTTAGCTTGGAACATCAATATAATGACCTCATTTTATGCCCTTTATATTTCTTCTCCCAGTGAACATGATTAGCGAAAGAGGTCTGTTTCCTTAGACACAAATAAACTGAAGATGTTGCAAGATGTACTTATCCTGGAACCCTTCAACATATAGTTGCAATCATATTAAAAATGAGATTGAGTTCCATGTACAAGAAAAGAAATTACATCAGTTCAGCTGCGCTCAAGCTGGAGACACAAGTAACTAGAAAATCAGGGGAGTGGATTTAGAATGATTTGAGCTTTTTATAACCAGGGATATATAGTCCATTAGCTCTCAGTCTTCAGTGTCTTTAGATGACAGTTAAGATTGAGAAATATCTTGTCATTTTTGCTATTCCTTTTGTTTGCTATTTTGGTTGGAAATGTCTGAATTAAGAAACTGGGTGAAGTGAAAGAGCGCTTAAATTATTGCTTTGATACTCTCCTCACAATACAGAGCCTTCTACACAGCCCTCATCACCGTGCTATCTGAGCGCCTTACAACCACAAATGTATTTTATCCTCACATCACCTCTTTGATGTGGGAAAGTACCATCTCCATTTTACAGATGAGGAGTAGATGAGTAGATGAAGTGATTTGTCCACAGTCACATAGGAAGTCTGTGGGTAAACTGGGAATTAAATCCTGGTCTCCTGATTCCCAGTCCAGTCCCCTATCCACTAAACGCATAGACCATCCTTTCTCCCGTCTCGACTAACCTTTTGCTAAAACGCCAAGAAAAATGTACATCATTCTATTGCTAATCTCACGAGTGGGTTGATTAATCACTTATGCATACCATTAAATGGAATGCCAAATCTGCTCATTTACAATATATGTAATTATGTAGATCTGTAAATTATGCTTTAAAATTATTGAACTAATACGTATCCGCCTATTGTGGGTGCAAAAGCATGGGGAGTTCAGCATGGCAAACACTGCCTTAGCCCTTTACCTTTGCCAGGAAAAGAGGTCAAACAGCATAATATTTACTCTGTATTTCTCCAAGTTGTAGCCTAATGTAATTGATTATTTCAAATATAGAGACAGAATAAATTAAACTTTAACAGCTAGCTGACTATGTGTTCTTGCAAGAGTTATTTGTTCTATTGGTTTCATTTTACTGGTAAAAATTACATAGTTCTGTAGAGTCACTCTCTCAATATGACTACAGTTTTGGCTTTGTAGACAAGGCAAGAGAGTTAAACACAAATGCTATCAGTGCCAGGCTCTACAGTATTCAGTCCAGTCTGTTAAAAGTCCTTTTTTAAAAAAAAAAAATTGTTATAAGATGGTTTGACCCATGGTTTACCAGGTTATAACTAGAGCCAGTCGGGAATTTTTTGACAAAATGTTATTAATTAAAAAATGCCGATCTGTCTAAACTGAAACATTTTGCAGGAATGTATGAAGTTTTGACTAAGCTTTCATCAGGAAAAATTTCTCAGGTCCAGGATAGGGTTTCTGCTTAAGGAGAGAGAGAGACCCACCCCAGAATAGTCAATAGCCTGTTGCTTAGGGCACTCACCTGGGATGTGGTAGAGACAGGTTCAAGTCCCTGCTCTAAATCAGGGACAATAGGGATTTAATCCTGGGACTCCCACATCCCAGGCGAGTGCCCAAACCACCAGGCTATTGGCTATTCTGCAGAGGGTGTCTCTCTCTGGTTTTGTCCTGATGCAGAATAAGAAAATATTTGAAATCTTAAAGATTCGCAGTGGATGGGAATGGCTTTCTCATCCACTTCTAATTACACAAAAGAGTTAACAGTGACTGATCCAGACCACCCCAGCTTCCAAAGGAGGGCTCCAGGGAAGCTGGAAAATTCCACAAGGTTGGCTTTGTGTAGTTTCCTTTGGATAGTCCCCTTCAAGGGGAAGGGGTTCTGGGAGACGTGGATTTAAGAAGCGTCTAGCAGTCCCATACCTGTAGATCACTGGGGTACCCTAAATCCACAGCATAAGGTGCTGTTCACATGGGTGGCTACGCACTCCCAACAACATGTGTCCAGTACTCCACCCACGCTATTTGCTGTGTTTTGCTGCAGCTGCTCAGAGACCTTGGAGGGGAACCAGAGAGAGTTATCACAGTTCTAATTGAAAACATTAATCTCATTGTTATCTATCACAGAAGACTAGTAAAGGGCTTTTTTTTTCTGCTTTGCAGTTCACTTCAGTCTTCATTCATTCAAAACATAAACCGTAGGTAGGAGTTGGTTTTTTTGACTAACAGACTGTAAAAGGCTGACTCCCTCTAGCACTGCACTGGGATAGTGAGGTCAGTACTGACTCAGAGGGGAGTGTGTTCCCAGGCCATTGCCTGCTGCACAGCCATCCTTAGCACTGCACACAGGCACTTAGATCAAAACTAATAGAGAGGTGAGAGCATCCCTACCGAATTGCCAAAAATTCAGCTATTAATATGGTAATAAGCAAGTTTTCCCTTCAAGTTTTTCAATGTTTCAACTGGACTTTTTCTGTAAGAAAAAAAAAATCAAAGCAGTCTTGTTTACTCTTCTATAAAAAGTTAGCTAGATTATTGTTGGCAAAATATCTTTCTTGGCACACGCATAGGAAGCTAAGCTTTTAAAATTTCCCCCTTAGACATAAAATTGCAAGTACTTAAACAACAATTAATTACTAAGCAAAGCATGTATTCAGACCCGAACAGCACTGGAAAAGCCACAAAGGATGCATTAAAATGAGATTTCCGCTTTCAAAAGTTGAGATTTTCAAACAGAAGATTTTCACTTTTTGCATAACGGGAGATAAAGTAAAGCAACATCTCATGCAGCTCTAGAATAGAAAAAGGTAATGAAGAAAAAGAAATCAAATGTTCTGAGTTTCTATATATCATATCCTGTACATTTAATAAAAGAATTATGCAGATAAAAGGACTGCTCCGAATCTGTGCCTGTATCAATTTTCATGCAGAAAGCTGTCTTAAGTGAATCTTGTTATCTCCTCCTTTGGCATCTTATGTCCTCTTCAGACCTCATCAAGCTTCTCCTAGAGTACTGCAGGGTTTCTCTGGGAGTCCTTCTCTTTCCAGGTCTGATTCAGCACCTCTTCTTTGACTCTCAGACATTTCCAAAACTCCTTCTCCACTACAAGCCCCCTTCTTTCTAGGCCAAATCCTTCTCACCCTACTCACATGAGTAACTACAGTTGGGTGCCTGTGAGTAAGGAAAACAGAATTTGCCCCACCCCACCACCCTCTCTAGAGTTGTAAAGCCAGTTATGTACTAAGTACATGTACATGTTCTAAGTATACGTCTGACACCTACTGTTCAAACTACAAAGCTGTACATGTAGGCTCCTTGCATTGTCTCCAACTCTTGTGCAGTGTCAGCTACTATTTGACCATTTAGCAACAAGCTGTGATTAGCTGAGCTTCAGAGACAGGGAAACCTCCACATTCACCCACAATGAATTGTCGCTGCAAAATCAAAACCAGAAGATATATTTAACACATCCTTGTCCCAATGGACCTGCATATAAGATTTATGCTTCTGGAGTGACAGTGTAAAGTCAGATTCTGATAAGATTTGCATAACTGAGGCACAACCAATGTCTCTGTACACATTAGAAAAGTTCCTTATAAAACTGCTACTTTCATACAATGATCTCAAAGTGCTTCATGTTGAATTACACACAATATGCTAATGCTACTGAAAAAAATTCATGCTTCAACTCTGGGGCAAGGATCTCTGCAGCACCCCAACAACCTTCCCCAGGGATGGCATAGATGAGCTCTGGAAGCAGCCATCTTCAGTCTTCTTTGGCTGATAAGATAAACCAGGAAGAATCTTGAGATTGGGGAGAAAAGTTGCGGTGGGGAGGGAAATGGGACAGGAGAAAAGGAATCTTGCTTTGGGATGTGAGCAGGGGTTAGAGGAAAAAATATCAGATTTAGAGACATTTACTAAAAGCCTGCTCTAAAGCCTGCTGAAGTTAACGGAAAGACTGCTGGTGATTTCAATGAGCTTGGGATCAGGCCTGTTCCCAAGAAGTATTGACGTGTTTAGACCATACATACAGTGAGCATAATAATAAAACAAAAAGTGAGTTTAAGCATTCACAGTGGAAATCTGCCACATGCCAGTACTTTGTTGCTGGACCTGGAAACGGCCTACTCTGCTGCATCTCACCAATTCCTCATTCTGTTTTACAAAACCACTGAGAATCAAGTTTGTTTTTTTCAAATCCTGCCTCCTCCTGCTGACCAGTACCCCATTCCAGTGCTTACACTTATCATCCCTTGTCTGTACTCTCCTTATTATAATAAAAAGGTGGAGACAAACTTTTCCATTGTTTTAACTGCTGTGCTCTGTAAGATATAGTTGTGGTTTGAGCAACCTGTTAGCAGATGACACTATATTGCAGTGTAACAGCAAAGACTGCTGGGACACCAGCATTGAGACCTACTGATATTGTTGATCTCAGCATGTAAATCACAGCAGATCTGTATAGCAATAAGGCTTGTCTTTGTCCTCCAAAAGAAAAGAGACTCACAAAAGGAAATGAAGCCAAGGAGAAATGGAAAGAGACAGAAAGAATACAAACAATATTTGAGACATGGAAAAAGTACACAAGAGGGTAATAAGTACATTGATGTGAAAGGGAAGAGGGTGACAGAGATGAGGGGAAAAGTGAGAAAGGGAGACTGAAATCAAGAAGGCAAGGTTGGAGTTAATGGATAATCTAAAGACAGTTAAAGGAACTACCCATAAAACCATTTATATCAGCAAGCTGAAAAAAAGCCACAATAAAGATAAAGACTCAGAAAGCACTGAAAATAATGTATATTCCAAGGGTGACCATGGGCTATACAAGCCATTGATATGTTTTATTATAATTAGAAGGAAGTCATCGATAAAGTACCCAAAGATAAGTCATACGTGAAATAATATCAGAAAATGAAGATATGTGTTTCTGTGTTTGCCAGCTTCTCACTCCCTAATGGCACTGAATTTTGTTGGATCTCATATTACACAACACATCTACTATAAGGTAAATTAATGAAACCTGTAAGAAAACAAATACCGCATATTTTTCTGAAATGGAAAATTTGATTTCAAGTTTATAGAAAAAGAAATGTAGTGCTAAGTTATCATTTCACTGAGAGCTAGCTCCCGAAAGCACTCCAAACACTGGGAGTTCTGTTCTTGGAGAGCTTGTAGTATTGAGCCATGGATTTTAACTATTAAATGTTAGGTGAATAGTTTGATTTATTTTTTTTTTCATTTTTAAATGAACCAGTTTGTGTACAGCATTCTAGTCATATCTAAATGTATTACATTTTGGGATCAGTGAACTCAGGGCAATCTGTGGCTCAGGTATAAACTACACTATGGAAGGAAACCCTAGGGAGAAATAGACATTTCTAAAACAAGTCCTTAGAACAAGTCAAGAGATTAATGCACATTTAGCCTGCAGCTAACCTAACATGAAAGTATTTGAGAAAGGAAAATGTGATCATGCTAGAAAGTCTCACGACCCATTTATTCAAACTAGGAGAACATGGCACAAGTACCAAATTTTCTTGTTAAGATTTAATTTTAAAAAAATCATATTCAGGAAATATGCTAATTCTATCTGCCTTAAGGAATTTGCTGATGAATTCTCAAACTTTCTGAAGGGCCAGCATATATCATCTCTTTTTACTAAGTGTTTGATAATGATCCCTGTGATTTAACCATTAATTAGGAAAAAAGATTTTCAAAAACATTCTGTTCTAGATGCCAGATTGACATCCTTAGTGAGTGAAGTTCACTGTCCACAGAAGAAATTATAAGTCAGCAGCCATGCAGAAATCTCTATAATTACCTTTCCACTGTGCAGTCCATCAGAGCCCTATTTGACCACCCTTTGGAGGGAAAGTTTAATTTTCTCTTTATGCTCAATAGTTTGTTGCCTCTACTCTGCAAGTGTCCAAATTGAAAAGTAGTGCCAATAGTAATGACAGCTTCTGTGATATGGATACATGTTCACTTAAACTAGATGGAGACTATGCACTCAGTTAATACTGGCCACTTAACAGTCATCAGATCAAAGTGATTTTCACTCACTACTGACCTGAGCTGCATTCCAAGCAGACACAAAAGGAGATGACTGTATCCTATTGCCAAGCCCATGAATAGAGCTTGTTGAAAATTTTCAAGTTTTAACATTCTGCAATGAAAGCCAGAGATTTTTTTTCCCCCACTGAAAAGGTTCACAAAATGTTTTGTCCCATTTTCTGACCCTATAGTCATCCAGCCCCCTCATTTTTAAAAATAAAATATTTCTTAAAAAAATAAGATTACAAACACAGGGAACCAAAATAATTTGAAATATCTAAGCACAATGCCAAATAAGGAGGCAAACAGGGAGACAGCATGGTCTAGTATGTAGACCACTGGTCTGGAACTCAGGAGAGCTGAATTCTATTATTGCCACTGGCCTGCTGGGTGATGGTAGGCAAGTCACTACACCGGCTTTGTGCCTCTGTTTCCCCTCCCAATATTTGTCTGCTTTGTCTATTTAGATTGTAAGTTCAAATGGGTTTTGCATCAGACCTTGAGAAGGGAGAATGGGAAAACAACTTATTCTGTTATTTAGCTAGGGTACATCTAAAGTACAAGCTAGGGGCATGATTCTCAGCTCGCTTAGACACACTCGTGCTAGCTCTCATCTGAGCTAGTGCAATAAAAATAGTAGTGTAGCTGTGGTAGCACAGGCAGCGATGACATGGGCTGGCTGCCCTCAGTACACACCCGCTTGGACCCTGGTGTCACTGCCACCACTGCCCATACTACCACAGCTACACTACTATTTTTAGCATAATAACTCAAAGGAGAGTTGGAGCAAGTATGCATATGCAAGCTGGGGATCACCCCCCCCCCCCCAGCTCGCAGCATAGATGTAGCCTAAGGAGGCAGAAATAAGCTGATGGTTGCAAGGATACCCTCAAAAGGATAGTTAGGAGGTTGTCTCACAGCCAATTTACCAGTAAATCTGCAGTTCATCAGTTATCCTGGATATGACAAGTTCTTTGTGAAAAATGTCAGAGCCAGCATCTGCTTTAAGAAGCCTAGCTAGATTCAATTAATACCTGCTGAGCATTTTGAGCTGAAGACAAGTTAGTGCATAAATTGTATTTGAGTAATGGGCATCCATCCTTCCTTTGTGTATGGTGACATACATGCTGTAAATTCCTCTGGGGAAAACTGGCTACATGCATTAGCCAGAGCAGTGCTTATAAATTATAGAATATACTTCAAATAATAAAAGACAATGTGAGGATGGAGAATTCAATTTTTACATGAATTGAAAATCTATTTTACTACTAACCAATACAGCTTGTAGAAATAGTAATCCCACCATTATGCCATATAAAAGGCATTTAGAAGCAATATTGTTCCCCAATCTCTGAGATCTGGCTTCTTCCAAAGAAAGGTCAGTGGCATACCTTCGTAATGGATCAAAGGTATTCTGAGTGGTACTTAACATGGTGAGGGGGCAAATAATTTCCTTTAAAGAAGCCCATGGGAAGGGAGGAAAACTTGGCCAGGCCTAACCCCATGGGTCCTAGGGCACCCAAAGAAAGGGACCTACCAGAACTGCAGTGGCATGAGCTATTTTGTGTGGATGTTGTTTCGCTCTCTGTTTCTGACAACTGCCCCCCTATGGCAACATGCCTGTCATTCTCTGAGTCCTCCTGCACATCTACAAAGTAACTGGAGGGGAGTGGGAGAGAGAAAGAAAACATCCATCAGTAATTCCACTGGGAAATCTAGCTCTGAGGGATGGCGCCATAGTGTTTGGTCCTGCTCCTTCACCCCTTCCCATCCCACATCCAAAACCCACTGTGCCCCTTCTGCAAAAGGGGCTTCCACAGTGTGCCTGGGTGAGAGAGAGCAATAGAGGCTTAACTCCTCCTTG
Source organism: Emys orbicularis (assembly GCF_028017835.1). Classification (NCBI taxonomy): domain Eukaryota; kingdom Metazoa; phylum Chordata; order Testudines; family Emydidae; genus Emys; species Emys orbicularis. Next base: position 103,834,297 of record NC_088686.1, read on the forward strand.
CTTTCTGCACAGGCAGAGGAAATGTTCCATGCCAAGGCTGTTTTATTTATTGATTCATTTAAGAGGGGTAGGCAGACAGATTAGGAAGCATAGAGATGAATGGAGAGGCCAAAGCCTTTTCAATCTCAAGTCAAAAAAGGAGTATAACTGCTCTATGGCAGCAAAGCATCTAATAAGAGAACAAAAGCTCAAAGCTAAATAATTGAAAGCTGGTCTGGTAGAACCACCCCTCTCGCTAACTAAAGCCGCTTAAAGATTTTTATGGAAATATGGAGCAGGAGCTTATTTCCTGGATAAAGCCCATGCTTATTTTATAGAGACATTTAGAAGTTAAAGATGGTTCAGCAGTATCTTAAGAAACAGCAGTTGTATCAGTCTTGAAGCAATCATTTTAAGGGACTGAATTTTTCTAAAAATCAGCCAGGGCAACTGCTAGCTAAAGTCAAGCTTATTGTATCTGATTAAAAAACAGTCAAAATTAAGGGGGGGGGGGGAATTATAATTTAATTCCCCTCTTGTACAATTCTAATTTATATATAAAAGGCAAAATTTTCAAAAGTCACCTTTAACACTGGAGGTACAAAATTCTGTGTCTGAGATTTTGGGCATACAAAGATAGGGATTTGTGAGCATGTGGATGAGCAGTTAGACAGCCCTTCTCTACTGTATGTAGCAGTCTGATCTGCTTAGATCAATGCTTTTTTGTGTGTGCATCCAAAGCCTTACATGTGAAAACTTGTGTACCCCAAAAATTTACAGAGAGAGAATTTCACCCATAATTTTAGGACTTTCAGTTATTTGTAGCTGCCTGATCTGGAATAGCTAGGGGACTGGTTCATCCAGGCTACTTTAAATGATGCCCTGTTGGCTCGGCCCCAAGGGCCATTCACCAACCAGGGATTGCCAGAGCATAACAGCAAACCAGCTACCACCTTTCTTTCCTCAGGAATGCTCTGAGAACGGCCCCCTATGCTTCTGCCTCTCTGCCAAGTGGGGCCGACACCAGGGAAAATCCCTAGCGGAGGTGCTCTGGCTGCTTTGCATTGTGGAAGTGGAGCAGCTCTCAGGAGGAACCCCTACATTCCTAATTCAGACAAAAAGCTGCAGGAAGAAATTAGATGAAAATGTAATGATAGAGTAAAACAAAGTCAGTTAACGGGTTCCTTGCATATCATTTTGCAGATTAATAGATTAATTTAGTGTCCTGCAGGTGATATTGCACAGAGTTTAACTGAGAACTGATAGTACACCCCGATAAATATATAGTTATGGATATTCTCACATATAAGATAAGCAATTTGGAAATAAGATAGAATTTGCTGTTGTACTATAAACTTCACATTATGTTTTTCCTGGAGTTATAATATTAGGAGCTAATACCATGACAACAAGACTTCCTTGGTATTACTGATTGCATTAGCAATGTGATGTTGTGCACTTGTTTTTCTTGGGGACCAAGCTCATTTTAGTATCTGAAAAAAATAATTTATCAACATCTTCTATATTACTTAAAATGTATATTGCAAATCTGTGGGAGCAGGAATAATATTACCATACATAATATTATCAACAAAAGCAGTGAATCAAACACATTACAAGTTTGAGGCCTAACTCCTTAGTACATATGTATGGGCATAACTTCATTGGTTTCAAGGGAATGATGCAAATTGACATCAGCTGCAGGTCTGGCTTATTCTTTCTGGGGTACCATGTCAATTATCATAGAACATGATGGGTGTGATAGCAATGGTGGACTGCTAAAATTTCGAAAAGGGCTCCCTCAAACTCGTCTGCCTCAGTCAGCTTCTTATGTGACATTTCCCAGTGAAACTCTCCCCCTCAAAATCCATCAGTTTTATATTTTTCCTTCTGTTTCTCACAAAATCCATCGATTCAAATCTGTCTACATCTCTGAAAAACCCATAACTACCACCATCTTCTTCCTCATCTAAATCCAAATATGCTTCCCCTCTACCCAGGGCACCCTACCTCTCAAACCACTCTTCTCCCTCCCCAGCCCTTAATGGTGGCTCCTCCAACAGCTGTTCCTGATACAGCAGAACTTTCCTAAGGCCTCTGCTGGCATTAGTATAGTGTCTCTCTGTATCTAGTGAGGGGTGGCTAGTCAGTTGGGAAACAGGTCCCCTCTGGTCATGGGCTGGGAACACTCTTCAGCTAGGCTGGACATCCCTGATAGCTAGTGGTGGGTGGGGGTCTGGGGTGTGAGAGTGTGTGTTAGTTTCCTCTAGCTGATGTGAGAGGTCTGGAGGGATGACATTTTACCTCTAGATGGTCAGGGGGAAGTGGAGTCCAGGCAATCCCCTTGTACCTGCTCCTTATACTCCATACTGTTTGTAGCCAGCCAGAAAGTGGAGAATAGGGTAAGTAGAAAAGTAGGTGCAGGACTCCTGCTCAGTGCAACAGCAGCTTACCCCCTGCCTATCGCATTGTGGCAGACTTTGTGGTGCACCTTGGAGGGGCCTGGAGGCAGGCACAGGAGGGGAGTTCTCCTGGTAGCAGCTGCACTTACAGGGTGGCAGCTACTTGAGTAGGCAGCAGCCAGCTCATTTCCAGCCTCACAGAGCCTAAAAATGTTAACAAGCAGAACCACAATTAGCATATCTGAGTGAATCTGTAGCCTACTTTTTTCTTTTGCCATGCCTCGTCTCAGACATAACTGATTTCTCTTTATTATCCTGTTGCTATCCACAGAGCCAGCCTAAGGATTTTGAGGAAGGTTTGTGAGATAATTCTTTGGGACACACCCTGAATTTTATATAAATTTACAGAAAAAGAATGCGTGTGGGAGGTGAGAGAGAATCTTTAACTGCCCCAGCAGCCTCATGCTGCAGAAGTGGCACCCAGCTGCTTGTTCCTATTAGCCTTAGCAATCAGTCGACACTGGGTTACATTTTTGAGGTTCTTTACAAGGAAAAGGGTTGGATGAAACTTCTTCATGGGAGCCCAAGGCAATTCTGCTAATATGGAGCAAGTATTCACACACCCTTCCTGCCACCCGAATTCAAAAATTGTGATTCAGCCCCCCCCAAAACCCATTTAAAAATCATGAGAGTTTTTAAAATAATAAATTTAAGGATCTTTTTGTTTATCTTTAGGATTCAAATTTTCGAACTTTTCAGACGTACTCGACATTTTTCTGGTAAGTGAAAGATGCAGTTCTCACAATCCCATGACTGCTGGGGCTTTAAGACAAACACCAAATATCATGAGACTCACAATAAAATCATGAGAGTGATCAACGTGTGGAGCTCACACGAGCACATAAATAGTCCAGCTGACTTCATAGAGACTACTCACAAGCCTAAGGTTAAGCATATGCAGCATGTTTAATATGGAATCAAGGCTTTAGTTACTAGGACATAATATATGTTATTTCATGGTAACTATGCAGTGGTAACATGGCACCTGCATTGGAAACAACAGCCATTACATGATATTGGGTCATTTCCTGATTACTAATTTCTTGCACCACCAATATAATTTGTCTTGAATAATTTCTTTTCATAGCAAGTGAAAATGGATCAGGCCACAAATTACACTTAGAGCAACATTCTCCAGTACTTCAAATTTTTCTTCTGGGATGAACCACAAGAATTAAGTGGTCCCTGCTTAACTATGGTATAAATCATATTGATGAACAAGAGTGTTTTAAATTAGCAGCATCTTCCACACTAATGGTTCTGTATAAAAGAAAAAAAATGAAATTAAAACATTATTTCCAACCACTTGGTGTGAATAGTGTTTGGCATTTCTGAGCTGAAGTGCCTTGATTCAACAGCACTGAAATAGAAGACAATTAACAGACCCCAAACAAACGAGGAAACCAGAGCAAGAAGTCAGATCCTGGCCCAGAATAAGGTTGTTTTGGTACACCTCTACCCTGATATAACGCTGTCCTCGGAAGCCAAAAAATCTTACCGCGTTATATTGAACTTGCTTTGATCCGCCGGAGCGCGCAGCCCCGCCCCCCCCCTCCGGAGTGCTGCTTTACTGCGTTATATCCGAATTCGTGTTATATCGGGTCGCGTTATATCGGGGTAGAGGTGTATAAGAAAATGTTGGGTGATGGAGCACTGACCTAGCCAGCACTATATCACCCCCATCCAGGACTTAATATAGTGAGTGCGTTGTGGGAAACTGGGATTGGGGGAATGGCCAGAGTGCTGCTGAGTTTTGGGAGTCATTGGGGAGTCATTGCACCCAGATGCAATTTACAGCAGCCCCGAGGCTGCTGTAAGTTACGCTGGGGTGAGGGAGTGAATCAACCCAGGAAGTTTCCTGCTTCTATAGGTGTGGGTATTCCATATTTGGCTGGTTTTAGGTCTTTGTGACAGTAGATGATCAGATCCTAAACCAGTTGCTTGCACGCCCATGTAAATTTGAAGATCTACACATCCTTCAAATGAGAAAAGTTACTCTTATGTGATCATACTATTAAATTACTTACCTGTTAAAATACTAAGAATTAACTATTTTTATGGCACCAATCCTGTAAGAACCACTGCACACGGAACTCCCACACATGTCAATGACACTTCATGCTCTGACTTGTATGAGCCCAAACATTTGCAGATGGAGCAGTTTTAGTGTTTTCATTTGGTTTGTCTTGTAAGTTTGCATGAGAAATATTAACAGTACTAATAATAGTAATTACTATAATGAATGTAACAGCTGGTACCAGCAGCTGAACATACGCTTAGCTTTTATGTTCTTTATATCAGGAGTCAGGTGTTTCAGAAAACTGGTAATGGTCGTCGCTCACTATTCCATTCTTAGAATTTTAACACCAAAGAATCTATGGTTTGCTGTAACAACTTGGGGGGCAGGGGGAGGGATAGCTCAGTGGTTTGAGCATTAGCCTGCTAAACCCAGGGTTGTAAGTTCAATCCTTGAGGGGGCCACTTAGGGATCTGGGGCAAAAATCAGTACTTGGTCCTGCTAGTGAAGGCAGGGGGCTGGACTTGATGACCTTTCGAGGTCCCTTCCAGTTCTATGAGATAGGTATATCTCCATATTAAAAAAAAAAAAAAGTGGAGCCTATCAAACAGAGATCTGTGCAAGATGTTCAAAGTTGACTTAACTAACTAGCAGCATCTTAGTCTAGTCTATTCTAGGGAATACCCACATCACCGTAGTGCCAGAGCACCTTCAGTACTACATTGAGAGATATGACAAACATCTGTCACATGTAGTTCATTCTCATATCCTCGGGGGTAGAATTGTGTGCACGGAAAGTGTTTCTCCCTCCTGACTCCCCAAATCCAGGGGTTAATCACCTGTGGGAGTGAAGGCCAGGCTCAAGACCACTCCAAAGCAGCATAACGGTTCCAGCTGCTGATGGCCTATTACTCCCTCCCCATCTTATTTGTGTGCTGTTCCCTGTCCCCTAGTCTCTATTTGTTTTGTGGTTTGGAGTTTTTTTAATTGACATTCTTCAGGGCAGAATCATGCTCTCTTGGGTTTGTACAGCACCTAGCACATTGCCAGCATCAAATAATGAAATAAGCAATAACAGTGCCACTTACCTTGAGAGAATTAACAAATAAAATGAGCACCTGACCTCCAAAGAACATAAGAACAGCCGTACTGGATCAGACCAAAGGTCCATCCAGCCCAGTATCCTGTCTACCGACAGTGGCCAATGCCAGGTGCCCCAGAGGGAGTGAACGTAACGGGTAATGATCTCTCTCCTGCCATCCATCACCACCCTCTGACAAACAGAGGCTAGGGTCACCATCCCTTATCCATCTGGCTAATAGCCATTGATGGACTTAACCTCCATGAATTTATCCAGTTCTCTTTTAAACCCTGTTATAGTCCTAGCCTTCACAACCTCCTCAGGCAAGGAGTTACACAAGTTGACTGTGCGCTGTGTGAAGAAGAACTTCCTTTTATTTGTTTTAAATCTGCTGCCCATTAATTTCATTTGGTGGCCCCTAGTTCTTGTATTATGGGAACAAGTAAATAATTTTTCCTTATTCACTTTCTCCACATCACTCATGATTTATATACCTCTATCATATCCCCCCTTAGTCTCCTCTTTTCCAAGCCGAAAAGTCCTAGCCTCTTTAATCTCTCCTCATTTGGGACCCATTCCAAACCCCTAATCATTTTAGTTGCCCTTCTCTGAACCTCTGCTAATGCCAGTATATATTTTTTGAGATGAGGAGACCACATCTGTATGCAGTATTCAAGATGTGGGCGTACCATGGATTTATATAAGGGCAATAAGATATTCTCCGTCTTATTCTCTAACACCTTTTTAATGATTCCTAACATCCTGTTTGCTTTTTTGACTGCCTCTGCACACTGCGTGGACGTCTTCAGAGAACTATCCACGATGACTCCAAGATCTTTTTCCTGATTAGTTGTAGCTAAATTAGCCCCCATCATATTGTATGTATAGTTGGGGTTATTTTTCCCAATGTGCATTACTTTACATTTATCCACATTAAATTTCATTTGCCATTTTGTTGTCCAATCACATAGTTTTGTGAGATCTTTTTGAAGTTCTTCACAGTCTACTTTGGTCTTAACTATTTTGAGCAGTTTAGTATCATCTGCAAACTTTGCCACCTCACTTTTTACCCCTTTCTCCAGATCATTTATGAATAAGTTGAATAGGATTGGTCCTAGGACTGACCCTTGGGGATCACCACTAGTTACCCCTCTCCATTCTGAAAATTTACCATTTATTCCTACCCTTTGTTCCCTGTCTTTTAACCAGTTCTTAGTCCATGAAAGGATCTTCCCTCTATCCCATGACAACTTAATTTACATAAGAGCCTTTGGTGAGGGACCTTGTCAAAGACTTTCTGGAAATCTAAGTACACTATGTCCACTGGATCCCCCTTCTTCACATGTTTGTTGACCCCTTCAAAGAACTCTCATAGATTAGTAAAACATGATTTCCCTTTACAGAAACCATGTTGACTTTTGCCCAACAATTTATGTTCTCCTGTGTGTCTAACAATTTTATTCTTTACGATTGTTTCAACTAATTTGCCCAGTACTGACGTTAGACTTACCGGTCTGTAATTGCCGGGATCACCTCTAGAGCCCTTTTTAAATATTGGCGTTACATTAACTATCTTCCAGTCATTGGGTACAGAAGCTGATTTAAAGGACAGGTTACAAACCATAGTTAGTGGTTCCGCAATTTCACATTTGAGTTCTTTCAGAACTCTTGGGTGAATGCCATCTGATCCCGGTGACTTGTTACTGTTAAGTTTATCAATTAATTCCAACACCTCCTCTAGTGACACCTCAATCTGTGACAATTCCTCAGATTTGTCACCTACAAAAACCGGCTCAGGTTTGGGAATCTCCCTAATATCCTCAGCCGTGAAGACTGAAGCAAAGAATTCATTTAGTTTCTCTGCAATGACTTTATCGTCTTTAAGTGTTCCTTTTATATCTCGATCGTCCAGGGGCCTCACTGGTTATTTAGCAGGCTTTCTGATTCTGATGTACTTAAAAAAAACATTTTGTTCCCTTTTCCATGTCCAGTCTCTGAACAGACCCCATGGGACTGGGTGTGAAGATGCCAGCACTTTGGAGGACAGGAATAGAATTCTAAATGACCTTGACAAATTGGAGAACAAGATGAAATTCAATAAACACAAATGCAAAGTAAAGAAAGTAAAGAAAAATCAAATGCACAGCTACACAATGGGGAATACCCAGCTAGGCAGTAGTACTGCTGAAAAGGATCTGGGGGTTCTAGAGAATAACAAATTGAATATGAGTCAACAATGTGATACAGTTGCAAAAAAGGCTAATATAATTCTGGGGTGTATTAACAGAAGTGTCTATGTAAGACACAGGAAGTAATTGTCCCACTCTGCTTGGCACTGGAGAAGCCTCAGCTGGAGTACTGTGTCCAATTCTGGGTGCCACACATTAGGAAAGATGTGGACAAATTGGAGAGAGTCTAGAGGAAAACAAAAAATATAAAAGATTTAGAAAACCTGACCTATGAGGAAAGGTTAAAAAAACTGGGCATGGTTAGTCTTGAGAAAAGGAGACTGAAGGGGACATCTTCAAACACATTAAGGGCTGTTATAAAGAGGACAATGGTCAATTATTCTCCAAGTCCACTGATGATAGGATAAGGAGCAACAGGCTTAATCTGCCGCAAGGGAGATTTATGTTAGATATTGGGGAAAAAAATCTAATTATAAGAATAGTTAGGCTTCCAAGGGAGGTTGTGGAATCCCTGTCATTGGAGGTTTTTAAGAACAGGTTAGACAAACATCTCTCAGCGATGATCTAGGTTTACATAGTCCTATCTCAGGGCAGGGGGCTGGACTTGATAATCTCTTGATGTCTCTTCCAGCCCTACAGTTCTATGATTCTAATGTGCCAGGCAACTTAGGTTGGTGGAAGGGAGCCGATAGTGTAGATGCATACATTATTAACTCGACTTCAAGCTCAAAAAAGAACTAGATAAATTCATGGAGGATAGGTCCATCAATGGCTATTTGCCGGGGGTGAGGGGGGGTGTCCTTAGCCTCTGTTTGCCAAAAGCTGGGAATGGGCAACAGGGGATGGATCACTTGATGATTACCAGTTCTGTTCATTCCCTCTGGGGCACCTGGCATTGGCCACTGTTGGAAGACAGGATGCTGGGCTAGATGGACCTTTGGTCTGCCCCAGTATGGCCATTCTTATGTTCTTATGAGTTAAGGCGGCTTACATCGACCTAAATTTGTAGTGTAGACCAGGTCTCATCATACAGCCACCTTTAACTCCAAAATGGAGAATTCACACAGAAAGAGGGGAAGAGAAAAATATGAAGATAGGACCAAGAAGTTATGGAGAAAACACCTTTTTGGGGAAAAGGTTAGGTATGTGTCCACAGGAGGTGGAGGGTAGAAAGAAATGTCCCGAGATATGGAAGTGAAGTGAATTCCACATCTTAAAAGGCCACCAGAGCAAAGATTTGATCATTCTAAAACATGGGGAAGGGTTCTCTCTAAATTGGGTGCTCTCTGTGTACAAATGTTTTTCAGCATAAGGCTCAAGAAAAAAATCTTAAATATAACCAGCACTGTTAAGGACTTTAAAAACCAACAGGGACAACTTAAAAACAAGCTGTCAGTTTAAAAAGGCAAGATGAGCACAATTGCGGAAATGAATGAGCAAACAGAGCTGCATTCGGAACACACTAGAAGCAGTGGAGAAGCACTGGCAACAGCTGTGCTGAGAGAGAATTCAATGTTGATAAATGCAAAGTAATGCACATTGGAAAACATAATCCCAACGATACATATAAAATGATGAGGTCTAAATTAGCTGTTACCACTCAAGAAAGAGATCTGGGAATCACTGTGGATAGTTCTCTGAAAACATCTGCTCGATGTGCAGTGGCAGTCAAAAAAGCTAACAGAATGTTGGGATACATTTGGAAAGGGATAGATCATAAGACAGCAAATATCATAATGCCACTAAATAAATCCATGGTACGCCCACACCTTGAATAACGCATGCAGTTCTAGTCACCCCATCTCCAAAAGGATACATTAGAATTAGAAAAGGTACAGAGATGGACAACAAAAGTGATTAAGGGTATTGAACAACCAGGGCCGTCTCTACCATTTTTGCCATCCCAAGTAAAAAAAAAAAATCTGCCCGGACTCTGCCGCCCCAAGAATGGATGGAATGCCTCCCCTGGCACGTACTTCCTCCGCTGGTGCCTGGAGCCAGCCCTGGGAACAACTTCCAAATGACAAAAGATTAAAATGACTGGCAGGCTCAGCTTGGAAAAGAGATGACTAAGGGGGCATACGATAGATGTCTATAAAACCACCATGAATGGTGTGGAGAAACAATATTATTTACCCCTTCACGTAACACAAGAACCAGGGGTCACCCAATGAAATTAATAGGGAGCAAGTTTAAAACAAACAAAAGGAAGTATTTCTTCACACAATGCAGTGTCAACCTGTGAAACTCCTTGCCAGGGATGTTGTGAAGGCCAAAAGTATAACTGAGTTCAAAAAAGAACTAGATAAATTCATGGAGAATAGGTCTATCAATGACTATTAGCCAACATTGTCAGGGATGCAACCCCATGCTCTGGGTCTCCCTAAGCCTCTGACTGCCAGATGCTGGAACTGGACAACAGGGGATGGATCACTCAATAATTGCCCTGTTCTGTTCATTCCTTCTGAAGCATCTGGCACTGGCTATTGTCAGAAGACAGAATACTGGGCTAGATGGACCATTGGTTTGACCCAGTATGGCCATTCTTATGTTCTTATGAATTACAATAAATAGGTCCTGTGGTCAAGCACTGCAGTTGCCATAGACATGGCTTGTCTAGTTTGCAAATCTGAAAAAACCTCATACCAAATGTCCTGACTTGTCTGTCAGTGGAAAAGACCTGGTGAGCGACACAATTGGGCAGATCTTCAATGGGTGTAAATTCTTACAGCTCCATTGATAACAGAGCTGTGGCAATTTACGGAAGCTGAAGATCTGTCCCCAAGTTCCTTGGCCTGGCTCACTTATTTCAAACAGGTCCCCATCCATGAAAAGGGAAACAAAGGAAGCAAAAGCATCCGTGTGGTGACTTCTACCCAATGCCCTAATAGCTGCATCTACCTAGGGTTGAGGATGAAGCACCTCTGAGAGAATCCAGCTGGTACTTTCCAAGCATTCATCCAGACGGGAGTTGAATTTGCAGGTTCCGTAGCCCAAAAAATATCATACACACTTGCATATCAGCAGTGTACTCATACTGCTCCATCCCATGTTTAGAGCTGATCTCTACTAACATAGCAGCAGTTCTGAAATTCATATAAATCATGAGGTGTATTTCTCCGCACACAGAGTACCAAGCCCGAAGCATCAGGAGAGAGGGTGGTCTGGCTGATTATGTTTCAATAGTGTGACAAAGTCAGATCTGATAGCTGTAAGAGAGCAGTGGAAGACAGATATATCAGCCCCAGAATAGTGAAGGCCCTTTACCCTATGAACTGAAAAGAGGTTACCTCAGGCTAACGAGAGACACCCACGTCCAATTAAGGGCTGCCACTGACCTTTAAAAAGCCCCTCTTCTGGCAAGAGAGAAAGGGAGGAGGGATGAGAAACAAGTTGCAGTAAGGTTAGTGGTAGCAGGGAGAAAACACTTCTCTTGGGTGGAAGTCTGCTCGCTTCCCTACAGGGCTGGCTCCAGGCACCAGCAGAGAAAGCATGTGCCTGGGGCGGCACATGCTAAGGAGCAGCATTCCATCCATTCTTGGGGCGGCACAGTCTGGGCGGCATTTTTTGTTGTTGTTGTTGCTTCGGCAGTTCGGGCACTTTTTTTTTGCTTGGGGCAGCAAAAATGGTAGAGCGGGCCCTGCTTCCCTATAAGGGAAAGAATCCAGTTAACCTGAAGCCAGCATAATAATGCAACCACCCCAGAGAGGGGCAGGGCCAGGCAAGGCATTTCCTTTTTGTGATATGAGTTTATTTCTTTTTTTGGCTTAAGAGTACTACATGGGCCTACCCTGAGACCTCCTTTGTAAAATATTGAAAAATAAACCAGAGTGAGGAATTGAAAACCTTTAGAGTGCGACTGATTTATTCCAGGCCCCTGGCACCAGAGGGAGAACCACTGAGGCCCACGAGGCAAAGGAGGTGTCTTTTCACAAGGGCACAAGATAAAAGGGTAAAAAGAAAGAGGTGGAAGGGAAGAAGAGCAGAAAGAGTAATGGAGAAATAGGAGACGTGAAGAAATCAGAAAATAAGGCAGTTGATTGGATGCTAAGTCAATGGCAACATGGCAGTTCAGGCAATGCTTTCTAGCACATCAGTTATTAGGGCTCTGGAGTTACTTCTTAATCTAAAACAAAGACAAGTCATTCTTTAATAATTTCTGGAATTTTTTGACTACACAGTGGTACCTCGATATACTAGTATGGTATAGGACTAGATGGTAAATCTGTTCAGCCATAAGGTATATTGTGAGGGGCCTCATCTTCCTAAGGAGAAAAAAAACCAGTAAAATGTTTTCTGTGTACTAAATTATACTGGATAAACTAATTTCATTGCAACTCATTGGGAATCAAAGAATGATAGCAAGTAATAATAAAATACCCTTTATGTGAGATTATATAAAGGAACCAGCTAGAAGACTTTTGTATATTACTTGAAGAGTATAATAGGAGTTAGTCAGGAGCAGGCTTGTATTTGTGGTATACATAATTGCTTTATTGAATTTGTTATGTAAGGGCCTTTCCTGTAGACTTGATGCTGAAAAAGACAAGATCTAGTCAGAATATGCTATTCTTTATTCATCCCATTACGCGCACTACTATTCCCCTTGTATGTCTGTGTTCATACTGTAGGTATTGCATTTTCTTTACCATTGACATAAAGCATTTGGAAAATCCTTGGCTGAACATATAATAGAGACCTCATAAGCCAGGGCAAAGAGCATCGGCCTGAGGATCAGAAGACCTGGAGTCTAGTCCTAACTCAGCAACTTGTCTAATGAGTGACCCTGGGCAAATCACTTCACCTCTCTTGTATGATCCTTCTTCCATCTTGTCTATTTAGATTGCAATTTATTTGAGGCAGGACTGCCTCTTCCTCTGTCTGTGCAGTGCCTAACACAATGAGGTCCCAGTTTCAGTTGGGGCTTTACACTGAGTGCCCATGCAAGGTTGTGAAGATAGAATCCATTCCTCTCCCATAGGCTGCTACTGCAATCCAAGAGGTCCAGTGAGAGCCAGGCCTGCTGTGCCCCTCTTCTACATAGCAGGGTATTTAACCAGCCTTACCACCAGCCAAATCCCTGTCTTGCCTGAATCCAGCCCCAAAATGGAGATAGTGCTCCATGGCACACATACAAGGTGCAGAGGGCCCCTGTGCAGCCTCTCAGAACCCTGTCACTTCTTGTGCAGCAGAACCATGCTAGTTCTGCTTCTTTTGGGGTCTTTACCTAGGTATGCTCTGGTCCTAATAATGCTTTCGGAAGTATTTTCTTTGATGGAGCACAATTTCCTGTAGGCTGGGGAAGGAAGAATTACTACAAGTAATAAAAATACATAACATGAGGATTTCCAGCTACACGGGAGGACTTTCTTAAAGAGGACACAACCAAATGGTTTCATGTGTCTATGTATCTCACTTTTTGTCTTTAACCCATTGTAGTCTGAAGAGCGAACATGGGAGTGAGGATGTGATAAGAGGAAATTTAAGAGGGATGCAAAGGGAGAGCATCATTATTATTAACTTCACTGCTATGTGCTGAATATCTCAACTGACAACTTAAGAGGCATTCACCACATTTACTGAAACTCTGTTCTAAGTTCCATGCCCTTGTGACACCCCATACCAAGGATGTAGTTACAATACCTTGCTGGAGCTGGCCCTCGAGGAGTTGCACATGTCCCTAGAAATATGTATTACACAGTATTTAACAAAGACTGTGTTTTATTACATGCTATCTCTGGAGATAAAGAAATTTGCAAATGTAAATGCAATGTGGTTTTCAAGAGTGATTTGTCTGATTAGATCTGTGCTTTGTGAGGATAGCTACTGAAAGACAAACACACACATAAGCAGGTAGGTCCCAGTAAGCTAAAAGTCTGGGGAGGCTCCAAAGCATGTATTAGTCTGTCAAAGGGGAGTTCTAAAATTGGGTTAAAATCCAGTTTAAAGAGATGAATTTCATAATACTTGTAATTAGAGTGCTGCAAAATGATCTCAAGTGAATCTGAAACTCTGCAAGACACCTGGCTTCGAGCTTCATTCTAAACTACAAAGACAGCTTTAGATCACTGAAAAAGTTCACCTGGGTTTGCAAAGTTGGCTCATTCTCTGGTATTTCATCAAGATCAGGGAAAACGTGGCAGTTTTTCCTCCACTTTCAGTTTTGGCATTAGTTTCAATCCAAAACTCAAAAAGAAACTAAGATGGTGCAAACCATGCAGAGCAAAATGGAAAAACAAGGTCACACAAACCCTGCAACCTGAACCCTAAATTCTGCACAGACCTAAAAACAGTGTCCTTTTTGTTAAATAAAAGGGGGAGGGGAGGAATGCCACTTTCTGGAGACCATTGACCACAAATAAGTATACTGTGTAGATCTGAAGATACATACATACATTTTGGATGACGACATCATTCAAGTGAATTGAAACATGCTGGTTGCCACCACTCATTCATGTTAAATACTACATATCTATCTCCAATGCCCAGAATTTCCCCTGCCACAGCTGGCGCCAGAATTTCCGGATTGCTCAGCTCCTATTTAGGCAGTTAAATAAAGTGGACAGATTTCCAAACGATTGCAGAATTCCTTTGAAAGTTTGGCTACCACTGTCAATGGGAGCTGAGCACTTCTGAAAGTCTGGCCCCAACTGTGGGTGCTGAGCACCAGGAGCTCTTTTGAAAGTTTGGGCCACAGTACTGAACTTGTCCAGACTTAAGTACAGCTACTTACAGTCCCTGAAAAAGGATTCCCTGTTTTTATTTGGAATGGTCACGTACAAGGCAAAGTTAGAAACCAAGCCTGGTTTACTAAAACACAAAGGGCTAAGTTGTGGCTGGTACTGCACAGCTGTGCCATGCAGATTGGGGAGGATGTGGGCAAAAAGCTTTCCTACCCTAGTGTAAGGACCAGCCCATCTTTTGGCTCAACTGTACTTCTACTGAAATCCCTGGCAAAAATGAGCACTAATTTCATCGGTGCAAATTCAGGCCTTGTGAATGCAACTGCTGCATCAGTGAATGCATCAGTGGCTGACAGCGGGGGAGGGGGAGTGGTCCTGCATCCCTCCTCCCTGCACCACACAGCAGAGCAAAGCCGGAATGTCTTGGGGTGTGGAGGAGGAGGAAGGACATGCTGCACCCTGAATGACACCCCAGCCCATTCTGTGCAAGTTGTCTCTTGGCCTCTTGATATCTGCCTCCCCAAACAAGGGCTGGGACTTAAAAGCCTAAATATAGCCCTACCTAGTTTGGTTTGGTCACACTGGCTACATTGCTTTACCTCCTCACATCCTCTCCCCATTCCCCACCCCCAGGTTGGCATAACGGTGGTATTTTGCTGTAATAAAAAGTACTGAATAGGAAGACACTTTCCAGGTGACCCATTTCTTAAGAACTCAATACCGTACCTCTGTTTTTTGGCTGTGGTTGAGAGTGTTAATCAAAGAGGTTCATGTGTGGCACATACAAAGATCTATACTTAGTTTTCAGCATTCTTCAGAAGTGCTTATTCTTTACATCATTGTCAAATCCCCTAAAGAGAACTTTCTTGACCTTGCTATACCTTTTGCTCTTCAATGCCTGTCTATCATACCTCTGCTTGCACAGCAGTTTTTTCTCATGATTTACTTTTTCTTTCAGTCCTGTAGCTTTCAGATCTTTTCCTCCATCTCAGTTCTGTCATTTCCACAAAAATAAAAAGGAATTGAGTAAAACAAAAACAGTGTTTCTTATCATAAAAAATAAGAGTGAACTCACAATTGAACAACTTCTTTTGTGTAAACCAAAAATATAGGAGATGTATAGTATTATTTGGCTCCCTAATTAAGACACACCAGAGTGTGAAAAATACACACACACAGAGTCCTTCTTCCTTTGATGTCAATGGCAAAGCTCCTATTGACTTCAGTAGGCAAAGGATTGGGCCCCCGTCACCATGTCTCAGTGGGTCATAATTGAGAATACCAAATTCAGGACAAGCTGCTGAGAAATAGGGCAGACACACCCCAAACTGTTGGTTATTCTTCCATAAGATATACCAAACAAGCAACAAAAGTAAACTTCTGTCTCACCATACTGGCTAACAAGAAGTCAGAAATGCAGCCTTCTTAAGTATTCCAGACCTGGTTTCAACACCCAGACACTAAACTAAATGATGAGTGATTATTTAAAACCAATTTAATCAACCAAAGGTTCTTCTGATTCCAAAGGACCAGCCACATACCCAGGTCAATATATAACTCAGATCTTATCCAATAGTCATGCTGTTGCCAATCCTTTAGTCTATAATAACTCAAGGTTTATTTATAAAAAAAGAAAGAAAGAGGTGAAAGCTAAAATTGGTTAAAGGAATCAAATACATACAATAATTTCAATGTTCTTGGATCAGGCTTGTAGCGGTGATGGAATAAACTGCTGGCTTAAGTCACGTCTTTGGTTGCTTCCAAATCATTGGAAGGTCCTCAGTCCTGTGGTTAGAATGCTCCCATAGTCCAGAGGTTAGAGCAGGAAAGAGACAACATGGAGATGTTTCCAGGGCCTTTTATAGCTTCTGCCATATGTTTCAAACAAAGACCTCAGTCCAGTTTGTAGAAAATACAAGACTTTGAAGTCACATGGGCAAGTCACATGTCCATGCCTGCTTTGCTTAGGCCTTGGCTACACTCAGGACTTCCCAGCGCTGCTGCGGCAGTGCTGTGAAGCGCGAGTGTAGTCGCGCCGCCAGCGCTGCGAGAGCTCTCTCACAGCGCTGTAAGTACTCCACCTCTCCGAGGGGAATAGCTTGCAGCGCTGCAAGCGAGCGTGCAGCGCTGCAGGCTCTGATTACACTGGTGCTTTACAGTGCTGTACTCGCTGCGCTCGGGGGGGCGTTTTCACATCCCTGAGCGCAGCAAGTTGCAGCGCTGTACAGCACCAGTGTAGCCAAGGCCTTAGTCATAGCAGAGGCCATTACCCCTACACTAGTTAGAGAAGGTTCACAGGAAAGTCCATTAAGTGTAGATAGGTGTCTTTCATGGTCCATTGTGAGTTAAGTGTTCTTTGATGGGCCATTCAACTTGAATAGTTCCTTCACAATGTGCTAGCTAAATACCTTGTTGGTGTTACCACAGGAGCAAACGTTTGAAATATAGGTACATGGTTAGTATTCATAACTTCAGATACAAAAACGATACACGCATACAAATAGCATAACCATATTCAGCAAATCATAACCTTTCTATTGACACCTCACTTGACACATTTTGTCACGAAAGCTTATGCTCAAATAAATTTGTTAGTCTCTAAGGTGCCACAAGTACTCCTGTTCTTTTTGCGGATAAAGACTAACACGGCTGCTACTCCCAAACTTTGTATAAGATTTGTTGCAATTATATAACAGTGGTAGAAACAATGATCTACCTGATCATGTTTTAATCATATAATGTCACAGCCCCAAAGAGTGAGACTAATATATTTAAGCTTGAGTGCCTTACTTTAGGCATCTAAACTTTTATTAGGGCACCTAAATGATGGATAGTCTGATTTTCAGGTACCTTTAGGCTCCCAAGTTTGAAAACTTCCATCTTAGTGTATCCTTCCATGTTTTCCCATAGATACCCCTGGATTTCTGTTAATGTCTGCTGACTCTAAACTTTCATTTAAAAACAAGTCTCTAACTTTCTTAGGACTAGCTGATTGAGATGTCCCCCAGTCAATGGAAGCTGCTTTTACATTCACACACAAATTTATACCAATAGATTGTCCACTGGCCCATAATAAGGTGGATGTTTCCCTTAATAATGCAAGTTCAGTCAATTGACTGCCCGTCTGGATACATCCCACTACCATGGTAACATAATCAATGCAAATAATTCTCCCACTGCTATCCCACAGTGCACCATGTATGGCAGAAATGGCCAGTCCAGTCACCTTTCCGGACTCCAATGCCCACAGTTTAACTTGGCTGGAAGACAGCTACTAGTATAAGTAGTGCTGAACACTGCACATGGCCATTGTGGGTACATGTACACTGCAGCTGGGAATGCGTCTCCCAGCCCAGGAAAACAGATACGCACTATTTCTGTTTGTGCTAGGACATTAAAAATAGTGGTGGGAATGTTGCAGCATGGGCTAGCTGCCCAAGTACAGATGCAGGGGTTGTCCTCGCTTTCAGAGCAAGGAGTTTCTTCTGGCTGCAAAGCAGTTTCAAGCCTTATTGATTTCAGTGCCTTGGCATGCTACTCCATTGTCCTGGAACCAGTGTTTTCCCCAGGAACTGAAATGTGGGGGAGGGTGTTGGAATATTCAGGCAGGGTGAGGGCCGACGAGGGTTGAGACCGTGAGGGCTAAGGTGGGCTGTATGACACCATAGTAAAAACTGAAAAATGTTTCACAACCATTGTATTAGATTTAACTCATGTTTTAAAATCATCACAAAAATTAAAGTTGGATACGCAAGCCTACTACAAAGCACTACATCTACATCCACATCCATCTTGGTTTCTTGTTGTAATTTTGCACTCTTTGGTGTCTTCTTGTGTGTCTGTTACTTCCAGTCCTTCATGATATGCTCATGATCAGGCAGAAGGCGACTTCTTTCAGAACACAAAATTCTATTCAATGAGGAAAAAGAATGCTCAACTGTAGCTGTTGTGACTGGGAGTAGCAAGAGATGAATTCCTACCTCTTTCATCCCAGGAAACATAGCACAAAGATTGGGTCGAACCACTAGTGATGAGAAAGAAGTTGACGTTAAATCTTCATTCGTTTGTCGTATGATATTCCACTCTGTGTTCAAAATTCTCTATTCTGTCCTGATCACACAGCAGCCCTATTGCTGGTAGTGCCTCACTCCACTCAACTGTAGGTGTTTTAGAAGACAGGCATCTGTAAAAGCTAAATGGAGGTTGAGTAGAATCCAGAAATCACTATTGTAGATTTGTAAGAATCAAGTCCGTGTACTTTTTCAGCTGGCTTAACAAGCATTTCTTGTCCTCTTCACTTAAGGAGTCAATATAAGTACCTTCATTAGTCAACTTCTGGACTGAAGTCTTTGCTTCTTCCAGTACATTTTCAATGGATATCTCTGATTGATCCAAGGGTAGCATCTATTGCTGGACAAAAATCTACTACTTTTGTAGCAGATGCCTGGATGATATTGTTTAATGACCCAAGTGGTTTCAACAGTCGACTTACAAGAGAGAGAATGGCGATAGTCTTCTCTGAACTTAGTAACAAAAGTAGTCCACCAGCCTCACTACTTAGATCTGTCCTATCTTGGTGGATACTTTCCAAAGCCAGTAATAACGGTTGCAGTAATTTTAAGACAACAGCCAAGTATCGCTCATTTGAAGGTTTTCCCAAGTTGGACTAATTTGAACTTCAATCCCAGTGTATCTTCTATTTGTTTCCAAGACGTTCAATCCTTTTGGACTCTTGCGGGGGAAAAAAAGAGAATAAAACAGCCATTAAATTTGTGGCTTTTTAATGTCTTTTTAAGATTCTGTATCTTGTACTAGTGCTAGCTGGAGTAGATGGCCTCTGCAGTGTGTGTATAGGAGAGATTAGGGTTACACTTTTCTCTGTAGCTCCATCAAATGCACAAGCAGCCATCTGTTTGGGGTTCAATTTACAAGCATTTAACTCTTCTAAGATGTCACAGATGCAGCTGATGTGTCTGCTATAACCTGAACATCTAGAATGCATCTACTGGCCTACCACGAACATCAAGATAACATACGCAATAACTTAATACTTGATGCCTATTTGCATTGGTGGCTCATCAGCCATGCATGCACATATTTTGATTATGGTGAGAGTTCTTCACTTTTTCAACTGCGGAATCTTTCAGTGTTGCACCGCATGTTTCTAGAGATTCAGCTGAGTTTTTTCAGAAAGATAGCGAGCATTTGCCAGTCTTGTTCGAAACCAGTGTCCAATTTCAGGATTAACAAGTGACAATGCACTTAACATTGGCCTCCAGTTTGTAGTGTGTGGTATCTCTTGCTTAAATAGAAAGTATGGTGCAACAGCCATGTTGGTTCATATAAACTGAGTTGTGTCTCCAGCATTCTTAACAGCCTCATTAAGTTCTTCTAAAATTGGCTTTGACAGTGACTGGCTTATAAGGCTTTCTGCATGTTGATGCAGGTCAGAGGCATGGTGTTTTGCAGCCTTTTCATATAGATTGTCAGTATTGGCTGAACTGATCAGTCTGGCAAACCAAGCTCCTCCACTTTTACTAAATAAATCCATGATATGCCCACATCTTGAATACTGCATACAGTTCTGGTCACCCCATCTCAAAAAAAAATATTGGAATTGGAAAAGGTACAGAGAAGGGCAACAAAAATGATTATGGGTATGGAACAGATTCCATATGAGGAGAGATTAAAAAGACTGACTTTTCAGCTTTGAAAAGAGACGACTAAGAGGGGATAAGATAGAGGCTTATAAAATCTTAACTGGTGTGGAGAAAATGAATAAGGAAGTGTCATTTACCCCTTCACTTAACACAAGAACCAGGGGTCACCCAATGAAATTAATAGGCAGTAAGTTTAAAACAAACAAAATGAACTATTTCTTCACACAACGCACAGTCACTCGTGGAACTTTTTTGCCAGGAATGTTGTGAAGGCCAAAATTATAACAGGGTTCAAAAAAGAACTAGATAAGTTCATGGAGGTTAGGTCTATCAATGGCTATTAGCCAAGATGGGCAGGGATGCAACACCATGCTCTGAGTGTCCCTAACCTCTGTTCGCCAGGGAGTGGATGACACGGGATGGATCACTCAATGATTCCCTGTTCTGTTCATTCCCTCTGAAGCACCTGGAATAGTCACTGTTGGAAGACCAGATACTGGGATAGATGGACCATTGGTCTGACCCAATATGGCTGTTCTTACATAAAAATAATTATAATAAAAAAGTTTAGTACAGAAACTCCCCAAGATAATGACCTCTTGAGATGGCGATGATCTGAGATAATGACGTTGGCAAATAATGCATTTTAAAAATCTTGGTCTACTAGGAAACGTATTTATATAAGTTTCCCAGTCACAAATCTAACATTCTGTAGTGAAGTCACTAAAACATAGTCCAATGCTCTGGCCGCTGTTGTTTTTCATGCCACCGTTCATTCTACCGCTCTGTCCCCAATGGCCCTGCATTGTCACCTTCTGCTGCCACCTGCCGCTGTGACCTCTGCGAGTCGGTCTCTCACGGTTCCATCCAGCTCTCAGTGATGTCACCTCTCAGTGGGGAAACCTCGCTGCTAGTGCAGGCTGGGCTGTCTCTTCCACAGAAACACTGTCCCACAGCAGGTCTAAGCACTTAGAGTTGTTATTAGTGATTTCAGCTCTAGTGGTCACTTATGAAGCCAAATCAGTTCTCTCTGTAAACAGGAGAGAGGGGCAGGTCAAATAGTGCCTGTGACTCTTAGGGCTGGTCTACACTGGGGGGGGGGGGGGGAAACGATCTAAGATATGCAACTTCAGCTACGCGAATAGCGTAGCTGAAGTCGAAGTATCTTAGATCGACTTACCTGGGGTCCACAGGGCGCGGGATCGACGGCCGCGGCTCCCCCGTCGACTCCACTACCGCCGCTCGCTCTGGTGGAGTTCCGGAGTCGATGGGGAGCGCGTTCGGGGATCGATATATCGCGTCTTAACGAGACACGATATATCGATCCCCGATAAATCGATCGCTACCCGCCGATACGGCGGGTAGTGAAGACGTACCCTTAGGTAGAGCCCACACCACCAAGCAAAACACCTGTGCCCCACCCTCTCTCTCTCTTCACTAGGATATGGCATCCAAACTTCCTGCTTAGGGAGTGCAGTTCAATTGAGGGTGACCAGTGCTTAATTTGTAATGAAAAGGTGCCGGGGCTCAAGCAAGTTTGTTACTTTCATAACTGATGTGACAAGCCCAGAGTCCCACGGCTATGAACTGCCCAGCCTAGAGGTGCCGGGGCTCAGCCCTGGCAAGCCCTAGCACAAATTAAGCACTGAGGGAGACCCCCTGATTCAGTCAGGCTAAGTACAGTTCTGCTGCCCTTTACTCATACAATAAGGATAACAACGTTTCATGACCCCTACATTTAATCTTTATGCGATTTGTAACCCAACACCAGCAAAAATTGATCACTTGGGTAGCACAGCTCTGTTTGCTAGGCAGAGTAGGAGTGTTCATGTAAATAGAGTCTGGTCCTGAAGCCTTTCCACCATCACTGGCTCATCACTAGCTGTCAGGGGAGAGCTCATTCAGACCTTGCTTATAAATAATAATTTAAAATTATTAGGTAAGCCAATATAGCCAAAACAAATGTGCTGACAGTGTCATAAATAACAGCTGTATGAGGAAGCTAGTCTTTGTTCATACTTTTCAAACCCATTATGCTTTCTCAGGTACAAGTATTGTCTCGTATACTGTGTATGCTTTTAAAGTGTGTATTAATGTTTCAATTTCAATTCAAATTTCCAACCAATGACTAAATTGGCAACACTGCATGTAACTGGGGGGGTGTTGGGGAAATTCAGGGGGAGTGTACATCCTGCCTAGGGGTGGTCTAGGGAAATCCCTGCCTGGAACTATGTACCTTCCTCTGTCTGTGAGGTAAAGACCATGGACAATACAAGCTGGAAAGGTTTCATAGATCTGGTTGAGTTCCTCAACAGGACACGAAGGCTATTGTGAGGGGATCCAAATGCTGAATCCCATGTGCCCTTAAGTTGCCTGGGCTGGACAGATTTTAGCCATTGTTCCTAGCCTTGGGCCTCTAGGCACACACTGCAGGTGCAGACTTTGTCCCTGACATCCCACAGTCCAGTTATCTAGACTCTGAACTAGTGCTGTCTTCCAAGCTTCCCTAGCAGCTGTTGCATGTTCCCCAGAGTCTCACCAAAGGTGCACACCTTCTGGTTTACAGTTTACCTCTTCAGGGGCATGCGATAGTGAAAGCCTACAGACACACAGAGAGACTTTGCACAGGAGTTAAACACAATTTACCATTTGTTTAGCACAACAGATACTCAGATCTAGGCAAAATAATAAAACACATTTATATGCATCTTCCCTGCCTTGGTTTCCTCACCATTCTGTAGGATTCTTTGAGTCTAGGCCAGAGTCATCTAAGGAGTCCAGGATCTTTCCTCTCCACATGGCTTCTCATCCAGAACATGGAATCAGAATCTGAATCTCTCTCTTTTTCAAATAGCTGCTGAGAGACACTCTTATAATCACCAGACCTCTTTGTTAGGTGACTTCCCGAGCAGCAGCATCAGACGATCAAAAGCCCCTACCAGGACATCTGTTGGGTCAGTTACCAGCCAACCTGGGCTGACTGGTTCTTCTGGGTAGGAGCCAGCCTATTGTTTAGGGTAGTTCCATTTCAATGGGAGACCACTGAAGTTACTGACTCTTGCCCTATACTGATTCTCCTTAGAATTCCAACTCATCATAGAGGTAAGATTATGGACAATGGAGAAAGCAAACAAACCCCACATTCAAAATGGAGTCTACAGACTGTCACAGATACACATGAAGAGCCCAATATCAAATAGAATTCATAAGCTGTATATAGACAGATTCCCCATCTCATCCCAGAAGATACCTCAAGAACTCACTGGTTTGTGCAAAATTTGTCTCAGAAGCTATGAGCTGAGTGATCTCAAAGGCTAAGACTTGAAACAAATGTGCCCCAAACCAAAGGGCCACGACAACTTGCCTTGAATGTCTGTTCTATGAGGAATTGAACCGGATCCTCAGCAAGACCCATCTCCCAGCGCTGGTTGCTCAGAGCTGGAGCTCCCTCCTCAAAGCTTTTCCACAAAATACAACCAATGAAAAGAAAAAATACACTGCTTCCAACTCAGACCAGCTAATAACAGTTTTAAAGTACATAAAAGGTTGTTAGAAGAAGGAGGGAGAAATTTTTTTCTCCTTAACCTCTAAGGACAGGACAAGAAACAATGGGTTTAAATTGCAGCAATGGCAGTTTAGGTTGGACATTGGGAAAAACTTCCCAGCTGTCAGGGTAGTTAAACAGTGGAACAAATTGCCTATGGAGGTTGTGGAATCTCCGTCATTGGAGATTTTAAAGAGCGAGTTAGACAAACACCTGTCAGGGATGGTCTAGATAATACTTAGTCCCATCATGAGTGCAGGGGACTGGACTAGATGACCTCTCGAGATCCCCTCCAGTCCTATGATTCTGTGATTCTATGATGTATTAGAAAAACAGATCAGACATGAATAATACAAATATCTTAGTGTGAGTTCACTGTCAGTCACTAGCTGGCCCCAGAAAGAATCATGGCAGTGAAATTACTCCTTGAATTCAAATGGTAACAGGGCTTTTAGTATCTGATTACAGTTATGGATTAATTGATGCAATGTCATCATAATCAAAATCTGGCATTAGCATGCACCTACTGGTGTTCTAGGCACAGACACTGGAAAGTTGTATGAGAACGTGGGCATGAGATTCTGCAGCTATACAGGTGTAAATCTCAGGTAGACCCACTGAAGTCAATAGAGTTACTATG
The DNA here is from genome assembly GCF_028017835.1 of Emys orbicularis. Classification (NCBI taxonomy): domain Eukaryota; kingdom Metazoa; phylum Chordata; order Testudines; family Emydidae; genus Emys; species Emys orbicularis. Next base: position 103,858,552 of record NC_088686.1, read on the forward strand.
TGCTTTCAGCAACAGCCAGATGGATATTAATGTATTCAGATATTAGCTGGGTTGCTAGAAGCAGATCTGAGAGTGCCATGGGCATCATTTTAATATTTAAAATTAACGGTTGATAAACACTGGAATTGTTTAACATATTACATTTAAAATGACTTAACACCAAGTTACCCAGAGGTTTGGACGTTATCTTTCCCTAAAATGATTATGTGATGGACAAAAAGCCTTTTGTAATAAGCTGATGCAAATGCAGAATCAAAAGCCATTGGAACAAAAGGATTTTTTCCTAGAAGTTACTGTGATTGTTTAACTGATGCAGGTATTTGGGTTTTCCTGTGTGTGTATTGTTAAACTGAGCCATGCTTGAAAAAAGGCATGCAGCTTAATGTATCTACCCACCTATGTATTCATAGTGCAACCATCAATATGATAATATCAAGGTGCGAATTTTGTTTTCAAAGGTCATGGTCTACTATCTAGGAAATATAATTTTCCCAGAACATACTTGTATTCGGATCTGCCATGCGGTACTTTCCTAAAAGTGTCTAGGTTTTGCATCATGAGTTGTTTGGTCCAAAAATTTATCATGTAAGCTTATTTTCTTGAATGTCATTGTCTTGATTTTGTTCCAGTGACATTTAATATTTATACGCTTAGAAAATAATTTCATTAGCATGGCCTTTTAAAGGTTCACAATGAATGACAAACGAGCAAGAGCTTGCATATAATTCAAAGTAAAACTACTTCAAACTGTGTCTTGTGGCTTATACAGCTATAATTACTCTGATATTCAAACTGCTCAATATGTTTCAAGGAATCATATAAAATCTTCAGTTACTGTTTTAATGAGTCTGCTTTTTACAAAGAGCAAATCCATAAGCAGTAGAGCATGTAAATTAACAGTATGCAAAGATCTGTCCTAAATAAATATTATCCAGTAATTTGCAATTAAGTTGACTCAGTCTTGCAACACTGAACTATTATCCTTCTGTGTATTCATCTTGAAAAGTGAAAGGTAGTGACAAGGTGTGGATCTTTGTTAGACAACTAGAAACTATTCAGCAAAACACACTTATAATCTTTGCTTTTTTTGACGTATTATTCACAAACTCAAAAATAAAATTAGAGGGGAAAAATCAAAATTAATTTCTTCAAAGAATTTTGCCTTTTGTTCATGAGTTGTACTGGAAGAGCTCTCAAAATTCTAAAATGTATTCAGTATTTAAAATTTCTTTCAGTCACTTGAGAATTTTGAGAGGGTAATCCTAGGCGTCAATGGGAGTTTTGCCATTGACTTCAATAGGCACAGGGTTTCACCCTTAGTCTGGCAAATCATTTGTGAAATGTTTACTACAAATATTTGCAATTTGTGTTGTGTCAGATAAACCAGGTGGTATTGTTTCTGTTCACTGATTGGAAGTTTTATGTAACTAACCACTACAGGGAATGCAAATTCTACAGATTGCTGTATTTAATGTAGATTAATACAAAACATTAAGAAGTGCCTGTCCAAAGCTTTAGACAAGTGTACCTTATATTACAAATACAAAACATACTTAAAAACAAACAAATAAATAAACGCACCAACCTCCACAAAACCAAGAAAAAAGCCATTCCAGTGTACTCACAAATACCAGGCCCAGTGCAAATTCACTTTGGATAAATATTTAAGCTAAAAATGAGGGGTTTTATGAGTATTTGTGCTAGTAAGTTTCAAACAAAAATGGTTTGGAGATCATTTTTCCACTAGTCACTCAGCCATAACAACAACTTACTCCTTCATTCCATAGGATCTCAAAGCACTCTAAGGACTGCAGGTAAATCTCCCATTGACTTCAAAGGAGCAATCATTTCACTCCCTATACATAAAGGACTCACTTCACCACTGAAATGCAGCCATCTCTTAGGTCGAGGGCAGCATCCAGTGAATATGCAGTGCATGTTGCAGCACACTGTAGGGAGGGGGCACATCATTCAAGTCCACCTACATTCTCATTAGTCACTGTGGAGTCTAACTTCTATGAAGAGAAGATGGGACCTCAGGTTTATCCACCACAGAAAGATAAATGGCCAAGTTGAGCAAGATAGGATCCAAACTTGTAGTTCCAGTTCCTGGAAGTCTAGTTATTTCAAAACTTGCAGTATGGCTCACTATGGCTTTATCTACACTTGACCCTTTTGGTGTGCAACTGTGAACATACATTCATTTGGGGTGAAATAGTGTCCTCAGATCATTACACGTGTTCAAAACAAGACAAAAATGTGACCCTTTTTAAAAAAACAACAACACACAATGCTTTCAGTTTTTCCTCTGAAAAACAAGTTCGTTTTTTTAACTAAAATGTGGGCCAACTTATTACAGGATTAATCTCTCTGAGGATATGTACATGTGACATGTTTGAAAAAAGACTCCCCATAAATAAAGTATTAACCTTTTAATTCTCTAACCTTTATAGGTGAATTAGATAAGATTGTTTATCCCTGGCATATCCCCTAATGTTTGTCATCAACCCAGGCAATACTCCTAGTTTGTTTTCAATCTTTTTTTTTTTTTTTTTTTTTTTTTAAGTTTTTGCACCTTTGTCACACCAGCATTATCTGGGATGTTTGAGAGGATAACAGGAAAAAAATCCCAACCACACTATGACAATGCCTGGTGTGGGTCACAGCCAAGAATGCCAAATTCAGGACATACTGATAAAAAACAGGACAGTCAAACTCCAGAACTGGTGGTTATTCTAACACTAGAGTTCACCAAGCCAGTAAAGAAGGTGAGCTCCTGAATCACCACACTGATTAACAAGAAGCCAAAACACACTCCCCTTAGGCAGTCCAGCCCCTATCATTCCCAGACGTATGGTCTTTATGATGAGAGGTTGCTGAAAACCAGATTCATGAGACATAAGGTTCTTCTAATTCCAAAAGATCAGCCACTCCCCCAGGTCAACATATATAGTTTAGATCTTACCAAATACCATGCTTGTATCCAAGAGAGTTATTAAAGGAATCATATATTACAATTAATTTCAGAGTTTGCAAGTCAGGATAAGAGCTGTGATGTTAAATCTGCTAGCTTGTAATAAATCTCCCCGGTTCACCCATTAGATTCAGAGTCATCAGTCCATTCTTCAAAGCTCTTCTTTGTTAGCAATCACGTCCAGAGATATGGAGGAAGAATGAAGACATGTCACAGTCTCCTTTTATACTTTCAGCCCAAGTGCATGGCAAGTTACTGGCAAAAGATGGAATCTTGGTCACATGTCCTTTTCACATGCCCTTACAGGCCTTGCTGAAATGGGGCAGCCACTGCCTCAGTGCTCTCTGAAATGTCTCCAGGAGGGGCTCACTGGGTGAGTGGATTGTCCTTAATGGACCATCGAACAGGCTGGCTAGTCTAGATGCAAATCTGTCTCGGGGTGTCACCCAAGAAAACAACATGTTTAAGATACAAACATAACAAATATTCATAACTTCATATACAAAGATGATACATGGATTTAAACAGTGTAAATAATATTTAACATTCAATTTTTCCATGGTACCTTACATGACATACTTTGTACAAGATTTATTGCAAATTAGTAACTGTGGTTATATTTCATTTTATACAGCATCACACTCACATCATCTTTAATTTTTATGATCCTAGCTTTACAATGTCAAACTGCAAAGAGGAATGATGAGTGAAAGTAGGAGCGCATTACTCATAGGAATAGCTGAGGATTCTCTGTGTGGGTTTTTCCTCCCCCGTTTCTAGAAAAGTGAATAATTGTGTCCAGATTACCTTCAAGAGGTAATCTGATTAGCAGATAAATGAGATACATGGATCATGAAGCAATATATGCAGTAAAATTAAAGTTATAGAAGGATGCCATCCAAAGACCGTCCCTTGGGACAAAAGCTGTAATAAAAATACACAATTCCCACCACACATGCTCAGTTTAATTTCAGTGCAGGTCAAGGTAGTCTAATTAGTTCTAAATAAGGAACACCCCAAAGACTTTGTTCAATTATACAATTTTTAAAGCAGTCAAGCAATACAATTCATGTAACTAATTTCATTATTTGGAATCCAGAACACTTTGGATGACCATGAAATGACAATATCCCCTTTCTTCGGAGTAGCAAAGCAGAGAAACCTGGACTTTGAACTGCCCACAGATACCTCTTCCCTCCCCCCACCCCCCATGAGCACTTTTCATTGACAGATTTAAAAACACAAAACAAAACAAAACACAAAAAACCTGTCTTGTTGTAAACCAAGTGAATGAACACTTCTCCAATTCACCTTAATTACACCTCCCTCACATCCTGACTGCTAAACATTTTCAGGTGGCACAACAAATTATGATGAGATCCCAGCCAAACAAACAATTGAAGTGTTTTCTGGCTTTTCCATGAAAACAACATTACACTTCAGATGTTAGTTTATTTCTGAAAATGGGAGATATGCAGTCTCTCCCTCTCATTGGGCATGTCACCACCCAGTTATGCAAACAAAGAAGAGTTTGGAACAGATGTAGGTGCTTTAACAAAAAGTGAGGCTTGTCTTGTTTGATAATGCATCTTCCCAGCTGGACTCTATTTTGTTGTTTTAATAACCTCCTTTGCAGTCTTTGTAATCATCATTTTGGACAGCAGGGCCATTAGTTGCACCGAGGATACTACTTCAGACACAAAAATCAGTTGTAGTACTCTCCACTTGCCAAAAACACATAGAAAATCCAGATTATACGGTATCTGAGATATACTGTCCATGGGGCCTCTTAGTGCACAGGCAAGCCCCCTCTGTGAAAAGAATACAGCAATTTGTTTCTGCCTTCACGCATTGCTGTATTATATTGGTCCTTTCAGCTAGAAAGAGGACTGGCATGATGATAAAACCACACTTTATGCTGCAGCAATGTTTTAAAAAAATCCATAGGATTTATCCAGTGCCCACTGAAGTGAATGGGGATCTTTCCACTACATTTAGTTTGATGTTCTTAAGCTTAGTCTTTATATTGCAAACACATGCACCCTAAATTTAAATGCCAATGAAATGCTGAAGTACATCACAAGTCAAGATTCACTTTTCCATAGATTCTAAGGCCAAAAGGAACCATTGTGATCATCTAGTCTGACTTCCTATATAACATAGGCCACAGAACTTCCCCAAAATAATTCCTAGAGCAGATCTTTTAGAAAAAACATCCAATTTAAACATGGTTAGTGATTGGTAAATTGTTCCTATGGTAAGTACACCTTATTGCCAGTATGAATTTGCCTAGCTTCAGCATCCAGCCATTGGATTGTGATTCACCTTTCTCTGCTAGACTGAAGAGCCCATTATTAAATATTTGTTCTCCATGTAGATATTTATAGACAGTATTCAAATCATCACTAAAACCTCCTTTTTGTTAAGCTAAATAATTGGAGTTCCTTGAGTCTATCACTATAAGGCAAGTTTTCTAACCTTTTAATCATTCTCTTGGCTCTTCTCTGAACCCGCTCCAATTCATCCAGCCTGGGTCTCATTCTCTTTCCTTCCATTTTAAATGGCAAATATTTTTATCCAAGCTCTGTAAAGAGTCTTTCTGTGAGGCTCCCTTACCATGGACATAATCAACATTTTCATGGGCATATCATAGCACAGTTCTTTGAAAAAGTTGAACATTTCTAAAACTACTGCTTTAACTAAGCAATAACAGTCATGGTGCAGGTCCTGGGGATTAATGACCATCGAGGAGAAGCGGATTCTCCAAAGATAGTCACTTAATCCTCAGGAGATGCCTTCTGCCAATGCAGTTATAAGTAATTTTTTTTAAAAAGCTTTTCCTGATTTTCTCTCAGGGGCATGATGTAGCATATTGAAGTCAGTAGGGAAATGGCTACACAATGTGTCCCTTAGAGTCTACTCCATGCCATTGTTTTTGTTTTTGTTTTATTAGGAGATAATTAAATCCCAGTGGGATTTCACAACTAGCTAGGCCACAGATAGCCAGAGGCACCAATGAAAAAACTGTGGATAGGCTTTTGCCCTCCCTGGTGCTGATGGTCTTCATCATGAGAAATTATCGGTGGTCCCTCTTTCCTCCCTCATGTTGAAGGCATATCCTGAGTGACCAGCAGTAGCCCACTCCCCTCTTATGACCAAATCAGACCTCTTCAAGAGACTTGTGAGAAACTCATTATTTGCCTATGATAACTTCTAATTTTTCATTTAGAAATCCATGAATTACTGTGGCAGTGGGAGCTGGGGAAATACAATATAAGAATTACCTAAAAAAAAAATCACTATGGAAAATACACTTGCATTGTACTTCAGTCTACATTTAGCCCTCCTGTTCAATGTGCATTGGAAACCACCTGGGAGAGAGAGAAGCAGTTTGGATTGCAGTGCCATCCGTATGCTGACAGCATGCAGCTCTACACTCCTTTTTCCACTGGACACAGACAGCGAAATGTCTCAATTTCTTGGTGCTGGGCTGAGAGAAATACTTGGATGAGGTGAGCTGAAGCTCAATTCAAGTAAGAAAAAGGTGATGTTTCACCCAGAAGTCAGCATCTCAGGAGTTTGACATAGAAGGTACCTGCATTGTTGATAGTTCTGCCCATGCTCCAATCAAAAGTATTCACCATTTAAGAGTATTTATAGATTCTGATCGCTTTTATATTCTCAGCCTTTGACTTCCTTGTAGCCCACGAAAGCTTATGCTCTAATAAATTTGTTAGTCTCTAAGGTGCCACAAGTACTCCTGTTATTTCATGTTGTAATGTACTCTACAACATTGTGGGCAGAATTGTTTGCACTGGCAATTGCACCCATTTGGAAACCTATTTACCTGATTTGCTGTAATCAGGTGTTAGACTTCTAAATGGGTGCGATTGTGGACACAAACACTTTCACTTGTATTAAGAACGCAGGTGCAGTATTGCATCCAGCATTCTGGATCTTTATTAGAGTTGCTGTTTATATGCCCTGACAAACACAGGGACTACTACTGTAACTTGATTTTAAGGAGGACTGTCTTCTCCCATCAGATGTACATTTTTCTAATTCAGTTGTTGTAAATTACATGAAGCCAAATACGATTTTCTTCTCTCTTTTGATTGAAACCACTGCTCCTGGAGGTGTTAAATGAATTGTGCGAAGGATATGCCTTCAAGTGCTTAAGAAGTGGTGAAAGGTATTTGATGGTCGCCAGGCAGAAAGTAAAATAAAAACTAAGGTTGTAAGACTCAATTCAGCATTAGAGAGCCAAAAACCTAGATACACATTTTTGTGAGTGATCTTGTTCTCATTCCCACCCAGATCTTGGCACTACTTGCTGTTACTGTTCTATTCACTATATTCTCATTTGAGTCTCATCCAGAGTCTTTTTATAATGGGGATGGACAGAACGGAGTTGGTAATTTGCCTTGTCTTTAGATTTCCCTGTATATTCTGTCATTTAATTGTTTTAAATATGCTGATTTTTCCAATTTATAATCACTTACATCCTTGGTTATTATTAAAATGACAAGTCTCTGCTTTTGGATATTCCTTAATACAGATGAGCTGCAGTAATTTTCTTCACAGTTACAATTTTCAGTAATAAGAATATAATTTACCTGTTTAGAGAACTACATGCAAGAATGGAAAGGAAAATAAGCACTATGGTCAGCCAATTACTACATATTTTATATTCTCTTTTCTGTAAACTTCATAGGTTCAAAAGCCAATCAGCTAAAGGAGTCCAAGTCAAATGTCTTATACCATGAAATTTTCTTTTCATCCTTTTACATCCTTTCATCCAGAGGCTATGTTTTCAGACATCTCTTAAAGGTCATATAACTGAAGTGAAAGAATGACAATTATTGTTTAATCTGTAATGCAGAACCATTATATGCCATAAAACTACCTTGAATAAAATGTTTTTCAAAATTTCTTATTTAGAAAGTTGTTTACCAACATTTTATATATCATATGGCAAAATTGTATAAATCAAACACTAATCATTAGAAAGGCGCTTTGAATCACATTTTATTTCTGAACCACCATGATGAAATCTTTCTGAACTTGTACATCCTTAGAAAGCTGCCAAATTCATTCCTGATATAAACTACTCTCATGTTCACTTGAGTTGTGCTAGGGATGAATTTACAGCAGCATTTAAGTGCTTTTAAATTGTGATTATTCTATTACAACTATCTCAGAGGTTATATATCTAAGAGTATGTCTAGACTAGAGTTTATTATCCTATTTGAACTCTAGTTAATTGATCCCTGGGGAAAAATCACAAACATTTGGGTCCTGGAACAATTGTTTATGGAGTGCCTAGACCTAGCATTTGCAATTGTTAGTTAAAGCAAGTTAATTGGCAATTAGTTAACTCCAATTACAACAGAACTACAAGCTCTAGTCTAAATGTCTACACTGCTATAAAAAACCTGTGGCACAGAGCCCAGGTTAGCTGACTTGGGCTTGCGGGGCTCAGGCTGGGGAGTTAAAAATTGCAATATAGATGTTTGGGCTCGAACTGGAGCCCAGGGTCTATGACCCTTCCTCCTCCCGAGGTCTCAGAGCCTGAACTCAAACCTCTACATTGCAATTTTATAGCCTGGCAACCCAAACCCAAGTCAGCTGATTCAAGCCAGCTGCTGCTGTGGTGCGGGCCTTACCGCAGCATAGACGTATCCCAAGTGAAAGAAAAATAAAAGATCCTGAGCTAAACAGTGAGCTAAAAATCTCTGTTGGCCCAGATGCTGACTTGAAATCTCAAATTCTAGTGTTTTCCTGAGGCCAGCAGAAGCCGTGTATTCTGCGTTACACAGCATGCCAGATTTTGTATAGAAAAACTGGCCAAAACCACCCTCCAAGCAGGCAGTCAGACCTGAGATTTCCTCTTAGTGGTGCACGTTAGTGTACATCATCTACAACCAGAGCTAATTCACACAGACACAAAACCTGTGGTGGCAGAGGGGAAAATGACAGTTATGTTTCTCTGACCCAGAGATGTGGGGAGGAGTGGAGGCAGGAAACAGAAGCCCATACCCCACTGGTTGTTTTCACAGGAGACAGCTTGCGCAGGGCAGCTGGATCCTGTAAATGAAGCAGGTCCAGCTGTCATGTGTCAGAACAGGTGCTCCCTTTCTGGCCGATTGAAAGGGCTATAAAGAATCAGGGAGAATCTGAGGGGAGAGCATCCCAGCAAAACAGAGAGACCTCCTGAGTCAGGGTAGACCTGAGAGCACAGAGCCATCACATGGAGCAAATGAGAGGGGCAAGCAAGAACTGTCCAGGACAGAGACGGAGTTTGCAGAGAGCAGAAAATTCTGCAGGCCCTCCCTGGGGAGAGGGAGGAATTGGCTAGGATGCTTGTGGAGGGTCTAGCCAGAAGCCCTTCCTGAATCAAACAGCCAGTGTGAGGAGGCTGAAAAATGCTGAGTTGTTGGACTACATTTGTGCAGAAGAAAGGAACTGAGTGCTGGTAGACTCACAGCTAGGGAGCCTGGAAAGTCACTGTATATTTCTGTGTTTTACTGTGAAAGCCACAAAAATTGTTTTCAGTGAGGGTTCTATGGACATTTATAACTGAATAAGTTATGCCTCAAAGTGGGATTTTGAGTGGGCACTGGGAGAGACTATTCTTTTTATGGCTGGACCAAGAGGACATAGGAGGGCACTCCAGAGGGCCGCCTTATAACAAGTAGTCTGATGTGCTTTCCAATTCAAATACACAACATAACTATTATACAGGTCTGTAACAAAATACTTTTGCCTTTTCTTCTGACAGAAATGGTTCCTCTGGTGGCATGGCAGCACATGTCCAGGGACTTGCAGTTTGGCTTCCCAGTGGAGAAAAAATTAGTGACATAGAGACTGAGTGTTCTCTAAGCATAACTAGCTTTATTTACGTGTATACACCAGTACTGAAATGAGATAATCCATCAGCACAGTATATCTTTCGAAGAGTCAAAACTTGCTTGCACCCATAGAAAAAGAATTTGCAAGACTATGTCTAACAGCACCACCTAGCAACACCTGCTATAATAATACCCAAAGGTCTGACCTGGCAGCAGGTTTTGGGTAAAGAAAAAGGGTGAAATCCTGGCCCCACTGAAGTCAATAGCAGAAGTCATAACATTGAAGTCAGTGGGACCAGGATTTAACTCAAGATGCTTTCCCCAAAAGACAAATTTGCATAGACCTAAGCAATCTTGAAATTTCTAAAAGATTTTGCTTAAGAGATTGCAGTTCCTTTCATACTCCCATACTAGCATATTATATCTCTCCAATACCTCTGGGCCTGCCACCCATAGCACTGTGGAGGATTTCACCCTCTCAAATTTCTCTTCTACACCACTTGCTTCCAGAAAACTTTGGAAGCACAGCAGCTACCTTTTCCAGATCTCTGCCAGGTTCCCTTCCAGATGCAGGATTCAGTAACTCAGCTTTTGCCAGGGACTTGGTACTCTTCCAACACCATGTACAGAAAGATCTGACATGCATGGTGCTGGTAAGAGATCACTCTATTTCCTGGCCCCGGTCACTGGATATGGGTCAGTATCTACCAAATTATTCCAATGACAACTGCTACATCTGCTGATCTACATTTCTCACTGAAACATGAGATCAGGGGAAATGAGAGAGTGAGAGAGAGAGAGAGAGAGAGAGACAGAGAGAGTGTGTGTGTGTGTCTGTATGTTCTCTTTCAGATAACCATGTCCTGAGGCCTGGGTGGATGTTTGCCCTTAACTTATGATTTTTTAGTGCCTTGGGGGTGGAGGTGTTGGGGGGGGGGGGGTTCCAGAATGCTTCCAGCCTCCTGTCCTGCTCTGGATCTCCCTCTCCTTCCCCATGCTTCCCAATCCTGCCTCTGCACCTCGCGATTTTAGCTAGGTGAGGAAGATAGTTTCATAACGGGAAGGAAACTTCTGGATTCAGAATGGAAGAAAGATCAGAACAGAAAGGTGGAGGAACATTCAGAAGAATAGCCACAGATCTGGCTTCTCCAAAAGGAACCTTGATATCCTTTGAGGGCCATTCATTACCACAGTCAAAGGATGACAGATGTACATTTTAAAAGTGATCCCCAATAAGTATAGATTTTTCTTACATACAGTTCTAAAAATGAAATCATCAAGTGAAGGAAGGAACGAGAGCTAAGGTATTCATAAGATGTGACCACCTTGCAATCTTTAATATATGTTTCCCTCCGAGTGCTCATTTTACACAGTGAAGCTTAGTGACTTTCCCACACTGGAAGTCTGTGGTGGAGCTGGGAATTGAAACTAGGTGTCCCAAGTCCCAGACAGGTGCCTCAATCATTGGACCATCCTTCTCTTTCCTACAAGAAGGCATTTACAAGGAACAGGAATGGCTGGTGGGGAGATGGCACAACATGAGATACGGAAAGGGGCTGAGAGGAGAATAAAGTGATTTTAACCAGCTATTTTAACAGACATTTCACAAGTTCTGTTCTCAAGCTTCACTCTACCTTCTCTGTTAGACACTTCATCCCTGCCATTAACGTTAACAATCACATTTAAACTGATAGTACCCAAATAAACGTCTCTACTGAGACAGTTAATAACCACTCTGTCGCCCATGACAAAATGAACTTGTCAAATGTGTCCCACCTTCCTCATCTCAGGCCTCCCGTTAGTTTTTTAACACTGGATTCTTCCTTGATTCTGAATTGATGTGTATGTGGTGGTGAATGAGGACAAACATAGGGATGGATTTTAAGCAGCAGACTTCAAATTCATTAAATAAGACCATAATTTAACATAGGGGAGGGTGCTATCTGGCCTGTCACTCATACTCTCACCTACCAGGTATTTTAAGTAGTTCCAGTTACATGGCTTCTACCATATAACTTGAAGTAGATGTTCCTCAGCCTACCCCTTAGCACTCAGAAGAGTGAGGTCCCAGCAGGGGGTACTAAAAATTGGGACCTCAGGGGAAGACCTTGTGGCCTTCATGGGCTCTCTCATGAATGCAAGGCCCATCAGTAAAATCCCAGGTCTTTTATTTCTGGGAACTGTTCCTTTTAACTGCACTGGAAACTGGCTGCAAGTTGTGATGAACTACCATCCTTACCAAGTACTATCCCTAATTATTAAATTCCTATTTAACTTAACTGTGCCTACACGATGCTGTGGGAAGGGGGAAAATTCTCCAAGCATCTGCCAATTTAGCCACTGTGGGAAGCAACACCAAAAAAAAATCCTTCCTCACCCCAAAACAGGTGATCGGTCGGACCTGCAGCATTTGCAAAACACAGCTTCAGGGCTTCTAGTACAGGGTGGGGTGGGTGGTGCTACAGAATGGAGTAAAAAGAAACTCCACATGGTACAGGCTAGGATTTAAATTAATGAAAGGGGAGGGGAAGGAACCAATCAGCTCCCTTTCTCCCCAAGCTAGCCAATGGTTAGAGACTCCAAAGGGGAGGGCCAGCCCTCTGTTCCCTCAGCATGTGTTCTCCTCCCCATTCAACAGCTGTCCCAATCACCACTGGCCCCATCAAGTTTCCCGTCCATTCAGATTGCCAGGTGGCATTCTCCCACTGTCCCACGTGGCCTATCTGCTAGTCTGCCGGCCTGCATATTTGAATCCAGCACACAAATGCCACAGCCTCAGCTCAACTCCTGCTGAAATCCCCATCACTTGCCTTTATCACCTCTCACCTTGAACTTTGGAATTCACATCCCTGGAGCCTCCCAACTCACAGTTCTCCAGACTCTAGTAGCTTTGTAGTTTCTGCCTTCCTTCTTATATGTACAAAACATGAACAAGTCAACTCCACCATCACCCCACCCTCTTAAGAGACTCCACTGGCTTTCTAGTCACAATAGGATTCTGTTCCGAATTTCCCTTCTTATTTTAGAGCCTTCCATTCCCACCCAGACCTTCTCCTTGGCTAGCCATGGCTGCGGCCCTTTCCACAGTCTTGTTGCTGTTGGTGCGGCTCCTTCCGTCTGGAACAGGCTTCCTGCTCCATTCTGCCGCCTTGACGCCATCTCATTTCAAACTGCCGTCAAAACCTTTTAACCCTTAACTATACCTCTCTCCTGCAGCGATTGCTTTTTTATTTAAGTCTGCAACTCTGAAGCATGTTTCGATACAGCTTGTAAGAAAGATGCTACTAAAATAAAGTTGTGTCAGTGCAGTGCACAATACAATAATGGCACTTGTTTCTTTCACATACAGACCTTGCCACTCTTCATCCAGGCCTTTGACTTCCATGTTGTCATGCACACGCTACTCTGCTCCTTACCTCCACTCCTCTACCACTCTCCTTCATAAAAACATAACTGCCATCTTGCCCCTGCCATCACAGATTCCGTGGTTGTGTGTATTAGCTCTGATTTCATCTGGCCCTCCCGCAAAACCCAAACTCGTGTTATTTATGTTTTCAAGGGTTTTTCCCCCCCACTTTTAAATACCTCTGAACTTCTGGGTTCTTGACAGCATTGGATAGTGCAGTGCAGAAAGGTTTCCCCACCACCTACAACTGCATTTCCAGGCCAATTGGAAGGAGAAAATATCAGAAGCTTTGTGAGAAAGCCTGTACAAGACTTCAAGCAACCTCTGAATCAGAGAGTTTCAGACTTGTGGTTTGTCTAAACCAAACAGGTCTTGTAAATTTTTTTAGGTTTGCCCACCACTAAAGTTAATACTTTATCCTGAGACACATATGTTTTATACCAAGGGTCCATTCCTGTAGATCAGTTTACAGGACTGGACCTTACTACTGCATGGAAACAGCGGGACCCTGACAGGACTGAGGGCTCACACTTGTAGAACTTCTTACATCATTGGGCACTTATGTCCTGATCTTACAAACACTTATGCATGTGAGTAACATTATTCATGTGACCAGTCTCAATGGAACTACTCTGGGTGTAGTTACTTATGTGCATAGATGATATGTGGAATCAGGGCCACAGGGCTTGATTCTGCATATCTGCTAAGCAATGGACTACTCACATGCTTAAAGTTGGGCACAAGCTTAAGAGCCGTGCTGGATCTTGCTCAACACCTTTTGCAAGCCTGAATCCTTAGTTTGTAAATGCATTTGTTGCAAACTACCTGTAAATAGCATTCACCTTTTCTAGTTAGTTCTGCTCAAATACTTTGCAAAGGTTTTAGACTTAACTAAAGAAAATCATCAGCTGAATCTATTCTAAGTTATTCATATTTAGTTGAAACCATTAACCTCCATAGTAAATATCCTACTGCATTTTGCTGTCCTTCCTTTCTTGTGACAGTACATTAAAATGGATGCATTCAATAATTAGATGCAAATCATTTCTATTTTTTTTAAGATACTTTTATGCAGCACACAAGCCTTGTTCAATTTTTCTACGTTGAAACCAAATGCACGTGTTCTCAATTTTCCTTGTTCATAGTATATAAACTGCAGCAAGAGCAATTAGGAAATTTTTATGTAACAATTTAGTCAAAAGAAATCCATTTTTGAAGCAGATAGAGCAAGAAAACCATGTAGTATCAGGGCATTTGAAGGATGCTGTATTGTTTAACAGGCATATGCAAATACTGAATAATGGAGCTCCCATTACAGAAAAGCTGCCATCATGTTTACCATTTTTGATACCAATAGCATTTGATTGACATTTTGCAAACAGTCCTACTGGAAGGAAGGAAAGAATGCAGATGTCTATTGCAATTTCATATTCGGTCTAACTCAGTTATGTGGACTACAATATTTCAGGTAAATGATCGGTGAATTTTATTGCAAGACACCGAATTAGGGGGTAACCAGGCTTTGAATGATGGACAGGTGATGATTGCCCTGTGGCCAAGCTTGGTCTAGTAATATAATGTAATAAGTATTTTCAAATCTGCAGATATCACCAAGGGAAGATAGTGCCTGTGGTGTAGAAAAAGAATAGTTTAGAACTTAATTTAACTCTCCGCACCATGTCCATGTGGTCTTACATTCAGTGCAGGCTCCTCCCTGGGAAACAGCATAGCCTGGATGTGTGGTGTGAAGCACCAGCCACGCTGTTGTTGGTCATGCACTGACCTAGCCTGGCCACCTCTTCAATCCAGTGGAACAGCCTCTAGCTGTGAACAGGACCGGCTCCAGGGTTTTGGCCGCCCCAAGCAGCCAAAAAAAAAAAAAAAAGCCGCGATCGCGATCTGTGGCGGCAATTCGGCGGAAGGTCCTTCGCTCCGAGCGGGAGTGAGGGACTGTCCCCCGAATTGCCGCCGAATAGCTGGACCTGCCGCCCCTCTCCGGAGTGGCCGCCCCAAGCACCTGCTTGCCAAGCTGGTGCCTGGAGCCGGCCCTGGCTGTGAACCTCCTAGTCACTTGGATCTGAATGGCCTGACCTCAGCACTACAGTTGGTCTGCTTGGAGGAGATATTCAAAGGCTCAGAATAGTTTGTCACCCTTTTCCAAGGGGAGTTCAGTGCCTAACTCCCATTTACGTCTTTGAAAATCTTCCCCTTTGTCCTTATGTTGTAAGGCACAAGCAAGATAGGAAACGTCCCCTCAGATCAAAGGGGCAGTGCTGAGTGTATTACCTTAACAGCCCTTCTGTTAGAGGGTCTGGCCTAGAAGGGAGTGCATAGGAGGCTTGAATGAGGCTGAGGAAAGACAGTCCCTCTGTAGTGCCCCTGAGGCTTACAGAGTCAGGACATTTTTATTAAGGATTTATCAAATATACTTTACAATAAACATTCTGCTTCAATACTTTTCCCACATATGGCTCAGTGAACCAATACAAATTAACAAAACTATTTTATATTTACATCTGGGTTTCCCCCACTCTCCCTGACCCCCAGCACAGATGTTTCTAGGATGGAGAGTCACAGAGGATGGAGCTCATGAATGGAAAGAGAATAAAAATCACAGAACCCATGCCACATTGTAATCCTAAAACTCGGTTTGTGGAGGTAGATGGGGCAAATTTCTGTCTTAAAAGTTTTCCTGGCAGCATTTGCTATACCAGTCTAACAACAAAACAGATTATTTCTGGAAATTAACTGAGTTCCCTTACAACCAGTCTCTTTATTTCATTCATTGGCTGGGCAGCACTTTGTCACAAACTAAGGGCTTTATGGTCCCAGTCTCACTCTGGGGAAAGGGAGGATATTCCTAGAAGCATCTGTGAGGGTGTATCTCCTGAATGCTCCTGGAAGCAGAGCCACTGGAAGCAGAGATACTGGAGATTCAGAATTAGGAGGGGCTGAGGCTTTCCACATGCACAGAAGAAAAGGAACCATAGGAACAAGCCACCCATCCGCCCTGGCCTCGGTCATCTACACTCCTCACAGACCCACTACCTTCAAAACACAGGAGCAGACCACTTTCCTTGCTGTGCTTCCATCAGCTGTTGCCTTACTTGCCCTGTGCTTGTGGTTCTGGACAATCTGGAAGATATGGAGGAGGAGTTACAAATGCCTAGGACGACTGTGGCTTATGCTGAATTTTACGGTTTGCTACTAAAAGAACACGATACGGAGTTATGGTTCTCAATTCTTCCTCCTCAGCAGCAAGACCAAATATCCCATTGCTGGCAGCTACATGGCAAGCAGGAATGTACCACCTAACTTACCATTCCCCTTTCCATTCCTCCCCTTGTCCATTCTGTGGGATTTCTGCAGTCTGCCACCATGCCACACACCAGTAAGCAGCTCTTAGGAGCTCATGTCAGCCTACAGCAAAGATGGTTCTTCAGTAAACTACATTTAATAAATTCTTACAATTTATTAGGATTTAAGACACTTAAAACTAGTGATTAAAGAGTGTTTAGAACATATAGCAGTTTTCTATAAGTGATGATGGCTTGTTTAGCCTTCTCCACAGGTAGGGTATAAACCACAAAATTCAGGTCTGGATTTTAGACAAGCAAGCATATGAAAGGGTCCATTTGCAAAATGCATATTCTCATCTGGGTTCAGATTTCAAAACACTTTTCCCTCCCACCTCCAAATTTGTGCAGGTTGATAGATTCCAAGGCCAGAAGGGACTGTGATCATCTAGTTATAAAACAGGCCATAGAGCTTCCCCACAATAACTCCTAGAGCACAGGTCTTTTAGAAAAACATTCAACCTTGATTTAGAAATTGCTAGTGATGGAGAATCCACCATGACCCTTGGCAAATTGTTCCAGTATGAATTTGTCTAGTTTCCGTTTCCAGCCATTGGACCATGTTCTACCTTTCCCTGCTTGATTGAAGAGCCCACTATTAAATATCTGTTCCTCATGCAGATACTTATGGACTGTATTCAAGTCAATTAAGCCCCTTAATCTTCTCTTTTAAGTTAAACAGATTGAGCTCTTTGATTCTATCACTATAAGGGACATTTTCTAATCTTATCATTCTTGGGGCTCTTCTCTGAATCCTCTCCAATCTATTAGCATCTTTCTTGAATTGTGGACACCAGAACTGGACACAGTATTCCAGCAGCAGTAGCACCAGTGCCAAATATAGAGGTAAAATAACCTCTTTACTCTTACTCGAGGTTCCCCTGTTTATCCATCCCAGGATCGCATTAGCTCTTTTGGCCACAGAGTCACACTGGGAACTCATGTTCAGGTGATTATCTATCACAACCACCAAACCTTTTTCAGAGATACTGCTTCCCAGGATAGAGTCCCTCATCCTGTAAATCTGGCCTACATACTTTGTTTCTAGATGCATACATTTATATTTAGTCATATTAAAATGCATATTGTTTGCTTGCACCGAGTTTACCAAGCGATCAAGATTGCTCTGGATCAGTGACCTGTCCTTTTCATTATATACCATTCTCCTAACTTTTGTGTCATCTGCCAGCTTTTGTGTTTTCTTCCAGGTCATTGATAAAGATGTTAAATAACATAGGGCCAAGAACTGATCCCTGCTGGCCCCCAGTGGAAAAATACCCAGTCAATGGCAATTACATGTTTACAATTACACTTTCAGATCTATTAGTTACTCAGTTTTAATCCATTTAATGTGTGCCATATTGATATTATATTGTTCTAGTTTTTAATCAAAATGTCATGTGGTACCAAATCAGACACCTTACAGAAGTCAACACTATTAACCATATTTATAATCTTATTAAAAAAAATATATCCAGTTAGTTTGACAGGATCTATTTTCCATAAAACTATGTTCAAACCTGAGTTTCTGGTTTGGTCCCATCTCTCATATTCCTCTAAACCTAAACTAAACTAAAATGCATCAACTGAACTGTCTGATAAGCCAAGTATGTACTTTACCAGTCTGAGTTTTCATCTTATCTTATCAAAAAAGGCATGCAGAACTTTAAAATGACAAATGCTATCTGATTTCTAGAAGTCAGCATCCAAGGTGACTGACTGAAAGCACGAATGCTGCTTGTGTTTGCTGAGGCTGGTTCTTAAATCAGTCAGTGGTGACACACAGATACCAAGGCATGTATATGGGCAGCTGAACCCCAGATAAAGAAAAATACAATTAATGGCTCAGGAATGAGATTTCTAAAAATGGGATGTAAGGAGATAGACAAGACTGACATGGATAGCAGAGAAAAGTGAATTACTCACCAACTTTAAACAGCACATTGTCTTACATGAATCATTTAAAGAAAAATAACAAGGAGTCTGGTTGTTTTTGTAGATACAGACTAACACGGCTACCTCCTGATACTTTACAGAAAAATAAGTGTGTGCTTTACAGTGTTTCATAATTATTTCCCACAAAGTAGAGAATTTTTCTTGAATAGTATAAATTGATGATTGAAATAGTATCAGTTAATTAATTCTCAATATACCCAATTGTATCAAAAATATTTAAAATATATATTATATAAAAATCATTTATATAATATTTTGGATATTTAAAAGTGAAATATGCCTGGTTTCACTAGGTTGGCTTTTGTCTTGATTTTCTTGCATTCTGGGGCCTCGTGTATGTAATAACCTAATGCTCATTTCTGAACTTGGCTTGAGTCAATAGCATGACTCAGTCTAACCTCCTCTAGGTATCAAAGGATCAGTGGCAGATTAGTGAGTATGTGCACATTAAAAAAATACAAACAGTAAGCAGCTCCTGTGCACAGTTGAGTCAAAAATGTCTATAAATGAGGATGTAGGTTAAAAGAGCTGCAGTTACTGAAGCTACTAGTCAATGATGTTTTCTTCTTGTTATGCTCTAAAACAATCTAGAGCTCTTATGAATTGTTCATTGAAATTGACTGAATTTACTGAGCCAGAATTTCAGAGCATATTTTTGAGAGTGTATTTGCACTCGTGTTGATATTTCTTAAAAGTGTCAAATTTGTGGCATGCTGCAAGCAACTATGTGACTGGATTTCCATCACACTAATGGAGATAGGGAGTGTCTGGCAAATTAAACCGCTTACATTTTTAACAGTATTGGAGCTAGCAGCCATAGATCAGACCCTACATTATAAGAAAAATTTCCAACTAACATTTTTCTGGGGACTTGTGGCTGAACACACAATTTTTTGCAGGTGAAATGGCACAAAGAGAAAAAATGTTTTGCCACTTTCCTGAGAACTAGTCAAGCACTTAATGTTTCCTCATTAGTTATCCACCATGGGGATAGGGAAGCTGAATTCTTCTGATCCAGAAAAAGCTGAAAGGTAGGCTGGCATTTCAGACCAAAAGATGTATTTGGGGAGAAGAAAGCTCTCCGCACGTCTTTAAAATTAAGGCGTTGTGACAAATCCATGGCTTCCTTACAGGGCACACACATCTGTGTGCGTTCAGTCTCAGAGGCTTTTCAGTTATATACCTTTGCCAGTGTATTGCCGTCACTTTGCTTTAAAAATGAGCTTTTGAAAAAAGCAAAGTTTGATGGTCAGGGTGAAAAGAAGAGGTTTATTGCATTTGTAAGTATTGAAGTGAATGTGAACTGATTTATGATTGATAATAGTAATTTGATACATTCCCTTGTGCTGAGCTGTATTGTGTGTGACTGATATGGAGATGCCAGAGTGCACGGAAAGACGACATCCATTTGTGACAAATGGATGAACGTTTCCCACTGTCTAAAATAAATGGCATCCTTCTCAAAATGTCACTGTTCTCCTTGAATTTGGGTTGGCATCCCTGAGACAAGCATAGCTATTGACTGAATGTTCTCCAGAATGAATGGCATCCAGACTGAGGGGACCAGCAAAATAAAAACAGTGAGGTCAGGGCCAATGTGGATGACTGCTGCTGCCAATTAGACACATGATTTGTAAGAAAGCAGCAGCTTAATTATCTGCAAAATACTTGAAGACTTTAAAACTTGCCATGGCAGAGGGAGGAAAACTTCTAAAAAGTCAGAGGTCAGGGTACTCTAAATCTTTTCCTTCCTGTTCTGTCAAGGTGAACTTTAGACATGTCCAAAGAGATCATAGAATCATAGAACTGGAAGGGACCTCGAGAGGTAATCTAGTCCAGTCCCCTGCACTCAAGGCAGGACTAAGTATTATCTATACCATCCCTGACAGGTGTTTGTCCAACCTGCTCTTAAAAATCCCCAATGATGGAGATTCCACAACCTCCCTAGGCAATTTATTCCAGTGCTTAAGCACTCTGACAGTTTGGAAGTTTTTACTAATGTCCAACCTAAACTGCCTTTGCTGCAATTTAAGCCCATTGCTGCTTCTCCTATCCTCAGAGGTTAAGAAGAACAATTTTTCTCCCTCCTCCTTGTAACAACCTTTTATGTACTTGAAAATTGTTATGTCCTCCCTCAGTCTTCTCTTCTCCAGACTAAACAAACCCAATTTTTTCAATCTTCCCTCATAGGTCATGTTTTCTAGACCTTTAATCATTTTTGTTGCTCTTCTCTGGACTTTCTCCAATTTGTCCACATCTTTACTGAAATGTGGCACCCAGAACTGGACACAATACTCCAGTTGAGGCCTAATCAGCACAGAGTATAGAGGAAGAATTACTTCTTGTGTCTTGCTTACAATACTCCTGCTAATACATCCCAGAATGATGTTTGCTTTTTTTTGCAACAGCATTAGACTGTTAACTCATATTTAGCTTGTGATCCACTATGACCCCCAGATCCCTTTCCGTGGGTTTCCTTTCTAGGCAGTCATTTCCCATTTTGTATGTGTGCAACTGATTGTTCCTTCCTAAGTGGAGTACTTTGTATTTGTCCTTCTTGAATTTCATCCTATTTACTTCAGAGCATTTCTCCAGTTTGTCCAGATCATTTTTGAATTTTAATCCTATCCTCCAAAGCATTTGCAATGCCTCCCAGCTTGGTATCATCCTCAAACTTTATAAGTGTACTCTCTGTGCCATTATCTAAATCATTAATGAAGATATTGAACAGAACCAGACCCAGAACCGATCCCTGTGGGACCCCACTCGTTATGCCCTTCCAGTACAACTGTGAACTACTGATAACTACTCTCTGGGAATGATTTTCCAACCAGTTATGCACCCACCTCATAGTAGTTCCATCTAGGTTGTATTTCCCTAATTTGTTTATGAGAAGGTCATGCGAGACAGTATCAAAAGCCTTACTAAAGTCAAGATATACCACATCTACTGCTTCCCCTCCGATCCACAAGGCTTGCTACCCTATCAAAGAAAGCTATCAGGTTGGTTTGACACAATTTGTTCTTGACAAATCCATGCTGACTGTTACTTATCATCTCATTATCTTCTAGGTGTTTGCAAATTGATTTCTTAATTATTTGCTCCATTATCTTTCCTAGTACAGAAGTTAAGCTGACCGGTCTGTAATTCCCTGGGTTGTCCTTATTCCCCTTTTTATAGATGGGCACTATATTTCCCTTTTTCCCGTCTTCTGGAATCTCTCCCGTCTTCCATTACTTTTCAGAGATAATTGCTAATGGCTCAGATATCTCCTCAGTCAGCTCCTTGAGTATTCTAGGATGCATTTAATCAGACCCTGGTGATTTGAAGACATCTTACTTGTCTAAGTAATTTTTGACTTGTTCTTTCCCTATTTTAGACTCTGATCCTACTTCATTTTCACTGGCATTCACTATGTTAGACATCCAATCGCCACCAACCTACTTGGTGAAAACCGAAACAAAGAAGTCATTAAGCACCTCTGCCATTTCAACATTTTCTGTTATTGTCTTTCCACCAGATTCTAGGAGATTTGCCAGAAGCCAGGGGGATGCGGCAGAGGTCCACCCTGCCACCTTACTGCCTCCCTATGAGCATACCTCCAGTGCCTGAGTTCAGTCCTAGTCATGCATTCTGAGGCTCTGCAGTCTGCTTGCATGTTATGTCCCTTCCCTCTACCTTTTGTCTAATCTATTTAGACTGTAAGCATATCAGGGACACTCTTATTAGTCTCTACCTGGCACAATGGAGCTTTGTGGTACTGCCTAGTGGCCAACAGAGAGCAAACATTAATAATGAAAAAGCTATACCCTGGATGGACCAGCAGGGACCAAACCTGGGACTTCTGGACCTTGAAGTATAGGCATCTACTGCCTGAGTCAACTGCAAGTAGGCTCATCAACCTCTAAGCCAAGGGTGTAGCAGGCTCACGCTCTACACGTGGTTCAGTCACCAATAGAGGACATGCTGAGAGGTATGGATAATAATAGATAAAATAATGGAGACAGCAGCTTGGGCACTGCTTGTATTACTGCGCCCCTTGCTGACACACCAAACTACGTTCCTCTGGAAACCTGAGTGTCTTTTTCCAGTTCCATTCATTATACTACACAGTTGAAGTCAACATCAAAATCCCTACTCAATGGCAGTAACAGGGGACCACTCCAAGTTGCACAAACTTATACCATAGTGACCCATGTTTTCCTTCTTTATATGTTCATAAGCTATGGTAACGTTCTCAGCTACATGTTAATAAATATTGATCTAAAACTGGGCATATTAGCACTAGGGATGTGACCAGAAGGGCCTAGACTGTGGTCTGCGGAACACCGGCTAGTGCGCCAATGAAGCAGGCTGGCTACATGGTGCTTGCTCTCTCTTTGTTCCCGCCTGCTAAGCTATACAGAAAGAGGCTAATAACTCAGTAAATATTTTACCAGTACTACTCTTCCATATAATCAATTGTTCTAGTTGCCAGAGGGATGTTAAGCAATTGTCAAGGAGGTCAGGAAGGGGTGGGTGAGATCAGTCATGAATAGGGGAGGAAATACCCACAAGACCATCTTGCAACTAAGATGTGGTTGACTGTGATAAAGTCTGAGAACCCCACCATCATCACTGCAATATAAAAATACAAGCAGCCCCATAATTGCAACCCGTCTTTAGGGAGTAACTATCTAGAGAGGCAGTTACTCCTGGTCTGTAGCTGTAGTGATCTTTCCAGCCAAAAAATGCTGTTTAGTTACAGTTTTGGGTAAGCAGGAGAGGCATTTTCACCTTGAACATAATACACCCTATTCCCATTTACAGCAAGATAAGCAAAGTGCAAAAATGAAATCAGATTTTAAGTACATTCCAATTATTTTAATAATCTCTAGTGTTATTAGAAACACCAGTAGGGAAATTAATTATAAAAGATTTTTATCTTTATAGCATCCCTTTAATGAGTTGCCTTGCAAATACTTTAAGTGTCCTGAGTGACAACACTGGAAATCTTTTGAGGAGAAAGTTAGAATATTGTTAAGAGGGGATTTCCCCCTCACCTCTTTTAAACTGAACATTCAATAAAAAATACAGTGGCCAGCTGTGTTCATATAAAACAAAGATTCAAAGTAATCATCAGATTTTCTTGATGTTGGTAACTATATTTATTTACAGGAAAGTTCTTGATTTTTAAAACTGAAGAGAAGAGACAGTAGGAGCTTTTGACAACCCTTTCCTAAATGCTGATTGAATTATCTAGGCCAGTTCTGCTGATATATAAACCACATTCAAGCTGATAATCACAGCCTTTGCCAGTCTTGCAGCTGCATAGCTGATCCACTAGGTGGCACCATGATTCTACTTTCCATGGAAATGTTAAAGGCCTGCATGATTTCAGCTGGAATGTTCCCATGGTGACAAATTAAGGGATGTGTGTGCAGGAAGACAATGCCCTAGTTTTACAAGACTACCATGTGTTCATGAATAGGAGTCACATCTACTGTCATTTTGTAGACATCTTTTTTTTTTTTTTTAAAGACACCAAACAATGCACAGCTAATAAGCTACATAGAACAAATCCATGCAGTAGGTTAATGATGATTCTAAAAACATTTTATATATATATTATGCATATGTCATATAAACACACCCATAAGATTGCAGAAGTCCTCAGATATGCTAGCATGTTATTCAGGAGACTCCAGTTACCCAGCCGTGTGGCTAAACTGGAGAGTTATTCCTTATAAGGTATCCCTCTGTAAAAAATATAATTTGCCATTAAGTACCATAGCAAAGTTTAAAAGTTCTGTAGAAAAGTGATAGTTTTTCTATTAAATTCTATAATTTTAAAGAATAATTTCTATAGAATTAAGTTTCATTTGTGGAGAGAAACTTAATGGCTCCATCCCTGTTAAATTCTATAAAAATTTTCCATAAGGGATGTTATCAATCCCATTTGTTGCACAGCTTTCACTGCCTCACCTGCACTGTGACCACTGATATGTCTCTACGAGTATTATTTTAAGAGTCTCTGAGCAGTCTCAGACAGCCATCATAAATAAATATCTTCATAACTATCTTCCCAGCAAACAACTTTAAGTTTCTCACCAAAATTTCACTTGTCCAAAGTGCACAAGAGAATTTGCAGTGTAGGACAAATGACAAACTTCTGCTCCATTATCTCACAATAGATCTGAGGAACAAATGGGCAATATACACTATTTAAAAAAAAAATCCCATTCTTCCAGTGGTATATAGTGAACTTGCTTCTAGCCTTCTGTGAACTTCATATCATACTTGAAAATCACAAGAGCTATACTAGGCAATTTTAATGACTTGTAAAATGTAATTATCATTTCTCTCCCTCCGGGGACTGTACAGTCAGCTGGGTAATGTAGACACCTGGACTTTGTGGGTAGAGATGCAAAACACCCCACCAATAAAACTATTTCAATTTCTCAAACATAATTTCAGTAAAATACAACATAAAAATAGATGGTGGTGTAATCTAAAGGTTTAATAGGCATGTATTTGAGGTGACCTGCATAACTCACTTCAATTTACTTCTAGTGACTACTGCAACCATCCCAAAATCATGCTGATAAAAGCTTTACCTCCACACCAACTATTTCACATTATGGGCCAGATTTTGCTACCTTTAGTCATGCTGCGTAGTACCTTTCTCCACAAACAGTCCCACTGAAATCACTCAGGGAGTAAGGTCGTACACAACAGAAGGTGGCAAATTCAGGTCCTCTAAAAACAGACAAATATTTAAAACAAATGAATTATTCACAGAAAGACTTTTCGATTACTTGCCCAGCTCTACAATTGTAATGTAGATGAAAGGCTGGCCTACTTTAAATGTGTAAACTCTCCCACATATTCATAGATTTGAAGCCAGAAGGGATAGTCATAAACATCTGGTTTGACCTCCTGCATAACACACAACCTCAACTAGCAATTCCTGCACCAAACCCAATAGCTTGTGGTTGAACATCTCTTTTAGAAAGGCATTCAATCTTGATCTTTGATAAACTTTGATCCGCTGACCTAACCATTTCACACCAGAGTAGGTTGTCCTGCTTCTTGCAATTAAGGAATTTTACGGAGCAATATTAAAAAATGTTCTGCAACTGACAATTAGCTATAAACACAGTTAAGCAGGAATTATTAGAGTGCTTTTTGCTAACATGCACATTCAGGACTTTGAAAATCCCTTCCCCCGAATTATAGATCAAAGCAAAGCTAGTGGCTTGGGAGGGTAGGAGGGGAAGATAGACATATCACTCCTCACAGCTGACTTCAAGTCTCCTACCTCGTCTCTGTTGTAACATATGTACTGAAAACATTTTCACAAGCCTAACTGTTCCTTTTGCTAGGGGGGAAGGGCACCCCATACTAGAAACTACATGGTACTTTTCAAACATAAGGCTATGTTGTATCTAGCACTTCTCAGTTATGGCAGATATGGGAGAAACAAGGAACCTCCCCTGCCGTGAGCCACACACAGAGCCTAGGAATGGCTAACTAGGTATTAATATGGCTCCTGACACATTATTATTTGTGCACCTCACACAAACTAATGAAATTAAACTCAAGACAACCCATGAGGAGGGGGAGTATTATTACACCCAGTTTACAGATGGTGAGCTGAAATGCAGAGGTTAAATGACTTGACCAAAGTCACCCAGGAAGCCTGTGGCAGAGCCTGGAATAAATCTAGATCACAGAGTCCCAGTGCAGTGCCTCAAGATCAACCTTTTCCCCCAGTGTTTATACTCCCAGCAAACACAGAATGAAGGAGTCCAGCATAGACAGAATTCAAGGGAAGAAGGTTAATGCTGGGCAAAGATGGGACTAAATTTCAGTGTGAAGTACATGTTGCACTCGAGGAGGGTGAAAAAAAAAGTAATAGGAAACCCAGTCATTTCATTGCTCTCATGATTTTATCATGATTCTTTGATATTTTTCTTAAAACTCCAGCACCTGGAGTCATGTGATTGTGTGAGAATTTCAGCTTTCATTTAAAAAGAAAAGCATTTGTAGCCATTACGGTTGCAGAGCAAAGCCTCAAAACACAAGCCCTAAAGGCTCAAAAACTAAAAGGCAAATAAAAGAAACCCAACATTTTTTCAAAATTACAACTTTGAGAGGACTGATTATTTTTGAATGTTTGGGGTTGGCAATACTGCAGTTTAGTGCTAAACTTGATATCATTTCCACTTGAAGCTTCATGATTCTCAACCCCTGATTTCTCACATCTTTAATGGTCCAGTCTCCAGCTGTTCTGTGCACAGAACTCCCACTGAAAACAATGGGAGATCCCACTATGGAATAGCTAAAGAATCAGGCCCATCTTTTCTAGTCTATTTAAATCATTTTCTTAAGAAATGTCAGAGATTGAAATCAAACAGTGAGGAGCAGAGCAAAGAGTGAAGGCTGAAGAAGGGAAGCAAAGTACCATTCTGTGGATGAGTTCTACCACTATCCCAACTGCGTTACTCGCAGTAAAGGCAGGACATGCTGCATGAATTTTCATTATTTCTGATTAACTGAACAGATGGCTCTCAACTGGACTAAACTGCATTTATTTTAGAGCCACAAATGTTCCCTTCTTTGAAATAGCTGGGGCCATACTGCCCCCACCTTCCTGGGCAAAATCTAATGCACCCATTGCGATAATTTACCCTAATTTTGAGCTCAACTGTAAAGTGTATGTGAAAGTTCAGAAGATGCAACAATAACCAATAAAAACAAAAGGTGATGGAAAAATGTACGAAAAGGGAAGCAGACTGAATTAGTCCAAACAAAAAGGCCTACTTACCTAACTCAAGGACTGTGTTAGGATTGTGCTTGGTAAACAAGGAGTGCGGAACCAGAAATCAGTGAACCAAAACTGTGTGTCAGAAACTAGGCCTAACTGGTGGACAAAATAATGAGGGATAGGGGATGTCACCCACCACTCCCTTTGTGGGTCCTGACAGAAAGAGCCTTGGGAGAGAAAAATTGGCTCCTGAAGAAGCTTCGCCATCATAACTGCCACCCTTGCCATCTCCTGGGACCTGGACCTTCTTCGCCCAGATCTTGAGCCAAGTCCTGCCCAGGCCAGAGAGAGGGACTCAGATGACATTGCACCTCTACTGGCTCCAGCTGAATCCCAGCCATCACCTGGGATGAAATGGGATTGGACTTTTAACAGCAGCTTCAGCCTCTCCCACCTAACTTCCTCTCTTTTCCCCAAGACCACAGTTATTGCCATCTTTGCTACCATCTAGGAGACTGTCAAACAAGGTTGTTTTTTTTCCATTCTACAATATTCTCCACCTAAAGGGAAAGGGAACAATGTTGTTAAAATGAAAGTTTCGTTTAATATTTTACACTTGAAGTGATTTAACTGTTTTTCCTTCTTTTCTTTATCTTTAATAAAAGGTTTAAAGGATTTTTAATGCTGAGTTTGCCACAATACTAAGCAGGCTGAGGACTCCATATACCAGACCCCAAACCTTGTTTAACACAGTTTAATGTTGAACAGTGACTGGATTATGTTAACATATTTGGGCCCCCGTATTCCATCTAAATTAATACAACTCACTTACTCTGGTGTAGGAACACAGCCACTGAAAAGTGCTTCAGTGGAAGATGGATACTAGGAGTTGTGATTATAAGGTAACCTCTGCTGGTTTCTCTTTTGACAGTGCCAGGAAAGGAGAAAGAATAAATGGTTTTCTTCTTTCCCATGTCAGCCTTGATCCCATGCTGAAGCTACAACTACTTTCTTTCTTGGCCTGTGCTAATGCCAGTTATGAAGATATTTATATCTACCACTTAAAAAGTGTGCTTGACACATGTATTTTTATGATAGTGCTTCCATCCAGTAATGATTATTTTCCCTTGAATTGCATGCTAGAGATTTAATTCTTTGCATGGATGAGTTGGTTCCATACGCTACATCTCAAGATTCTAATATTTATTTTATATATGTCTGTACTAATCTTTTAACACTAAACATAACCACAACCCATATCACCAAGATGGGGGTGACTGGGAAGTAAACATCAAGAGTCTGAAACACAAGGCTAAAACATTCATGACTGAGGACTAAGTTTGTATTCTGTTTAGATGCTATTTTTCATTAGCTCATGTACTACAGTTACTGTATTCAGTCATTCAGGATTTTTAGTGCCCATCTTCTTCAAAACTGAGATACGACTACATTTTAGAGATGATGCTCACCAAGCCAAGCTAACATAATCAAAAATCAGTGCAATCAGACAGCAAGCTTCCTTTCCTCACGACATCCCAGTGGATGGGAGCAGAAACCTAACACCGAGCAATGGTTGTGTGTGTGTGTGTGTGTGTGTGTGTGTGTGTGTGTGTGTGTGTGTGTGTGTGTGACAATACCATTTTTCCCACCCTCTCCACTTGACACGTATGTATGTGCATGTGCACATACACCAACTGGAGGAGAATACATCCATATAAAACAGAAGCTTTATAAGCTATAAAACCTATTCAACAAACAGGTTATTTGCTCCACCCATTGATGCAGATGGAACCACATTCAATGTAAGCAGGATTTGACATCCTCATGTGACCTGGTTACAGTTAATGCCCTACCTACATTGTACAAAATACCATATTGGGGTGCACAGTTACAACACATTAGTCCCCAGGTGTGCTTAAAAAACATGGTTTGGTTTTTCAGTGAATATAGAATTAAAAAGCGTTTTGCCTGGGTTCTCAAACCATGTTATGGGCCCCTCTACACTGCAAGATTGACCTGTGTTTTAACTTTGTCAGGTGACGACCGTGTTGCAACTGGGGTCCCCTGACATGGCAGTTTCTACAGGACAAAGGGAACCTAACACGGTTCAGCACATGTACACAATAGCATTTCTCCTAATTCCACCATGTTGACTCATCCAGACCTCAACACACCACACAAATGTGTTTTTATCAGTGCAATCTACAGAAATCTGGCCAGCTAGCCCATAGTGTCTCAGTTTCAGTGCTCTATAACAGAGCACTAGGCAACTGTCACATGGTCACTTTGGGATATCCCAACCCCCCCCCACCACCACCACCACCACACACACACACTCCCACCTCCACACGCACCCTCAGACTTGGGTGGAAAGAAGATTGCATAATCTGGTTATGCAGATAGGGTCAGCCGGTCCCATTTATAGTGGAACCAAGTTTCAGCCTGGCAAATGTGTTCCCATCCTGTTCACAAGTAGTGATGAAATCTAGTGCATTCATGCAGTAGGAACAATGACCAAAAGCTTTGAATTTGGGTGCATTTTAGGCATTTAAACATACCTATTAGGACACTTAAATAAGTAACCTGATTTTCAAAGGTGCTAAGCACCTTCAACTCTCATTTAAGTTAGCGGGACCTGCAGGTGTTTAGCACCTCTGAAACATAGGTCACCTGATTAATAACACTATACACAGACTCAACCCATGTTACTTAACAATTCTGTGTTGGTGGACATGTTGACTGACTGGAGAACTCGACCCCAGCAGGAAGGAGCATCATTCTGCAGCAACTGCTTATGTCAAGTTAGAAAACAAATAGAAGGAATTCCATCTACCCAGCCCTCTTTGTCTAAGGAAAGTTGCTGCAACATGGAGCCTTTTGTAAGAAGGTTTTGAGTAGTCCACCATTCAGAACTACAGGGAGAGCAGATTGAGATGGGGAGTGTTCATCAAACCAAAGTAACTTTAGTAAAGGTTTTATCCCTACATTTTTAACTAACAGAAATGCTTAGGTTGTTTTTACACTGCTTAAAGGGGTTTATGCTGGATTTAGAATTCTGCTGTCAATATGGAAAGCTTTGTTCTGCTCTTATAGTTGACAGCATTTTAAAATGCAATTAATTTTCTTTAAAGCTTTTAAACACCTAAAAATAACATGTCATGCTAGAGACCTCTGTTCTGTATGTTTATTTTTATTCATGCTGAAATAATTGCTCTTGTCATACCTGGTGATTTACTTGCAAGTTGTCTAATTGCATGTTGCTAAGACGATATTAAAGTTTGGGGGATGGAACTTTATTTTTAGGAGCTACAGAAGTCATCAGCTTCAGCATTGTTCATAAGAAATGCTTTTTCCTCTCCCTGACTTTCCCCTCCTTTGTTGCAGTATTTTCAGTAAATACATCTGTAATGCTGGTAGGCCAGAAGCGAAGTCTTGCCCAGGCTGCGGGCATAAGTTAAGAACTAACAAACTCAGAACTGGAGACCAAACCAGTTCATCTATATGTTAGTTTTGCTCCAAATAGGTATTAGTCTTATAAGAATGTATTTAGTGTTTAAACTCCATTAAATGCTTGTAAGTTGCTCCATACATTAATTTCACTTGCAATGTCTGTATTCCATGCTATAAGAAAATATATAAGTTTTGCATCGTAACTTTGAAAATGTTTGCTGTGAACTTGTGAATTCGAGCATGGGAATCACACACACACACCCCCAAATCCAGAAGTTCTATCAAATCAGATGGGTCAACATCAAGGAACATTGCAATACAAAGGATTGGTTAATGGCCTTTTCTCACCTGGGAAATGCTACCTGCAAGGAAGCTCATCTGGTAGACTTGGAAGCTGAATGAAGGAAATAAAGTCAAAGGAAAAAATTTCTATCTTTTTGGCTGTTTGAACTCTGAAGGGCCAGAGACGCTAAACTGAAGCCAGAGATCCCCAGGGGCTGCCTCCTGGGTCCCCCCGAAAGACACTTGGAATTGACAGATCACTGCAACTCTGTCATTCTTAGGATTGAGATAGTAACTCATTTGTGTGTACACATCTGCTCTAACCTGTAAATAATGCTCTTATTCCTTTTTCCTAGTTAATAAACCTATAGATAGTTTATTACAGGATTAGCTACAGGCATTGTCTTTGATGTAAAATGTAGGGTACCAACCAGTGGTGAGCTGGAGCCGGTTCCCACCGGTTCGCAGGAACCGGTTGTTAAATTTAGAAGCCCTTTTAGAACCAGTTCTAAAAGGGCTTCTGAATTTAACAAAAGCTTTGGCAGCTGTCCACCCCGCCCCCGGCCCCAGCTCACTTCCCCCTCCCTCCCCTGAACGCTCCGCCCCGCTTCTCCTCCCCTGAATGCTCCGCCCCACTTCTCCTCCCCCTCCCCTGCTTCCCGCGGGAAGCCTGAAACAAGCAGCAGGCAGGTAAACTGGGGCGGGGACATGCGAGGAGGGCTCCAGGGAGGGGCGGCGCGGCGCGGCTCCCTCCAGCCTGGCCCCGCCGAGCACCCCAGCCTGGTCCCGGCCCCGGCCGAGCGCCCCCAGCTCCAGCCCCAGCGGCGCCGGTCCCAGCTAAGCGGCTCCGGCCCGGCCCGGCTCGGGCAGTCAGGAGGGAGCAGGGGTTGGATGGGGCGGTGGGGGGCAGTCAGGGGCAGGGGTTCCGGGGGCAGTCGGGGACAGAGAGAAGGGGTGGTTGGATGGGGCAGGGGTCCCGGGGGGCCATCAGGAATGAGAGGAGGGGTTGGATGGGGTAGCAGGGGACAGTCAGGGGACAGGGAATGGCGGTGGATGAAGCAGGGGTACCGGGGGGGGGGCATCAAGGAACGTGGGGGGGTTGGATGGGGCAGGAGTCCCGGGGGGGGCATGACCCCCTCGTGGGGTGAGGAGGAGAGAACCTGTTAATATTTTGGCAGCTCATCACTGGTACCAACTGATCTGAAGTAAGTGACCGGTCTCTTGCGACTTGAAGCAACCTGAATGTGATGTGATTTTTGGTGTAAGTGACCGTTTACCACTAAATCCAGTTTGTCTGTGTGGCAAGATAGGCTGGAGAGTCTAAGGGAGAGTCTGTGACTCCATGGTAAGACTGATGTAATGATCCAGGAGTTTGCATTTGTTATTGGCTTGGTGAAATCTAATTACAGAACATACACCAGTTTGGGGTGCCTGCTTTGTTTTTGACAGTCTGCTCAGAGGTAGGCATTCATGGTCATGAGCTACTCCAGACAGTGTGACTGCATCCTCCAGCTAAAACAATCCAGCAGTTTAGATATTTTTAATAGAACTATCCAGCTGTATTTCTAATGACTGGCTGGGAATGAAACTACCTACAGCACCTGCCCTGTGGCTCTGCTCCTTTTTATCCCTCCCATTAGCACACGGATGGGCTTCGATCATCTTGTGCTCTCTCACCCTTCCCTTCGTATCAGATGTGGCCAGTATTTGTGCTCTTTGCATCCCCGCCAGGCAGGCAATAGAGCTCTCTGGTTTGTATTTCGGGGAGGGTGGGGGGTGCAGTTCCCAGACCCAATGCCAAGCAACCCCCTTTCCTGTCCTCCTCAAGCTACCTTGTGAAAGACCATCTCCTCCACCAATCATATGAATATATTTCTGCCCTCTTATCCACACCATGCCTCTTCAGGGCCTTAGACTACAAACTTTTTCAAGCAAGAATCTTTGTTTTATGATTAGCATATGCATAATATCAAAGAAATAATATTCTCACTCAGAACCTTTCGGGAACATGCAATGAGAGGTTTTAAGTTAGGATGGTGGAGGCCTATTGTTGCAGAAAAACATAGCTTAAGGATATCTGTTATAGCAGCCTGGTATGCATTATAACACCAATATTAATTAGCTGACAGTTTTGTGCGTGCAGTTGAAACTTGTTGGATATGTGCATAATATAAACACAGAAGTTCCTAACTCCTGTGTTGTTTTTGGTTTTTTAAGATCATTATTTATTGAAACTAATTAAGATCTCCTAGATCTCACAAAATGTAGGCGACCTTTTTGTTTAGCAGTCCAAAGGCGCATGTATTTGTCCAAAACCAAAATTTTACAAGTTCTCCCAGCCTTAGTTTGAAACAGAATGCTTACAAAAGAGAGAATCTTATGGCACCTGAGAGCAGCCCCCCAAAAATCCACTATTTGCACTGTGCAGAAGCAAGTAATCATTTCAGCCATTCTACTTATCCGATCTCATCAGTGGAGCTATGCAGATTATGACTTTCAGTTTCCTGGAAGTTAAACAATATACAATCCAAGCAAGAAACGTGAAATAATATGCTCAGGAATGACAGATAATGATATATCAAATATATATAGGCTGAAAAAAAACAGATATTGAAATTTTGCATGCTGGATTGCTGTTATAGCTGGGGGGAAAAAATTGGATTAATGGCAAGTATTGGGTTGACCGAAGTATATGAATTAGACCTAGATTCATAAGGAGATTTAGGTACCATTCACAAAACTGGAGGAGGAGGAGGCGGTAGTGCCATGCCTTCCTATATCTGAGGGCACTAACCCAGGATGTGGGAGATGCAGGTTCAGTCCCCACTCTGCCCATTTCAGAGCAGGGTCTTGACCCTGGGCCTCCTGGGTGAGTGCCCTAACCAGGGGCGGCTCCAGGCACCAGCGCACCAAGCATGTGCCTGGGGCAGCAAGCCGCGGAGGGCGGCCTGCCAGTTGCCATGAGGGCGGCAGTCAGGCTGCCTTCGGCGGCATGCCTGCGGGAGGTCCGCCAGTCCCACAGTTTCGGCGGCAATTTGGCGGCGGGTATGCCGAAGACACGGGACCGGCGGACCTCCTGCAGGCAAGCCGCCGAAGGCGGCCTGCCTGCCTGCTGTGCTTGGGGCGGCAAATTACATAGAGCCGCCCCTGGCCCTAACCACCGGACTGTTTGGTACAGTGACCAGCATCACCACCACCTTTTCATCCTCCATTTTGTCCATCTAGCCCTTCATTTCCTTTGGGTTTGTTAAAGAGATCTGCAATACATTTTTTCTGATTCACCAAAATTTCTGAAAAGTTTTGGTTAGACCCTAAACCAAACAATTTTTTTTTCAGAACTGTCAGTGAATCAAAATTAATTATTTATATCTCTCAATATATAATGCATAGTAATAAGGTTGCCTTAATTTAAGACATTGTAAAACTAAATGCTATTTGGTTTTTTTTTTTTCTTGTGTTGCACTAAAAATAGGACAGTTAGTTTTAACGGGATTCCCACCATCCAACAAGTGTTGCTCATACATTTTCTTTAGGAGGCATGTGAGCATTTAACAAGAATAAAGTTGTTCCAGTACTTCAGCCTGCACTTGTGTATTCCACCAGGTACAACCCTTGAGAGCAGAACCCAAAGAGAATTTCAGTTGCGCTAGTTACATATGAAAGGAGTATTTTCCCACTTCATTTTTATCTTACTCATAGTAATCACACAGTAGCCTCAAGATGGCACCATTTCTCCCTCCCAAAAGGCAGCAACTAGCATGAAAGCTGTGATAGCCAAGGTACCTGAAGGCACCAAAGTGAATTTATTGTTAGACACAGATGAAGGTGTATCCGAGCCACTAAAAATGCTCACGTCTCCGTCTGATGGGCATACTTAACTGCCATTGGACAGTAATGAATCTTGGAGACTTGTAGTGAAAGCCAAAGATAAAGATAAAGATATTGTGATAAAGAAAAGTGATATTTTCCATCATTAGTAATAGTAATAGTTCCTGAACAGTCTGCTGCTTCCCCTCCATCCTTAGGAATCCAAATTCAAATCTATTGTGCAGTGGGTGCATTCAAGTAATAGATCTTTATCAGTATTTAAAATCATTCACTGAAAACAGGTTGTATTTAATATGTGAGGAGAAAATAAGCAGCATCAGTGGAGGAAATCTTGAAAAAATACTAGCTGTAAATAAAGCTCTATTTGATTTAACACAAAAACACCCTTTACAGTCTAGGGCTAATATCAGGAACCTGATTGTAGCCAAAATGTATTTCAGTTCTGTATTTAAAGAAACACTGTTCTGAACTATTGACAACATATATACTACATATTGTACGCATTGCTTGAGCCCTAGATATACCTAACAGTATGAACCAAAGGCTGTGAACCAGAGTAGGCCTGGCCTTGGTAGAATAGCAACACACTGGCTATTAGCCAACCAAGTAAGCACATTCCTGACCTGAGAGGATGGTACAGAAACAGCCAGAGGTCTCAAGTAACTACGTAATCACATTCCTAGAAAATGATACAGGGACACACAGACCCCTTGTAGGATAAGGAGGAAATGACAGGACAATGGATGAGGATGTTTTGTTCAAACTAGCAGGTACAAGGTATAAGGTGGTAATTAACATCTAGAGTGTAACATGTAACTTGTTGGTATCACTATATCAAAGGGGACATCATAGTACTGGCCTAAGGGACAGCATTGTGTTCCGCTGATTGAGCTGGCACCTTGTCACTGGCATACACATGTTAGTGTACCTATAACCATTGATCTGGGGCACTAGGACCGCACTTTGTAGACAGTAAACCTGGCCAAGCACGTTAGCCACCGAACTGAGCCGGTGGTCTTTCTTTATGAAGAACATTGAGGTCAGCTGAATCTGCTGTTGCCACGTACATAGGCACTTCCAAGACCAGCAGCAACAACACACATTAATGAGCAAATCAGTATTTCCCTCAATCCAAATGTGTCTTTTTTTCTAAGCATCTTGTTGGATTATTTTTTCTAGCATTGGAGTTCGGTTCTATCAAACTGCTTATTTTTAACCTGGTCTGCTGCAAAGCTAGGAGCTCTTTACAACTTATAAGAATACGATAGCGTAACGATAGGTCAAACAAATGCCAACCTATCACTAACCTTTAAACAAACCAAATATTAAAAGGTTAATAAACTCAGCCAAAAGATTTACATTCAGCTGTAAAATGTAACAGGACATGACATATATGCAGCACCAAAAGAAGTTTCTTCTATCATCTTTGGCCCTTTGTACTGTAGGTAGAACGTCAACTTGAGACAGAACTGTTTGAACTATTGAACTGGCATATTTGCTAACCACCTAGTTATTGAAATTGGTTTTGTTACATTACGAATACAAGCACTCAGACCTGCAACTGGTGTATTTGCTGAAGATCTAGGTAGGGAGAGGTCTTGATGATGATTTCCTTGCGTTTCACATGATGCAGCTGGAGAGGAAAGGGTAGATCTTTACACAGCAGATTTTTAATTCAACATTGGACTCCCTAGTGTTTGTACTGAGAAGGGTCAACTTGCTAAACAGTGACCTTACCTATGCTCTCAGCTGGAATTGGTCTCTAATGGCAGAGTGAGTAAACCAGCTTCCACGCAGACTTACCAGGCAAGTAAATTTCACTGTTTAATATTTAGAGAAAGCAGGGAGAGCTCATTCCTGCCCCCCTTTCACGGTCATAGTGCCCTCTGGCACCATTCCGAGTGCAGGATCGGGACTATCGCACTTCAGCCACTAGAAAATCCTTCAGAATTTTCTACTGAAAAGAAAAAGACAGGGTAGAAGCATGGTTACAGACTCTGGCACTGGATCCTACAGGACCAGGCCTACCAATGATAGTCCAGCAAGCTGCTTGCAGCCAGCAAAAGTGCATAAGGGCCAGTTTAAAATGAAAAACTAGACTCTGAAACAGTAGTGTACAGTTCACCCATGCATGGTAAGAAATGCTTCTCTCTCCACGTGAATGTTCAGATTGCTGGGCCGAGCTGGTAGGGCGCTGGCTTTGTGCACATGAGAGTATGATTCCTCCTTCCTCCACCCACCCACCGCTAGTTGCTGACCCAGAGGGAGGATATGGCACTCACTATCATCACCTCGCAGGGTCCCAGAGCTTGGGCTCCAGCCCAAGTCCAAACTTCTACACAGACCAAACATCTGCACAATTTTTCAGCCCCAGAGCCTGAGCCCGTGAACCTGAGTCAGCAGACCCGGGCCAGTTGCAGGTTTTTTATCCCTATTTAGACATACCCTGAATTAGTACAGAGAATTCTTTCCCAGGTGTCTGGCTGGTGGGTCTCGCCCACATGCTCAGGGTCTAACTGATCAGCATATTTGGGGTCAGCATAGAATTTTACCCCAGGTCAGATTGGCAGAGACCTTGGGGGTTTTTCACCTTCCTCTGCAACATGGGGCATGGGTCACTTGCTGGTTTGAACTAGAGTATATGGTGGATTCTCTGTAACTTGAAGTCTTAAAATCATGAATTGAGGACTTCAGTAACTCAGCCAGAGGTTATGGGTCTGTTACAGGAGTGGGTGGGTGAGGTTCTGTGGTCTGAGATATGCAGGAGGTCAGATTAGATGATCATGATGGTCCCTTCTGGCTTTAAAGACTATGAGCCCTTTTTTGCAGAACAGAGGTTTGTTGCAACAGTTGGCTTATAACTCTTTCAAACAAAGTGCAACCTTTGATCCCCCATTCTCGTCCCCTCTCATGTTCCCCAGCTTTTCCTGTTCAGTCTGACAGCAGGCATTGCTAGGTAATTGCTTACATTTTCAGAATTGACTAGTGACTTGGGTGCCTCATTTTGAGGCTGCTCAACTTGACACCCCCAAAGTGACACTGCTTAACTGGGTCTGATTTACAGTGAGTGGCTGCTCTGAGGAAGTCAAGCTATCTGAAGTTGGGCACTGAAACTAAAGCACCTCAGATCACTAGATACTTCTGCAAATTTAGGCCAGAAGTTTTGCAAAATGCGTTCAACTATATAGTGTGAGGAGGAATACTGTGTCAGGAGTAAGGCCCTGGAGCAGCGCCTGCTCAGTTCTCCTGACACCCTAACGAGTCAGCTGGGCTGCCTGATGGACTGTGCCTCTGGACGCTAGCAGGCCGCGGGAGGATGCTAGACGGCCAGTTCTGAAGCTCAGCAGCAGCAGCTCACTGGCTGCTCAACGCTCATGCCCACGGACACTCTGCCTCCCTGCGCGCATCTCTCGCCAAGCCCTACTCCTCTTTGCTCCTCCACAGTTCCATCCAGATCCTGCCTTGCACCCAGCCTCATTTCTGTCCTGTCCCAGCCTTGCTCCTGCCTTCTGCCTCCTGGTAAGCCAGTTCTGACCCTTGACTCTGACTCCAATTCTGTTCAACTCTTGGCTCTGGCATTTGGACTCTGACTCCGGTTCTGACCTTCAGCCCTGCTTCTTGGTTCTGGCCCTGACTCGACCCCTGGCTTTGGCATTTGGACTCCAACCACTAGGCTAGGCTCCTGCTCCGACCAATAACTTGGCCGCCTAGAACCGGCTCTGCTGACATACCAACTTTCTGGAATTGGTTCAGAAACCTCAAGTTTAAGAGACCCGGTGTTCTAAATCTTACATATAAAATCATACCCAAGAGTAATTGCAACATGACTCCTCCCTTGATTGCTTTCACGTTTACTACAATTTGATAACAGTAGTTATAACGTCTGAGGATATTTTGCTTTCTTAGGAAGTCAATCCTACAAGCTGCTAAGTTCCCCCAATTCCTGTTGAGGTCAATAGTAGCTGAGATGATGAGCATCCTTAGCAACAGGTCCATTGTGAAAACGACAGAAAGATCTTCAGTAGCAGAAAAGATCACAATGTGCACGCTCAATAGCATAGTGTTGTACAACCTGCCGACTGACAGGCAAATCTCCAAAGGCTTAGCAGTTCTATTCAGATAAAACATCTAAAATTCAGATGCTTATCTGAACATTATCCAGACTACTGAGATTCCTTTGTCTGTAAGACTGAGCTGAAAAATCTTGTCATAAAGCTCATGAGAGCTTATTCTTGCCCTTACTGTTTTCACTTGGCCTGAAAATGGCTTTACTGTCTTGGTAGAGAAGCTTTTCCCAGCACCATGCTGAAAAAAAGGCATGAGGGGTTGTTGTTTTTAAAAAAAAACCCAAAACATTAGAACAATCTCTTTTTTCTTATTTAAATCAATTAGTTTAAATCTATTTATTAAATTTAAATTAGATGTAATTGACGTTAGTCTCTTTACTTGCTTCCCATTTTATAGTCTTAAATTCCTAAAATGAAGGCTTTGGATTGGTTTCTTCACTTTCCTAGTTGTTAGTAGACTTTCAGATTTTACATTTTATTTAAAATGAGCATCTGTTCAGACAAAGACAAATCCAGAGCCTCATTAACACCTTTACTGAGAAAACACAACACAAAATTGATAAGCCCATAGCAAGTGCTAGATTTGCAACCAGAACCATTTCCCAAAACACTGAACTTTTCTCCAAGTAAAGAAGTCTCAAGTGCTATGACCAGGCCATACTGCCTCAGTGTTTGCAGTTTGAAGTCAACGGGATTTGTGTTGCTAAGTTATTTGGATGCATAAATA
The DNA here is from genome assembly GCF_028017835.1 of Emys orbicularis. Taxonomy (NCBI): domain Eukaryota; kingdom Metazoa; phylum Chordata; order Testudines; family Emydidae; genus Emys; species Emys orbicularis. Next base: position 103,898,198 of record NC_088686.1, read on the forward strand.
TGGACTTGGGAGCCTAAAGTTAGGTTATTTTTGATAATTTTGGCCTGTATGTAAAAATGTTCAGAATAATTTTGTCAGTGTATTAAAGGTCTAAATAACTTTTCATTGTTAGCACTGTCACATCAAAACAAAAAACTGCTTCAAAGATTTTATACCACTAAAAAGTTTTTAATAAAAATAGTTTTAGTCCCTAAGGCTAATGAGTAGTTTCATTAAAATCAATGACAATATTCATGTATGTTAAATTGTTTGCAGGATCAAGTCCTTAAAACATGCATTGTGGACAAGAGTGATCCAGTTAATATAGTGTACCTGGACTTTCAGAAAACCTTTGACAAGGGTCTACATCTACACCAAAGGATCTTAAGCAAAGTAAGCAGTTATGGGATAAGAGGGAAGATTTTGTGGCTCATTAACTGCTTAAAAGATGGAAAGCAAAGGGTAGGAATAAATGGCCAGTTTTCACAATCGAGAGAGTTGAATAGCGGGGTTCCCTGAGGGTGAATGCTGTTGAATAAATTCATAAGGGATCTGGAAAGGGTGGGGAACAGTGAGGTGGCAAAATTTGCAGAGGATACAAAATTACTCAAGATAGTTAAGTCCAAAGCTGCCTGAAAAGTTACAAAGGGATCTCATAAAACTGGGTGGTTGGGCAACAAAATGGCAGATGAAATTCAGTGTTGATAAATGCAAAGAAATGCATATTGGGAAAAATAATCCCATATTATACATACAAAATGACTACATTAGCTGTTACCACTCAAGAATGATGTTGGAGTCATCCTGGATGTTTCTCTGAGAATATCCACTCAATGTGCAGCAGCAGTCAAGAAAGCTAACAGAACAGATAATGAGAAAAAATATCACAATTCCACGATATAAATCAATGGTTCACCCACACGTTGGAAAACTGCGTGCAGTTCTGGTCACCCCATCTCAAAAAAGATATATTAGAATTGGAAAAGGTACAGAGAAGGGCAACAAAAAGTAGGGATATGGGACAGCTTCCATATGAGGGAAGATTAAAAAGACTGGGACTGTTCAATTAGACAATAGAAGACTAAAGAAGGATATGATAGAGATTTATAAAATCATGAATGGAGTGGAGAAAGTGAATAGGAAATTGTTATTTACCCCTTCACATAACACAAGAATCAGGGCTCACCCAATGAAGTTAATGGGCAGCAGGTTTAAAACAAGCAAAAGGAAGTACTCCTTCACATAACTCATTGCCAGGGGATGTTGTGAAGACCAGAAGTATAAATGGGTTAAAAAAAGAATTAGATAAGGTGGTCAGGGATGCAACCCCATGCTCTGGGTGTCCCTAAGCCTCTGACTGCCAGAAGCTGGGGCTGGATGACAGGGGATGGATCACTTGAAATTGTCCTGTTCTGTTAATTTCCTCTGAACTATCGGGCACCAGTCACTGTCAGGCTAGATGGTCCATTTGGTCTGACCCAGTTCTTCTTCTTTCGTATGTCTGGTGTAGAGCAGCAACTACAATTTCACCTGAAGTTGATTGAGCCAAATGACTACATCAGGAGTAGCAGAATTTATTGCAGTAATTCCTCCTTCATATTTATAAATTGGGCAGTAGGTAGGGATATGTTCGATGGTCTGTCATGAGGAACCACACTTGCGCACTGGAGAGTCCTTGCTTTTCCATTAGATGTCCGCATCTACCAAGGTTAGTTCGAATTCGGTTCAGAGTTGACCAAGATGACTGTGGAAGGTCAAACCCAGAAACTGTCTGACCCAGTATAGCCATGTTATGTTCTTATGGATCTGAGACCTCTGGTCAGCTTATTAGATCATGATGCATCTAGTGTGTAGCGGAGTGGTCACCCGCTCCTGCTCTGAGGGGTTTAAAAACAGCCCTTGGAAAGGACGGGGGGTGAGAGAGAACACCCTGGGCTGATTGGTGGAAGTAGCTGCAGCTGGGCCACGCCCCAATCAGAGCCCAGCTGGCCCTATAAAGGCCAGGGCGGCCAGAAGCTCAGCAGTCTCTCTCTGTCTTCAGCGAGAGAAGGGCCTGGCTGCAGGGAACTAGAGCAGAGTACCTGGGTGGAGCAGGGCTGGGGAAAGGCTGGGGAGCTGGGGAGCTCCAGCCTGGAAAGCCCCAGGCTGCGGCCTAGTGTTAGGCCAGGAGGTACTGGGGGTTGCAGAGGGCAGCCCGGAGATAGGCCAAGGCAGAAGGCCCAAACCCAACCTTGCCTGTGATGAGTAGGCTGATACTGCAGTCTGCCCCAGGGAGTGGGGCTAGATGGTGACTGGCAGTAGCCTGACACTGAGGCGAGGTAGGGTTAGTGGGTGGGATTCCCCTGGGAGGGGAGACCTAGTGTGTGGGTACTGCCAGGGGGCAGCACCCAGAGCAAGGGGCACCGGGGTCCTGGGAGGGACACGGGGCCCAGAAGTAGAGAGTAAGGCAGATCACCGGCCTGCAGAGGGCGCTCCGGAGGCTGGGTCGAGCTAATTCCCTGAGAGACCAGCAGGAGGCGCCGCAGGGGTGAGTCCGGACTCCTCTACATAGTGTCAGACGATTTATTGCAGTTATCACTGATTTAACGTATGGGATAAATTAGAAGTAGGAAACATCGCATCTGGTAGCAATTTAGATTGGAGTTGGGGGCAGTTCACCAGCCCCCTCATTTTAGGAAACAGATTAAGAGCATATCTGAGTTTGGGCACTTTGTTTTTAATTTTATTGACGAAATATCAAAAGCAACCAGCCTTCCTTGTGCTTCTATAGTAGACACCTTAGCTGTAGTCAGTGTAAGGGGAAGGAAGGGAATATTAGTTTTGTAATACATAGATGATCTTGTGGTCCTTTCTGGCCTTAAACTCTATGAACTGGTAACACACCCAACTCTTCAATCAGTCATCATCTGTTCAGGAAGGGTGAGATTAATCAGTGCCATTATAGAATCATAGGGTTAGTTTTAAAGAAATCCCTTTTACTAAGTGGTAGCCTCTTTAACTGGTCTAGTTCAGCTCCCATCATTATTTGTGCCTGCAGCATTGGAAGTGTATTCTTCTGGGTGAAAAGTTTTCAAGTTTATCATTATGCATTTCACCAATTTTCAAGTCTCAGTATTCAGACTCATCTATTGTTAGTCACAACATTCAGAGCCACACTGAAAATATATTCCATACAAATGCTGCAAAAGAGGCAATTTTAAAAGCTCCCAGAAGGAGCCGTCAACAGAAGCAATACTCTTCCCATATCGCCAATGCTTTGTCATCATTACGGGTCTGTTGCTAGACATGGTCAAAAGTAAATAGGTAAACGTGGCATCTTGCTGTATCTCTGGAGGTGGCAGAGGCAATATTCCAAGCCGGAGGAAAATGAGGCCATCAGGCACAGTTCTTAACTGCAGAGTGATGTATTGGTGAAACCATGTAGAAACAGGAATGAACACACACACACACACACACACACACACACAGAGTATGAAAATGAACACAAAGCTTTTATTATATTGGTACTGAGGTTATTCCTGAGCTCACAGTACGTTAAAAGGCACAAACAGATCCAAATGATGCCAGTGATGGCTTTTCATTTCCCACAGCTCTCTAGCTGGTGCCTCAGCCTGCCATAACTGTTCCCAGTCACGTGACTTCTACTCTGTTAGGGGTGGAGCTTTTCTTCTACCACCAACTTCTTTTGTCAATCACAATAAAAGGATAGCACAAAATAACCACTCTCCAGCTTCCGGGAAGTCATAGGCATAGCTGCACTGTTTTACCATTACAGAGTCTACTCCCCCAAGAGCAGAGATATGTGATTTTCCTCTTTAGCTTGCTCTTTAGATAGCTTAGAGGCTAAGCCTGTAGTCTATTTTACACATCAAGATAGAGATATATATATATATATATATATAAAAAGACTGATCTGAAGAGACCATTGGCTACAGACACTTACTGGCAGCAGCAGTTTAAGACAACAAGAGCATCCCCCCAGGCAAAACAAACCCAAGTAGAATGGTCTATATCAGAGATTCCCAAACTTTTCTTATTGTGTACCCCCTTCCAAATCTACCAGCTGCCGGCGTACCACTACCTTTCTTATCACTGATACTTTGTGTGTTCTTCTCCACACTACTTACCTTTAGCCATCTGTCCATATTTCACTGTTATGTACAGATATAGTAATAGTGCAACATATACAACTGGGGGGAAAAGCACTAAGTTCTGAGCTCAGTTAGACTGGACAGTTGCTTAGCAATTGAACCCGTGCTGTATGGTGATTGGAGGTGAGGGCACTGTACATCAGTGTCTCTGTGTTCTTATTGGTACATCTTGAAGTAAATTAACTACCATATTTTATAACACAAATTCCCACAGAGTTTTAAAGTTTCATCTGAGTAGTCTATTACGAAAAATGCAATAGATAAAATAATTAATAAATAAAATTGACCATTACACAATTTCTCCCGCATACCCCTGAGAGATGTCTCGTGTACCACAATTTGGGAACACCTATATCTCAATGTAATGGCCTTGCTGTCCCATACAACTGGCACCCCTTCACCCCTGGGTGACCCCCTATGCTCACAGTCCTTGCTACTCAGCTAGTGTTCTTCTTGTGTTGCACCCTTCCACACCCAATAATACTCTTGTACTCTTGCCACCCTCTACCTCAACAACTGGCATTTTGCCTGTGGGGAGAAAAAGTTACCTCCTCCATCCTGATTACTCCTGCCAACACTCCCTCCCCGCCACATCAGATAGCGTGTCAAACACATTGACTCAAGGCTACAGCACCTTAGATGTTTAAAGTTTTACAGTGGACTAGGATTGAACTCCTCTGCTAACACAAGCAATGAGTGACACAGGAACTCTCTCTGATACAGCCTCTCCAGCAGAGCTGTCATGAAGGCTGAGGAGGAAGATGCAAGTGACACCACCAAGATCCCAGCACTGAAAGCTAGATGTGTAATAATACAGTGATTACAGGTACTACCTTCCTATTAAACCCTCAGGCTTTGTAGGCCCCCAAAAGTGCCTAAGGCAAAGATGACAAAAGCTTTCTGAGTAACCCAAGCCTATTTTCCAACGTGACCTAGAACGGAGCATATATGTGGCTCAAACATACACCAAGACAAGGTTTTTATAGCTACTAGAAGTAAGATATCACCCTGGGATCTGAGAATCAAGATGTGCTCTTTTTAAGTCAAGCAGTGCAAACTCTGGAATGAGTGGGCAGCCTTAGTAGATCTGTGCAGCAGAACAGCAAATGGCTCATTCTTCCTTGGCTAGTAGGGTTCTCCAATGATCATAGTAGTGGGCATTTCACTGCATCCACCACTCCATTGTCTTTAGCCTTTCTCCATGCATATTTACCTCTTATAGCATCACTTGCCTAAAAAGTCTTTGACTGATTTCTCTGGGCCAGGTACCTTTTACCCCCCTCTACCACCAAATACTCCATCTTTGTCTCTCAGAGGTCAAAGCTGGAGGTGGTCAAAAATGGCTGGTTTTCAAGTCCAATCTCAAATTAGCCTCTGGACAGACCAGCATACTTCTACCCAACCTATTTTATGGGGGACTTATAATTCATTTTTCCCCACAATATGGTTGGGACATAAACCCTCTTTGTACAGACCTTCCTTGAAACTGACAACTTAGCAACTTTTCAGTGGTGCCTTCGGGACCAGTCTCAACATTGAGGTACAGGGACATTCCTCTCTGAAGACACTTTGCTATTTAACCAAACGTTATCTACAAATATATATCACACAATAGAAGTGTTTGCAATTTATTTCCATCATATCCAATTTGCTGAGGGTGACTCAGACCATCACAGTTGTGAAAACTTAGTTTTTGTCAGTCAGCTAAACAGATGGCATTCTGAAATAGCCAATCTACTCTACTCAGCTCTGATACTCATATTCTTCTAGACTGGCTCCCAGCAGGAAGGGAGGGTTGAAGGTTATTCTTAGTTCATGGCTTAACCAGTGTCAAAGATAAGAAGGGAGGAATATTTCATTTTGTACCTTTTGGGGGGCATTTTGAATCACAGTAAATAAATCATTGTGACTTTCTAGCACAAGTAACATTCTTTTTCAAGATCCTGCCTGTGTGTTATCTAAGAAGGAGGATTAGAAGAAAAAGGGAGGGGAGGTAAGGAGCTTTTTTTGTGTGGCCATTCTCATCTTCTGTTCCAAGGCTATCCAATCTCCCCATCACACACACTTATTAATCTGACCAGCCTTGTGAGCTTGACAAGTCAGATCCTTATGTTTTTAAGGAGTATTTTCTTGGAATGACTTCTGCTCTGACATCACCTGTGACACAATCGTCTCCCTCTCTCTTACACTCCTTCCTTTAAAAGGCTGCAAAATCCTAAGTAATAAATCTATGGCAAACTTCACTACTCTGTTCTACAGCTGATTGAAAACAACAACAAAAACCAACTTTCATAGGAATTTTCCCAAAGGTTGATAAAATGAAAAATGCTGACAGTTAAGAAATTTCAATCAGCTGTGTAGTTGGTCGAAAAGCTTTTTCAGCAAATGGGGACAGGGGGGAGGGGGAGAGGTGAGGCCAAAAATCAAATTTGTAATAAAAAATTGAAAACTTCAAAATTCTGAAAGTTTTGACTTGCTCTGCTTAGAACATCACCTCCTTTTCCTATTGTCTATAATCTGTATTGGTACAGTCTGAACACCATGCCATTTGGATTTCCCCCCATGTGATGGGGTGCAACTCACCACTGCGGAACCTCCTACTGGCTGTCTTGGAAATTAGCTCTGCGCCCTCTTCTGGCGGTGGCTCACCCACTGTCACCTCTGCTCCTGGACCCATGTCACTCCCAGGACCGAAACACTTCCCTCCAGCTGTGCCACACTCCGTGTTCTCCCCTTCCAGGGGACCTGCAATCTCCACCCAGCTGCTTCTCTCAGTGGCAACTGCAGTCCACTGTCCCGGGGCTACTTCCCATGTGGCTCCAGCACCCTTTTCTGCCCTTACCGCAGCCTGCAGGCCCTAGCTGCCAGCCAGGAGCTCTCTCTAACTCCCTGGTCCCTGCTTGCAGCACTGAATTGTCCCAGGTGCGGGGACTTCTTCCCCCTGCTAGGAGCCTGGTCTTCTCCCCTCGAGCTTCAGTCAGCTACTGAGCTCTGCTCTGCCTGCAGCCCTTCTTATATGGGCCTGCTGGGCCATGATTGGCTGCCTCCACGCAGCCTCCCTAGGGCTGCTTTTAACCCCCCTTTTCTGCCAGTGCGGAGCAGCCACCCCATCACACCCCATGTGAAACACAAAATTATTTGACTCTGTTGAAATTATGCCTTTATTTACATTTTGTAGCACCTAGGAGCCCATCTGAGATTGGGGCTGTTGGACGCTGACACACAAAGAAAGAGAATCCCTGTCATGATGACCTTACAATCTAATTGTAAACCGTTCCTCCTATAGGTGTCAACAATTTTATGGGCCCATACTGCATGACTAAAATAGGCACCGATTTTTTCTGAATCTAACATCTCCCAGCATTCTAAAGAAAAAATGTTGTACTGGGCAGTCTGTAAATCAGGGCCAGAGTTTGATTTGATCATCTCACATTGCTTTTAACATATACTCCTATTATCAACATAGTCTACATAGTAACCAGATTAGATTCTTTCTCCTCCATGAGGACCTCATTCTCATTCCCTGGAAAAATTATCTCTAGTCTTACCTCTTAACAGCAAATGCCAGCTGACTTCTAGCTTCAGGGCACTGATCTGACATAGATCATAAGGTGGGGGCAGGGGAGGAAGAAGTAGTAACCCATTCTGGTGCTTCTTTCAGGGCAATTGCTGCCCTTTTATACTGATTTCATTGACTAATTAAGCATGGAAACAGACCAGATTGCTAGGTGCTGAATGGCGTCTGTAGCATCAGTCACTCTGTCAGGCTTGAATCTAATGGGTACAAATCTACAGCTTGAGAGCTTAGAAGGTTTGTTCACTAGAGCTGAAAACTCAGACAAATAGTTCACCATGGTTTGAAATTTTCCTTGTAAAAAAACATTCCACTTTTCCCAATCCTAAAAGGACTAATTATAAATCACTAAGGGAGAGGGGCCACCTGCTTCCCTGTTTATCATTAATATTTTGTGCTTATGTAGCACCTTTCATCCTCAAAGCACTATGCAAACGTTAAAGCTCACAACACACCTGTGAGGTGGTTAAGAGGACACAGCTACCTTAAAAGTGCCCATTTACGCATAAAAATATTCTATTTACTTGTGTTACAAGAGTCCCATCAAAGATTAGAAGAAATATTTTTCTTATTTTGAATGTTGGTTTACTTTGTGCATTTGACAACACTTTGTATATAGTAGTTTCTCTGTTTCCTCTGTATAGTCAAACAGTGTCTCCTGTTGCCTGGCTACTTCACAGAGCAACTGTAGAGAGAAAAAATAATTTTGAAAAATAGGAAAATAAGGACTCTGCTTTCTACTGTGTTTTATCTTGTGCAATCACCGACACCAGTGAAGAGTCTTTGTGAAACTACCAAATCCCAACACTAACATTTCACACTTAGTTGCACAGGTGCAACTGACAACCTAAGGTATCAAGCAATGAAGAATCAGGGCCAGAGATTGCAAAAAACTTACCCTTACCATTACATCTTCCTGTCAATTTATTGTAAAGACCAAAAAACTATTTTACATTTATCTTCTGTAACTGACGAGTTTTCAAGTTGCACATGCCCCTTTCTGTATTATACCTGTTTTCAAGATGGATAAACGGAGGCACAGAAAGTAGCCTTGCTCATGGTCACACATCCTGTCAGTGGCAGAGGAAGGACAAGAACCAAGGAGCTGTCTGATGTCCCCACTGCAAAGTTCTTTTTCCCCACTTTCTGTTTGAGGCTTAAAGGCCAGGCAAGCAGCCCAGGGATAGTTACAGAATAATAAAAACCAGACTTCCTCTGAAATAGAGGAAAAATAAAGAGACTAGACAGGTACAATACAAAAGGTTTCTACTGTAGTAGTTTTAAAGACAGATGAAAGCAATACCCCTTTAATAAGGTTAATTTCATTGAATGGTCTGTAGTTTAAAAAGAAAAGGCTATCATCCCAGTTCACTGTTCTTAGAGGTTACAATGATTCAGAGTCAGTCTGAGGACCAATTAAGTTTAAACTGCTCTATCCAAATTACTAGTATCAATATGCTAAATCAGGGGTGGCCAACATGTGGCTCCGGAGCCGCATGCGGCTCTTCAGAAGATAATATATGGCTCCTGCTAGGAGCCAACTCTGGGGGGAAAATGGTGGGTGCTGAGCCCTATCAGCCCCCCCCCCCCCCAGCACCTCCTGCCCATCGTTGCCCCCCCAATCAGCACCTCCTCTTCTCTTCCCTGTGCCTCCCACCTACCGCAATCAGCTGTTTCGCAGCATTGAGGAGGTTCTGGGGGGGAGGGGGAAGGAGAGAGGACATGGTGCACAACCTCACCCCTCCCTCCTCCAGTGCCTCCTCCTCCCTCCCTGTGCCTCCCGCCTGCTGCAATCAGCTGTTTTATGACTCACAGGAGGCTGGATGGGGGGTGGGGTAGGAAGAGTGAGGATACAGCTCACTCGGGGAAGGGGGTGGGAAGAGGTGGGGCAGAGGTGGGGATGGGGACTTGGGGAAAGGGGTGGAGTGGGGGGCAGGGCCTGGGACAGAGCCAGGGGTCCAGCACCCCCTGGCTGGTGCCAGTGTCTCCTTGAATAAAGCACACGGTGACTAGCTGGTGTGGAAATTTTTAATCAAAATTTTTCTGACACCATCTAACAATGGAAGGCAAGTGCAAACAGAAAAGAAAATACACAGATGAAAATCAAGGCTTCCAACAGGAGTGGGAGAATAAGTACTTTTTTGTTGAACATAATGGTAAGGCCATGTGTCTTCTTTGCCAGACATGTATCTCTCAGTTCAAATCTTCAAACTTGCAGCGTCATTTCGCTTCTAGCCATGCACAGATGGATCAAGAATTCCCACAAGGTTCTGAACTCCACACTTTAAAACCGAAAACTTTGAAAAAACAAACAGGTGTAGAAGCCCAGTTCTTCACCCGATTTGCCAAGCAGTCGCAGACTGTAACATCAGCCTCCTATTATGTGGTCTGGCACATAGCCTGTGCGAAAAAGCCCTATTCTGAAGGAGGGCTTATAGCAACGTGCCTCACTGATGTGATTACAATCCTGTCACCAGAGAACGAGAATCTGCAGAAGAAAATTTCTGGCCTGCAGCTTTCACGCCACACAATAGAACGCAGAATCTCCGACCTGAACAGTGACATCGAATCGCAACTGCACTCGCAACTTCAGCAGTGTGAGTATTTGAGCATCACTTTGGATGAATCGTGCCATGCACAGGATAAACCTTATTATCAGTATTTGTCCGCACTGTGTCTGACGTCTGCGTTGTAAGGGAAGAACTCCTCCATATCGTGTCACTAAAGGACAGAACTCATGGACAAGATCTAAAAGAGGCGTTGATGTTGGTAGTTGCGAAAAGCCACTTGCCTTTACAGAAGTTCACTGCCATTGCAATGGACGGGGCTCCGTCCATGTGGGGATCTGAGAATGGATTAGTCGGGCTTTGTAAATCTGATGAGAGCTTTCCCGAATTTTGGACTGTATTATTCATCGGGAGCAACTGGTACCTACAAATCTCAAATTTGATCATGTCATGAAACCTGTCTTGCACATTGTGAATTTCATTCTCTCAAATGCACTCAATCGCAGACAATTTCAAAATCTAATTGAAGAACTGGATGAAGACCACTCCCCTGCCGATTTGCCATTTCACTACACAGTTCGATGGCTCTCGAGAAGTAAAGTTATTTCCCATTTTTGAGCTCCTGGAACCAGTAAAATTGTTTATGGAGGAGAAGCACAGAATACACCCCGAACTTACAGATCCTAGGTGGGTTCTAGACTTGGCATTTCTTGCAGACATGCTGCTGCACTGGATAAACTAAATGTGGACTTGCAAGGAAAATTCCGGTTGCTGTCTGATTTAGTGCAAGGCGTATTTGCGTTCATGAACAAACTGCAGTTGTTTCACAGACAAATGCTTGAGGGAGAGCTGACACACTTTCCCTCAATGTCACAACTTCAAGCCAGCTCAAAAGAAGATGCAGCAGAACCCCTAAAACAGAGCACAACTAGATATGCAAGTGTGATTAAAGATCTTAAAGACAGTTTTGAGGAAAGATTCCAAGATCTGCAGCAGAAAAGACCTCTAATCAGATTTCTGATTGACCATTTTAGTGCTGAAGCCGATTGTCTGAAGCCCCCTTTTGTCACTGATGAAGCAATATATCACATAGAAATAATAGAACTTTTGGAAGATTGAAATCTGTTCAGAAGACAGAGAGGGACCCTTACTTTCTGGAAATCTATACCAAAGGATAAATACCCCAACATCAGAGGTGCAGCCCTAAAATTAATCTTGATGTTTGCCTCGACCTATCTTTGTGAGTCTGTTTTCTCGACACTCAAACATGTGAAATCCAAGCACCGATCCATTTTGACAGACAGCCACTTAAGAGAACTGCTGCATGTGAGCACAACTGAACACAAACCAAACTTCAAGGGAATTGTTGAAAACAAGGATTGCCAGAAGTCCCACTAAGTAAAAGATTAAGTTATTATCATTAACTATACATTATAAATGTATAATAAATATACATTATCTTATATAATGATTGTGTGTGTGTGTGTATATATATATATATATATATACACACACACACACAGACATTACCAAAGAGCCACAGTAATATGTAATGATTTTATATTTGTGTGTGTGTGTGTGTGTGTGTGTGTGTGTGTGTGTGTGTGTGTGTGTGTGTGTGTGTGTGTATACTGTGACAGACCCAGACCAGTGGGGTACAGGAGTCTGGTAGAGGGCAAATATACTGGTCACTGGATGAGTAGTTTTCTGTTCCCTGAGTGACCAGAGCAGGGGCTGTACTAGAGTAATCAGGAACCTGCTAGAACCAGTTAAGGCAGGCAGGCTAATTAGGACATCTGGAACCAATTAAGAAGAAGCTTCTAGAATCAATTAAGGCAAGCTAATCAGGGCACCTGGGTTTTAAAAAGGAGCTCACTTCAGTTTGTGGTGCGAGTGTGAGGAGCTGGGAGCAAGAGGCGCAAGGAGCTGAGAGTGAGAGGGTGTGCTGCTGGAGGACTGAGGAGCACAAGCGTTATCACCAGGAGGAAGGTCCTGTGGTGAGAATAAGGAAGGTGTTTGGAGGAGGCCATGGGGAAGTAGCCCAGGGAGTTGTAGCTGTCATGCAGCTGTTACAGGAGGCACTATAGACAGCTGCAGTCCACGGGGCCCTGGGCTGGAACCCGGAGTAGAGGGCGGGCCCGGGTTCCCCCCAAACCTCCCAATTGACCTGGACTGTGGGTTCTTCCAGAGGGGAAGGTCTCTGGGCTGTTCCCCAACCCACATGGTGAATCTCTGAGGCAAGAAAATCCGCCAATAAGCGCAGGACCCACCAAGATAGAGGAGGAACTTTGTCACAATACACACACACACACACACACACTCATTACATATTACTGTGGCTCTTTGGCAATGTACATTGGTAAATTCTGGCTCCTTCTCAGGCTCAGGCTGGCCATCCCTGTGCTAAATGTTGTCAGAAGAGGCAGGCAACTGAATTACTCCACTAGGTCACTTGGTTTGAGGCAGATATACTCTTTGAAAGAATTACTGAAATATTACAGTGTTTATCTTTTTACTGAGATGGAGAATATAAGAGCACAGTCTTTTGATGTAAGAAATCTAAAAAGCTGTATCTAAGTGGGTGTTTGCAGAGAGGGCTTCCACATAACGCAGAGTCAGGATTTAGAAGCAAACAAGACATTTCTCTGGTTATTACAGTGCGTTACATAAAGATATACGTACACTTTCAGTCCTGAAACACCACCATTGCCCCTTCCACTATGACGCAGAAAGACCAAATTAGGTCATTCTACCCTTCCTGTATGGCTTTGAAAATACACTTTCTTCCTTAGTCCCTTCCCGATGTGTATCCAAAACCACACTTGTTCTGGAAATTCTCTTTGATATATCAGTTCAAACACACCACATCAAGCCATGACTATGTACAGTCAAGTGAGTTAACAGAAGAGTCAGGACAAATAAAGGGCTTGATTTTAAAAAGCCTTGATGCATTCAAGGAGTACATAACTAGTATTGTTAGAATACCATTGAACACCTCACAGTACTGGAGAGGTCACCAGTTCAGATACTCCTGGGCAGAAGAACAAAAACCTTAGTGCCAAAAATATAACAAATCTCTGAACTACATCAGGGTTAATTAATGTTGCCTTATCAAATAACTATGTCAGGAAACTAAAACAGAAGAAATCCTTTGGCAATGCTGTACAGTTACCCCATTGTAAATGGGGAAGGTAGAAAGCAGCTGACAAGCATGAGAAGAAATAGCTATGCCACCCACACCAAGGTCATATGCCATACCCGTATCTGAGGGTCAGTCCTACAGGCGGAACCAAAGACAACCAAGGAGGACATTGGTTCTGTTTCTTGAAAATGTCAAGAATGCTACTGTCAGTGCTTATGCACTAACTGAATTACCATATGCCCACCCAATTCATGGCAAAAATCAACAGAGCAACCATTGTGGAGGTTTTTTTTGGGGGGGGGGGGGAGGAAGCAAATTTTAACCAGTCCTGTCTGATACAAGTAAAAAGGCTAGACAGAAGAGGGCTATAACCCTGAAACTCTTTCCCCGTATCGTTTAAGTGAGAGTTCTATTTAAAGCCAGATCTGCATACATCAGAAATGTAAATATCACTATTAGTCCTGAAAGCTAACCTAGATGTAACATTTCAAATTAAAATTGGTTTGATCCTTCACAGTTTTATTGGAGACAGGCACAATCTTGTAGCTTAATCATAGTTCATTGAAGCCAATACTTTGTAAATCTGTCCAGTTTGTATAAATAGAGAAATGATTTACACTAGTCATCCTATATTATATAGCAAAGAAAAAGCATCAATCTTTTCATCTTGAAGCTAACAGTATTGAGCTGAATTCATCCCTAGTTTAATTCACTGAAGTCAATCTCCCACGCTAAGATTTGGCACTGATGTCCTGGGAAGTAATTAGTGACTTTGGAGTTTCGCTGGCAGAGAATAAATAGAAAAATCCAACAAACAAATATCATATTTTTAGAGTCTGTTTATTTAAGTGTAATTTCTGCCAATTACAACCAGAACCTGGATAATGTCTGTTTTGTTGTATCTGGAATACAAAGTCAAAATAAATAAGATGCACAAAGCTGAAGGCAAGTTCTGCCATTTCAAGAAGCTCTGGCTGCAGGTTACTTTGAACATAAGAATTGCCACACTGGGTCAGACCAATGGTCCATCTAGCCCAGTATCCTGTCTGATGACAATGGCAGGGGCCAGATGTTTCAGAGGGAATGAACAGAACATGGCAATTATCAAGTGATCCATCCCATTGTCCAGTCCCAGCTTTTGGCAGTTAGAGGCTTAGCAATATCCAGAGCATGGAGTTGCGTCCCTGACCAATTTGGCAAATAGCCATTGATGGACCGATCCTCCATTAACTTACCTCATTCTTTTTTGAACCCAGTTATAGTTTTGGCCTTCAAAATATCCCGACGAGTTCCACAGGCTGAATCTGCATTATGTGAAGAAGTACTTCCTTATGCTTGTTTTAAACCTGCTGCTTTTTAATTTTATTGGATGACCCCTGGTTCTTGTGTTATGAGAAGGGATAAATAACACTTCCCTATTCAATTTCTTCACACCATTCATTATTTTATAGACTGCTATCACATCCCCCCCTTAGTTGTCTTTTTTCTAAAATGAACAGTCCCAGTCCTTTTAATCTCTTCTCATATGGAAGCTGTTCCACACCCCAATCACTTTTGTTGCCCTTCTCTGAACCTTTTCCAGTTCCAATATATCCTTTTTTTTTTTTTTTTTTTTTTTTTTGAGATGGCGTGACCAGAATTGCACTCAGTATTCAAGGTGTGAGTGAGCATACCATTGAATTTTATAGTGGCATGATATTTTCTGTCTTATTACACTGCTCTACAGCCAAAATGCTTCTGAAATAAATGTAGTCAAACGTTACTAATTCTGGGTACTGAGAACGAAAATCATGCTTAAAATTGTTGATTGGCTCTAGTTTTCAAGATATGCTATTGGGTCAGTATATACGACCCTTGATTTGGGAATGGCGGAGGATAAGTGAGTTATAAAGGGAAGGGATCTCAATTTAAACCAAAAATGACTAAAATACATCTTTGACTGGATCTATGAATAAATCTATGACTGGGTTTGGACAGTACTTGCTTTTTAGGCAAAACAATGAATGATGCAATCTGAAGCTGGTATTACGTCAGACATGATATGAATTGCATCATGTTATTCCTAGAAGTCATGAATGATGCAATCATAACGAAGCTTACATCACTCTGCTGAACAAATTGCCCTATATCAGCTCTAGAAATCATACAGTGTCGTGCTCTCTTATTTGTCAGTGTTTGATTTTGCAAAGGGACACATTTCTGTTTAGCCAAAGTGAGCAGAGATGCCTCGTACTTGTGTGAACAGTGCAGATAACTTCTGCTATGTTTGTGGTGAAGTGACTTTTGCATCACAAAAGCGCAGTATAACCACTATGGTTAAGAAAGCCTATCACCTTTATTTTGGCTGCAAAATTGGAGATCAGGACAAGAGGTGGGCCCCACACATATGCTGGAACACTTGTGCAACAAATCTTCGCCAGTGGTTGAACAGGAAAAGGAAATCTATGCCTTTTGCAGTGCCAATGATTTGGAGAGAGCCAACAGATCATACCAGCAATTGTTACTTCTGCATGGTGCCTCCAGTTGGGAAAGGTGTGTCAAAGAAGAAAAAGTGGACTGTGCATTATCCAAACATTCCATCAGCTATATGCCCAGTACCCCACGGAGAAAGACTGCCGGTTCCTGATGCACCAGAATCATTCTCACTTGAGTCAGACGAGGAAGAGGAAGAGGATGAAACTTCTGGTCCTGAACCATCAATGTCACAGGACCCACATTTTCTCCCATCCTCCTCCTCTGAATCACACCTCATAACACAAGGTGAACTGAATGACCTTGTCAGGGCTTTGGAACTACCCAAGAGTAAGGCAGAGCTGTTGGGCTCCAGACTACAGCAGTGGAATCTCCTGGCAGGTGATGTTAGGGTTTCCATGTTCCGTGACCGTCAAAAGGATCTTGTCCCATTCTTCTTCATGGAAGGTGATCTTGTAGCCTGCAACAACATCGATGGTGTGATGGCAGCCCTCAACATCGTTCACGATCCAGATGAGTGGAGACTGTTCATTGATTCATCGAAGACGAGTCTTAAAGCTGTTTTACTGCATAATGGCAATGTTTTGCCATCAATTCCAGTTGGTCATGCAGTCCATATGAAGGAAACCTATGACAACATGAAACAACTTTTGAGGTGCATAAACTATGACCAACATCAGTGGCAGCTTTGTGGTGATTTGAAGGTTGTTGCTCTCTTGCTTGGTCTGCAGACTGGATACACAAAGTACTGCTGTTTTCTCTGCGAATGGGATAGTCGTGCAAGAGATTCCCACTACATCAAGAAAGATTGGCCACTCCGACAGTCATTGGAGCCTGGGAGGAAAAGTGTTCAGCATCCACCACTTGTTGAATCAAGGAAGATTTTGTTACCACCCTTACACATCAAGCTGGGTCTGATGAAGAACTTTGTCAAGGCCATTGACAAAACACAAGCAGCTTTCAAGTACCTCCGTGGAAAATTTCCAAGGTTAAGTGAAGCTAAGATAAAGGAAGGTGTCTTTGTTGGTCCTCAGATTCGTGAACTTCTTCGAGATGATGCATTTGACAATGCACTGCGTGGCAAGGAAAAGACGGCATGGAAAGCCTTCCAGTTAGTGGCAATAAATTTTCTCGGAAACAACAAGGCAGACAACTACAGGTTGTTGGTGGAAAACCTCCTCAAGGCATACAAAAGCCTTGGTTGCAACATGTCACTAAAGTTACATTTTTTGCACTCTCATCTAGATTTTTTTCCACCGAACTGCGGAGCAGTGAGCGATGAGCACGGTGAGCGATTTCACCAGGACATTGCAACAATGGAGAAACGCTATCAGGGCAAATGGAGCCCATCAATGCTTGCAGACTATTGCTGGACAGTGACAAGAGATGCTCCATTTAATGAATACAAGAGACAAGCCAAGAAGCGCCAAGTAGACACTGAATAGGACTAAACTATGTACAGAATAGATTTTTGCCTTTTGTTTCATAATAAATTTTATTTATATAACCCTTTTGCTGATTTTTAAAGTGTTACATAAACAGGACAGGTGAAATATTATCATGTAAAGCAACCACAAACACATGAAAAGACCTAGGTTTACAATTTATGATTAAAACTCTACTATCTACACAATTTACATAGACATAAAATGTAAAAACTTAAATATCTTAGAAACAGTAGCCAATCAGTTGTTTTAATTGTCATATTTGAATTCAGCACATCAAAATACATAATAAATAGCACATTTTATCTCTGAAGCAGACGACTTCTCAAAAATTGTAGACCAGTGTTATCTATCCCTTTCCTAATGGTTCCTAACATTCTGTTAGCTTTTTTGACTGCTGCTGCACATTGAGCAGATATTTTTCAGGGAACTATCCTCAATGACTACCTATTTCTTAAGAGGTAACAGTTAATTTAGTCCCCATCATTTTGTATGTATAGTTGGGATTATGTTTTCCAATGTGCATTTCTTTGCATTTATCAACATTGAATTTCGTCTGCCATTTTGTTGCCCAGTCACCCGGTTTTATGAGATCCCTTTGTAACTCTTCAGTCTTTGAACTTAACTATCTCGAGTAACTTTGTATTGTCCGCAAATTTTGCTACCTTACTGTTTATCCTTTTCCAGATCATTTATGAATATGCTCAACAGCACTAGTCCGAGTACAGATTCTTAGGGGAGTTGGCTATTTACCACTCTTCACTGTGAAAACTATTTATTACTACTATTTGTTTTCTATCTTTGAGCCAGTTACTGATCCGTGAGAGGACCTTCCCTCTTATCCCATAACTGCTTACTTTGCTTAAGAGCCTTTGGCAAATGACCTTGAAAGTCCAAGGTACATTATATCCACTGAATTACCCTTGTCCACATGCTTTTTCACACCCTCAGAGAATTATAATAGATTGGTGGTGAGGCATGTTTCCGTTTACAAAAGCAGTGTTGACTCTTCGCCAACATATTGCGTTCATCTATGTGTCTGACAATTCCGTTCTTTATCATAGGGCACGTCTTCACTACCCGCCGGATCGGCGGGTAGCAATCGATCTATTGGGGATCGACTTATCGTGTCTAGTGAAGACGCGATAAAATCGATCCCCGATGGCTCTGCCGTCGACTCCGGAAATCCACCACGGCAAGAGGCGGAAGCAGAGTCGACGGCGGCACGGCAGCGGTCGACTCACCGCCGTCCTCACAGCCAGGTAAGTCGACCTAAAATACGCAACTTCAGCTACGCTATTCACGTAGCTGAAGTTGCGTATCTTAGGTCGACCCCCCCCCCCCCCCGTAGTGTAGACCTAGCCATAGTTTCAATCAGTTTGCTTGGTACTGAAGTTAGGCTTACTGTCCTGTAATTGCCAAGCTTGCCTCTGGAGCCTTTTTAAAAGATACCTAATACATTAGCTATTCTCCAGTCATGTGGTACAGAGGCTGATTTAAGCAATAAGTTAGATACCACAGTTAGTAGATCTGCAATTTCATAATTGAGTTTCCTCAGAACACTTGGGTAAATACCATTGGGTCCTAGTGACTTAGTTTAATTTATCAATTTATTCCAAAATCTCCTCCCATTGACACCTCACTCTGGGACAGTTCCTCAGATTTGTCACCTAAAAATAATGGCTCAGGTGTGGGAATCTCCATCATATCCTCTGCCATGAAGACCAATGCAAATAATTCATTTAGCTTCTCTGCAACAGCCTTGTCCTCCTTGACTGCTCCTTTAGCACCTCAATTGTCCAGTGGCCCCACTGATTGTTTGGTAGGCTTCCTGCTTCTGATGTACTTAAAAAATGCTGTTAGTTTGTGGTGTCTTTAGCTAGTTGCTCTTCAAATTCTTTTTTGACCTGTCTAATTACACTTTTACACTTTTACTTGCGGGAATTGGTGCTTTCTATTTTCCTCAGTAGAATTTGACTTCCCATTTTTAAAGGAAGTATTTTGTCTCTAACCACCCCTTCTACTCTGTTATTGAGCCATGGTGGCATTTTTTGGTCCCCTTACTTTTTTGGGGGAAGGGGGAATACATTTAGTTTGAACCTCTATTATGGTGGTGGATTTTTTTAAAAACGTTTCCATGCAGCTTTCAGGCATTTCACTCTTGTGACAGTTCCTTTTGATTTCCATTTAACTAGTTTCCTCATTTTTGTGTAGTTACCCTTTTTGAAGTTAAATGCTACTGTGGTGGGTTTCTTTGGTATTTGCCCCCTACAAGAATGTTAAAGTCAATGATGTTGTGAGACCTTTAAGATAAAGATTTCAAAAGCACTTAAGTGACTGAGGAATCTAAGTCCCATTTTCAAAAGTGACATAAGCACTTGGGAACCTAAATCTTATTGATTATACTGGAATCAGAGACTAAAGCCAGCAAAGCAGATAACAGAAGCTGTTTAAGTAGGGAACCCTGCATTGGGGTAAAATAGAACCTAGCCAGGGTCATCCCTCCCCTACCTAGAAATGTCCTGGGGAGAACCCATCTTCACTACCGCCTGTGAGGGCACTAGGATCCATGTGGCATCCCCCACTCCCTCCAGCCATTTGAGAAAGAGCCTGCAGAGAGGAAGTAGACAGAGACTGAAGTTGCTACAGGAACAGTGTAAGAAGGGACCTCCAGATGCTGACAAGGTCAGATTATTTTCTACATTTTGACTGAACATTCCCTGTCCTATGTAATTGGTCTGTCTCATACTCACTTCACCTCAGCCCCTTCTTCCTCTTCCATCTTTTGCCCCTACGCCTCATCCCTTTGATGTCCCTCTCCCTTCCTTGTCTTCCATTTAGCTAATTCCCTCCTGACCAACCCCCCCGCAAAATAAATAAAAATCCTGGCACTAACTTTTTCCAGACCTGAAGAAGAGCTCTGTGTAAGTTTGAAAGCTTGTCTCTTTCACCAACAGAAGTTGGCCCAATAAAAGATATTACCTTACCCACCTTGTCTCTCTAAGGGCACTAACATGACATTTGCCACTATCACTCTTTACTCGGCTTGTATGTTATACCACTGTCTTCTCTGGTTAGATCTCTGGGGCAGGGACTGTCTATTACACTGTGTTTATTTAATATCTGGGGCCCCATTATGTTAATCTCAGGCAATCCCCAGTCTTTACTATCATAAATAAGTGGAAGATGGACCATTGGTCTGATCCTGTACGTCAGTTCCTATCAGAGCCACCACATGAATACCCAGAGCTGCTGAAAGAGCTTGTCAAATCTAAGTGGCAGAATAATGGCTCCTGTACCATCCACATTTTTCAGTTATAGAAAACAGAAGTTCCACTGAAGAGCAATTAGGAAACCATATAGGAAGTGTTTCACAGGCTCACATTTGAGAATGTTCTAAGCTTCCATATTTTACAGATAACTTTTTTTGGTAACTTCTAATGATGCCTCAAGCAAGCAGCCATTCCCCTTTAAAAAAAATTCTCTCCTGCAAATTGGTACCACTGTCCATCCAGCCAGTGAAATTTATGCCAGTCCCTTCAGGTCCTAGCAAGGCTGCTCTTACTGAATAAAGCAAGCACTATTCTTTCTCCCTCCTCCCATGAGCTGACATTGCTGCTTCCAGCCCATGCAAACCTGAGGAGTGAGTAACCAACATGATGAATCCAATGCCAGATCTCCAAAACAGTGTACAAGTAGCACTATTAAGCTTTTGTAACTATATCAAAACACTGCCAATACAGTTATAGAAGCATGTATGTACACATTCCACCCTTGCACCATGTGTTATATACATGGCAGTGTTTACGTCACATGATTTTGTACGTGAAAAAGATATACTGGTAATTTGTAAATGCAAACACCCCCCCCCCCCCTCAGCACCTCGATTCCACTCTATTTCCTTTATAGCATCATCAAGAGAGATATACTGAGAAGCACATTGGAAGATTGATCAAGAATATTAGGGCTTATAAGAACTCAAACTATCCTTTATTAAGTCTGCCAATATCATACACTCAGAGTTACATACTGAAAACTTCTGTAACTTCTACATTAAAGTTTAGAAGGTTTTCTTTATAACCTGAAGAGCTAGAGGCTTATGCTTCTTTGAAAAGAAAGCTTACATTTTGGAGCACAAGAGTCACCCCAAAGAAAGCATGGGCAAGCCAGACCCATTCAAGCCCTGTTCCACATTAAATCCCACGCTGAATCTCTGAGAGGAGGAGGAAATTACTTTTATTGCTAACATACAGTGACTTTGATGAAGAAATGCTACTGCATTTATTAAGGGAATGACTCCAATGTCTGGTGTACTTTAAGATTTATTTCCTAACAGTAAATAGCAAACAATGGACTGGAATATTCCCTCCTGCAAAAAAAACCTTGCAGGATGAAGACATAAGGGTCAGTAAATTGCATGTCTGACTTAGTGGTCTTGACAGAAACTAACCTTGTGCAACTGCAACTTAGGGTATGTCTACACTACGAAATTAGGTCAATTTAATAGAAGTCGATTTTTTAGAAATCGATTTGATACAGTCGATTGTGTGTGTCCCCATAAGCGCATTAAGTCGACAGTGTGCGTCACAGTACCAAGGCTAGTGTCGACTTTCGGAGAGTTGCACTGTGGTAGCTATCCCACAGTTCCCGCAGTCTCCGCCGCCCATTGGAATTCTGGGTTAAGCTCCCAATGCCTGATGGGGCAAAAACATTGTCACGGGTGGTTCTGGGTACATGTCGTCAGGCCCCCCTCCCTTCCTCCCTCCGTGAAAGCAACGGCAAAAAATCATTTCTCGCCTTTTTTCCTGGGTTACCCGTGCAGACGACATACCACGGCAAGCATGGAGCCCGCTCAGCTCACTGTCACCGTATGTCTCCTGGGTGCTGCTGGCAGACGCGGTACTGCAGTGCTACACAGCAGCATCCCCTTGCCTTGCCTTGCGGACGGCAGATGGTACAATACGACTGCTAGCCGTCATAGTCATCCCGTGGGTGCTCCTGGCCGACCTTGGTTAGGTTGGTCAGGAGCGTCTGGGCAGACATGGGTGCTCCTGGCCGGCTTCGGTGAGGTCGGTTGGGGGCACCTGGACAAAAATGGGAATGACTCCAGGTCATTCTCTTCTTTAAGTTTCGTCTAATGGAGATTCAGTCCTGCCTGGAATGTCATGCCAGCTGGAGGCTTCTGCCTCAGGCTGCTCTCCCAGTCGGCAGCACCGCGCGGTCGCACCTACCCCAGCCTACCCCTTGCTCCCCTGGCTCACGAAGCCTGGACAGTAGTAAGGAGCAGTTCAACTATAGGCTGAGCAAGTGCAGAATGGTGGTAGAATGTGCCTTTGGACGTTTACTGACTCGGTTAGACCTCAGCGAAACCAATATTCCCATCATTATTACTGCTTGCTGTGTGCTCCACAATATCTGTGAGAGTAAGGGGGAGACGTTTATGGTGGGGTGTGAGGTTGAGGCAAATCGCCTGGCCACTGATTACGCGCAGCCAGACACCAGGGCAGTTAGAAGAGCACAGCAGGGTGCACTGTGCATCAGAGAAGCTTTGAAAACCAGTTTCATGACTGGCCAATCTACAGTGTGAAAGTTCTGTTTGTTTCTCCTTGATGAAAATCCGCCCCCTTGGTTCACTCTACTTCCCTGTAAGCCAACCGCCCTCCCCTCCCCCCTTTGATCTCCGCTTGCAGAGGCAATAAAGTCATTGTTGTTTCAAATTCATGCATTCTTTATTAATTCATCACACAAATGGGGGGATAACTGCCAAGGTAGCCCGGGAGGGGTGGGGTAGGAGGGAAGCACAGGGGTGGGGTAGTTGTGGGGGCACCCCCTAGAATGGCATGCAGCTCATCATAGAAGCGGCATGTCTGGGGCTCTGACCCGGAGCGGCTGTTTGCCTCTCTGGTTCTTTGGTAGGCTGCATGCGGCACTGCTGCAGGTCCCTGTTATAACCTCTGTCCTTCAGGCCCTTGGAGATTTTTTCAAATATTCCGGCATTTCGTCTTTTGGAATGGAGTTTGATCTAACACTGCTAAGTTCGACCTAAACTCGTAGTGTAGACCAGGGCTCAGAGAGAAGGATGGTGGCTAGGGTGCTAGCCTAGGCAATAGGTGATCTAGTTTCAAGTCCTGGCTCCACTACAGACTGGCTACATGAGTCACTTAGCCTCTCTGTGCCTCAGGTCCCCATCTGTAAAATGGGCCTAGACTTGAGGTGGCTGGCAATCTAGGTACTTACTTAAGTCAAAAAATTGACAGAACTTGCTCCTACCAAACCTTGGCATTAGAAAAAGGAGATGACGACGATGCGCAAATTAATGTGGCAGCCAGTAGGAACACAACCCCAGTTTGCCCATGTCATCTAAAGAGAGAAACAAAGAGGTTTTTTTTCCCCACAAGCCTGTTAGTCTTGGGGCTCATACCTTCGCTTTACTCCTTGCACCTTGGAGTCTGAGCTTGGAGCTGGAAAAGATTCAATGTACCTGTAATGGAATAAACTATTTCCTAACTACAAAAAATACTTATGACAGTAGTAACAACTGTCATCCAGTCAAGATGTGCTTGCAAGGATTTGTCAAACTACAGTAAACAAAGGAATAGTGACAGCTACATAGTAGTCTATTATAATTGGACAACACATGGCATCCTTGACAATAGATAGATAAAAGCCAGAGCTTCAGCAGATCCTCCATTTGTCACTGGCAAAGGAGCTATGCCATTTTACACCATCTGAGGATCTCACTCATGTACATATCTCTTACAAACAGACAAAAATGACTATCAGGCTATGCACATGACAAATCTGAAACCAAGCAATCAAATACTGTGAACCTTCTCTTCCCTTCCCTCTCTTGTTGTGGTTTATTGTTGTTATGTGAGCCCTAAAAATCAGACTAAGCTCTTCAGGGCGGGGACCTTGTCTGTCATGCATCGTGTAAGCTTTTGGAGTTTTTGTTATGAGGTTGTGTATAGCACCTAGCTCAACAGGGTCCTGATCCATGAGGCTTCTTGGCAATGCACTCATAAAAGCACACGTTGGGGCATTGTCAAATACAGTACATAATAAAGATCTAGGCTAGATGCAAATGGAATTCACCACAGTCTCCAAGATATGTGATATATTAAACTATCACAGGCACGCAGGGTGTGTGGGTGTGTGTGTAAATGAAAGAACTCGCTTCTTTTAAATGTAGTGTTATGCTGAGATTCTTCTCCAATATTTGTTAGTACAATATAATTTTTCTGTAGCAATTTTACTTTACACTACAGAGTTGCCTTTATGTATAACATAAATAAATAAAAGATGTAATATTAGAAATGACAGCCCTGATCACTGGCTGCAGCTGAGTGGTGACCACTGTCACTCAAGGGAGCAAGTGAAAAGATATTTATAAGCCATCTTCGTGTGCTCCTGAACCTGGGCCTGCTCTGGGTCAGGCTGATTCCTCAGTGTAATTTAGAGCAGCTCTAAATTATGCTTGCTGTCAATGGCTCCAAGTAGGCCTCACAGGGATCCATCTTTCTTGTATGTGTTGCCACTCACTACCCTGTTAGGGGGCTTTTCAGAGACCTCCACTCCCCAGCAAGATGAATGTAGAAATGTTAATCTAGGAAATTAATAAGGAGAGGGAGCATTAATTAATACAGTGATTCCTAGGCCTTTTTGTTGGATCTTCCTTGTGATAGATGCCTTCTCACCCTCAATCCCATCACGCCCCAATATAGTTGCCAGGTGTTTACCTTTTCCCTTTCTAGTCTCTTCCGTCCGTACTACTTTTTCGCCTTCCATCCTAGAAGCTTAACTTCAACTTGTTTCTCCCCCCGTCCCCACTCCCCGCCCTGTCTTTCTATTTTTGTCTCTCGCCCTGGGTTACTTCCGCTCCCCATTTCCCTACTCAGCAGAAGGCTATATCAATGAAGGCAAGTGTCCATTGCTGGCTCTCTGGGGCTAGGTCACACGCATAGGTACTGGAACAATTTTTATAGTGGGGATGCTGAAAGCCATTGAACAAAACTGTAAACCCTGTATATGATGGAAACCACTTCAAGCCAGGGGGTGCTGCTGCAGCCACAGCACCCCTAGTTCCAGGACCTGCTACATTAAGGAAGTCAAGCGTCTATTGCTGGCTCTCTGGGGCTAGGTCACATGCTCACAGCTAAACTGAGTGTTGCAAAAGCTCAGGCTAGTGACCTGCTTACGGAGTTTCTGCTGTGGCCAGATGTATTAGGCAGGGGTGAGTTTCGAGGAGTTGCCCATCTCTTTTCCCACATTTGCAGATGGGAGTCAGAGTGGATGCAGAATTATGCAGCTTTCCCCATCACCATTTCTCCTCTGCTCTGCGTTCCCTCCCTCTCAACGAGCACGGCACCCCTTTCACTCCCTCCTCACGCTTACTTGGGACACACCAATCTAGTGATTTAAGCACAGATTGCTGAATTCCAGTCCTGCCTCTGCTATAGTCTTGCTGCATGCCACAGACCTAAACACAACCTCATTGTGCCTCAGTTTCCTCTTTGATAAGGGGTGTTCTAAGCTTCTCAAGTGGAAGGTGCTGGAGAAGAGCAAAGGCTGATTGAAGATACTATTAACTGCTGCCTAATAGAGGCCATAATAGCTGCTATATAGCTGGTTGTGCTATACCATGCCACTGAGGCTGCACCTGATGTGCATTAAAGCCTACATTCTAATTTTACGGAAAAGCAGGGTTTGAACCTCTCCAGCAGCCAGTGGGTTAAAAATTAACATTTTGTTCAGCTGCAATCTGTGTGATTTCCAGCAGCAGGGGTTGCTTGGCGCACATGCTTTTTCATGGGCAAGGAGCTTATGCAGAAACAGGTCTGCTGGCGCTTTGACAGGAAAGTGTGCATGTTGATAAAATGTTGCTAATGATGAGACTTCCAAAGCTGAGACAAAGTTGAGGGCAGGATCAGTGGATTGGATGGAATTCAAATCAGAACTCATTGTCCGAGTAATCATTGAGGTTAGAGATGACATTTTGACTGTGGAACCTATTATAGCTCCCCAGTTTTCTCTGCTAATCTACAGATGTGTCCATGTTCACATATGGAAGTTAGAAACCAAAGTCAGACTAAGGATAATGAAGACATCGTTGCTCTGTACTGTATAAGGCGTTTGCAGCGAATCAAAAGATATTCCCAAGAGAGAAGAATTTTGAGAGGCAACCAATTAGTCTGAATGGAAAATATAACCTCAGATGGGGGGCTAAAGCCCTGCAGAACTAATCCAACTGAGTTTAGAGCTACTGTCAGAAGCCCTACCTCCCCTGCAAACTCTCATGGGGATCTGAAAGCCAAGCTGTGTTGTTTCTAGCTTGTGCATTGTCACCCATAATAAATATTCTGTCAGCCATATGGCACCTTCAAATATACCCTTTTCAATCATGTCTTCAGGGGGGTTTCACAGGTGTAATTTATAACATCATTTAAAGACATTCCGGTTGCACAGGTGGCCCTATAATTGGACTTTAGTATATAATTATGGCAATGATGTGTGAAACGAGGATGTGTTTCACACTCTGAGTTCTGTAGGGCAGACAGCAGGGGAAGGACTAAAAGGTTAGGATTCGATTCTGTCCTTTGTCTCTTGGATGTGCAGTAAGGGGAGGCGTCACCCAGCGAGAAGGGAGCAAAAGTGGCTTTAAGCCTCATCTTTGCTCCACTCAAATTCTAGGCTAGCTGGGGGCCAGTGCCTAAATTAGAGTAGCCTCTAGGGTTGCTCCAATGTACAGCAGCCTCCCAAGGGTTGGCTGTGGGCTCTGTCATAGCCCAGAAAGTCCACAGCATTGTATGCAATGGAGACACTGCTTGAGCCCAGCATGCCTTGTGCCACTCCCAACTACATCCTCTGGACTCCTCCTTGCAGTAGGGGAGCAGCATAGGACTGATTAGGCCATCTGGAGCCCATTAAAGTCAATGGAAACCTTTCCATTGACTATAATAGGCTTTGGAATAAGATGAAGAAAAATTGTCTCCTGGTGGTGCCTTTATTGCCCTTGTATGCTGCTGCAGCAGTGTAAAGAGACACCCGGTGTATGGGGAAGAATCTCTCCCTTGCTCTTTCCACTAAAAGAAAAAGAAAAAAAAGTAATGACTCAATAGACAAAGCATAGAACTGCTGAACAAGGTGCTCCTTTTCCATAGCAGAAGCCTGTTTTAAAAAGTCATATTCCTTATCTTTGATCTTTTTCCTGTAACACTATGGTAAGTAACATGATTACTTGTGGCATAACTACAAAAATGTTAATCCCCAATGTTCTCTTATTCCAAACCATTTTGCTGCCTAGATTGAATGCTAGGTATAGGGAACTCGTTAAATCATTTTGCATGTATCTGTCATCCAGTTCAGATTAAAGCTTTCTAGAAGGGTTGTTTTATTATGTCAACATATGTCCTAACAATCAAATATTATATTAATTTCTCCAGACTCAGCAGACTCCAGATGCTTTTGGTCTATAGTGTCACAGTGCTGTACTGTATATTGTAGAATGGTGTGAATCTAGCACTAAATACCTTGCCTTAGTATTATGTATTAAAAAAAAAAAATTATGCATTTTCCTGGGAAATGTTTATGACAGAATGTAGAACAATTCTGTAGCAACTCCCTTTTCTCCCCCAAAATAAATCTTCGTACATTTGTCCTAGGTTAAAATGTGTTGTTTTTCAACAACAAAAACCATTTTTCATCTGAGGAAAACCATAAACCATTAGGCAATGGATAAACCTTTTACCAGCTCTAAATTCACACATAAAAGTTAGGAATCAGAAAGATAGCCACAGAGTTTCATTTTTCATAATATCACCTTAGAAATCACATATTTGTTAAGAATTTCTTACATAATGTATACTCACTGTATCCATTATTCATATTTGTACTCAGCCCTGCTCGAATTCCCAAATGTAATATTTTTATCATTGCTGTTTCTAAATATTTAATTTTATTTTGCAGCCTATGGTACATATGCTATCAGCACAGGATTCTAATATATAATGCTATACAGTGCTCTGTGCATATTCATTTCATCTACAAAAAACCCACATCGAGACAGAAAAATAATAGTTCAGTGGTGTAAAGATGGGATTTTAGCCGATGACCAGGGAGTTCTTTAATTTCACTCACACTTTTTGTTAGGGCTGCAAATTCTTGTATTTTTCTCCCACTTGTTGAGGTGCACAACGGCCTGACATTGCACAACACTATAGCAAGAGTGTCCTTATTGCTCCCATTAGGAGACTTATTAGGACAGGTCTACACTACCGCTTAAATCAATTTTACTTACATCACTCAGGGGTGTGAAAAAGACCCCCTCCAAGCAATGCAAGTTTCATGCTGTCCACACCAGCGCTATGTCGACAGGAGATGCTCTCCCATCAGCATAGCATGTCTTCACCAGATGTGCTGCAGCTGTGCTGATGTAGCTCTGTAGTGTAGACTTGCCCATAGTTACCTGCAACGGCAGCACGATAAGACACTTTCTGCAAAGCTGTCAATGCTATTCCTCAGTGAGCCAGCAAAGGTCACTGCCATAACCCAAAACAATAGCAGGAAATGATTCAGGGAATCTCATAAAAGCACGCTGTCCTCCCCTCCCCCCATTATGTTGGATTGTTCCTTTGTGGCTCTCCAGGCAGGTGGGGTTTGTCTCAGTGATCTGTGGGAGGCCACGGCCATCCCTATACAGGTTCTGAGACTCCACTTTGGCACCTGGCATTATAGCTACCTTAGAACCATGCTAGCAGGGTAGAGGCTCTGCAGAAGAGATAATACAGCCTGCCTCAGGCTCTCTTCTCCAGAGTCTCTGCAGGGCCAGACATATAAAACTCACTAGTACAGAGGAGCTTGAGCATGCCAGGGAAAGAAAAGCCAAGATGAAGCTATTAAAAGACCTGTACTCTCCAATGCTACCTTAACTAAACAAGTCTGCCCAGGCTTCAACCCTTCCAGGAGTGGAGTCAGTGGCATGCATGGATTTCCAGGGGATGATATGGGTTGTGCCAGAGTTGCTTTTTCTCTGAATGTCTACATGGCAATTAAACAGCCCCATCTCTTGTCCCAACTTGGCAGAATCAGACCCTGTGAGACTGAAAAAGAGATTTGAAGTTATGTCTTAGGGTGGAGTTTTTTGATTGTTTTTTAAGGGAAGCGGAGGAGGATGGGAGGGTTATTTTACAGAAGGATGCAGAATACAGCTGTATAAGAGCTTGGCTGCTCTTTCCCTGGCTATCTCAAGCTCTTCCATAGATTATTTCTGTACAGGGCAGAGATGCTTTGTTAGTGTAGGAAGAGCTAGTGAACTTACAGTCCTTTTTCAGACAAAACTGCCAGGAGGAGGGGGAGCTGGAAAAGAGAGGGGTACAGTTTCTACTGTACAATTTCTTTCTACTTTGACTAACATTTATAAATAAAGTGTAATGGCCTCAAAAATAAAAAGTAAATCAAATTTAAATGTACCTTTTTACATGCAGTGAGTCCTTTCCTGTTGTGCCCATGCATATTTCTCTGTAGAGCATACCTTTCTCAGCAGTGGTTGATTGCTCATGAAGTAGCCATGAAAGTCTTTGCAAGATATGTGCCTGAAGTTGTACTGTACAAGCAAGATCCCTTTCAGCAACTCAACAGCCAGAAGCATCGCACAAGTAAGGGTGGCAAATCAGTAAACACGTGCGTCACTCTTATGGCATGTCGGGAATTGCAGTTCTACCAGAATTGATGTTGGAAAAAGATCGAGCAAGGAAAAAATCACAGACATTTGTTCATATTTCAAAAATCTGCCTGGATGAAAATCAGAGGACCAAAAAAAAAAAAAAAAGAGGTCATGTCCAGGAAAACCCAGACATATGGTAACCCTAACCCAGCTGGCCATCTCCTATCCATCCCTTTATGACCTAGAGAAATGCTACAGGAAGCCTGCCTCTTGAACTGTTCAAATAAAACTTCCCTTCTGACCTTTTCTTGGTCATCAATACCTTTCCTTGAGACTAGGTTTATTAATATAAAATAAACTTAGCCCAAGCCCCAAGAGCCTGAGTCAGCTGACATGGGCCAGCTGCAGATTTTTAATTGCCGTGTAGACATACCATGATGGACAAACCACCCTGTTACATAGAGACTAGAGAACAGGGCTCTTTATCTTAAGTTGTAGATAGGCGTAAGAAAGGCAGTAGATTCTGAAAACTACTATTGTTCTTGTCTTCTGAATTATTTCACATCATCAAATGCACAATGTTAGATATATCTTACCTTAATTTAGATAGCACCTTTCATTCCTAACAGTTTAACAATCTATATACAGGGATCACTTCATCCACCACTGAAATGCAGCCACCTCTGGGGTGACATACTGCAGCCATGTAGACCATGGAAACACTATGTAACAGTTGACTACATGAAGTGAAGAACAATGGGATGTAAGCATGTGCTGAAATGCTTTACTGAATATGGGTGGACTGCAGAACCAGGGCCCAAGTGATCATGACCAAGTCACAACCTCTTTGTGCATCAGTTTCTGCATCTGTAAAATAAGGATAACAGTACTTAGCAAAAATTTTAATATTCTTCAATATCCTTGAGAGAAAGTTACATATTTATATATATGCGCAAAGTATTATTATATACTCAGCTGAAACCACAGAAACAATTTAGTTAAGAACAATGCAATTACTTGAGCTATAACTGGCCAGGACACCTATGTTAACAACCACAGTCTTAAAAAGAGCATTATAACATCTAAAATGGCCATGTGATCAGAACCATTCTATATCTCAGTTGAAAGTCAACACTCACTAACAGCATGTTAAGGCTTCCATTCCCTACCGTCTCAAAGGGAAGTGTGCCATTTACTGAATCGCCAACACCTTTCCCACTTGTCCCTCTTAAATGTGGGTTTAGGGTTGGGTGAGTTTTGAAAGACAGCAAGTGGATCTAGCTGTTGGCAGTACTAACGTGTGTAATTGCCTGCTTAGTGACAACATTAATTAAATACATGACAGCTTCTGGTTTGGTTGGGAACGGGTGCCAAACACCTGAAATAAACAAATACATTTTTCTGCAGGATATTTTGTCTCAACTAAAATAGGTAGGATATATTTTGGTTAGATTTAAAAAAAATATCAAAAACTTCAAAATGTGGTTGTTAATTATAAGAGATATTTGAACACTGAGTCCCTCTACTCTTACAATCGAATGCTTTTAACAGTAACAGAAAAAGAAGTATTACATGATCGTTCATGGCAACAGACTAATTAGCATCCTAATTTTGCAGTGAATGCAAACTACATTCCTCATTATGACTAGTGCTTACTATTCTTGCATTGTGGATTTTCAGAAAAACCAAAATGTACAGACATGGCAATTGCCTCATTAAAGTGTAATCTGGATTTCAGAATTTTTTTCTTTCCACTTATCTATAAGTAGTTTACTCCATTACAGTACACAAAACCTTACCGCCTTGCACAGTTCATGTTATTCCAGGCCTCAGTAGATCTTACATGTTTATTTTTCTTTGGATACAAGATTTCCTGCTGGAGCAATTTTCAACCAAAATTCAAATGCAGAGGTAATGAGCACTACAGAAAGCCACATGGAAAGAGAAATAAATAAATAAATAAATAAAGCTGGATGACTGAAATGGAATTTGGAAAACAAACATTACTCAATGTAAAGTATGACTACTTGTATGTCTATCTCAACCTGCCTTATTAAGACTAAGGCTTCTTAGACTGCCATTAGAATATATATGAGGAATCTTAAAGTGCTGTATGAGCTTCATATTCCACAAAAATAGATCTGATTATTTTTAGCTGCAAACACACTATCAAACAAGTTTGAAAACGGCAAACAGATGTTAAACTGTTGAATACATCTCTCTCTTTATTGTTACCATTGAACGCTGCAGTAATATCAAAATCCCATCTCTTACTATACATTTTATCGATGACTAGGTATTCTTGAGGTTTTCCTCCAGGAGCATAAAATAATAAACATGAAGGGCCTGATCCAAAGCTCAGGGAAGTCAATGGGAGCCTTTCAATGGGCTTTTGGTGAGGCTCTAAATGAAAACTGAACAAATAGTGCTCAAGAAAATCCTCCAAATAGCACAAGAGTGCTTGGTGCCACTTACGTTTTATTCTGGCTTCAGGATATCCCCTTAAAGATAAATTCTATGGCGAGACGTAAAGAGCCAATGAGGCACGGTGCTGAATGCCCTCCACTCCCCTCATCTTCACTGGGAAAGGAGGATACCCAGAACCAAGCAGGAGGAAGCCCAAACTGAATAGAAGACTGTGTAATGGAAGGCACTGTTCTGAAAGCTTTCACTTCATGCCTAGCACAGGGAAATAAAGGGAGTGGGAACAGGGCATTTTTTGACAGCTCTAACACAAGCAATTTCACTCTCTGAGGGGGTCACGATCTAAGCATCATACAAAATGCACTTCATCTGTACATGCTGCAAGTATAAATTATTAGTGTTCCTACAGCAAGGGATAAACTGAGCTTTCTAGGTTGAAAAGAATGTGCAGTTATACTGAATGTGAAGATTCTGGAGACATAACTCCACTCTTGGGGTTATATGACCAGACACTATTGGATGTGTGCGCAGGTCATACAACTTCCAATAAAATCTGTCAGAGATAAAGACTTTCTCTCTCATTTTACTTTGGATTGGATTGGATTGGATTCCTAAGAACTACAGCAGCTTTTTCGGTCAATGAGTTACAGATTCAAAGCAATAGAGCCTGTAGAGGGGTGGTCACCCGCTCCGGCCTGGAGGGGCTCAAAACAGCCCAGAAGAGGGCTGTTGCTGGAGTAAGTAGCTCCCAGGCTGATTGGGGAAGCAGCCTCAGCTGTGGCCACGCCCCGATCAGGGCTCAGCTGGCCCTTATAAGAGGGCAGTGGGCTAGGAGCACAGACACTCTCTCTTTAGCCTTTGAAGAGGGAGGGACCAGGCTGCCTGGGGAGCTGAGGAAGGTACTGAGGGTGGAGCAGTACTGGGGAAGAGCTGGGGAGCTCCAGTCTAGCAGAGCCCCAGGCCGAAGGAAGGGCCCACTAGAGGGTACTAGGGCTGTAGAGGGGCAGCTCCTCTATAGGTAGAGGCAGCAGGTCCAAACCCAACCTTGCCTGTGATGAGTGGCTTATACTGCAGGCTGCCCCAGTGAGCGGAGGCTAGTTGGTGACTGGCAGTAGCCTACAACTGAGGTGAGGCAGGGATTGTGGGTGGGGGTTCCCTGGGGAGGGGAGACCCAGAGATTGAGGGCTGTACTGCCAGGGGGCAGCACCCTGGCATGCAAGGGGCACCGGGTCTGGAAGGGACATGGGGGTCTGGTGAAAAGCCAAACACCGGCCTGCAGAGGGCGCTCTGATGGCTGGAGAGCTAATTCCCAGAAGGTACCAGCAGGAGGTGCCGCAGGGGTGAGTCCTGTACGGTTACAGAGCCCTAATGCTACATTGGTTGCACAGATTCTCAGCAGAGGCACAAAAGATGAAGGCACATTTGGGAGCTTTCATAAATTCAAGTCAAATATTCCATGTTCAGGGCATTTGAAAGAACTGAACTGTCATCAGAATTTCCAAGTCCCATTCAATGCATTTCTTTAAAATGGCAGTTCATCTCTTACTCAATGAGCCATTTTGATGTGAAATAAACCACACAGTTTTCAGATGAATTCACTGTCTCAGCATTTGCTTAGCTCATTTAATACAATTTACAAGTATTAGCAAGTTTTTATGGCCCAGATCCTCCCCTCTCATGTTAAAGTCAACAAAGGGAACTCAGGAAAGGAAATCTCTATGAATCCCTCAAGGAATTCCTTTTTACTTTAATTCCAATGGTGCAGGGGAGATTGTCCCCTGTGGAAAAGGCCACGGGACCTGCTGCCAAATCTGGTGGATTGCCTAAGTATGAGATCTGGCCCTCTCTGGTTCCTCTAAGCTTCCTTGCAGAATGACTCCATTGCATCTGCGCTACCAGTGATTCCCCATAGCTGGTGCTACACCCAGGATTCCCTGGAGGGTTGCCCTAGCCCACCTGCCCATTTTTCTGTTGTGCCCACTCTCCATTCCTCCCCAGACCCTAAACTCACAGCATACCTTCTTTGGTGGGCAAAGACGGGGCAGCTGAGCCCTGTCCCTTGTTGTATAAAAGAGGGAAAAGAAACTATCCAAGTCTACATTAAACAGTGCTGTTTTATAGAGTGCTGGTGATGTGAAATGGACACTCTAGAAAGGCAGTGTGGCCAGAGGTGTGGCCTGGACCAGGATGCTGAAAATGCTAATCACATCCCAGCCCCGTTTAAATGATGCCTCTTTTAGGTGAAAGAAAAGGGCAGCTTGAAAGCTCTGACTGGGTGGAGTAAAAGAAAACAACCAACTGAAAACAACCCTGGAATGGTTGGGAAAGGCCAGTATTCAACATTGGGATTACATTTCTATTTTGGAGGGAAGCAGGTATCATTCAAATAATATGACATCTATAAAAATAAAATCCAAGCCCACACACAAGCCTATTTGATTTATGATGCTTGCACTGGCTTTTTGCAGACTCATGTATTTTTGCATGGTTTGTGCTATATCCTTGACATGTAAGCATGTGATACTGTGTTTTTACAGACTATTCATGTTGTTTTGCAATGGGATAATGCTGGTTAGAGGGAAAGTTCAAGGTACATCAAAATGTGTGATGGGGCTTCTCTCATTGAGATGCATATGGGTCAAGTGGCCTGTCCTTGAACAGTAGCATCCTGGTCTGCGCTGTATCTGGTTCAACAGGACTTTTACAGACCCTGCCAAACTATGTGCCATAATGCATAGATAATATTGTGCAACAACATTTTTAAATGTGGACCAATCTTTATGAATCTGAATATTAAACATACACCTGGAGCTCCCATATGGCAGTCTAGAATCTGCATGTCATTGTCTATGATGTTCAGTAGCTGGTGTGTGATTATTAAAACATCTATTTTGAGCTCAGGTATGCTCACAACTGGTTATTTTCTAAGCTATTATAGTCTTATATGCCACTTTCAACAACCTATATCTAACTAAAAGTCGTTGTTTTTATCCAAAAGTGTGAGCTCCTCAAATAGAAAAAGAAGTACTTTATTCTCTGAGAAAGCTGAAGCATTTCACCACCATCTCTTCTAACCCTCTTTGTAGCCCCAAATTTCCCTATGTGGAGGTAAGGACTGTCCAAAATGAGTCAGCATATCAGAAGTCATCTAGAACACCACAATGGTTACAAAACTGGAACTCCACTTTGGAAAACAGCAAGTAGCATCACCCACATAGGTAAGCATTGGAATAGAAGAGCCATACCCACCATAGCTATGGATTGTAGGGTAATGGTAGGGAAATTTCCCTTGAATATAAATTATGGCAACCGTGTTAAGTTTATTAACTTTATCAAGTCAGATCAGTACATTATGGGCCATATACGAAAGTTCTGCAGGGTTTACCAAATCCCACATACATGTACATATACACACACACACAACACAAACCTGAACTTTGCATGGTGCAGACACATGTTTGTTCAGACACTTCAAGTAGCTGAACACCTGTACTCACACGTGTTAGAATTCTCAGCTACGAAGCCCTTTGACCACAGTGGGTTTTGCAAATGCAAATTCTACCACTGGTGCATATGCAGGTCCTAGGCTAGTTAAAGGGCATGTGCCCATGTTTGTATATGGTAAGCACAGGCACATGTGTTATACACACAAGTTTTCACCTTCAGTGCTGAGGCTGGGGTCCAAAATTTAGCCCCAAGCCAGTAAGGCCTTTGGGGCAGGGACCAGTCATTTTCTAATTGCCTGTAGAGCACTATGCATAACTCTGATGCTGTGTAAATAAATATGAACACCCAACAATAGAGCACATTTTTCTTTACAAGATGCCAACGGCCCTGCAGAGGTTAGAGACGCTCCCATGGGGATCAGTCATGACTGTTCTTAAATAACTCCCTTTTCTGATGTTACTGTACAGTCTTTGTGTTGCATCTCAAGTTATTCTTAGTGCAGTGTTAATGGTAGAGGATGGTGTTATTTCTTTGACAATAAATTTTCTCTGATTTGATAAGATGTTGCAGTTCTCTTGCAGACCACCAGATGGCACTCTGTGTACCCTTTATCCTCCTCCTGCATTCACATGTGAAGACGCAGCAGGTCCCATTTGTACAATCATATAAACCGCACATTACTGCACTGTGGTGAGCACACACTTCTAGCTCTTGCTTGCAGTGTACAGTCTGCCGTTTCCCTTTGCTGTCTTGTTTCCCCTTAGTTCTGGGTTCTGTTTGTTCTGTAGTGCAGGCCAAGAGAAATTAAGGTTTGAAAGAGACAAGTGCATTAGGGAAGCTTATGGAAGCCTCTCTTTACCTGAAGGCTCTGGCCTCAGCTCAGCATTTTCCAGTCAGAGCTGAAGACTGTTGCCTTGACAACAAGTCTGATTCATCAACAGCTAATCGTCAGGGAAACAGTCTTTGGCCACACCTGGGATTTGTCACATATACTGTCAAAAGGCACTTTTCTGTAGGAAAAAAGCAGCCTTCAGGCCTTGTAGGAGACCAAAAAAAATACCAGATTAGAAAAGATTGAAGTCTTTGGACTAGGCAGGGAAAATGCTAAGCGGACAATATTTGGGTACTTGTCAGCTAAGCTAAAGACACAAACTCCACCATCTGCCTGGCTGAAAAAATGAGCAAGGCTAATACATGTTAAGAAAGAAATACATTATGAACTTCAAAATGATAGCCATTTCCTAGTCTGTTGTAACTAGTTATGTAACATTACTTTTATGTACCTCACCTGAAATTTATAGGAGTCCACTGTCTACATAAGAAAGTGCCATTTTGCAAGACACCATTGAGGCATCATCTTAGAAAGCAAGACACCATGCTGTCTCATGTAGACATTACTATTGGGTTTTTTAAAAAGGAGTCATTCTACTAGGAAATAAGATTGCTCAGTGTATATGGAAAACAAATTTGAAAAGGGCATTCTGAAATGTGATTTAACATGGCAACATCTTGAGAAAATTCAGCATTTAAGACCCAAGCTAAACAAGCAGAACATGAATACATCCCACAGTTAAATATAGCACAGATGAAACCTCATCATATTTTATATATAGCACAGTTTGCGGTGTCCCTAATGCAAAAACCAAACTTTAGATCCTGTTTAAAAAAAAAAAAAAACTACACAACCCCTACAACAAAAGTCTTGAATAGTCAAATTTAGAGAGGGTCCAAAACAAAATCCCACATTCTAGACACTCCTGAATTTTGAGGAAGTTTAGGTCCAGATCTGAACATTATAGCTGAGCCATTTCTAGTTTAGAGACAAAGGTTTGCAATTTTCAGGTCCTTGCTGAAACACAGCCTGGTGGGCAGTGCTTTCATGGTGGAAAGAGAGAACAGAGCACCATTCAGGGAGCTGACAAGGAGATGACACTTCAGCTAGTAAGACGACATTTTCTCTTGTGCTCCACCTAAAACTCCACCATGGAAGGAAGCTGGGACTATTGGGTAATGTCTACACTGCAGCTGGGAGTGAGCCCCTCAGCCCAGGAAGACAGACTCGTGCTAGCATGCTACAAATAGCCGTGTGGACCTTGCAGTGTGGGCAGCAGCCCTGGCTCTCAAGCCTAGGGGGTGGGTGGGCTTGAGAGCCCAAGCTGTAATGTCCACACTGCTATTTCTAGTGTGCTAGCTCCAGCCCCAGTAGCAGAGTCTGTCTGCCCAGTCCTAGGTGCATTGTAGACATAGTCCTAGAGCCCGGGCTAGGGGAAAAGAGAGAAGAGCTCACAGCTGAAAAAAGTAGAGGTCCTGATTCAGTAACACACTTACGCACATGCTTAAACCCCATTGAAGTCATTAAATTAGCTCTTATTCTCAAGGTTCTTTTTGCCTGTTGCAGACTGAAAAGGCAAAGGCATTAGCGATTATCTTTCAGAATTCATGGAGGACTGGAAAAGGGCAAATACAGTACCCATCTATTAAAAAGGGAATAAAGACAACCCAGGGGATTATCGTCCAGTCAGCTATTTTTGGTACCTAGAAAGATAATGGAGCAAATAATCAAACAATCAATTTGTAAGCACCTAAAAGATGATGTGATAAGTAACTATCAACATGGATTTGTCAAGAACAAATCATGTCAGATCAACCCAATATCCTTTTTTGACAGGGTAACAAGCCTTGTGGATAGTGGGGAAGTGGTAGATGTGACATATCTCAACTTTAGTAAGGCTTTTGATACTATCTCATGTGACCTTCTCATAAGCAAACTAGGGAAATATAGCCTAGATGAAACTACTATAAAGTGGGTGCACAACCGGTTGGAAAATCATAGTTATCAATGGTCCAAAGTCAAGCTGGAAGGGCATATCAAGTGGGGTCTTGCAGGGATCTGTCCTGGATCTCGTTCTAGTCAATATCTTCATAAATGATTTGGATAACTGCAGAGAATACACTTATAAAGTTTGAGAAAGATACAAAGTCAGGAGGATTGCAAAGCATTTTGGAGGACAGGATTAAAATTCAAAATGATCTTGACAAACTGGAGAAATGGTGTGAAATAACAGGATGAAATTCAATAACGACAAATGCAAAGTACTGCACTTAGAAAGGAATAATCAATTGCTCAAATAAAAAATGGGAAATGACTGTCTAGGAAGGAGTACTGCAGAAAAGAATCTGGGGGTTATAGTGGATCACAAGCTAAATATGAGTTAACAATGTAACATTATTGCAAAAAAACCGAACAACATTCTGGGATGGATTAGCAGGAATGTTGTAAGTAAGATATGTGAAGTAATTCTTCCACTCAACTCAGCCTCAATTGATAAGTACTGTGTCCAGTTCTGGGCACCACACTTTGGGAAAGATGTGGGCAAACTGGACAAAGCCCAGAGGAGAGCAACAAAAATGATGAAAGGTGTAGAAACATGACCTACAAGGAAAGATTGAAAAAAATGGGTTTGTTTAGTCTGGAAGACTAAGTGGGGATGTGTTAATAGTCTTCAAGTACGTAAAAAGTTGTTATAAGGAGGAGGGTGATAAATTGTTCTCCTTATCCACTGAGGACAGGACAAGAAGTAATGGGCTTAAATTGCTACAATGGAGAATTAGGTTAGACTTTAGGAAAGACTTCCTAACTGTCAAGGTAGTTGAGCACTGGAACAAATTGCCAAGGGAAGTTATGGAATTTCCATCATTGAGGTTTTTAAGAACAGGATAGAGAAACACTTGTCAGGGATGGTCTAGATAACACTTAGTCCTGCTTCAGTGCAGGGGACTGGACTCAGTGAAGTATTGAGTTCCCTTCCAGACCTACATTTCTATGATTCTATACAACAGTATGTTACTGAACTCAGCGCTCTTAGCACTACAGGAGGAAAGAAAATTTTATATAGGGTAAGATGAAAGAAAATAATGAAGATGTTAGAAAGGTCATTTGTCAAACACCGCCGGAGTCCCTGAATATGCCAACAATTTTTCAAATTGTGTATGCTGTAAACTAATAAGCAGTGGGGTTTATATATTTTTAAAACTGTTACATCCATGAGAAATGCCATGAGGCTCTCTCTCTCTCTCTGTTTTTTTTTTTAAACAAAGAAATTGTAATGAATGCATCAGTTTGATTGCCAACTTTAAATGTTTCTTGTACGTTCTCTTTTTTTAAAGTATTTGCTGTTTTAGGAAAGATATGTACATGTATACATAGACAGCCACACGAGAGGGAAAAATAACATATTAATGAATACAGTTAGTATTATTTAAACTATTTTTCAGACCTTTTAAAAATATTTGATAATTTTGTAAATTATTCAACCAGCACTAGGAGCTGTACTGATAACTGATTTATTTCCCCAATGTATTAAAATGTTACAAGTCATTGAATAGATTATTCAGTAATTTTATTCAATTAACTTTCTCATTCACACACAAAAATCACATCACAGAAATGATGATTCTGATATGGCTCTGAAATTATATTGCTTTTATTAGGCACCTTTGCCTTCCTTACCTGCACTCTGAGCAGCTTCAAACAGATGGTTTTTTTTTTAAATAATTACAACCTAGAGGCCTCCTTTTCCTCAAAATACAGAATGGATTCTCCAAAGTTACACTGGCCCGAAATACAGACTGGTCAAGATCTATGGTCCCATATCTTGAGGTGGGTGCCAAAACCTGTTGTAAAGAGGAGATTCTAAGCTGTCCAGTCAGTACCGCATTTGTTTCTATTATTTAATTACTTGTATTGCAGTGGTGACTGGGGCCTCCAAGGCAGAACCCTATCATGCTAGGGATTGCACAAGCAGAACAAAAAGATGTCCCTGTCTTAGGGTATGTCTACACTACGAAATTAAGTCGAATTTATAGAAGCTGGTTTTATAGATATCGGTTTTATACAGTCGATTGTGTGTGTCCCCACATAAAATGCTCTAAGTGCATGAAGTTGGCGGACCGCGTCCACAGTACCGAGGCTAGCGTCGACTTCCGGAGCGTTGCACTGTGGGTAGCTATCCCACAGTTCCCGCAGTCTCCGCCGCCCATTGGAATTCTGGGTTGAGATCCCAATGCCTGATGATGCAAAACAGTGTTGCGGAGGGTTCTGGGTACATGCCGTCAGGCCCCTCCCCCTCCGTCACAGCAACGGCAGACAATCGATTCGCGCCTTTTTACCTGGGTTACCTGTGCAGACAACATACCACGGCAAGCATGGAGCCTGCTCAGCTCACCTCACCTCACCATCACCATATGTCATCTGGGTGCCAGCAGACGTGGTACTGCATTGCTACACAGCAGCAGCTAATTGCCTTTTGGCAGTAGACGGTGCAGTATGATTGGTAGCCTTCATCGGCTATCTGGGTGCTGGCAGACGTGGGGCTGCATTGCTACACAGCAGCAGCCCCTTGCCTTTTGGCAGTAGATGGTGTATTACGACTGGTATCCGTCATCGTCGTACTCCAGTTCGATCAGAGGCACCTGGGCAGACATAATTGTCTCCTGGAGACTCAGTCCTGCCGGCAGTCCTATTGAACCGTCTTGACGATGATGGCTAGCAGTCGTAGTACAGTATCTTCTGCCAAGCACCCAGAAGATGCCGAGAGCTATCAGTCATGCTGCATCGTCTGCTGCCAGCTTAAGATGTAAAAAATAGATGGACCAGATTTGTTCTGTATTCATTTGCTTCCCCCTCCCTCCGTGAAATCAGCGGCCTGCTAAACCCAGGGTTTTGAGTTCAATCTTTGGGGGGGGCCATTCTGTGTGACCGTTGTTTGTGCTTCTCCCTGATGCACAGCCACCTTTGTTGATTTTAATTCCCTGTACCTGTACACCATGTCGTCACTCGCCCCTCCCTCCGTCAGACAATAGTTTCGCGCCTTTTTTCAGACCAGACGCCACAGCTAGCACTGGGATGATGGAGCCCGCTCAGATCACCGCGGCAATTATGAGCACTATGAACACCACGCACATTGTCCTGGAGTATATGCAGAGCCAGGACATGCCAAAGCAAAACCAGGACCAGCCTATGAGGCGATTGCAGCGCGGCGACGAGAGTGATGAGGAAATTGACATTGACATGGACATAGCCCTCACACAAGGTACGGGCCCCAGCAATGTGCAAATCATGGTGTTAGTGGGGCAGGTTCATGCCATGGAACGCCGATTCTGGGCCCGGGAAACAAGCACAGATTGGTGGGACCGCATCGTGTTGCAGGTCTGGGATGATTCCCAGTGGCTACGAAACTTTCGCATGCGTAAGGGCACTTTCATGGAACTTTGTGACTTGCTTTCCCCTGCCCTGAAGCGCCAGAATACCAGGATGAGAGCAGCCCTCACAGTTGAGAAGCGAGTGGCGATAGCCCTGTGGAAGCTTGCAACGCCAGACAGCTACCGGTCAGTCGGGAATCAATTTGGAGTGGGCAAATCTACTGTGGGGGCTGCTGTGATCCAAGTTGCCAGGGCAATCAAAGACCTGCTGATATCAAGGGTAGTGACTCTGGGAAATGTGCAGGCCATAGTGGATGGCTTTGCTGCAATGGGATTCCCAAACTGTGGTGGGGCGATAGACGGAACCCATATCCCTATCTTGGCACCGGAGCACCAAGCCACCGAGTACATAAACCGCAAGGGGTACTTTTCACAAGGGACGTTTCACCAACATCAACGTGGGATGGCCGGGAAAGGTACATGATGCTCGCGTCTTCAGGCACTCTGGTCTGTTTCGAAAGCTGGAGGAAGGGACTGTCTTCCCAGACCAGAAAATAACCGTTGGGGATGTTGAAATGCCTATCGTGATCCTTGGGGACCCAGCCTACCCCTTAATGCCATGGCTCATGAAGCCGTACACAGGCAGCCTGGACAGTAGTCAGGACCTGTTCAATGACAGGCTGAGCAAGTGCCGAATGGTGGTGGAATGTGCATTTGGACGTTTAAAAGCGCGCTGGCGCAGCTTACTGACTCGCTCAGACCTCAGCGAAAAGAATATCCCCATTGTTATTGCTGCTTGCTGTGTGCTCCACAATATCTGTGAGAGTAAGGGGGAGACATTTATGGCGGGGTGGGAGGTTGAGGCAAATCGCCTGGCCGCTGATTACGCGCAGCCAGACACCAGGGTGGTTAGAAGAGTACAGCAGGGCGCGGTGCGCATCAGAGAAGCTTTGAAAACCAGTTTTGTGACTGGCCAGGCTACGGTGTGAAACTTCTGTTTGTTTCTCCTTGATGAACCCTCTGCCCCCCCCACCCGGTTCACTCTACTTCCCTGTAAACCAACCACCCCACCCTCCCCTCCCCCCTTCGAGCACCGCTTGCAGAGGCAATAAAGTCATTGTTACTTCACATTCATGCATTCTTTATTAATTCATCACACAACTAGGGGGATAATTCCCAAGGTAGCCCGAGAGGGGTGGGGGAGGAGGGAAGGAAAAGGACACACTGCAGTTTAAAACTTTAAAACTTTAACACTTATTGAAGGCCAGCCTTCCGATGCTCGGGCAATCATCTGGGGTGGAGTGACTGGGTGGCCGGAGGCCCCCCCACCATGTTCTTGGGCGTCTGGGTGAGGAGGCAATGGGACTTGGGGAGGAGGGCTGTTGGTTACACAGGGGCTGTAGCGGCAGTCTCTGCTCCTGCTGCCTTTCCTGCAGCTCAACCATACGCTGGAGCATTATCAGTTTGATGCTCCACCAGCCGGAGAATCGACTCTTGCCTTCTGTCTGCAAGCTGACGCCACCTCTCCTCTTCAGCCCGCGATTCAGCACGCAACCTCTGCTCTCGTTCATATTGTGCTTTTCTGTAGTCTGACATTGACTGCCTCCACGCATTCTGCTGTGCTCTTTCAGCGTGGGAGGACATCTGGAGCTCCGTGAACATATAATCCCGAGTCCGCCGTTTTCTCCTTCTAATCTTCGCTAGCCTCTGTGAAGGAGAAACATTTGCAGCTGGTGGAGGAGAAGGGAGAGGTGGTTAAAAAAGACACATTTTAGAGAACAATGGGTACACTCTTTCACGTTACATTTTGCTGTTCACATTACACAGCACATGTGCTTTCGTTACAAGGTCACATTTTTCCTCTTATATTGAGGGCCTGCCGGTTTGGTGTGAGAGATCACTCACGCGGTGCCAGGCAACAGAATTCGGCTTGCAGGCAGCCATGGTAAGCCACAGTCTTTTGGCTTTTTTAACCTTCATAACATGTGGGAATGGTTTCAAACAGTAGCGCCCTCATTTCCCATACCAAGGACCCATTGGGT
Organism: Emys orbicularis; assembly: GCF_028017835.1. Classification (NCBI taxonomy): domain Eukaryota; kingdom Metazoa; phylum Chordata; order Testudines; family Emydidae; genus Emys; species Emys orbicularis. Next base: position 103,942,243 of record NC_088686.1, read on the forward strand.
TGGCCATTTAAAATTGGTTTGCAATGTAAAAGGAGGGGCTGGGGTTTCCGGGTTAACATGCAGCACAAACCCAACTACCCGCCCCCCCCCCACACACCCCCAATTCTCTGGGATGATCCCTTCACCCCTCCCCCCCACCGCGTAGCTAACAGCGGGGAACATTTCTATTCAGCCGAGCAGGAACGGGCACCTCTGAATGCCCCCTTAATAAAATCACCCCATTTCAACCAGGTGACTGTGAATGATATCACTCTCCTGAGGATAACAAAGAGAGATAAGGAATGGATGTTGTCTGCATGCCAGCAAACACCGGGACCATACGCTGCCTTGCTTTGTTATGCAATGATTCCAGACTACGTGCTACTGGCCTGGCGTGGTAAAGTGTCCTACCATGGCGGACGGGATAAGGCAGCCCTCCCCAGAAACCTTTTGCAAAGGCTTTGGGAGTACATGAAGGAGAGCTTTCTGGAGATGTCCCTGGAGGATTTCCGCTCCATCCCCATACACGTTAACAGACTTTTCCAGTAGCTGTACTGGCCGCGATTGCCAGGGCAAATTAATCATTAATCATTAAACACGCTTGCTTTTAAACCATGTGTAATATTTACAAAGGTACACTCACCAGAGGTCCCTTGTGTGCTCTCAGGGTCTGGGAGCACGCCTTGGGTGAGTTCGGGGGTTACTGGTTCCAGGTCCAGGGTGATAAACATATCCTGGCTGTTGGGGAAACTGGTTTCTCCGCTTCCTTGCTGTGAGCTATCTTCATTGTCTTCATCATCATCATCATCATCATCTTCCACGTACCCCGAACCCGCTTCCCTGTTGCGTGTTTCTCCATTGACGGAGTCAAAGCACACGGTTGGGGTAGTGGTGGCTGCACCCCCTAGAATGGCATGCAGCTCCGCGTAGAAGCGGCATGTTTGCGGCTCTACCCCAGACCTTCCGTTTGCCTCTCTGGCTTTGTGGTAGGCTTGCCTTAGCTCCTTAATTTTCACGCGGCACTGCTGTGCGTCCCTGTTATGGCCTCTGTCCTTCATGGCCTTTGAGACTTTTTCTAATATTTTGCCATTTCGTTTACTGCTACGGAGTTCAGCTAGCACTGATTCGTCTCTCCATATGGCGAGCAGATCCCGTACCTCCCGTTCTGTCCATGCTGGAGCTCTTTTGCAATCCTGGGACTCCATCATGGTTACCTGTGCTGATGAGCTCTGCGTGGTCATCTGTGCTCTCCACGCTGGGCAAACAGGAAATGAAATTCAAAAGTTCGCGGGGCTTTTCTTGTCTACCTGGTCAGTGCATCTGAGTTGAGAGTGCTGTACAGAGAGGGTCACAATGAAGCACTGTGGGATAGCTCCCGGAGGCCAATAACGTCGAATTCCGTCCACACTACCCCAAATCCGACCCGCAAAGGCCGATTTTAGCGCTAATCCCCTCGTCGGAGGTGGAGTAAAGAAACCGGTTTAAAGGGCCCTTTAAGTAGAAAGAAAGGGCTTCATCGTGTGGACGTGTCCAGGCTTAATTCGATTTAACCCTGCTAAAGTCGACCTAAACTCATAGTGTAGACCAGGCCTAAGAGAGCTAACAATCCTGGTGCAAGACAAGAGACAACAGGTCAATAGAACAAACAGATGGTGAGAGCATAAGGTAATGATGAAATGATTATGAAGAGCATGATAAGTAGTGGTCACAGCATATCAGCTGCCCAGCTATAGCGGAGGGTTTTTCATGGGCACCATGGTAAGAGGAGAGTTTTAAGGAGGTGTTTGAAGGATGACAATGTGGTGGCTTTGTGGGTTCTTATTAGGAGCTGCTCTCCAACACCGGAGGAGGTACAAAGGTGTTTGTTGGAAAATTTGAAAAATGGGCAATCAAGAATGACATCATTGGCAGAGCAGAGGTAGGATGTGGATACAATAATGTATAAGTAATTATATGTAGGCCAGGGATAGGTCATGAAAGGCCATGAAAGTGAAGATAAGTCATTTGGGTGGGAAGCAGTGGAAGAGGAGGAGCCAGTGGAAGATGCTAAAGAGGGTGGTCATGTAGTTGACGTAACAAGCCAGGAAAATGATCACCAGAGCAATATTGTAAATGGAAATAAAAGTGGAATATAAAGCTGTGATGAAACGTGACAATAAGTATCTGGATTAATAGGCTCTTTCAACAAGTATCCAAAATGTGGTATGCGCATGTGACTTCTAAGGTGTTACTGTTCACTAACAAAGGGAGCTGAGGGAACCCTCCCCGACTCAGATGCCCTCACCTAGAGAGGAGAGACAGCAATTAGGTCAGTGATTACAATCCACTGAGACTGTAGGAGTCTCAGTGGTTCTGCAAAGTATGTGGCATATGCAGAACACATGGCAATGTGGTATGAAGTAAAGGTTTTATCGACACTCTTCAGGGACAACCTGCATAACTTCATCATGGCTTTGCTAATAGTGAATTGTATACATCTATATTTGATCTAAACAGTTCATTATTATACAACACTATCATGTAATCGGTATATAAATGCATTTAATAAATATGTATATACACACATTGCTCTATAAAATACCAAATAGTGTTATATGTGTGTGTATATATCTAGAGGGAGCAATGGGGATACGGAACTGGGGATACAGATGTAGCATGTAGGCACATGGCTTCCTCACGATGGCTCAGGCCCTCTGTTGAGCTGTGAGGTTTGTGAATGAGCCCCAGACACCTGCTGGAATAATTTAGGAGTTACTCTGTGAAGAGAACCTTGTGGATATTACTTCCATGTTGTGTAGCTTGATCCATTAATGTTTGTGAAGTACTTTGAGATCCATGGACAATTGTATAATTATCTATTGGGGAATTTATATTTATTTTAAAAATCATGTCAATTAAATATCTTTAAATATTCGAAGCTCAGATAATGTTGCTTAATGGTGTATAATGGTCAATATCCTGGCCTATGGCCAAGGAGTTCTTTGTGCAATTTAGGAAAGGGTATGCAAAAATGATATTAAGCTTCTTTTCTGACCCACAAATCCCAGGTGGTCTTGATCCCCATCTGTCCCCAGCTATAAATTAGAACAGCAGGGAGGCTGCTCTTCTATACGCCAGCTTCCAGCAGCCCCAAAAGGCTGTTCCAGCTGCCAAGGGATTCTGTCCAATGGCCCCTTTACTCTGCCCATACCCCCTCCACTGGAAGAGGTGGCTTAGCAGCTGCTATGCCAGCTGTACCCTACACAAAGATTCCCCCTATATACTGGGGGAAATAATTCAGTAGCTAGTTAAAACAACTTTTGGAAAGCTTTGCACTGGTGGAGGGCTGCAAAGCTACTTCAATGTATCAGAGATTTGGGCCCAATCACTTTAAGGTAGGTAAAATCCAGCTAGATGTACAAAGGATGGAATTTTCAAAAGCTCCTAAGCAATTTAGGAGCACAGAATCCATACCTTCCAAGGGAACTAGTGCTCCTAAGTCACTTAGTAGACTTTGAAATTCCCACTCCAAATCTACTGATGTGCTGTAGTTATTCTCTTCTACTGCCGGGTTTCCCCTCCCACTAATACTCTGAAAAATGTTTGACATGGGGTCTCTTCAGCTAAAAGATCTATAATGATACAGGAATGATGAGAACTAGCACAAATAACCAATAGAGACTTAGGAGTTTCAACCCCACTGAGGCTTATTTCCATACATGTCCAAAATACCGCTTGTAAATGCTTGGATTTTTGTTATGCCCACCTTTTTTTAAGGGTGTCTCTGCAAAGAGCCTAGGTCCACTCCAGCTCTCCCTCAATAAGCCTGGATGCTAGCATTTCGGAAGCTTTCAAGGACTTGTTTACCAGACAGATATGCGGAATGTTACTGCAGCTCAGTTACTGAATCAGCTGCTAGGATTAGGTTAGTTCACATACGAATTACAATTACAATTTCATTTGACTCATCTGTGCTATAAAAAAACCCAAGTGACCTGGAGTTTAAATCCAGCTCACGTGAAAGGATCAGGTTGGGAAATGCAAACATGTTTCCCAAATGAAGTAATTTAGTTTGTCAGTGACATTCAAGCAACCAGGCGAGTTTCTCATTGGTCCATTGTTTAAGGAACAGACAAATTTTTAAAAGAATTAGGCAAACTTTTGGGAATTCATGTTTATAAAAAAATTGACAGGCTACTAACAGGAGCCATTGCAGCTAGATGAGAGGGAGGACATTGAAAACACTGATATAGTCAGAGGCGTTTCTCAATTATTATGTAGAAACTTAAGGTAGCAAAACAGTCCCTTTGACAATGAGAACAAGTGTTCTATGTACACCATCAAGCTTATCTTCAGATTTCTGCCTTTTGTATATACAAGTCACAAGGTGGTTCCTGAGATAATATATTTGAGTTGTTGCCCAACCTTTTTCAGATTGCATGGAACCACAGAGCCGTTACTACTGCGGCTTGGTTCTTTGAAATCTTAAAATGCACTATATGCCTGACAAGAAGAATCATGCTTTGTAATAATTGCACCCTGGGGAATTATGAGGCAAACCTGCTATAAAAAAAATCACTGTAGGATGTGATTACCAGAGTTCTACCAAGCCAAGAATTATTAATTCACCTATTTATCTGCCCTATTCCCTTGTAGTTCCCTGTACTTATTATACTTGTACTTGAATTCTACCAGCAATGAGGATAGATAACTCAAATCTTGTTTAATTAACTTAGGAAACTGACATGTTTAGGTACAGCTCCCATCTACCCAGTCCATAGGAAACAAGTCAACACTATGTACTCTTGTATGTATGAAAGCATTATTTTAAAAACTACTTTCTCATGTTACTAGTATACCATGTGATGATGCAACATCCATCAACTGTACTATCACTGGCTTTAACATAAAGCAGCACATGACCAGGTTAATAAAACCAAGATAAAAAAATCAACCCAGGTGGAAAGAGGCATTTCAGCCTCACAAAGCTTCCCCCCCCCCCTTGGATGGGGGCTGAAAAGGGGGAATAGGAGGGGAGTATGGTCTTGTGGGCAACTCACGGAACTAAAACTCATGAGATTCATTTCCTAGGTCCACCACAGACCTCCTATGTGACCTTGAGTAAGTCACTTAATCCGTGCCTCTGTCCCCTGCTCTATCCTTTGTGTATCTTATTTATATTGTAAACGTCAAGGCAGAACTGTGTTTGTACAGTGCCTAACATAATGAGGCCTTGAGCTTGGGTGGGGCTTCTCAGTGCTACTCTAATGCAAACAAATAATTCACGCTTTTTTCACACAAAGAAAAGGTGCTTAAAAAAATCAACGTTGGCTCTACCCACACACAAGGGCAGCTCATTTGTGTTGCCATTATTTAAGGGCACGTCTTCACTGGCCTGGTGCTCTAAAAAAACACCTCCACACAGGGCATAGCAACCAGCACTGGTGCACTGTCTACACTGGCACGTTACAGCACTGAAACTTGCAGCGCTCAGGGGGGTGTTTTTTCACACCCCTGAGCGAGAAAGTTGCAGCACTGTAAAGTGCCAGTGTAGACAAGCCCTTTGTGAGAGTAGTCAGAATTAATGAAAAATTACAAAGCTTTCTGGGACATCCTTGCATACTAATGGTGGTGATACCCTCAGAATACAAAGAACAGCATCAGTTAAGGGAATGTATGTGACAAAAAAAAAAAAGAAGAGTGGGTTTCAATATCTGACAAACAACAAGGAAATACCTAACCTGTCACCCCAAGAATACTAGCCTATTTCTTCCTATGGAAAGTGTTGGCCTGGGGAGGGAAAGTCTGTTGCGCTGCTGATTACTGCAAGTAGTCTGTTTTCAGTACAGACGTAATTAGGCTTTGTCCACACTTTTGTCATTAAAACTTTTGCTGCTCAGGGGTGTGAAAAAACACACCCGTGAACAACAAAAGTTTTAACGATGAAAAGTGCCCGGGTGGACAGCGCTTCGTTGGCGGGAGCTGCGCTCCCAGCAATGAAGCTACTGCCTCTCATTGGAGGTGGTTTTATTCTGTCACTGAGGCCTTGGCTACACTTGCAGCTGTACAGCGCTGTGAGGTAAACCTGTCTTCGTACAGCTGAGTAGGGAAAAGCGCTGCAGTCTGTCCACACTGACAGCTGACAGCGCAGTGGTGTGGCCACATTTGCAGCTGTGTTGGGAGCAGTGCATTATGGGCAGCTATCCCAGCATTCATGTGGCTGCAACGTGCTTTTCAAAATGGGGGTAGGGTGGGGTGGATTGTGACAGGGAGCGTGAGGGGAAAGAGAGAGTGCTTTTTGGAGCACTCTATTTTGTGCTCTCTATTTTGCAAGTTCCGAACTCCCGGCCCCCTGCTCATTCATTTACTCACTCAAAGCAAGCTGCAAACTGTTTGCTTTTCTCTGTGGTACGAGCTTTGAAACCGGCACTTCCGCATTCCTGCAGCCGGTCACAACAATGGAGAGGACTGGCCACTTGACAAGGTGATCAGTACAGCGCTGCAAGCGTTTACACTCACAGCCGTGAGTCGTAGCCACTCCGCTGCAGCTGTTATTCCTCTCGGGGAGGTGGAGTACCTGCAGCGGTGTACCCAGGGAGATACAGCGCTGTAAGTGCCCTGCCAGTGTGGACGGGGCGTGAGTTACAGCGCTGGGGGAGGCTTTACAGCGCTGTAACTTGCACGTGTAGCCAAGGCCTGAGAGAGCTCTCCCCCGGCGATAACGAGTAGCTACACCAAGCACGTTACAATGGTGCCGCTGCAGAGGCACAGCTGAGCCATTGTGCACAGTGTAGACGTAGCCTTAGTCTTCGAGAAGTACTTTGTGATTTAAAGTTCAACCCCAGCTTTACTGCAAGGGTCTGACTATTTTAGGGGGGCTTCTGAAGGTCTAGTATCTCCAATGGCTGGTGATGGGACCCTAGATGGGGAGGGCTCTGAGTCAATACAGAGAATTCTTTTCCAAGTATCTGGTTGGTGGGTCTTGCCCACATGCTCAGGGTCTAACTGATCACCATATTTGGGATTGGGAATGAATTTTCCCCTGAGTCAGATTGGCAGAGACGGGGGGGGGGGGGGGGGCGGGGGTTCGCCTTCCTCTGCAGCGTGGGGCATGGGACACTTGCAGGTTTAAATTAGTGTAAATGGTGGATCCTCTGTAACTTGAAGTCTTTAAGTCATGATTTGAAGACTTCAATAACTCAGCCAGAGGTTAGGGGTTTTAGGAGTGGATATGTCAGATTCTGTGGCCTGCAAAGTGCAGGAGGTCAGATTAGCTGATCATGATGGTCCCTTCTGACTTTAAAGTATGTCCTGTTTTTAAAGGGACAGTCCCATATTTAAGCCCTCCTTCAGGTGTCCAGACTTTTTCTTAAAAATAGGAAATTGTCCTGTATTTTCTGTGTCTCTCCCCTACCCCAGTACTGACAGGTCCTGCTGCTGGCTGGATCCCTGCTCGCCAGCTGCCTGCTTCCAGCCAAAGATGGGGTAGGGGGAGAGAGCAGAGATGAGCTCTGCAATGACACAGGCCAGCTCATCCTTTCCCCTCCTCCTCCCCTGCAGCTGGAAGTAGCTCCCATCCCTTACCTCCCTCCCACACAGTGCCTAAAGGCTGCTGGTGGCCACATTCTGGTGTGAACACTGGCAGAAATCTGGAGATGGGGGTATGTGACCCTGCATGCACCCCCCATGTGTTGCCTTGGGAAGATGCTGCACCAGGTACCAGGAAAGGCAAGTCCATCCCAAGGGCCCAGCCAGGCATGGAGGGCGGAGAGCGCTGGGCAGGGAGGGTCGGGTTGGTCAGTCACACACACACACACCCCGTGCGAGAGAGGGGTACAGGAGAGTGTATGTGTAATCCCTCCCCATGTGTGTGTATGGAGGGGGGCTGTGTGCGTCACCCCTTCCCCTGTGAATCCTAAAGCCTTAAAGATAAGAAGGTAAATAAAAATAATCCAACTTTGCAGTATTTCTTTTTAACAGGGGCTCTGTCAACTTGATATTAATTTGAATGTTTGTACTGCATAGTTCTGATTGATTGCCGTTGAACTCGCTTGAATAAAAGTAATTTTACCAGTATCCCATATTCAGCATAGGGAAATATGGTCATCCTAGATTTCTTCATACCTGTATTAGATAGGCCAAGGCTACTGGCTAGGAGAGTAGAAGCAGATAACAAGTGGGAGGATGCTATGTAGTTATTGGTAACAACTCTGAACAGTTGCACCAGTGATTGTGATGTGTATTGCAGAATGTTGTTTATCCCTCTCCTTCATCTCTTAATTTATTGGGCCATTGATGTAACTGAAGTGTTCCCACTTAGACCAAATTTTCTGCTCTGTACAATGAACTCTAAGCCACAAAGTGGATTATTATCAGGTGAAGATAACATTAAAAGAAGTTTAAGGATTTATATAACTGAATAATACTACCTTTCACCTACATACCATCTTTGGGCACTGGGCACAGGATAATGCATGAGCAGCAATGAATTATGCCTTGCAACTCCTCATGAGCTAACACTGTATATATTATGCAGACAGAAAAAAATAAGTTACAGAGAAGTTAAGCAACTTGATACATATCAAGTCAGAGGCAGAGCAATGAATAGAGCCCAGGAGTCCTGACTCCCAGTTGCCAACACTAGTAAGCAGACAAACTCACCAACCTACTTTATTTCATAGGCATAACCACTGACTCTGGCCACCTAAAAATAAGCCATAAGAAAAAGCTATTTGATTTCAGTTTGAGTAAAGAAATATAGGACCTGACCTTCTCTGGTGTAAATCAGTGAAGTACCATTGACTTCCATGGCTATGTTCGTTGACACCAGCTGTGGATCTGGTCCATAATCCATATCTTTCATACAAAATACTCATCATGTAATAAGAACTCCTAACCAAATAGAACAGAGCAAAACAGTGCACTCAAAAAAAAAAAAAAGAAGAAGAAGAAGAAGAAATGACAGCCCTGCAAATAAGTGCAATATAACATTTGGGTAAAAACTAAAACTGTTGTATCTACTACAACTTCATATCCTGGAGAGATTTACAGATATTGACATTAAAGCCTATTACTGGCTCTCACATATGAGCCATTATTTTATCTGGTCTTGTCTTTTTCAAGTTCAAATGGAGCAGTAAAGAAATCAAATTCATCTTCTGCAAACATCACGCTTCACAGTACCCAGGGTGAGAGAAAACCCTTTTGAGGGAAACACCTGATCTACTGGGAACTGCTTTTTAAAGTAGACAAACAAGTCTGTGTACAAACAGAACAACATTCTCCATAAATTCAGACTTCCCCCTCAGTTTTGTATGAAAGAGTTAATTAAAAGCATGCAAGCTGCCTCCAGAGCAATGATGAACATGGTGGCCAGGTGTCATGAAGCAGCTGGTGGGACCAGTGTTTACCCCTTTAAATTCCAGCTACCTTTGAAACTCTAGGGAAAACAGCAGGTCATGCTGAGAAAGCAGCATTTTGAAGTCCATTTGCAGCTCATTTTGTATTGCATAAGCTAAATTGGTAGCTTCATTACCCCTTCAATACCCCACAGGCATTTGACATATAACCATCAAAATGGTACATTCATGACCCAATGGCTCTGTGTGATGTCTCCAAATTCTATGTAGTAACCACCATGAGAAAATTCATGGCACAAGTGCACACTAGGTGTGACAAGAGAAGATCATTTCCAGTTTTAGACACTGACTTTAATGGGACTCAGCAAAGGTATAAAGATAGGGTTACCATATTTCCACAAGCAAAAAAGAGGACACTGGGGGGGGGGGGAGGAGCCCCGCTCTAGCCCCGCCCCTGCCCCACCCCCATCCACTCCCTCCCACTTCCCTCCCCGATTGCCCCCCTCAGAACCCACAAACCCCCCGCTCCTTGTCCCCTGACTGCCCCCTCCTGGGACCCCTGCCACTAACTGCCCCCTAGGACCCCACCGCTTATCTAAGCCGCCCTGCTTCTTGTCCCCTGACTGCCCCCTCCTGAGAACGCCCTACGACCCTACCTGTCCCCTGACTGCCCCGACCCTTATCCACACCCTCACCCCATATTCACACCCCCGCCCCCAGACAGACCCCCGGGGACTCCCATGCCCTGTCCAACTGCTCCCAGCCCCCGACCCATCCAACCCCCCCTCCCTGTCCCCTGACCAGGGCCGGCTTTAAAGAGCCCAGGAATCGGGCTGCGCTCCGGCCGGGGTTGCGGGGCTTGGGGCCGGGCCGGAGGTGCTCGGCCGGTACTGCTGGGGCCCGAGCCGGGCCGGGTCCGGGCCGGGGGTGCTGGGGCCCGAGCCGGGCCGGGTCCGGGCCGGGGGTGCTGGGGCCCGAGCTGGGCCGGGTCCGGGCTGGGGGTGCTGGGGCCCGAGCCGGGCCGGCGCTGCTGGGGCCCGAGCCGGGCTGGGTCCGGGCTGGGGGTGCTAGGGCCCGAGCCGGGCCGGGTCCGGGCCGGCGCTGCTGGGGCCCGAGCCTGGCCGGGTCTGGGCTGGGGGTGCTGGGGCCCGAGCTGGGCCGGAGCCGCTGGGGCAGCCGGGCGCCGCTCGGGCCGGAGGGAGCCGCTCGGCCAGGGCCGCGCCTCCCCGGAGCTCGCCTCCTCGTGCCCCTCCACCCCAGCTTACCTACTGCTGCCTCCCGCTTGCCCCTGGTTCTTTTCACACTTCCCGCGAAGATCTGATTCGCGGGAAGCAGGGGAGGGGGAGGAGCAGGGGGGCGGAGCGTTCAGGGGAGGGGAGGAGGGGGAAGACAGCTGCGGGCCGGACAGCATGGTAAGGCTGCAGGGGATGGGGGGAGCCGGGAAGGGGCTTTGGGTGCCCAGCGGCGCTTGGCCGCCGCTTTTCTATCTATAAATAGCCGACCGGGGGGAAATCCCGGACATTTTTAGATTTTTAAAAATCCCCCCCGGACGGCTATTTATAGACCGAAAAGCCGGACATGTCCGGGGAAATCCGGACGTATGGTAGCCCTAATAAAGATCCATATGAGTAGATCCTGTTGCAGACTCAGGACCTTCTGGGTATGTCTACATTGCAATAAAACACCTGCAACTGGCCTGTGTCAGATGGCTCAGGCTCGCAGAGCTTGGGCTGCAAGGCTATAAAATTGCAGTGTAGACATCCAGGCTTGGGCTGGAGCCTGGTCTCTGGGACCCTCCCCCTTGTTGATAGATCAAGGAGCAATGGTCTCAAGTTGCAGTGGGGGAGGTTTAGGTTGGATATTAGGAAAAACTATTTCACTAGGAGGGTGGTGAAGCACTGGAGTGGGTTACCTAGGGAAGTGGTGGAATCTCCTTCCTTAGAGGTTTTTAAGGCCCAGCTTGACAAAGCCCTGTGTGGGATAGGGTGACCAGAGAGCAAGTGTGAAAAATCGGGACAGGAGGTTAGGGGGGGTAATAGGCTTCTATATAAGAAAAAGCCTCAACTGTCGGGACTGTCCCTATAAAATCGGGACATCTGGTCACCCTAGGCTGGGATGATTTAGTCGGGGTTGGTCCTGCTTTGAGCAGGGGGTTGGACTAGATGACCTCCTGAGGTCTTCCAACCCCTATCCTTAGATGACAGCCCCAAAAAACTTATTCACATACTTTACATACTGCAAGTTGTCCTAGCAACTTCAGTAGGACTACTCAGGCTATATAAAGTTAAGCACGTGCATAAGTCTTCTCAAGTTTGGGGCTTTTGTTTTGTTTGATAGATAATGAGAGCTGAATGTGACCTTAATCTTAGTCAAAGTTCAGTGAAATTTACACACTTTCACTCAATTCACTGATCCTTGAACCCTAGAAAAGGTTTTCCTTTATCTCATTCTATAGTGGTTTGTGTAATGTTTTTTTTTCTATACATATCTTTTATGTAATGTACAAAAACAAAACCCCCAAGTCTTCAGTGGAACAATGTCTGTCCAAGCACTTTCACTACATGATTTTGATTTCAGTTGTCTATTTTACACCCCTTTGGAACATAGGGAGACAGGATTCATCAGCCAATTTTTGTTTTAAGCAGATAAGTTTATCTGCCATGCTTGCTCAGTACAAATACAAAAGGTCAGGCTACCAACCAACAGTGATACAGAATGCACAGTAGAAGTTTCTAGCTCCAGGGGTACGATCCAATTCTTCATCACCACAACTGATGTCTAAAACACACCGTACAGCAAAGACTCACTGCCAGGTCTTCACACCACCCTGATTCTTTCGGTTGGTTCAAAAATATTAAATTCACTTACTGACCGAGCAGGTGGCAAAAGGAGGGCTTTTAAGGAAAATACACTCAGAAGACAGCACTGTATTAGTATCAGCTCTGAGGAGTTTCATGTATTAGAAAACAGAGCAAAAAAATTCTTAATATGACCACCAAATGGCCTGGTTTTCTCTCTATGACATGTCTTGGGCTCAAGAAACAATGCAACACTGTAGCTCAAGTTTGCTCTTGCTTTTACAGCTCGGCTAGGACACACTCGCATACCCAATAAGAAGATATCAATTATCCCTCTTGTGTGGTATTCTATTTACAGCAGTTGAAGCTGCTTCTTGCAGGATCTACTCAGGCAAAATTCTCAAAAGCTTTACTGAGTGTTGTGACTGACTCGGGAGTGCAGAATTTGGCCCTTTATGCCCTGCTGCATGAGGAGTGCCCTCCCTTGCAATTTTATCCTGGTCAATAGAGGTGCAATTGCTTTTCTTACACAGGCCTACTGTACTGCACTCTCTCATTTGTCTTATTGAACATACTTGAATTGGGGGAAAGTGAGAGAGCGAGACTCTGTAGCCCAGAGATTAGGGGAGACCCAAACTGAAGTCCCTGCTCCAAAGTACAAATAATGCAACTTTATGGAACAACTTTAACAGGAGACATTGAGACCCTCCTCAGAGTACCCAGCAGTCTGGTGGTTAGGGCACTCACCTGGGAGGTGGGAGACCTGGATTGAAGTTGCTGCTCTAGAGAAAGACCTTGAACCTGGGTCTCCCACATGCCAGGGGAGTGCCCCAATCACTGGGCTGCTGGGTAACCTCCTCTTTTGTGAATCTAGTCCTTTATTTTTATTTAAGAGATTTTAAAAAGCCCAGAAACAAATCATTTCATTCTACCTGAAAGGAAATTTGTCAACTTTTTCAATTCACCAAAAAACCTGAAAATGTTCAGGGTGGGTTGAACCAAATCTTTTATTATTATTTTTCAGAACAGCCAGCAAGCTTAAAAAGTATTCACCCTGCTCTACTTGGAAGCCATTATGTCTGATATACACCTAATCAACTTCCCCCATTCCTACCCTATCCAGTGCCAGTAATGCAATTTTTGTTTAGACCATTATATTTTTCCTCATCATCTAGCTCAGGGGTGGGCAAACTTTTTGGCCCGAGGGCCACATCTGGGTATGGAAATTGTATGGTGGGCCATGAATGCTCATGAAATTGGGGATTGGGTGCAGGAGGGGGTGAGGGCTCCAGCTGGGGGTGCAAGCTCTGGGGTGGGGCCAGAAATTAGGAGCTCAGGGGTGAGTGGGGGGCTGAGGACTCTGGGGTGCAGGAGAGTGGGACCAAGGGATTCGGAGAGCAGGAGGGAGATCAGGGCTGGGGAAAGGGGCTGGGGCACGAGAGCGGGTCAGAGATGCAGGCTCCATGTAGCGCTTACCTCAAGCATCTCCTAGAAGCAGCGGCATGTCCCCCCTCTGACTCCTACTCGAGGCACGGCCAGGCAGTTCTGCATGCTGCCCCGTCCGCAAGCACCTGCAGCTCCCATTGTCCCTGTTTGCTGGTGGCAGCGTGAGGAGCCCCCTGGCTTCCCCTACTCATAGGAGCCGGAGGAGGGACGTGCCACTGTTTCTGGGAGCCACACAGAACAAGCCCCCGACCGCACTCCCCGGCAGGAGCTTGAGGGCCGGATTAAAACCTCTGAAGGGCTGGATGCGGCCCCCAGGCTGTAGTTTGCTCACCCCTGTACTAGCAGTTAGAAAGTTGACTCCCATTGCAAGTGCTCAGTACCTCTCAGGATAAAACCTTTAATGAGTCTGGCAAAGCAAGTATCAATTCTAAAAGTTCTATTGGATTAATAATAAGAGCTAATGAAAATCCATCTATTTTATTCTTTACCTACCTATACAGATAGCTAGACTAGGTTTATAGTCTTATTAAAGACATCTCCATTTGCTGACTGGTATTCCTATGAATTGTGCTTTGTTATGTTTGAAGTATGACATTGGACAAGATTCAAAATCTTTAATTAGATTATAAGGATGTTTTCCCCCAGCTGGAAAAATTAAAGTGGTGATATCAAGTACTCATACTGCATTGATGTTTGATCATACTTCTACTATTATAAATTCTGTTTACAAGCTGAACTGACGTCTGTTTATATCAGCTTGACTTACCATTCAGAATGAAATGTACAGCTCATAAAATGTTTTTACTGCCCTTCATAATTTAATGGCACCATATAAACGCAGCCACTGTACCCTTTGCTTTTGACCAAACACTTAGGGCACGTCTTCACTACCCGCCGAATCGGCGGGTAGCAATCGATCTATTGGGGATCGACTTATCACGTCTAGTGAAGACACGATAAAATCGATCCCCGATGGCTCTTCCGTCAACTCCGGAAATCCACCACGGCAAGAGGCGGAAGCGGAGTCGACGGCGGCGCGGCAGCGGTCGACTCGCCGCCGTCCTCACAGCCAGGTAAGTCGACCTAAAATACGCCACTTCAGCTACGCTATTCACGTAGCTGAAGTGGCGTATCTTAGGTCGACCCCCCCCTCCCCCCCGTAGTGTAGACCTAGCCTTAGTAAATGGCAAACAGAAAAGGTTATTTTCACGCACTGTTGTCTTTTTATTAAGCAGATTCCTCAAAAAGAAGCTGGGCAGTTTTATGTTACAGCATTTCATTGCTTGGTATATTCCATTGGAAAAGATGTATAATTATTAAAACAGGATTCAAATTACTGGGAAAAAATCCTGTTTGATATTTTTAATCTATCAAGGATAAATATAAACTAGTCAGCAACGGCCAAGCAATTGAAATACTGGTCACCACAAAGCTTGCAGATGACTACATCTGTACATTGCCACAAGGTAACATTGTTTCAGAAGATGACTAATGTCTAAAGTTTATGTTGCTTCATCCAACTGCCAGTTAATATGCTAGGAGAATGGCACAGGTTTAACTCAGAGGATGATTCAACCTTCCACATGACAACTAATCCAAGATCTGGGTACATCTGAACAAAATCAACTGTTCTGTGATCACCATCACTGAATGTCCCAGACCCTTCCACTGGGGAAGATGCCACAAAATTATTATTGATGTTTGATGCCAGCAGCCCAGTCTCTTGTGGAGGGAAAACAGCCATTGAATCGGAAAGAGAGCATGGAGCATGAAAGAGAAAGGCGAGAGGTAAGAGGCCTAGGGTAAACCAGGAGAAAGATAAACACAAGAAGTTCAGAGCTGATAACAAGAGAACCGAAAAGTATGAAGATGACAACAGTAAGTTCCCAACCACAGAAATCTGCAGTCTCAGTGTTTACCTCTTACATCAGTACTGTGCAAGCATGACCCATGATTTAAACAAACAAATAAAAAAACTTAACAGTTGTAGTGCCTTCTTTAATGGTACCTTACACACACACACACACACACACACACACACACACACACACACACACACACACACACACACCTCTGAAGATGTTTGTTGGTTTAAGAGGATCTACATACTGCCCTAAAACTCTCCAGTAAAACCAACAGGATGGCAGAGCTATATCAGGAGTTCTGGGGCCTCAGGTCACAGGCCACGCATGATGGCATAAGGAGCGGAATTCTTGGAAAGCAAGGGTAGCTGTTTGCTTCCTGTGAAACCACATACACGTTAGAATTCTGTTCTTTTTAAAATGGCAAATTCTTCCCCTCCCCTCACTCCCCAAAAAAAGGTTTTCTGGAGGAGGGTGAACTTTTACCACTATTTGTAATTAAAATACATTATTAAGCAGCTCAGTTCATTTTAAACTTCAAATTCTTCAGACTTTCTCTATCTTTCAATTTCTGATGAAAAATGCCACTCCTATGGTCTGCAGAGTGAATTAGACTGATGTCAAACTTCTCTTTTCTCTGTGAGACACAGAAGAGGGGACCTAATCCTACTTAATTTCTTTATATTTCAAGATGTTCTCTAACAGAGGATGGCAATCCAGATTCAACAACCCGTACTGACAGAAGTGGCTACTTCTAGTATCAGTGGATACTAATATATTTACGTTCAAGTCATTACTGCGTAACTTTCCTGCTCATCCTTTAGCCATTTTTATCCCACTGTAATTACCTCCTGTGAACTGTTTGGCATTTCCTTCCAATCACAGATTGCAATACCAAGGAACTGCTAAGTGGTAAACACTTAATCTATTTATTGTTTACCCCAGCGTCCAGTTTCATCTTAAAGAGGTTCCATTACTTTTATTTACTCTTCTGTGCACTTTCACAGCCTCTCTGGGGAAGAACATCTCACTGTGCTGTGCTAGGTGTCTGCGTATGACTCAATAAACTATACCAGTAGTGGTGTTTTTTCCACCACGTGTTGCTGCAGCATATTTTTCTAGTTACCTGTGCAGTAGCAGGAGATTGCATGCCTATTAGCTAATTATTTTGGGGTTCTAATCATCTTAGGTACAGGAGCGCTGGTAATCTGAAGGTGAATCTTTCATATCTAATTGCTCTCTCAGGTGATAAGGAAACCAGAAGGAAATAATAAGTTTGAGATCTCCTTGTTTTTTGTGTAAACAGTGTATCTGTGGTAACATGCTGTGTATTCAAGTGTTGGATAAAGTCTCCTCTTATCCTGATAAGAATGGAGATAATTAACAGAGTCATTTATGCACCAGTCTGTTCAGGAGTGGCATTGGAAAGCTCAGAAGGAAGCCATTTCCCCGAGCATGGACCTGAATCATTGTAATTGTGACAGCAGCACTTGTTACCAAAGGGACACAGAAGAACCTGTTCTTGTGCCATTAAGACTTAGGGTTTGGTTCAGAAACAATTAACAATACTGCAAAATAATGTCAAAGATTTTAATATTGCGGATGAACATAAGTAGTGAAGTGAGTACTTAACTAAGGCCTTCAAACACAAATACCATCTCTTTAGTCTGTGCTACTAGTGCAAAGACTAGATCTATCAACACAGAAAGATGCTTTAACAAAGCAGATCACCTAAAAAGCATGCTGCATAACAATGCTTGCCTTAAAAGGACTTCCCTATCAATCCTTTATTTTATCTTAAGGGAGAGATGGCTTCTTAAAGTCTGCTAAAACTATATATTGTATATTAACTGCTCACAGATCAAATACAGTCAGAGCTCACAACATCTCAATGTAACATACAGATACTTCAACAAGAAAGTTTAATTTGAGTTCAGCCCCCATTCCCATTCTTCCCCATTATGCTTTTTTTTAAAAATGGTGCATACCATTAATGCTCCCACATGGAAAACTGCTATAGAATCTTTAACACAGATGAAACACCTAGTAGAGCTTTGTAGAAAACCAAAAGGATATAATTCCTTATCCAATTCTTTCCAAAATCATTTTAAACCATCCATAGAAACTCCTTGGTTGGGATACAAATTTCTTTTATATTAATCAATTTAAAGAAAGAAATCAATTCAGCTATAGTAGGATTATTTTCCCCTTGGGTCTCTTTTTTACTAGCTGCTCTCTTGCACACAAATATATTATATGAATATAACTGTCAGCTTTTACTACAGAAAAAAACCCTAAGGCTACCAGTATTGCCAGAAATTTCTCCCCCAAAGTAAGAAGGACTCCCCTTCTCTTTTAGTTGCAGTAAACCCACTGGGATAAGCATATAGTTAATACTGGAGACAGAATGTCTAATCTAAACTTGGGGGCGGGGGGGATTGTTTTCAAAATTCACCCGCAAACCCTCATCCAGATTTTGCACATAGGGCCGTTAATGGACCATACTGGAACCCCAAATCTGAACTCACATCGACATTATGGAGTGGTTGAAATCTGAACCCAAATCTTGATCTAAATTTTGGCCTCTGGTCAAGCAAGCATTTAAGTTGTTGTCCATCCTCTCTGTTGAGGTTCAGGACTCTAGCAGGGATATGTGCATCCAGGAGATGAATGCACGGCTGGGCTTTGGCTTCCTCAACCATGGGATGCTGTTCCATGAAGATGGTCGGCTGGTAAGAGATGGAGTACACCTAACCAAGAAGGGGAAGAGCATCTTCATGCATCGACTTGCCAACCTAGTGAGGAGGACTTTACAGTGGGTTCAAAGGGAGAAGGAGACAAAAGCCCACAGGTAAATATAAAAAGAGTGACCTGAACAGAGGGTTAGATGTTGGGGGCTGAGGGACATGGAAAATTACAATAGGGTCATAGGAGCAACAAGAGAAAAATCAGTGCAGGAGTCTGCTCAACCTCTTAGATATCTTAGATAAATGCAAGGAGTATGAGGGATTACCAGTAAGAACTGGAAGTATTCGTGCATAAGCTGAATTATGACTTAATAGGCATCAGAGAGACTTGGTGGGATAAGTCTCATGATTGGATTATTGCGGTTGCGTTATACATTAAGAACATACACACTTGTTCAACAGTCCAGAAGGAGGTCAGAGGCAGTTGAGAGTCTCTGGGTAAAGAGAAAAGCAGTAAAAAATAGGGGTGATATAGTAGGAATCTACTATAGAACACCAAATCAGGAAGAGGAAGTGGATGAGGCATCTCTAACACAAATAACAAATATCCAAAACAGGACCTGATAGTAATGGGGGACTTTAATTACCCCGACATCTGTTGGAAAAGTAATATGGCAACACACAAAATTTTCACTTAGTCCTTGGAATGTATTGGGGACAACTTTTTGTTCCAGAAATTAGAAGAAGTAACCAAGAGGGGCAGCCATTTTAAGCTTGGTTTTGACAAATAGGGAGGAACAGGTAGCAAATCAAAGTGGAAGGCAATTTGTGTGAAAGTCATCATGAAATGATAGATTTAATTATTCTAAGGAAAGGAAACAGTGAGAGTTGCAGAATAAGGACAATGGACTTAAAAATCAGATATTAACTAACTCTGAGAACTGGTAGGGAAAGTCCCATGGGAAGAAAATCCAAGGGATAACGGAGTTCAGGAGAGTTGGCAGTGTGAAAGTAGAATGAATTATATTGTAAAAATAGAATGGATTAAAGAAATGCTGTATGTACCTTTAAGCAGAAATAAGGAATGCTGAAATACAGGTGTCAGGAAAAGAAACATTAAGGCATAAACAATGAGTCCACTTAAGCTAATGGTGGAACATCAGCCAGAGATCTGTAAAAGTTAGTAAGAAAATTGAATATGTATGTCTAGCCTCGGGTAAACTTGTCAGTTCTGCTTTCTTTGTCCTCTTGTTAAGTTCGTGCCCTTTTTATCTGTATAAAATAAGGTAGTGTGGGTCTTGGATGGTGCTCACATTATCTGGGTGTTATTAGCAGAGCGCTGTGCTAATAAAACAGAGTGGTCTGACAAACTGAGTCCTGAGTCTAACTTTGACAGCAGTATCTCAAGGAGACAATATTAAAAGCACAACTACAAATTATCCTGATGTGAAGGAAAGATGTATGAGGCTAATATGGCTCTATCAGGAGCTCTTTAATAACTGGAAAATCAAAAAGAAATCCTGCAAAAAGTGGAAACATGGACAAATTGCTAAGGAGTACAAATAATAGCACAAGCATATAGGGACAAAATCAGAAAGACTAAAGCACAAAATGAGTTACATCTAGCAAATGACATAAAAGACAATAAGAGGTTCTTAAATACATTAGGAGCAAGAGTACGATGAAGGAAAGTATAGGTCCTCTGCTTACTGGTGAAGGAGAGCTAATAACTGATGACATCAAGAAATCTGACGTGTTTAATACCTATTTTGCTTCAGTCATCACTAAAAAAGGTAATGGTGACCAGGTACTCAACACAATTAATATTAACAAGAGGGAACGGAATGCAAGCCAAAACAGGGAAAGATCAAGTTAAAGAATATTTAGATAAGTTAAATGTGGTCAAGCCTGATGAAATTCATACTAGGATACTTAAGGAACTAGCTGAAGCTAAGGAGTACGGGTGAAGGAGTTTGGAGCGCAGGTGGTATTCTCTTCGATTCTTCCTGTCAAAGGTAGGGGCCCGGGCAGAGACAAATGCATCATGGAGGTGAATGCCTGGCTACGAAGATGGTGTCGCCAGGAGGGCTTTGGCTTCCTAGACCACGGGATGCTATTTGAGGAAGGACTGCTAGGCAGAGATGGCGTTCACCTTTCGAGGAGGGGAAAGACCCTATTTGGACACAGACTGGCTAACCTAGTGAGGAGGGCTTTAAACTAGGTTCGACGGGGACAGGTGAGCAAAGCCCGCAGGTAAGTGGGAAACATGGAGACCTGGGAGATGGGTCGGAAACGAGAGGGAGTGTGGGCTATATTGGCAGAGAGAAAGGAGGGTCAGGACAAAACTGGGAGGAAAGATCAAACCAGTATCTTAGATGCCTATATACAAATGTGAGAAGTATGGGTAATAAGCAGGAAGAACTGGAAGTGCTAATAAATAAATACAACTATGACATTGTTGGCATCACTGAAACTTGGTGAGATAATGTGATTGGAATGTTGGTGTGGATGGATACAGCTTGCTCAGGAAGGATAGACAGGGGGAAAAGGGAGGAGGTGTTGCCTTATATATTAAAAATGTACACACTTGGACTGAGGTAGAGATGGACATAGGAGATGGAAGTGTTGAGAGTCACTGGGTTAGGCTAAAAGGGGTAAAAAAACAAGGGTGATGTCATGCTAGGAGTCTACTACAGGCCACCTAACCAGGTGGAAGAGGTGGATGAGGCTTTTTTTAAACAACTAACAAAATCATCCAAAGCCCAAGATTTGGTGGTGATGGGGGACTTCAACTATCCGGATATACGTTGGGAAAATAACACAGCGGGGCACAGACTATCCAACAAATTCTTGGACTGCATTGCAGACAACTTTTTATTTCAGAAGGTTGAAAAAGCTACTAGGGGGGAAGCTGTTCTAGACTTAATTTTAACAAATAGAGAGGAACTCGTTGAGAATTTGAAAGTAGAAGGCAGCTTGGGTGAAAGTGATCATGAAATCATAGAGTTTGCAATTCTAAGGAAGGGTAGAAGGGAGAACAGCAAAATAGAGACAATGGATTTCAGGAAGGCGGATTTTGGTAAGCTCAGAGAGCTGATAGGTAAGGTCCCATGGGAATCAAGACTGAGGGGAAAAACAACTGAGGAGAGTTGGCAGTTTTTCAAAGGGACACTATTAAGGGCCCAAAAGCAAGCTATTCCGCTGGTTAGGAAAGATAGAAAATGTGGCAAAAGACCACCTTGGCTTAACCACGAGATCTTGCATGATCTAAAAAATAAAAAGGAGTCATATAAAAAATGGAAACTAGGACAGATTACAAAGGATGAATATAGGCAAACAACACAGGAATGCAGGGGCAAGATTAGAAAGGCAAAGGCACAAAATGAGCTCAAACTAGCTACGGGAATAAAGGGGAACAAGAAGACTTTTTATCAATACATTAGAAGCAAGAGGAAGACCAAAGACAGGGTAGGCCCACTGCTTAGTGAAGAGGGAGAAACAGTAACAGGAAACTTGGAAATGGCAGAGATGCTTAATGACTTCTTTGTTTCGGTCTTCACCAAGAAGTCTGAAGGAATGCCTAACATAGTGAATGCTAATGGGAAGGGGGTAGGTTTAGTTGATAAAATAAAAAAAGAACAAATTAAAAATCACTTAGAAAAGTAGATGCCTGCAAGTCACCAGGGCCTGATGAAATGCATCCTAGAATACTCAAGGAGCTAATAGAGGAGGTATCTGAGCCTCTAGCTATTATCTTTGGAAAATCATGGGAGACGGGAGAGATTCCAGAAGACTGGAAAAGGGCAAATATAGTGCCCATCTATAAAAAGGGAAATAAAAACAACCCAGGAAACTACAGACCAGTTAGTTTAACTTCTGTGCCAGGGAAGATAATGGAGCAAGTAATTAAGGAAATCATCTGCAAACACTTGGAAGGTGGTAAGGTGATAGGGAACAGCCAGCATGGATTTGTAAGGAACAAATCATGTCAAACCAATCTGATAGCTTTCTTCGATAGGATAACGAGTCTTGTGGATAAGGGAGAAGCTGTGGATGTGGTATACCTAGACTTTAGTAAGGCATTTGATACGGTCTCGCATGATATTCTTATCGACAAACTAGGCAAATACAATTTAGATGGGGCTACTATAAGGTGGGTGCATAACTGGCTGGATAACCGTACTCAGAGAGTTGTTATTAATGGTTCCCAATCCTGCTGGAAAGGCATAACGAGTGGGGTTCCGCAGGGGTCTGTTTTGGGACCGGCTCTGTTCAATATCTTCATTAACGACTTAGATATTGGCATAGAAAGTACGCTTATTAAGTTTGCGGATGATACCAAACTGGGAGGGATTGCAACTGCTTTGGAGGACAGGGTCATAATTCAAAATGATCTGGACAAATTGGAGAAATGGTCTGAGTTAAACAGGATGAAGTTTAACAAAGACAAATGCAAAGTGCTCCACTTAGGAAGAAAAAATCAGTTTCACACATACAGAATGGGAAGAGACTGTCTAGGAAGGAGTACGGCAGAAAGGGATCTAGGGGTTATAGTGGACCACAAGCTAAATATGAGTCAACAGTGTGATGCTGTTGCAAAAAAAGCAAACATGATTCTGGGATGTATTAACAGGTGTGTTGTGAGCAAGACACGAGAAGTCATTCTTCCGCTCTACTCTGCTCTGGTTAGGCCTCAGCTGGAGTACTGTGTCCAGTTTTGGGCACCGCATTTCAAGAAAGATGTGGAGAAATTGGAAAGGGTCCAGAGAAGAGCAACAAGAATGATTAAAGGTCTTGAGAACATGACCTATGAAGGAAGACTGAAAGAATTGGGTTTGTTTAGTTTGGAAAAGAGAAGACAGAGGGGAAATGATAGCAGTTTTCAGGTATCTAAAAGGGTGTCATAAGGAGGAGGGAGAAAACTTGTTCACCTTAGCCTCTAAGGATAGAACAAGAAGCCATGGGCTTAAACTGCAGCAAGGGAGGTCTAGGTTGGACATTAGGAAAAAGTTCCTAACTGTCAGGGTGGTTAAACACTGGAATAAATTGCCTAGGGAGGTTGTGGAATCTCCATCTCTGGAGATATTTAAGAGTAGGTTAGATAAATGTCTATCAGGGATGGTCTAGACAGTATTTGGTCCTGCCATGTGGGCAGGGGACTGGACTCGATGACCTCTCGAGGTCCCTTCCAATCCTAGAATCTATGAATCTATGAAAGGAAGGAATAAATGTTCAGTTTTCAGAATGGAGAAAAGTAACTAACGAGGTTCCCCAAGGATCAATTCTGGAACCAGTGCTTTTCAACATATTCATAAATTATCTGGAAAAAGGGGCAAACAGTGAGGTGGCAAAGTTTGTAGATGGTACTAAATTACTCAAGATAGTTAAGTCCAAAGCTGACTGCAAAGAGGTACAAAGGGATTTTGCAGAACTGGGTGACTTGGCAACAAAATGGCAGATGCAGATCAATGTTGATAAGTGCAATGTAATGTACATTGGAAAACATAATCCCTACTATACTTAGAAAATGATGGGTCTAAATGAGCTGTTCCCATGCAAAGAGATCTTGGAGTTATTGTGGATAGTTCTCTGAAAACATCCACTCAATGTGCAGTGGCAAGCAAAAAAAGCTAACAGAACAGTAGGAACCATTAGGAAAGGTATACACAGTAAGACAAAATACTTGGTATAAATTCATGGTACACCCACACCTTGAATACTGAGCGCAGTTCTGGTTACCCCATCTCAAAAAAAGATACATTAGAAATGGAAAAGGTACAGAGAAAGGCAACAAAAATTATTATGGGTATGAAACATATGATGAGAGATTAAAAAGACCGGTACTGTCAGCTTAGAAAAGAGATGATTAAGAGAAGATACTAAGTGGAGAGGACTATAAAATTATGAATGGTGTGGACAAAGTGAAAAGAAAGGTGTTACTTACCCCTTCACATAACACAAGAACTAGGGAAAAGCAACAGAGGGTCCTGTGGCACCTTTAAGACTAACAGAAGTATTGGGAGCATAAGCTTTCATGGGTAAGAACCTCACTTCTTCAGATGCAAGTAATGGAAATCTCCAGAGGCAGGTATAAATCAGTATGGAGATAACGAGGTTAGTTCAATCAGGGAGGGTGAGGTGCTCTGCTAGCAGTTGAGGTGTGAACACCAAGGGAGGAGAAACTGCTTCTGTAGTTGGATAGCCATTCACAGTCTTTGTTTAATCCTGATCTGATGGTGTCAAATTTGCAAATGAATTGGAGCTCAGCAGTTTCTCTTTGGAGTCTGGTCCTGAAGTTTCATTGGGTGACCCCAAGAACTAGGGGTCACCCAATGAAATTAATAGGTAGCAGGTTTAAAACAAACAAAATGTACTACTTCACACAATGCACAGTCAACCTATGGAACTTGTTGCCAGGGGATGTTGTGAAAGCCAAAAGTATAACGGGTTTCAAAAAAGAATTAGATCAGTTTATGGAGGACAGGTCCATCAATGGCTATTTGCCAAGATGGTCATGGACACAACCCCATGCTCCAGGTGTCCCTAACTCTCTGACGGCCAGAAGCTGGGACTGGATGACAGGGGATGGATCACTTGATAATTAGCCCTGTTCTGTTCATTTCCTCTGAAGCATCTGGCATCAGCCACTGCTGGAAGACAGGATACTGGCTAGATGGTCCATTTGTCTGACACAGTATGGCCATTCTTACATTCTTAACCGCAAGAAACCCTAAATTGAAACAGGTCTGGCCTGATACACCAGTGATAAATTCTGACTTCAGTCCTAATCCATATACCACCAGTAGTTTTCTAGTAACTAAAGGAAAGGGCTGTAGCTTATTTATTCATTATAGGTTTCATTTTGTTCAGAACTCTGTATCATACATGGCAGCTTCCTTTTGGGACATATTTGGAGATAACTGGATAAAACCAAATTGAGCCCATTAACCACCTGAATAACTTCCAGGCAAGGGGGAAGTGATTTGCATACATATAAACCAGTTCACCCACCTTGGAATTTCAGTCACTTCTAGGGTGGAATACAGCAGCTGTGTAACAGGGAATGGCAACCCCACCACTGAATAGTTTAAGATGGGAAGTGAAGCATACTATGATTGCAAATTGGCTGAAGAGATGTAAACTAAGCATTGAGAGACTGCAATGCATTGTGGCACACTAAGGACTTTGGGATCCTGGAACAGCCTCTCAAAGGAAGTGATAGAAGTCTCATCACTTGTGTAAACTCTGGACTTGATAAAACACTGGAGAATCTATTGCCTACACTACACTCTTGTGTTAGAAGAGGCTGGAAAGGTCAATTAAGGTATTTCTATAATTCTGTATTACAGCTACTTTCAGTCAGTAAAATAGCTCAGCCCTGTCTGCATTGGGCCCTCTGTTCAAAGAGAAACCACATGAAGACTTTTTACAGAGAGTTGTTAGCCTATTTATTAACAGTTACAGTTACACAACTTTGTCAACTGATGTTTCTTTGGAAGTAAACTAATTTCTAAATATTCCTCCCTCCCGCTCCAACTCACATGTCTGACTATTAAATTATCAGTCAATTAATTGGAGACTTTTAAAAAAATCTTCATAGCATCATAGAAATTAGAAATGGAGACCTATTGGGTCATTCCGGATGGATGTGTTTTGTCCAATACCATTTTCAATGTATCCAGGGATGTGACTTCCACAACTTCCCAGCAAGGATTTTCTAGTCACACATTTCATTATCAAGACATTTTTCCTGATTTTAGCCTATTCCTTTTCAGATTTTCATTCCATTAATTGTAATTCTCTCTCTCATCCTAAATAATTCATCTCCCTCTTTATTTTACCCCTCAGCTATTTGCAGATTTAGTCTGTCCCCACAGTCATTGCTTAGCTGAGCTCTACCTAGCTAGCACTTTTATATTTCTCTATAAATCAGTCCCTCCAGCCCCTTGTTCACATTCATTTCTCTTTGAACTCACTCTGTGGACTATACCTTTCCAGTAAATTCGCCCAGATCTGAACACGGTGTTACAGGTACTGGATGACTCTGTTCTGAAATGATTTTCAGAAACTGGACCCAATTATGAACCCTACATCTTATTGAATCCCAAATCTAACCAAATTGAAATAACGTCAAGGAGCCAAGTCATTTGAAAATAATGTGCCCTATTTATTCTGCACTACAGGTTGGCACATAGAGTGTCTCAAGGCAGCTTTAAAAAACGCTGTACCCTGGAAAGGTCTCTGCAGCTGTATTTCAGCCATATTTCTTGCAAAAGAAATAAAATAAAAACCCTAGTCTTAATTGTGACGGGCTGGGTCACAGAAACCCCCTTGGGAACTGCCACCTGATGTGCGAAGACTACTTCTGCCCCTGCTTTCCCTGCCAGCTCGGGACTCCAGCACCTTGTCTTGTTGAGCCAGACACGCCCGTCTGCTCCAACACAGAGCCAGGGTCTGAACCACGTGCCCCAAAAGCTGCAAACTTAACTGAAAGCAACTTACAGAAGTGTTCCTGTCTTTAACACTCAGATGCCCAACTCCCAATGGGGTCCAAACCCCAAATAAATCCGTTTTACCCTGTATAAATTGTTCGCCCTCTATAACACTGATAGAGAGATATGCACAGCTGTTTGCTCCCCCCAGGTATTAATACATACTCGGGGTTAAGTGATGTTATTAAATACATAAAGTAGGATTTAAGTGGTTCCAAGGAGTAACAGACAGAAGATAGTGAATTACCAAATAAAATAAAATAAAATAAAACATGCAAATCTACATCTAATACAGTAATAAAACAGAGTACAGATAAAATCTCACCCTCAGAGATGTTTCAATAAGTTTCTTTCACAGACTGGATGCCTTCCTAGTCTGGGCACAATCCTTTCCCCTGGTATAGCCCTTGTTTCAGCTCAGGTGGTAGCTAGGGGATTTCTCATGACTCCCCCCCACTTTTCTCTGTTCCACCTACTTGTATATCTTTTGCATAAGGCAGGAATCCTTTGTCCCTCTGGGTTCCCACCCCCCCTCCCTTCTCAATTGAAAAGCACCAGGTTAAAGATGGATTCCAGTTCAGGTGACGTGATCACATGTCACTGTAAGACTTCATTACCCACTTGTCAGCATACAGGTATACAGGAAGACACACAAGTAAAACAGAGCCATCTACAGACAATTGTCCTGGTTAATGGGAGCCATCAAGATTCCAAACCACCATTAATGGCCCACATTTTGCATAATTACAATAGGCCCTCAGAGATATATTTTATATTTCTAGTTTCAGATACAAGTGTGATACATTTATACAAATAGGATGACCACACTCAGTAGATTATAAGCTTTGTAATGATACCTTACAAGAGACCTTTTGCATGAAGCATATTTAGTTACATTATATTCATACTCAGCAGCATACTTTCATAAAATCATATAGAGTGCAACATCACATTAATATAATATTAAGGTTAAAAATAAATCAAGCACTCTGCAGCCCAACAACACTGCCTCAAATGTGAGAGGCCTTCATCAGCAGTTGTGTGGGGCCAGGGCACAAAGGTGACACACATTCAGTGTATCACTTCAGTTGACAGAGTTTCTATAGAGCCCCAAACTCACCTTAAAGAAGACCTTACTTGGTACAGCCATCAGGGGAAGGAGTGGTTACTTACCTTACAGTAACTTGAGTTCTTCAAGATGTTTTGTCCCTATGGGTGCTTCACCATAGGACGCGTGCACGGTGTGCTCTCAACTGGAGCATGCAGAGCATGAGCAGCATCCATGGGCCTGCACCTGCACAGAGCAGCACCCTGTGCCTCCAAACAAGCGCATACAAGGAGGTGCAGGCCCGCTGCCCCTCAGTTCTTTCTTGACTGAAAAGCAGAAGGGAAGGAGGTGGAGCACCCATAGGGACAAAACATCTTGAAGAACTCAAGTTACTGTAAGTTAAGTAACCACTCCTTTTTCTTCGAGTACACATCCCTAGGGATGCTCCACTGCAGGAGACTCCCAAGCAATAAATCAACGAGAAGGAGGGTGCTGAGGAGGCAAGTCCAAGACAGTTTGGAGATAGTATCATCTAGTAAAATGGCTTAGGACTTGGCAAAGGTATGGAGGGAAGACCTAGTTGCAGTCCTACAGATTTCTGTTATGGGAAGGTCTTTCAGTAGAGCTCTAGATGAGGAATGGCCTCTTGTGAGCATGCTGTCACTCTGTCAGGGAGGTGCATCCCAGCAGTCATAACAGGTTAAAATGCAGCCCAAAACCTACTTTGACAGTCTTTGAGTGGAAATAGGGTGTCCCTTCATCCCCTCTGCAAATGGTACAAATAAACTAGGAGAGGCCTGAAAGGTCTTAGTCCTGTTATAGTAGAAGGCGAGAGCCCTTCTGACATCGAGTGTACATAGGCTGGTCTCTCTGGAGGCATGAGACTTTGGGTAAACCACTAGTAGGTGGATCTCTTGATTAATATGGTATTCCATAGAGACCTTAGGGAGGAAGCAAGGATGGAGGACACAATATAACCTTATCTCTACTTAATAAAGTAAATGGCAGGTCTGCCAGAAGAGCACTGAGCTCTCCCATTCATCTAACTGAAGTGATGGCTATAAGAAACAAAGTCTTGAGGGAAAGGTGGAGGAGAGAACAGGTAGCCATTGGTTCAAAGTTGGGTTTTCTCAGGGCACTGAGAACCAAACTGAGGTCCCTCTGAGAGGCTGAGGGCCTTACAGTGTAAAACCAACTGTGTAAGCCCTTGAGGAATCTGGTGGTATTGGGGTGGGCAAAAACCGAGAAGCCCTTGGTGAGTGAGTGGAATAGTGGCCAAATGTCTGAAGTCTGCAATCACTTGATCTTCCTCAGATGTTGAATCATATTCAGCCCAAGAAAAATAATTGTCAACTTAATATTAAGTGACACAAATTAGGCATTAACCATGTATTATATATCAGCCATAAAAACAGATCGCCCTTAACTGTTAGATATGCCAATGGGACTGATAAAAAAGAACTAGTATTAATAGTTAGATCTTTGGGGATTGGTGCCAGCTTGCAATTACCCTGCTCAGTAACATGGGTACTAGAGTGGTATTTATGGTGAACAGGAATTCAGAGAGAAATGCAGAAAGTAAATATAATCCAGATAATTTACTAACGCCCTTGTTGTGATTTTGTTTCAGAAAAAAAATAACCTGCTTTCACTTGTTTTCTAATAAGTTTTTTCAAACTGTAAAATATTCTCTATTATGGAAGATACTCTTACTAGCAGCAATGATCCTCTTTATTGGGTAAGATAATTACAAGCCATTTCAAGCATGCTGTAAAACCACAGAATGTGTGTTGTGTGCATATTTAATGATTCTTTATGGATAAAAGGCAATTACTAAAGGTCTTAATTCATGCAGTAAAATTTAAAAAATGTAAACACGATCTCCCCAGGACTGGATGCAAAAAAACCCACACACAGCGCAAAACTATTCATGCTGTACATATCATTCATGAGAATCTGTAACTAACCTAACATTCTGCTTGTTTTCCAACTAAAACCTTGAACCATTTTCCTTCTAGATGTGAATGTCCATGAAAATGCTTATCAAAAATAGTTGCATTTTTTTTCATTAAATTTAAACACAAATATTTTTCCCCTTTCATGCTGGGTAATTTTAATGCCCTGACATTTTGCTTAGTTGCAAAATTCAGCTAAATGGTTACAGTGGTCACCGCTGGAAATTTAACAGTTATCATACTAGCCACTAAGATATGGTGGTATTTCTCTATGCTTAGACTAGGAAATAGCTGTGGGATCTCAGATGCTGTAGCCTGGTAGCCGCTGGTAAATGTTGCCTTTATAATGGTGACCACTGTTGTCAGGGTTCCCACTCCACTCTGAACTCTGGGGTACAGATGTGGGGACCCACATGAAAGACTTCCCCAAGGCACAAATCCATTACTGCTGTCACAGACGTTGGCATGGGGTCCGGTTCCACCACCTCAGTCTGGGCCCCTGGTAACACAGACTGGGCCCTTGTAGAAGGCTTAGGAACAGGGATAGGTGTGAAGGCTTGCTTAGCCTGGCTGCGGGTGACAATTCCCACCCTCTTGGCTAGCTTCACATGGATGGGCAAGTCTTCCCCCAGCAGCATAGGAATGGGATAATCATCATAGACTGCAAAAGTCCACATTCCTGACCAGCCCTTGTACTGGACAGGCAACTTGGCTATAGGCAAGTCAAAATAATTTGACTTGAAGGGTTGAATCGTCACTTGGGCCTCTGGGTTGATGAATTTGGGGTCCACTAAGGATTGGTGGATAGCTGACACTTGTGCTCCAGTGTCCCTCCATGCAATAACCTTCTTCCCACCCACACTCACAGTTTCCCTTCATGCTGAGGGTATCTGGGAGGCATCTGGGCCTGCGGACCTTTGATGTAACACCGGTGCAATCAACTGCAATCTGTTGGGGGTTCTTGGGGGAGTTGGCCTTTACATGCCACAGCTCATTACATTTAAAACATCGCTCAGCTGACTAGTTACTGGAGTGAGGTGGGTTGCTGGAGAATGGTGTGGTGGGACGATAAGGTGACTGGGGTTTTCCTTGGGGTGTAGGTGGAGCCTTGGGCTGCCCCCGGTGGTATGGTGTGGTCTTGGGCTGTCCCTTCTGGTATCCACCCAAACTGTGACCAGGGTTGTTCCTCTCTGCTACCTCCACTCGTTTTGTTCCAATTTGCCCCCATCTTTCTGGCGGTCTGGGACTGCTCGTATTGATCATCATAAGCAAGACTTTCTGCTGAGTCTATTTTCTTATCCCATAAACACATCATCATTGGTCATAGTCAGGAACTGCTCCTGTACAACCAAATCACACATCCCTTCAAAGCTAGTTACACCCCTTCCTTTGACCCATTTATCTAACAGATCCTTCATCTGGTTTACATAAGCCTCATTACTTAGTCTCTCTTAAGGGCTCTAAATTTTACTCAGTAAGTTTCAGGTGTAATTTGAAATTGTTTTAAAACCAAATGCTTAAATTTACCATAGTCAGAAGCATCCTCAATAGGCAACTTGTTGAATATGTCCAGTCAATTTTGCTACCAATGTAGTTATTTTTTGATCTTCAGGAATTGCATGGAGGGTGCACAGTCTCTCAAAGGCGATGAAATATTCAGCAATATCACTGGATTCATTACACTGTGGTCATAGTCGCTTCCATTTGTGGATTTTTGGGGAAGTAGAGCCAGCTGCTGAAGGGTTCCATCGTTTCCACTCCATCACCTCCTCCATTCATTTGAATTCCAGTTGTCTTTCATGTTCCTTCTGTCTTTCCTCAGCTTCCAATCTGGCTAATTCCAGTTTTTTCTGGATCTCACTTTGTCATCCTAGCCTTCCTGCGCTTAGCCTAGCCTAACCCAAGAGCTAGAAAGAAGGAAAAAACCCAGTTTGTGAATTCCCTTGCTGTAGCTTAACTCCTCTGCCTACAGGCAAAGGGGGGAAAAGAGTCCTTTTTAAAAAAACAAAAACAAAAACCCTCCCTGTTTTTCAAGCAGCCAAAAGGAAAAAAATTATCCTTTTAAAATCCTGAGGTCTGTGCTTCTGGTTCAAAATGATCCCACTGCGCTACCACCATGTCAGGGTTCCCTCCCCACTCTGAACTCTGAGGTACAGATGTGGGGACATGCATGAAAGACCTCCTAAGCTTATTTCTACCAGCTTAGGTTAAAAACTTCCCCAAGGCACAAATCCTTTCCTTGTTCTTGGACGGCATTGCTTCCACCACCAAGTGATTTAGAGAAAGATTCAGAAAAAAGGACCACTTGGAGTTCCTATTTCCCCAAAATATTCCCCCAAGCTCCTTCACCTCCTTTCCTGGGGAGGCTTGAGAATAATATACCAACCAATTGCCTTTAATAAAAGTACAGACCAGACCCTTTATCTTTAGGACACTCAAAATCAATCAGGTTCTTAAAAGAAGAACTTTATTATAAAGAAAAAAGTAAAAGAAGCACCTCTGTAAAATCAGGATGGAAGGTAATTTTACAAGGTAATAAAAAGATTTAAAACACAGAGGATTCCCCTCTAGGCTCAACTTCAAAGTTACAAATACAGGAATAAACCTCCCTCTTATCATAGGGAAAATTCACAAGCTAAAACAAAAAAGATACTATAATGCATTTCCTTGCCTTTACTTACAATTTCTGTAATTTTACATGTATTATTTCAGGTGTCTTTGTAGGAGCTGGTTTACCTGCTTGGCCTCTCTCTTTGTCCCGAGAGGGAACCAACAAAGAGAGCCCAAACAAAACCTCTTCCCTCCCCTCCCCCCCCAGATTTGAAAGTATCTTCTTTCCCCATTGGTCCTTCTCGTCAGGTGCCAACTAGGTTAATTGAACTGATTAACCCCTTACAGATAAATTATTCTGTACCTCTGGCCAGGAGGGATTTTATGTTACTGCATACATAAAGGTTGTTACCCTTCCCTTTATATTTATGACAACTGTATTTTCATATTTTCCCTGGAAGCCACCTTTGCATGAAAATTGGGGCTTCTTTGTTAGACAATAAGTCAGTTTTCCAGTGGCGAGGGTGGAAGTCATGACATTTGGCAGAGTTTTCCAAAAGATTAATGCCAAATATTTTCCATTTCAATGAGAACTTTTGGGGTTCATTTAGTTTAAATCCAGGTTTTCAGCTGAGATAACAAGCTGGTGCACTAGCTATTGCCCTATGTAATCCATGCAAATACTTGTGTTAAAATTCATTTGAAAGAAGGACTTTGAGACCACTAACAGATTTTTCCTATGAACCATAAAGAAAACCACTATAGCAAATTCTCCAAGAGTATATGAGAAGCTAGCTCAGGGCTGGCCTTACCATGAGGCAAACTGAGGCAGCCGCCTCAGGTGCCAGATTGTGGGGGGAGCGCCACTAGGACCTAGAGTGTAGAAAATTGTGTCTGCTGCTGGTGCATATGTATTCTCTCTGCTCTAGATGCAGAGGTGGAGTGCTGTGCTGGAGGAAGGAGGGCACAAGAGACATAACAGGCAGGCAGGAGAAAAGGTGAGAGGGAATAACAGAAAGCAGCAGGAGCTGCAGGGAGAGAGAGGAGGAGCAGCTTCTTATGTACCTCTCTAGCACCCCCAGGAGACTGGACTGATTAACACCAGCTTCTCAGGGAGCTTCCTGCTGCTTCCCTGAACCCACTTGAGGAGAACAGGCAGTCAACTGAAGTAGTAGGAGCCAGTTAGGCCCTTAAGATACTAATATCTTCCCTCACTCAGGCCCTGCTACCAGCCTGCTTATTTGTCCCCTTCAACTGAGTGTTGAGAGCCACTATAGCTGGCACAGAACAGCAGTCATGAGTGAAAGAAGAAAACGCCCCTCTGGGGCGGCATTCAGAAAAAGCAAAGGAAGCTTTTCTATCTAAGCAGGAAGGAGCTCTCCTGAGATACACAGACACAGATGTTCACAATGAGCCTTCCGGCCCCAGTGAGGATGTGAGTGGTGAGGAGATGCCTGATCTTCCAGTTAGTCAGAGTGCAGGTGACCTGGCAGCTACTGCAGCATCCATATCTCCATCTCAAGTGGATGTGACCATGCACATTCCTGAAGAAAAGTGTAGATCAGAGAAGAGTGTAGTGGAGGTGCAAGAAACAGCTGCTACTGAGTTTAGTTCCTTAAGTCTAGATGATCCAGGACACTGGACCCACTTGAGCAGTAGCCTGAGGGACTTCCTTGTACTGCATGGGCCACAGCAAGTGAAAAACTTCATGTTCCCCAAAGACAAGGAAAATATAAGTTTCCATCCAACACATTTCTGGCGTGAAATCCCCAATGGTGACAAAATGGAGAGGCCATGGCTTATGTACTCAAAAACCCAGAATGCTGCATAATGTTTTTATTGCAAACTCTTCCAGTCTAATGTTCCAGCCACATTAGGTTTGACAGGAAGAAAGGACTGGAAAAACCTGGCATGCCATGAGAAGGCAGCAAATCACCAGAGAGCATTCCATAGGTGGAAAGAGCTTGAGATGAGACTAAGGTTAAAGACCACCATAGATGATCAGCATCAAGAGAAGATTGCATCAGAGTCTTTTTACTGGCAAAATGTTCCAAAAAGGCTCATTGCCACTGTGAGACTGCTTGCTACCCAAAACCTAGGACTGCGTGGCACTTCAGATCAGCTGTATGTGCCAAACAATGGAAACTTCCTTAAAATTGTGGAGCTGATGGCTGAGTTTGATGCTGGACTCCAGGAGCACCTAAGAAGAGTCACCACCCAAGAAATGTACACACACCACTACCTTGGAAAAACAATTCAAAATGAGATCATACAGTTACTGGCAACAAAAGTCAAACAGAAGATTGTGGCAGATCTGAAGTCAACAAGATATTACTCTGTTATTCTGGACTGCACACCTGACATCAGCCATATGGAACAAATGCCTTGAATGGTGCGTTTTGTAACAACACCAGAACTTAGTGAAAATGTCCCTGCAATGGTGACTGTCAGAGAGCATTTTCTAAAATTAATTGACATTGATGATACTACAGGAGCTGATATGACAAATGTGCTTCTTAAAAAGCTGGAAGATACGGGAATTGCGATAGCTAACAGGAGAGGTCAGGGCTACGATAATGGTGCCAACATGAGAGGAAAGAACAGAGAAGTGCAGACACGGATCCGAGAGTTAAACCCTCGAGCCTTTTTTGTCCCATGCAGTTCTCATTCATTGAACTTGGTGGTCAGTGATGCAGCGTCAGCTTCTAGTGAGGCTGCTGAATTTTTTAATGTAATTCAAAGCATCTATGTATTTTTCTCTGCATCAACTCATCGATGTCAAATTTTGAAGCGACATCTGGGAACATCCTCTCTGACACTGAAACCACTGAGTGCCACACGATGGGAAAGTCGAGTGGAGGTGATAAAGCCTATCAAACACCAAATTGGGATGATAGATGCCATAATTGCCATTATGATGGATAATTCTATGAGAGGAACTGTTCATGGGAGAACAGGGGCAGAGGGAAATGGAATCACCAGAAACATACATAACTTCAAATTTCTGTGTGGCTTAGTGTTGTAGCATGACATACTGTTTGAAATAAATGTTGTAAGCAAGAGACTCCAAGGTGTTGACCTTGATATATCTGGAGCAATGGAACAACTGGACAAAGTAAAGTCATACCTACAGTCTTACCGTCAGATGAGGGATTTCAAAACGTTCTGAAGAGTGCACAGAAGTTGGCAGAAGAACTTCACACTGAAGCCATTTTCCCACCCATTCTAGAATACAAGAGTCACCGAAGAAGACGACGACGACATTTTGATTACGAGGCACGGGATAATCCCATAAGAGACTCCAACCAACAATTCAAAATTGAATTCTTTAACCAGGTGCTAGATTGTGCAATGCAGTCAGTTGAAGAACGTTTCATGCAGCTCAAGGAACACAGCAGTATATTTGGGATTTTGTATGATATTCCAAAACTCCTCACTATACCTAAAGACGACCTACACCAGCAATGCAGGGCACTAGAGACAGTGTTGACACATGATGGCATGCGCGATATTGATGCGAGTGATTTAGGTGATGAACTGAAAGTCCTTTCAAGATACATTTCACCAGGATCAACTGCAAAGGCTGTTCTGGAATATATGTGCACAAATAAGATGACCACCCTCTTTCCAAATGCTTTTGTTGCACTGCACATACTTCTAACACTTCCTGTAACAGTTGCCAGTGAAGAACGTAGCTTCTCCAAGCTGAAGTCAATAAAAACACATCTACACTCCACAATGACACAGGAGAGGCTGGTCGGCCTTGCAGCCATCTCAATAGAGCATGAGCTGACCCAGACTGTGGACCTTCAGCAGGAAGCACTTCAAATCTTTGCAACCAAGAAGGCACGGAAAGCACCACTATGATTATTCAAACAGATAAACATGCCAGTGTTTACTATGCAGACAAGAAAAGTTGCATTTGCTGGTCAGGCGTTTCAAAGTTAAGTGTTACTTAAAATTTTTGATCAAGGTATTTTAAGTTGTTAGTTCTCCTTTATTGGGGTAGGTAGGAGAGCAGTACCATGAGAGGAGTAGAACAGGAAGAAGGCAGAATTGAGACCTTTCAAAGTTTTGGCCCAAGCAAGGGAGCATGGGGGCATCATTTGAGCTCCCCGCCTCAGGTGCCAAAATGTTGTGGGCCGGCCCTGAGCTAGCTGTACAGATCTCTCAGCTCTATCTTGGCATAGAATTCCTCAACTCCTCTTGGCAATTTGGGGATTGTGCTACTCAACCAACATATTGTGAAGTGTAAAGTTTCTCAGGTGTTCGAATTAATCTGTTAACTTTCCTGCTTTTGAATCAGTAAATATTTAAATAGTATAAGCTAGCTTTTAAATGGAATGCTACTACCTCTGTTTTCTATTGTAACCAGACTCAAACTATAATTCCTACTACAAACCCAGCATTAAAATCTAGGGTGTCTGCGCTCCACAGTATCTTTGTCTGGATGAAAAACTCTAAATTCATAAGAATCAAGAAAAATAGATTTCGACCCAAAACTTTCAGGCTAAGGGACTCATCCAAAATTGATAAAGGACAATGGGAATCTTTTCACCCACTTTAATGGACTTTGCTATATGATCTTATGGCTTGTTCCAATTTATTGTAAGGGTAATAAACTTGCTTTAAAAAACAACTTTATATTCACTCCTGGCCCTTTAAAATTCCTCCTGCCTGGAAGAAAGGCAGTATTTTTACAGGCATTCTGTCTTACCCAGTGGAATTTACTTGCAAGAATATAGAGGTGTTTTAAAGGACTTAGACTGTTTCAAACAGGAGTGTCAATAATGACTTCTACCACTATTGATTTCTTTTTAACAAGGTTTTGATTTAAAATGTTATAAATAGGATGCAGAATTGTTACCACCTATGTTATTAAGCATGGGATTTAATTACTAATACATTCTCCCATTCTGATAAGAATATTTGTGATAATGACAAATATAGTGGAAAATATATTTAGCGAGCCATAGCAAAATTTCTCTTTGGTCCTCTTCAGTTCTCTGCCCTCTCTTTTCCCTTGATATGATAGTTGATTCTCTATGCTCTGAACTCCCCTCCCCCTTGACTCCTTTACCCTTCTCTCCCATTGCAATGTCTTCACCCTGACAATCCCCAACCCAGCTCACTCCCAACATCTGCTTCCTCTGGTCCTGCTCTCACGCTGTGCAGCATCTCTGGGGGAAATCTCATGACCAGGCTGACTTCCTCCATTACAAATGTGTTCTCTTCTCTTTCAGTTCTACCATCTTCCTAACAAGCAATTCTACTTCTTCACCTAACTCAATCTCATATTCACAATACCAACTGCCTTTAGGCCAGATTTTACTCCTTCCTCACACCCACACCCACACGCACACCCCTCCACTTCCCTCTGCAAAAGTTGGACTGATTTCTTCAAAGGAAAAAAAATTACAAACTTATGTAACCACCACCACCCTGCCCATCTTCCTTTCTCCTCCTCCAACTTCCTTCTTCCCAGTCATAGATGCAGAAGTTTTTCCATCTTCTCTCCTCTTCTATCCCTGCCACTTTCCCTAGTAACCCCATCCCATCTCCCTCGTGTCCCCGCTCCTTAGCCTCTCACTCTAAGCATTCTTTAGTCTCTCATCTTAACCGCCCCTCCCTGACCCAACTTGCCTCTTCCACTAAGGCCCCATCTGCCTTCTCCCTCTCATTTCAAAGTTCATTGAACACACTGTCTACAATTGTTGTCTGGAGTTCCATTTCTCCAATTCCATCCTACCTAGACCCATCTCCAATACAGCTTCTGCTCCTCACACTCCACTGAAACCACTCTTGCCAAAATCTCTAATTACCTCTTCCTGGCCAAATCTTTTAACTAGTACACTCTGTCCTTCATCCCTGTCCTCCATCATAAACACAAACTATTTGTTTGCACTTTCACCTATCCCATCCAGCCTAATCTCTCTCTTATGCAACCAAGATGTTAGCTCCTGCATCTGCCCTGCCATTAACGCCTGACATCATCATCACCCCCTTGTTACAAACACCTTCATGTTTTCTTCAACATTTCCCCTTATGCTTGGGAGGAACTGCTCATAAATATCTGCAAAACCACCTCATTGTCCTCTGTCAAGTCCCTCCATAAATCTCTCCTCTGTCATGATGCCTACAAAACACTTGACAATGGCTAGGCTGCTTGACTTTAGTGACCCGTTTAGCCACCAAAACATTAGAGAGTACGACCCTGGCACTTCAGAGCATAAACCACATCCATAGCGGTTACAGTCTTTCGCTTGGCACGTTCAGTGTAAGTGACAGCATCGCAGATCATGTTCTCTAAGAACACCTTCAGCACTCCACAGGTCTCTTCGTAGATCAACCCCAAAATATGCTTCACCCCCCCGTGTTGAGCCAAGTGACTAATAGCTGGCTTGCTAATACCTTGGATGTTATCCCGAAGCACTTTACAGTGGTGCTTGGCACCTCCCTTCCCCAAGCCTTTACCATCCTTACCACGACCAGACATGGTGAAATCACACTCACACACACACACACACACACACACACACACACACACACACAACTGAGCTGAGACCATTGCCTCACATGCTGACCAGCATTGTTACATTGTTTCCTTGAGCTCCTTTGTCCGTTTATCTGCATCCAATTGTTGTCTCCTGTCTCATAGTTAGATTGTAAGCTCTTTGGATAAAGACTGTCTTTTGTATATGTTTGCACAGTGACTAGCACAATGGGGCCACAATCCCTGACTGGGGCTCCTAGCTGCTACCTCGATATAAATAATAAATAAGACAAATGTTATTAATAATCTGTTATTGATGGCGGGCCCCTTTCTTCATCTCAGATGGGAACTACTCCTTGGTGAATGACTCTTTGTATTGCTACTATCCTGTCATACCTTCCATCACTTAGTCCCAGCCCAGATATAAACCTTCAAATGAAGCCCACCTGCACTTGTTCATCAACACTGCAATTCTAAATGAGCACAAGACCAGCTGTCAAAGTGAATGAGCCTGAACACAGGCTTGTTCTTGGCAGCACCATAACAGTTCAGCGGATAGGTTGCAGTTTGCTGAAGACATCTGCCCTAACTAACAAAGATGCGTCTTCCACATTTCTGGTACTTCTGCCAGTCCCAGGCCAGGCGGCTCCTTTCCCTCCCTGGCTGCAAAGTGTCCTCTGAGCTGGCAGGTGTTAGTGCTGGGCCCAGGAGGAAAGCGCTTGGCAGTGGGTCAGCACAGAGGGAGCTGGGGACTCTGCAGCCAGAGCCACGCAGTGGAACACAGGCGCTGGAGCCTCTAGGAGCCCAGGGCAGACCTGGAGCCAGGCAACATCAGGACCCAGGTAACAGTGCCACCTGGACAGCAGAGCCTCCTGTGGGGAGCAGGAGCTGGGCACACGTAGAGGGGAGCTGGTAATGGTTTATGTATCATTGTGAGCCAAGGACTGTATGCGACTCTGGGAGGCTCAGGGGATGGGGTATCACAGTTCCTCCAGGAAATGAAAAAAAAATAGGGAGTGATTAAGGTGAATCACTTAGGTTGTAACACCTCCAGAGACGCTTGCATGTTCTGGTTCAACCCGGGTTTTCCAGAGACCAACAGATAAAGAAATAAAATGGCTGGGTTTAAACTGACTCAGGGCTTTCTTTCTGATCCAACAAACAGACAGACCCTTCTGTCCTAGGGGGACCCCCAGACCTTGCAGAAGGGTTGGAAAGACTTTGACCTACTAGGGCACCATAAGATTGATGGGTGACCTCTGGTAAGCTTTTAGCATGCATATAGGAATTTTTTTTAACACGTTTTCTCTGTAATGCTTTTAATCTCAAGAATAAAATATGCGTACTTAAAAAGAGCTGTGTGGCAACTTGCAACAGCTGGCAATACACAGTTTATAGCCCTTGGAGAGAAAGTAACATACAGGTGCTGGCCGTTATCCACTGCAAGTCAGTCTGCCTATTACAGTGGAAGGCAGGGAGTTG
Source organism: Emys orbicularis (assembly GCF_028017835.1). NCBI lineage: Eukaryota > Metazoa > Chordata > Testudines > Emydidae > Emys > Emys orbicularis. Next base: position 103,982,373 of record NC_088686.1, read on the forward strand.
TGCTGCCTTAAAACCCTCCGTCAGAGGGGTGTGGGATGTGGTCCCTGCCCAGAGATAGGTGATGGCTAGAGTGCTGAGACCTGACTGGGCACTCCTGGAATCTACCACAGAGTGGGAAAATACACGTGCAACACATTTATTCATCAAGGACAGCAATATCTCATATGGGAAAAACGCAAAGGGGTTAAAACCCTCACAAAACTAAATCTAAAGGAAGGTAGCCCTGAAACCTAGGTGGATTCAGACTCAGACCATGACCCAAAATATAGAGAGGCAACTTGTTAAACATGGAAGAGAGAGGCAGATAAAAGACAGGAACAGAAAAGCCAAGAAATAAAATCATAAAGATGCAGAGTGAATCTGAAGAAGAGTGAGAGCAAAGGCATTTTTCAGCCATCTCTACCACCTGAGAAAAAAATACCAAGGAGTATATCCCTTTCAATTTACACTTCCAAATGCTATTCGAGAAGACAGGGTAGCTGTCATGAGGAAATGGTGTCAGTAAGTGGGCTCTTCAATTTTTAGTGAGCTCAGTCTGGCTTTTTAAAAAACTTTAAAAGACCCCCTGAAACCCACGGAAAAGGTATTACAGATTGGAATTGATGCATAAAGAGGAAGGGGAAGAAAGAATATGAATGTGTGTTGATAACACTGAAAAGGGGTGAAGAAGGGGTGGCACCATAGATGTGATTTAAGCCAGGATATATAAAGGAGGAAGGGGTCTGAAATATGGCTCTGAGCAACAGATCCCAACATTTGTTCTTTAAAGAAAATGGTGCCACAGCTCCACCCATGGTGGGGAGTCTTGATACCCCAGACGGAATTCACCACACCAGTAGAATGGGCTAATCAGCTGGCTGTATCTGAGACTATAAGGAACCTCCACATCGTAGGGAAAGGTGGAAGGGGGGAATTTTATATCATTATGAATAGTATGGGGATTTTGTGGGGAGGGGAACTGGGAAAGCAACAAAAACAAAACAAAGCCACTGTATTATTTTTCTATTACTTTTAACCAATGTGTTGAGAGGGAACTGGAGAAACAAAAACAATGTTGAAGGAGCAGCAGGTTGGGCAGGAATTTTTTTTTTTTTAATGCCAATCTAAGTAAATATTATTCATCTTAGAGAATGTTCAAAAATCATGAGTCAGGCTCACCAAAAATCATGAGGTTAACTTTAAAATCATGAGATTGGGTGGTCTTTTTATTTGTCTTCTGCTTTTTGGGCCGTTAGGGTGTACTGCGGTCACATTCTGAAGCTTTCTCCACAGCCACGAGGGCTAGAAACTTGCTTTTTTCTTTAAGAATGAAGGATGAAATCATCACATATCCACGTGACCCCAGGAGCTGGGGCTTTAAGAAAAATAATCATCATGGAACTCGTGACAAAATCATTAGAGTTGGCAATGCTGCCCAGGTCATGCCTCCCCCCAACACACTGCTACGTGACCTGGGGGGAAAACTGCAGAGAGGTGTTAGCCAGAGGCTCCAGCTGACAGGGGCAGAAGCACCAATGCAGAGACCTTTGGACACTCAGAGAATTTCCCATAGTTTTGACAGGTTTCTCCAACCCTCCCCCTCCTGCTCCCTGACAGTCTCTTTACCTCAGCTTTGCTCCACACCTGCCCCTCTTCCCCTATCACCCCCTCACTCTCTTCTCTCCTCCCCCACCAGCCCTCCCCCCAACCATATATAGCTGATCCTCTCTTAAGTAAACCCACCCCCTCAAAAATCCTGGAACTAACATGTTTCCTGCCATCACATAGTTCACTGGACTGGTATGTTAACCCCTCCCCCATCCTATGGGTATCTTGCCTATTTAGATTGTAAACTCTTTGGGACAGGGACTGTCAACTACTGTGTAGATATGTCTACACTATGGAGACTACACCAGTATAGTCAGTGTAGCTATGCCAGCATAACCACATAGTACAGATGCAGCCTACATTGATAGAAGGGGTTTTTCCATCGGTGTAGGAACACCACCTCCACAAATGAAGTTAGCTACATCAACCTGAAGCCCTCTTTCATCAGCACAGCTGCATCTGCTCTAGGGGTTATGTTGGTCAGGGATCTGGAAAAAACCCACAGCTCTGACCAACGTAACTCTGCCAACATAACCCCCAAAGTAGATGCAGCTGTATTGACTGAAGGGGGCTTTGGATTCATGTAGCTAACTTGATTTGAGGAGATGGCATTCCTGCAAGAGTGTGTGTGTGGGGGGGGGGGGGGGGTTTCCCCACACCTACCATCATAGCTATGTTGACCTAACTTCTAAGTGTAGACCAAGTCTATATTTGTACAGCACCTAGAAGAGTGGAGACCCATTCTTGACTGGCCCTTAGGCACCACAACAGTAAACACTATTATTCATAATAATAATCATAGGCCAAGATGGTAAATGCTTGTTGATTAAAGGTGCAATTGGAAACAAAATACTAACTTTAGGAAGCATCTATCCCTCAGCAGCAGAGGTCAATTGCTCTTTTTCAAAAAAAATTCTCCCAACTCTTGGAAGAATTTGGAGAAGGGATATTGTGACAGTGGGTGGGGTCATAGCTGTGCCCTGATCCTAAAGGTAGACAGATCAGACACCAAAACAGCTAGAGAAAATCAGGCAAGGAGCTAAAACTACTAGTAGGTACACATGATTTGTGTGACTCCTGAAGATGCCTCACTGCAAATGAAAGAGATTATTCCTTTTATTCAATTCCACAGCAAATACATACACAAATTGATATGCTATTAATTTCCAAATCAATGTTTCATAAACACTATTCTGGCTAAACAAGAATGTATGTGCTGGTCCGATTATGCGCCATCTGGCTTTTCATTAGAAACTGAGGGCACAACTAAAACAAACATATGGAGATTAAACGTTCCTCTCTTATGTACTCAGAAGAGAATCCATAATATTAGAGAAGAAATTACACTTCAGAAAAAATAATGTGAGCCAGGTTTAAAAAAGCACTCTCTGGAACTCAGGAGTAACTTATTAAGTGATTAATCCTAGGATATCAAGGTTAGAAAAGAAGAGACACCAGAACCTCTTGAGAGAAGTAGAAAGACTTAAAGCTACATCAGACAAATCAATCCCAGAGCGTGTACAAGAGCCTAATTGAAGCTAGAGGTAAATTAAACCTGCTATAAACTGAAAAGGCAATCAGATTTACAAAACAACAACAGTATTCTGAAAAAAGCAACAAAAGTGATAGGCTACTTGCTAATGGACTAAAATATATACAAGATAATAAAAACCAGACCTCCAGTCTGGAAGAAACCAAATCATTAATCATCATCATTTGCAAGTCCAAAGGATATACGTGAGGCATTTACAAATTTCTACAGGAGGCTTTATGCCAGCACATCCCAAACAAATAAAAGATTATAGAATTAATGCAAAGCTCCCTAAAATAGATCCGATAGACCAGGAGCATTTACACCTGATGAAGTTACAGAGATCATTAAATCACTTAACACAGTAAATCTTCAAGCCTAGATGGGTTTCCCCCAGAGTTCAGAGCACAACTGGCAGAGATCTTTAATGAGAAGTGGAAAGAATAAGAGATCCTCAATACCTGGAGTGAGGCCCAAATAGTAGCAATATCAAAACTTGGAAGAGACCTATACAATTGTGATCTCTTTGTTAAATCAACACACTAAGCTTCATGCTTCAGGTCTTATCAAATAGACTGAAAAATACTGTGTAGATATATTTTCAGAGCTAAAATAGGTTTTGTGTTAAACAGGCAGTTAGACTACATTCACAGAGTTCTGGACCTGATTTTTATTTTTATTTTTTTGGATGATTCAACCAATTTCATCAACCTGACTAATCTATTTCTATTTTTAGATGCTGAAAAGGCTTTTGGTAGAGTGAACTTGCAGTTTCTAAAGCGTACCCTAAAAGCATTATGTTTAAATCCCAAATTGTAATGAAACATGCAGATTTTGTCACATATGGAGGATGTGGTGGGGTGGTGCCCCACCCCATGAAAAAAAGGGCTGAATCAGGCCCGAGAGGCTGCGCAGATCAGCAGCCAATCAGCCAAGGCCTGGGGAGAGCCAATCAAGGCAGGGAAAGAGGCAGCCAATCAGGGCCGGGCTAGGTCCTATATAAAGGCTGCCTAGCAGAGGGGAAGTCAGTCACTCCTTGACTAGCGAGGGAGAAGGACTGGCTCCTGAGCTAAGGAGCAGCACCTTGGACAGAGCAGAGCAGAGCGGAGCTCCGGCCCAGATACCTGCCAGGCTGCGACCCTTGCTAGAAGAGGTCGAGAAGGTGCATAGGGCCAAAGGCGAAGTGGCCCAGGGAAACTAGGCAGACGAGAGGGGAGAGGACGAAGACAGAGGGAGGCTGCCGCTAGAGGGTCCCTGGGTCGGGACCCAGAGTAGCGGGTGGGCCTGGGTCCCCCCCTTCCCCCCCCCTTGCATTATCCCTGACCACCGAGGAGAGGGGCTGAGACAGACTGTGACCTGCCCCTGAGACGAGGGGCTAGACTCTAGGGTTGTGGTTGGCCACCAAGGCAGGGGCAAACAGGAGGACTGCTGTTAACAACGCCCCCCGGAAGGGGGTGAGACCAGAGCAGTGGGCACTGCCGGAGGGCAGTGTCCTGAAGCAGATGAAGACTGTCCTGAAGGGGACGCTGCCAAGCAGGGAGCAATGTGGGTCAGAGGGCAGCAGAACGGAGACAACAGGCAAGCTACCACGCGGCGAGGACGCCCCGGAGCGGTCAAGAGCTAATTCCTGGAGCGACCAGCGGGGGCGCCAGCAGTGGTGAGTCGAACCCCGTCACAGAGGACTTGTCCAATAATTAGGACATTTGGAAAGATGTTGGGGAGTTCAGAGAATCCATCAGTGTTTTTGTTTAATTTTCCAAAAAAAAAAAAAATCGATGCTGTATAAGAGATACAAAGGACTGATTACCTGTTTCTTAGTTGCAGCACAAATCACAATCGCCAGTTGGTGGAAGAGACACGACTCTCCTAAACCAATTAACTCATTCCAAAATGCTACGATTTGAATAGCTGACCCAGCATGGCAGAGTTCCACAGACAGAAGGGGAAAAGAGGTTTACCTAGAAACCTGTTTTTTAAATGCAGAGGAAGGGGGAAACTGCTAAACTGCCACCTTCCTCGAATTAATTGGTAGAACTGTGAAGCTCCACTACAAAAATGTTTTTGTAACAATTTCTTGACTCTAATACAATTTTTAAAAACCAGCTGACATATATATCTGTATTCCTTTCCTCAAATGACAGCAAGAAAATATAAAGTAAAACCTGGAAAAATATTTGTTTTCCAATACAGCAATATTGGTAGTCTTTGAATTTGATAGTCAGTTATGACCTATAAAGCCCTACACGAGGAACTGCCTCACTCCCCGTGCCATACCGACATGGCTGCCATCAGCAGGGGTGCCTTAGCTGGATCCCCCTCATTATAAAAAGAAGGCTGCTTTCAGGACAATCTCTGCAAGGGCTTCAGGAATTCCCTTCTCCCCCCGCATACAAAATAGCCCAAATCTGGTGACTTTCTGAGCATGCTGCAAAAGACACCTGTTCAATCGGGTTTTTTGAGAGGGCTGAGGATGTGCTTCCCACAGCAATGGAGGAGTGGAAAGGCATTTCCATGGGCACGTATACACTGCAACAAACATTCCACAGCACCTAGTCTCAGAGCCTGGGTCAGATGACTCAGGCTTGCAGGGCTTGGGCTGAGGGGCTAAAAATTGTTGCGTAGACATACCATGTGTGTGTCTGGCTCGCTGAGTTGCTGTTGAGTTGATTACTTTAATGCTGCTGGAAATTCACAGTATTTATTACATTGTTCAGGGCACCTAAGGCCTTGGATAGGCATATTTTTTATTGTTTTTAAATGTAAATGCATAAATATTGATGTGGCAGAGGGGGGTTAAAGAAATGCATTACTGAACGAATAGTAAACATTCCATTAAAGGGTTAAACAAAGGCCACTGGGAGAAGTTCAGTGAGTCCTGACCATGTTGGAGTTAACCAAATTAATAGCTCAACACTGGCCCACCTTTTGTGGCAAAAAGGAGAAGACTCTTTCAAAGTGTACTCTAATGAAATGGCTCCTTCTTTCATCACTGTTTTTACCACGATTAGTGGTAACTTGGGCCTTGTCTAATGGAAAAATGCATCAGTTTAACTAAATCAATTTCAAACTCAAGTTAAGAGTGCAATCCCCAAATATATACATACATGAAGCAGTTTAGCCATTGCTTATATTGATTTAGCTTGCATTGGTAAATTAACTTACAGATTTAAACTGATTTGATATAATAAAAGGTAAAACCAATTGGAGTCTACAACAAAGGCTTGCCCCAGTTTAACTAGATTTTAAAACTGATTTATTTAAACCAGTGTACATTTTAAGGCCTTACTGTGTAACTAGTCCTATTGGTTTCAGTGGAGACCTTTTGCAGAGAAAAGAACCACATTGTGTCAGTGATGGGGGCAAAATCTGATCATCTATTAGAAAGACAATCCTAGACAGATTGGCAAGGAGAGGGAAGCAAAATTATTTCGAACCAAAGATAGTCCTGGCCAAAAGCATGCTCAGCATGGAGAACTGAAGGAGAGCTGATGGTAGAATAGGTTTGGCTTTGACCTGGGACCAGGGTTTTTCTATGCACCAGAAATGTGCGTGCTTGGGAAACAGGCTGACAGCCTAGTTCAGGGAGAATCAGAACTCAGTACATATTGTGAGTAAATCATTCTAAGAAGCAGTGTCCTGTGGGTACGACTGTACTTCCTTCTCTCCTAACAAGTAATCAGCCCACTTCAGAAATGCCAAACTCTCCTCCAAGTTCCTGGAAACATGGACACTTTTTTTTTTTTTTTTTTTAAATAGTTTGTGTATCACATGACAAATGGAGTTGTGCTTTATTTCTCTGAGCAGTCACTCTGATTCCTTTATAGTAAGTTTTTGTTTAATTGCAGATGGCAGTGAACAGGTATAAACCTGTAAACAGGTAAAACTTTTTTATATTTTCAGTAACCAGTACAGATGACTGCTAGCTTGGTGTTATGGTTTCTTCCCTCTTCTTTTTAATGTGCTCAAAAGTTGATAGCTAATATGTAAGTACTTGGAATGCCTCTTTAAATTAATTGCTGCAGTCCCTATGGGAACTGCATATTTTGGACCCAGACCTCCATTCATATGCACCTGATTTAGATTTCCAAATACTGCAGCATCAGGCTCTTTACAATCTGTAATTAAAGAAAGATCCATGGAGAAAAATGTCTTTGATGTTGTATACTTGTGATGCTACATACAACTTTCTTTCCTGAATCAAGTCCTTAATTGAATCTCACACACACACACACACACACACACACGTCATCTAGTACAATGATTTGGGACAATATTTGAACTGAATGAGATTAAACGATTGGTACAAGAAACTTTAGACAATCTGGGATTAATTTCTTTTAGCAAAAACCATGGTCTATAACAGGGTGGATTGATTTAAATTACAGCAATTTAAATCACCGATTTTAACCAGGATTTAAATCAGTAAGCAGAAACCTTGATTTAAAGTATCCATTTTAATGTTGTTTTGCATTTGTACACTCCACTTATTTTCCAAAAGAAAGGTTGATTCTCATTGGTTGGTAACCATTAATACGTTGACTTGCAACTAAATATAGCCATTAAACTAAATGTGGAACTTCTTTTCGCTGACCAGGAGGATATACTTATTTAAGCTATTATATAGCTTAACATACATTTATTCAGATTCTTAATATTTACGTTTTTAATGCTACAGAGTGTTGAATGATACATATTTAATTACTTGATTATTTTTTGCTTGGTATTTGTATCAAGCTCTCTTTAAATGAAAATTGGAATTCAATTAAAAATGCACTGAACCTGCTTTTTTAAAATTGTTTTTATTAGTTAAATGAAACTACCTTAAATGTTCTGTATACATAAGAAAAAAAACTTTTATTAAACCATGTTTTGCATTTAAAATTGATTATTAAAAAAAGGAAGTAGTATATCGTGGCCATGATGAGGCTCTTAGGTGCTACAATAATACAAATAAATAATAAAAATAACTATTATCTGTAGTTAATTAACTGATTGTTTCTAGTCACCATGTCCTTCAAGATTTTAGAACTAGCAGATCCCATCCTCTCAAACCTCATTTTTATTCGGAGAATGGGAGAGGAAAACAATCTTTCCTTTTTTTCCAATTTCCAATCAGTTTCTTATCTTTGAATGAACTAGTCATTGAACTGAACTAGTTGAATAAACTGAAAAGAAGAAAATACCTACTATTACTGTCAAAAGATGGTTTAGCACCTCAACAAACTGTGGATCCAGGTGCTTAACCTGTGACTTGGATCAGTACAGTGGTTTGACTTCCTTTAAACTTCATCAGCCGACATGCGTGGCTTAATATTATTTTTTATTTAATTTAAATGATTTTAGGCCTTAACACAAATTGTTTATTGTTTCAATTTTAATTTTAAACAGGTTTATTTTAAAAATGAAAAATGTATTTAAATTTTAAAAATCCAATTTTTTTTTAAATCTTATTTTTTTTCCAATCATTAATTTTTATCCACTCTGGTTTATATCTTGGCATTACAAAGTTAATGTACAGTAATGAGAGGTTACCACAAGATGGATGTGGAACAAAGACAGATTTACTACTAAAATTAAAATATCCTTCCTAAAGGAGGAACAGTTGGGAGATATGGATACTGTATATTTACTCGTTTATGACCTTCTCTTCGTTGATATACACTCCTTGTCACCCCTGTGCTGTCCTCCGCCATTCCCTACTTTGGGAAGAGCCAAGGCTCTTTTCTTTACCTGTTTAACATGGTGATCAAGGAGGGATGTGTGTCAGATGGTCTCTTGCCACCATTAGAAGATTTTCCCTCTCTATTTTTTCGTCCGTACGGCACACACAGGAATTAGCAGCATTGTCTCTATAGAATAATTCTTCAAAGTAGTGGGTAAGGAGTTTGTAAATTGTAATTCCAGGGACTAAATTTGAAAAATCTGACTAAAATTTGCAGATAAAAATCCATTAATACACACTAAGAATTACATTGTCCCATGATTAAAGTATGTGCAGCAGCTTTTGATGATCAAAATACTTACTGTTGTCTATCCCCAACAGAAAACAAATGGGGATATTTAAATGTGGTAATAGCAATACTCAGCATTGATTGTTCAAAGTACTGTGATGATATTAACTCATCCCAACAACACCCCTGTGAGGAGAGTAAGTATTATAATCCTTGTTTTACATATAGGGAAACTGAGACACAAAGGAGAAGTGCCTTGTGTGAGGTCACTCAGTGAGTCAATGGCAGAGCTGAGTATTGCATTCTAATCCCAAACTATATAATTTGGGAAGACCGATATGTCTGCCCCTGCTTTACTGCTGCCAACTCCACTACTACTGGGAATCTCCCACCTCAGACATTCTAGTCGGGACCTATATATCTCCTAAAAGCTCTCTGAAATCACATGCACACTGCTAACTTCAAAAGGAGTCCCCTATCTGCAAAGCTATTGCTTGCAACATGAGGCCTATCCAAAATTCACAGCAGGGAAAACCCCTATTGTTAAAAGAACAGGAGTACTTGTGGCACCTTAGAGACTAACAAATTTATTAGAGCATAAGCTTTCGTGGGCTACAGCCCACTTCTTCGGATGCATATAGAATGGAACATATATTGAGGAGATATATATATACACACATACAGAGAGCATGAACAGGTGGGAGTTGTCTTACCAACTCTGAGAGGCCAAGTAAGAGAAAAAAAACTTTTGAAGTGATAATCAAGATAGCCCAGTACAGACAGTTTGTACTGTCTGTACTATCCCACGTCTACTTAACCTATCGTTAAGTAGATGTGGGAAGGAAACCTGTTAAGGTTGATTATTGCTCTAGTACTACCTCTGAAGACCTCTCTTCTCCCTCTGAAATAGTTCTTTAAGCTTGCTAATTTAGAATAAAATATAAAAGAGCACAGAGCATAGTGAAATCCAGAGTAAAAAGAATGAGAAATGTTACAATAACTATCACCTACAGAGCTCCACAAACATTAATTCATCTTCCTAATGCCCTTAGGAGGGAGATAAGTATTGTTGTTATCCCATTTTACAGATGGGGAAAATAGAATGTTTACACTGAAGTCACAGAGTGTGTTGACAGTTCATGTAGACATACCCAAGCTAGCTCTAATGTACCTTGCTCAGGTACTGGAACAGTGAAGCTGCAGCAGCCTGGGCTTTCATGTGGGCTGTACAATTCTGCCCGGAACCCTGGGTAATTACGTAGGTAGCTAACCTATGCGGCTGTGGCTTCCCTGCTCCAGTACCCAAGCTAGCTAAATTACAGCTAGCTCAGGTATGTCTACACATGCTGCAATTACACTCTGCGATTGCAGTTTAGACATACCCTGACCCAGGATCACAAGATCACAGGAGACAGTGTCCGAGTTGAGATTAGAACTCAGGAGTTCCTGGCTTGACTCTGCTCAGATCACTAGATCCATACAAGTATCAGAGGGGTAGCCGTGTTAGTCTGAATCTGTAAAAAGCAACAGAGGGTCCTGTGGCACCTTTGAGACTAACAGAAGTATTGGGAGCATAAGCTTTCGTGGGTAAGAACCTCACTTCTTGCAGCTGAAGAAGTGAGGTTCTTACCCACGAAAGCTTATGCTCCCAATACTTCTGTTAGTCTCAAAGGTGCCACAGGACCCTCTGTTGCTTTTTATAGATCCATACAAATTTACCATAAAATGTTTCTTACAGAATAGTGAAGACCTAGAGCCAATCACGTAAAGTTTGCTGCATGTGTTTTTTTTTTTTTTAAAGTGCCTTTATATTTTGAGGTACTGTGGTCCACTTATCCTGGGAGCGAGAAGTTACCATGACAGCCAGTCATAATGTTTCATGATAATTGGAAGTAGTTTAGCAGCAGGTGTCTTCTCTTTCCCCTCCTTTCTGAAATATATTGTGGCGTTTATTTTACTTTTTGATATTTTTGGAAGGAGCAATAATAATTCCTAATGATTGTATAGTGCTATTCATCAGCAGATTTCCAAGTGCTTTACACATGAGACCAGTATCTCCATTTTACAGGTGGGGAAACTGAGGCAGAAAGCGGTAATGTAACTTGCCCAAGGTCATGCTGCCTCCCCAGAGTAGGAATAAATTATACGTTTGTTACCAGGACTAGAAGAACTTTAACATTCCATTACACCAGGGTGTCCAACTCTCATGATTTCATCATGAGTCTCGCATATTTAGTTTGTTTCTTAAAGCCCCAGTTCCTGTTGGCAAGTGATTAAAGGAGAATCTCAGCTTTCATTTTTTTTAAAGGAACTTCTAGCCCTCTTGGTTGCAGAGACAAGCTTGACAATATGACCTGACTGCACCCTAAGTGTTCAAAAGGCAAATTAAAAAGTACCTCCAGTGGTTTTTAAGTGTAATGACCTTTAAGACAGTCTCTTGCTTTTTGGGGACCTGACTCATGATTTTTGAATGCTTGGGGTAGAAATTCCAGGAAGCACAACTGAAGGGAAACATAAGATCAATGGAAAAATGGGGGAGCTGGGGAAAGAGTCTATGAGAAGAGTACGTTTGGTGCATTTCTCACTTGTAAGAGGGAAACGGCACAGACCTATGTGGAGCAATTCCTCATTAACTTCCAGCCTGGTTGGTCCTTTGTATAAATGTAACAAACAGGCAAGCAAACCCAAATAGCCACAGGAACAAAGGATACTATATTAGCATGAATAGAACCTGCTAATTCCCTGAGGTGTTTTTATGCTAACAGAAATAAGTAATCTCCTCCTGACAGCTTTTTTTTTCTTTTGCATTCAATGAGATCAGCAAAAATGGATCATGTACAATGACTCAAATTCAAACAGCACAATGAGGTTTCTGATATTAGAGAGGAGCAATCTTTGTTATAATTGTACTGGGCATTTTCTTGTAGATAGATGTAGGAAGACAGTTTCAATGTACAAAAACAACTGTGCACCATTTTTTCAGCAGGGAGATACGGTTGAAAAAGCAAGCAATTCATTCCTCAACCTTCCAGCATTAGCAACTGGGAGAAATAAATTACACAGGCATTGGCTCAGATACCTTGTGTTTCTGAAATTTTTCATAACAATCTGGAAGCCGTGCAACTGAAGGCAAGTGAGACATGGAAATATTGCATTTCTTCCCAAAAATATAATGCAGAGAGCAAAGAAGCCAGACAGAAATGAGTACAGCACACATACTGAATGCAATGCTAATAAATAGCAATAGAGACTTTTCAGTTTTCATTTCTGTGACAGTGAACTGGATATCTGACTCTAAAGCAGTAAACATGGTTAAAGCAAACACACTGCCACAAAGAAAACACATCTAAGACTAATTTTCTTGAAATGTCTGTTACATACACTATGAGATTAATGTATAACAGCTGCAAAACTTGGCATACATGGAATAGACTCAAGTATATCATGGTGCTGTGACGCTTTTACTTAGGACATGGCATAAGAGACAAGAAGGTGTCTGCTCTCTATGGGGGGGGGGGGAAGAACAGGATTACATGCATACAAACCCAGCATGTTGTATAACTCATCCTTTCGTATGTGTGTTTGCTTAAATATACCTATATATATATACACACATACATATATGCATGTTCCCACTCTCCTCCACATGATCTGAAATAGATTGTGTGACACGTATAAAATATTCATACATTTTTTAGTGATGTATATAGGATTTTCAGTCACGAAGTTAAGGAGTACACGCTGTGTATGTGTGTATAAACCATGTAACCTTACACACATAGGCAATGTGGGTGCCATTCAAAGCATTGTTTTTTCAGTTCATAAACCTTTCAAGAATTATTTCTGATGGTTGTTTTTGTTACACTGACTCACTGTCATGACAGCCCTATTAGCACATAAATCCAGTCCCAAGTGTACAATTTACAGATTCAAAATTGTTTTTATAAGTGTGGGGGTATTTTATTTAAAGCGAAGCCTTAAAAGATCTATCAAGTCATAATCATGAATCACGCTCAATTCTACTTGTGCAAGTTACCTTGTATCCACATAAAAAGCAAATTAATGGGACAAAATTTTACCATCACACATTCTGGGGTAGAGGAATAAGAAAATGTAAATAGTTGCATCTTGACACAAAATACAGTCTAAGCATTTATAACTGCCTCATTGGGACACCTAAACCATTTTCCAGCTCATTTGTTACATAGAATTTTTCAGATTTCTTGTCTGAAAGTATCACTATTCTACCACAACCATGAAACCTGAAGTCCTGAATACCTGCACATCTCAGGCTCTAGCATTTTAATTTATTTAATTTCCAGGTATCAACTCTGAACTGAAATCGACAAGCAAATGCCTCTTTTCATAGGTCTGTATGAACAATTGTCTCATTCGTCATTGTATTTCAAACTAATGATCAAAGTGTTTGCTGAAAAAGTCCAGGAAATATCTGTATGGAAATAGCTAACAACTCTCCCCACATCAAATAATAAAATAATTATCTTGTGCTGCCATGGTGGAAATAAACCCGCTTTCTGCAAGAATAGATAGAAGAAACAAACATTCTAATTTTCAAAGCAACATCCAGTCTAACAGAAAAAGCCATGCCTATATCAACAGAAGACCTAAATTCCTAAAGTATCATTCAGATTTTAAACGCAATAATAGGAGATCTCAGACTCAGTTTCTAATTGCTTTGCCTTGCTTATCAATACCAGAAGCAAGGTAAAAAATTAAGACATACAATACCTGTCATAACTCCATCTACTGTACGACATTGTCCTGTTGCTACTGACACCATCCATTCTCTGGGTGTCAGCTGCTGCACTTCTATTATCACTTGCTTCTCTTGCACACAGCCACTGATTGTCTGTGAGAATTAATGAGAGAGATGGACAAGAAGGTTGTTTTAAAAATAAGACACCTGTCTCTGAGAACCAACCGACGGCAAGGATGCTGAATGATACCTACAGCCGTGCAAGGTGGGACCAGAATTAAATGCACAGCCACTGATTCAGTTGGGACTCACAATCTAAGGAATGTACCATTGTCTTTTCAGGAGGTGGGGATTGCTCTCAGGCTTTAGTTTATGTTCTGTGCAAACAACAGGAGGATGCTTTCAGCAGGTTGTTAGGCACAGCTGTGTTCAGGTGAAAGGAATGTAATGGTGCTAAGCTGCTTTAAAGATATTCTGTAAACGGGGATGAGTAGAAGTGGTTCATGTACCTCCTGCTACAGCACAATTTCTTTTTTATTTATTCTTGTTTCCACAGATACAGCTCCATCTTTCTGACATCATCTTCCTCTGTCCAATAGCCTAATCCCTGGGTCTTTCAAACATTATCCTTCAAACAGACAATAATCAAATCCTCTATGTACAGAAGTACAGACCTCAAACCTCATGGTCATCATTCAGTGTGACAGCTTTGCAAAGATCATCACCCCTCCGTCGCAGGAAGAGCCCACTTAAACATACCTAAGCACCACTGTCTGATCTGTTTCAGATGAAAAGAGCCAGTTTATAGGGTCCTGATCCAAAGTCCATTGAGATCAAAGGGATCAGGCTCTTGCTCAGCATGCATCAGCTCTCCTCATTCTGGGATTATAGTGGAAATTCTTCAAAATGTGTGGCATGTTACACCTCAGTCACTCGTTTCATACAGTGTGAGCATACTAGACAGAAGGCAGATCTTCCCATGTTTTCTACAGGACAGTCAGCACATTTGTAGCAGTCTGCTGCGACTGCCTCTGGATGGGAAAAGATTCCATGCCACCATGAGATTCTGCTTTGCAAATGTATAACATTTATTACAATGTGGGAGCTGAAGTCCCCAGTTTCAGAAAGCAGTCATTTGCTTCAGGAAGGTGTTACTTCTGAAAGCGAGCCCTGTCATTTAGGGGTGTCTCACTCCCCCCACCGACTTGCTGACTAACGCTAAGTCATTGCAAGGAGCGGAGATCAGGCTGGCGTGGCTCACACATCACTCATCAGGAATAACTGTTTACAATGAACCCTCTGGATGGCTTTTCCAAGCAGAAAGAGCATTTCTTCCCACCCCTTCAGAATAGTTTGTAGTGCCAACATTAATGACACTGTCCATAAAGCTGGATTTCAGTAACAAAAATGAGTTGGCAACAAACATCTTAAAATGCCGTTCAGCTCTGAGTTGAGGCAGCCTTTGAGGCCTGCAAAGCCTATGAAATCAACTTCCTCCACCCAAAGGTTTCTGGGCCCTAGAAATGGCAGGGATGTTCCAAGTTTCCATACCAACAGAAGACAGTCTGTAGTCATTTCCTATGGACACAGCCTCGGAAACAAACTCATTATTAGGAAAGTTTGTCTGCAAATCTTCCTAAAGATCACAGGATATTCACAATGTCCAGGGCTGGCCTGTGGGACCCATGAAATGTATGGCCAAAAGTCCCTAGATTTTTGAAGAACCGCAGGCTGATTCACAGCTGTGGGTAGCAGTGCCACCCAGATCACCAATGATAACTGAAGGGCGAGTGGGGCCAGGCCACTGCAAGCTTCCTCCCCACTAAGCCAGCTCCTCTGCTAAGCAGTTAGCATGGTTTGTAGCCACAGTTTATGAGGGGCCAACGTTGTCTGTGGAATAAACATGGGGCTGGAAGAAAGACTTCTTGCATTCCAGTTCCAACTTCCTCTGTGACACTTTGGGGGTTCACCCAGACCAGTAAGGGGTTGTATCACTGCCTGTTCTGTCACCCTGGCTGCCTCTGTGCTGGGCAGTTTTGGCTCAGAGCACTGACACCAGCAGCCTGTTCCCAGCACAAACGGCCTCACCCTGCCTCCCACCAGCCCAGTTCTTCCTTGTAGGGTGACTGCAACAGCCCTTCTGTTCCTGCGGCTCTGCAAAACGGTCTCCCTTGCCGTGTCCAGTCCCTCTTACTGGATACTCACAGAGTAGCACCAAGTTTGCTGCCTCCAAAGAGCCAGTACACACAACAGCTTGTTAGCTCAGCTGGGGTTTTATTCTCCACCTTAATACACAGCACTGCGAGGATTCATAGTAAAACAAAGAATAATCATATTCTAAAGAATTTTTAACAAAGAACATAGATTTAAGTAATTTTGAGTGAAAAAGATATGGAAGGGCGACAAACATGCTTTCTCGCGTCTAGCAAGATATAGCTCTGCCTAACAGTTTCTTACTCACATCAAGTTGTTAGCAATCTCCAGCATGACGGGTTGTTGCAGCCAAGATCCAGCCCTCACAGTGCTGGTTTCTTTGTTCCCTTGGGAGATGGATGACTGGAATGTCTCTTTGCCCCCCTTATATTACACCAATGTTCACAGTCTCCATTTCAAGAGCCAGGAAGGCTTCCTGGGGTGCATACTGCACCCCTCATCATGATTTTAAAGCAGTCATTCTCCCTCCCGCTACTTGCTAGCTTGATGGCTGTGTTTACCTTACTTTATTTTTCATGGTCTTCTGCTCTCAAACTGGTCAGATAATACACATAGGAATGGTCAATAGAGGATGGATC
The DNA here is from genome assembly GCF_028017835.1 of Emys orbicularis. Taxonomy (NCBI): domain Eukaryota; kingdom Metazoa; phylum Chordata; order Testudines; family Emydidae; genus Emys; species Emys orbicularis. The sequence continues at coordinate 103,998,951 of NC_088686.1, forward strand.
ACTTGATGATTACCTGTTCTATTCATTCCTTCTGAAGCACTGGCACTGACCACTGTCGGAAGACAGGACACTGGGCTAGATGGACCTTTGGGTTGACCCAGTATGGCCGTTCCAATGTTGAAAAGCCTGATTTACCTTCTGTTTGTTTACAGACTACAAAACATGATATCAGCGAGTATCCATAATTTCACACACACTGTTATAGGTTTCTGTGATATTAATGACCAGCATGTTAGTAGTTTTCAAATGGTATATTACAAGACACTTTGTAAATGAATATCATGCTAACAGTGTGTTGGGGCAATAAGTAACTCAGATCAGGCCTGACACACAGTATGATGTATCCCCTGCCAGTTTACACTGAGGAGTTCCCAGAGCCTAGTCACATCACCCAGCCTTTCTCCCTTTGTTTCCCCATCTGTAAAATTAGGATATTAGGATCCATGTAGAGCCCTGCACAGATACAAAATTTATATCTGGATCCAAACTGTGATCCACAAAAATGGTCCACAGATATAAAGTGAATATCTGCAGATTTGCAGGGCTCTAAATATAAAATTTGGATCCACATCCATCCACAGTACGACCACAAGCTTGCACTGCCACTGCCCACATCACATCTGTGGATAAATAGAGGACTGTTCATGAGCTACTGAGCCAGTTCCTTGAGTTGGAATGAAAATCAGAGGCAATAGGACTGGAGATTTATCTTCCCTTGCTGCAGAGTTAATTCTTGCTCTTCCTGTCATTCTGCTGGGCAGCGTTTCCATGGGGAAGTCAAACATATCTCACACCCACGGTACATGGGACCCTTCCCCATTTACCAATGGGAGAAGAGGCAAGGTGACCAGGAGGACCCCCGACATGCTGAAGTTACGATCCCTAGATTAAGAACCCCTTCTCCAAATCAATATTTATGCAGTCTATGGTGATCATTTATTCATAATAAACAAACTCATTACTTAGACCACTGGAGAGATCCTTAACCTTTAGCTAATTTTTAAAGGCATCCTTTAAAAAGTGGAAGTTAAATTCTAATGAGAAAAGTAGTAAGGAGCATAAACTCTGGCAAATGAAGTGTAAAAATATAATTAGGAAGGCCAAAAAAGAATTTGAAGAACAGCTAGCCAAAGACTCAAAAAGTAATAGCAAAAAAATGTTTAAGTACATCAGAAGCAGGAAGCCTGCTAAACAACCAGTGGGCCCACTGGACAATTGACATGATAAAGGAGCACTCAAGGACAATAAGGCCATTGCAGAGAAACTAAATAAATTATTTGTATCGGTCTTTACGGTTGAGGATGTGAGGGAGATTTCCAAACCTGAGCCATTCTTTTTAGATGACAAATTTGAGGAACTGTTGGAGATTGAGGTGTCATTAGAGGAGGTTTTTGGAACAAATTGATAAACTAAACAGTAATAAGTCACCAGTACCAGATGGTATTCTCCCAAGAGTTCTGAAGGAATTCAAATGTGAAATTGCAGGACTACTAACTGTCATCTGTAACCTATCATTTAAATCAGCTCTGTACCAAATGACTGGAGAATAGCTAATGTGATACCAATTTTTAAAAAGGGCTCCAGAGGAGACCCCAGCAATTACAGGCCAGTACGCCTGACTTCAGTACTGGGCAAATTGGTTGAAACTATAGTAAAGAACAAAATTGTCAGAGACATAGATGAATATAATTTGTTGGGGAAGAGTCAACATGGTTTTTGTAAAGGGATATCATGCCTCACCAATCTACTAGAATTCTTTGAGGGGGTCAACAAGCATGTAGACAAGGGGAATCCAGTGAGTATAGTGTATTTAGATTTTCAGAAAGCCTTTGACAAGGTCCCTCACCAAAGGCTCTTAAGCAAAGTAAGCAGTCCTGGGATAGGAGGGAAGGTTCTCTCATGGATTGGTAACTGGTTAAAAGATAGGAAACAAAGGGTAGGAATAAATGGTCAGTTTTCAGAATGGAGAGAAGTAAATAGTGGTGTCCCTCAAGAATCTGTACTGGGCCCAGTCCTATTTAACATATTCATAAATTATCTGGAAAAAGGGGTAAACAGTGAGGTGGCAAAATTTACAGATGATACAAAACTAGTTAATTTCCAGTTAGTTAAGTTCCAGGCAGACTGTGAAGAGCTACAAAAGGATCTCTCAAAACTGGGTGGCTGGGCAACCAAATGGCAGATGAAATTCAATGTTGATAAATGCAAAGTAATGCACATTGGAAAACAATCCCAACTATATATATATAAAATGATGGGGTCTAAATTAGCGGTTACCACTCAAGAAAGATCTTGGAGTCATTGTGGGTAGTTTTCTGAAAACATCCACAATGTGCAGCGGCAGTCAAAAAAGTGAACAGAATGTTGGGAATCATTAAGAAAGGGATAGATAGTAAGACAGAAAATATCATATTGCCTCTATATAAATCCATGGTACGCCCACACCTTGAATACTGCATATAGATGTGATCGCCCCATCTCAAAAAAAGATATATTGGACTTGGAAAAGGTTCAGAAAAGGACAACAAAAATGATTAAAAAAAAAAAATTAAGGGTGTGAAACGGCTGCCATATGAGGAGAGATTAATAAGACTGGGACTTTTCAGATGACTGGGGGGGGGATATGATAGAGGTCTATAAAATCATGACTGCTGTGCAGAAAGTAAATAAGGAAATGTTATTTTCTCCTTCTCATAACACAAGAACTAGGGGCCACCAAATGAAGTTAATAGGCAGCAGGTTTAAAACAAACAAAAGGAAGTATTTCTCACATAACGAACAGTCAACCTGTGGAACTCCTTGCCAGGGGATATTGTGAAGGCCAAGACTATAACAGGGTTCAAAAAAGAACTAGATAAATTCATGGAGGATAGGTCCACCAATGTCTATTAGCCAGGATGGGCAGGGATGGTGTCTCTAGCCTCCGCTTGCTGGGAATGGGCGACAGGGGATGGATCACTTGATGATTACCTGTTCTGCTCATTCCCTCTGGAGCATCTGGGATTGGCCACTGTCGGAAGACAGGATACTGGGTTAGATGGACCTTTGGTCTGACCCAGTGTGGCCGTTCTTATGTTCTCTTATTTTATTAAAAAGATGCTATTTGCTTAAATATCTATAAAACAACAACTGAAACAGGAGGCACAATTACATCTTGGGATGATTGCATTACAGTCTAGCCACAATAGACAAGTGAACTATTCGCAACAAATAATTTATAGGAGGTGTTTCAGTTTGCAAATTGACGCTGATAAATTGTAAAATTCTCACTTGTATTATTTATTCAAAATAAATACCTGAATATTTTTAAATGAATCATCATTGGCAAATACTTCATGAATATTTGCAGTGCATGCTGGTTTGTTATGTAAATTGCATAGCATTGTTTCTGCTCCCTGACTGGATGACTAGCATAACTCAACACAGTGAGAAGTCCAAGTTTTACAGGTGAATATATAATTTGAAAATTCCAAGGATGCTGAGCTTGAGTACTTGAACTGGTGCAGAAAGTTAATTCCATCAAAATGAAATTCACTTTTGAACTCAAAGAAATGTTCGCAGAAATTTTTTCCACTATTTGCTTAGCTCTAAAAGCCCTACCACAATCATGTTTCTTCACATGCTATTTTGGCTGTAATCTGGAAGATTTCCAGATTTAACGAAGAAAGTTGCAAAATGTGGCAATATAGGTTTTATAAGTGTTCCTCTTTTTAAAAAAAATTCTTAAAGTAAGTTACAAACTAGATAAACCACAGATTAAAATAAACCTTTAGTAAGTCTGTACCAGGTATGTGGGCCACCTCACAGAGCTGATGTCACATTATGCTCAGCCAGGAGGAAAGCTGAACATTAAGAACGTTCTCAACTGACTGCAGTTACAAGACACACCTCTGTTAAATAACAGTACAAATCCACTGGCTAAGGGAAAGAATTTCCAGTACAATTTGTGGAAGCTCAGAGAGGTAGAATTAGGCAGGGCCCGGATCCACAAATGTAGTTAGGTACCTAAACCCCACATTTAGGCACCTCAGTCTTGGGGTTTTTAGGCATCTAAGTCCCAGTTTTGGCTCAACCACAATCCATACAGCTCCTGCCAAACTCTGTAGGTGCCGAAACTCACTTGGCACCTAAATTTCTGCTTCTGAGCATGAGCACTGCTGCCTCACTCTAGACAGTCCTATGCCTATCTCCCACCTTAATCTCAGAGCAATCCACAAACCAGGGGAAGATGTGATTTAGGCAGCTAAATGCCTATGTGGCACTCAATCTGGTAGGTAGCTTTTGAGCACGCCTACCAGATAGGGTCCCATTCCAAGTCTGGCCAGAGGCAGTGATGCCACTGCCCACCTACCAACGTTTAGCCCAGTGGTTATAGCACTCACCTGGGTTGTGGCGACCTTGTGGATCAATTCTCCCTTTTTGGCAGAGGGGAAGAAAGAATTTGAACAGGGGTCTCCTACCTCTCAAAAGAGTGCCCTAACCCCGGAACTCTGAGATATTCCAGTGCAGGGCTCCCTCAGCCTGAAGCTGTTCCACCAGCAATAAATGACTGAGTGATTGGAGAAGGGGAGTAAATCCTGGGTCTGACACATAGGTGTCCGAACCACCAGACTACAGAGTCTCTCTCATATTCTCTTTTGCCCAATGACTATTTAAATATTTATCTAGAGTAGAACAGCTTCAACAGGAGAGACTGAGGGAGCCACACAAAATATCCCATAGCTCAGTGGTAGAACTCTGTTCAAATCCTCTCTCCTCCTTAGGCAGAGGGGGGCAATTGAACCTGAGTCTCCCACATCCCATGTGCATGCTGTAACCCCTGGGCTGCAGCCACCAGCACCACCTCCTCCTTTCCCCCCAAATGTTTTGTGTGGAGCATGACAGGAGCCTAAGACACTGTCACAAGAAATGCCTTCGGTGCCTGATTCCAGGCAGTGGGTTCCCATTTGTGGATCGCTAGCAGAGATAGGAACCTTCGCACACCCACCTCTTGTCAGCATCTCTCATTGGCTAGGTTAGGCCAGAAGCTGCCTAGTATCCTGGCTTTTGTGGAGCCATTGTATGATGCCTATCTCTGCCCATTCATTGCACAGGGAGCAAAGGCACCTAGCACAGACTTTGTGGATTGCAGTGATGTTCTTGTGACGTTGTAGGTGCTTAAAAGTTAGGTGCAGCGACATTGAGCATCATAATAACTAAGTCCCGTTGTGGATCTGGGCCACGCATATTGAGGTTAATAATTCCAATCCATATTCAAGATTTCTACACATTTAAGAGGCCCCATCATGTTTGGCTTCTAAGATCTGACAGGATGACAACAAAAATGGTGTAGATCCAGCAAACAAGTATTTTTAAGAGATTGTAACTGTTAACAGATGTTGACCCTGCTGGAAAAGAATTAAATTGGTTCTTCTGACTCAGTGGGGCATGTGACTCATTACCCCATTCAAATTTAAGGGTGGTAATGGCTCTCAGGGAAGAGAAGATGTAGGGTCCTGAGGTAGATAACCCTAGCAGCAGCTAACCTTGGGGAGAAGGTTCAACTATGTTATCTTAATTTCTTAATAAAGTCAAATGGAAGGAAAGGCTTAAGTTTTTGACTTTCCATTATGAATTAATTGAATTTGTAGAGACAGCAGGAAAAGTACACGTTTAAAGGAATACAAGAAGAAAAATATTTTCCTCTTTTTCACATGGCTTTTTCTTATATCTCAAAGTTACCTTAAATACCATCCATTTAGTAAACTGATAATACACACCTCAGCTCAATTGTGTACCTCAACACATGTTGTAATAAGAGAAAATATACTGGAAATCCCACTTTGGGTGCAGAAAAACTCAAAACGTTTCTCTTTTCACTGAGAACAATGCAAACCACCACAGATTAGAAATGTTCAACACAGCTTGGCATGAACAAAGATTTTTTTTTTAAAATGCATTTTGGGCCAAACCCTGCTCAACTCACTCACACAAAACTCCCTCTGTGCAGTTTTTAGCATTTTGTGTGTTCAGAATAAGGCTCTTAGTTTAGGCTCAACCAAGGAGCTGGAGCAGCAAATATGCTCTCACAGCCAGGTCTTCCAAACTAAATATCTTCTGATCTTGAAATAGGAATTTGCACGTATATAACATTTGCAGACACCAATCAGGTCACCCCTGCAAATGCTACCTTCATATTTCCAGTAGACATTTGAAAGATTGGCCCAAATTTTCAAAAACTTTCCATTCAAATAGTGAGATAGCTCTCAAGTGCTGATATCAAGAGATTTAAACTGACAAACGAATGCATTTTAGACCTGGGGTTTTTCCTGGTGCAGAAATTCTAGCCAGTGTTGCACATTATTAGGGGAAAATGCTACTGGACTTATTTTCCTTCAAGTGTGAACTTAAATTACTTCTAAATGAATTAAGGCTGATCAATGTAATAACTTATTTGCTCTGATAGTATTGGGAGACCTTGATTAATTATACTGGGGTTCCTTGATGCTAGGCATTGTATAAACAGTAATGTTCCCTGCCTCAGAGTTCTCCAAATGACTAGGTTAAATTTTAGGGAAGCAGAGAGGGGTTGAATTTTTTGGTCAAAAGCCCTGTTGCAGTTCAACACTGGAAAATCCTGATTCCCTTTCTACATTATACAGTTTGTATAGTGCCCTACACCAATCATCTTCCTTAGTGGTGTGGCAAGCACTGTACTGAATACTGAAACAGGTCAGAGTTATCCATCATTTTGAAATGTAGTCTCTCTCTTCCCTGAATATTCATGGTCTTGCCTGGAAAATTAGCTTGACTTATCTAAATCCTGGAGATAATTAAACTGGCAGACAAAGATGAAGCAGTGAACAATTTCTCTGCATTTCCACAGCAGTGTATACTGTACAGCACACACACAAAAATTATTCAGAGTCAGTGGAGTGTGGATAATGCACCTGAACCATCTGTTCAATGTTTGATAGCAGCAAGGAGGGGAAGGGGAAAGACAAGTCAGTTCTTGGGTTGTATGTATTCATGCAGTGGCATGAAGTTTAAATCTCTCCCCCACACACCCACTAAATTTTTTCAGATGAATCGAATGCTAGCCACAGAGAATGAAGTCTTCTACTTATCTGCAGACAAGATGCACCTCAGTCGGCAGCAGCATAAGCCTGCTGCCCATCACTGTAGCTCAATCCTGAATTGGTGGGACAAACTAGAGAAAGGACAGTTGTATCCTTATGCCTATTGTACTGAGAAGGTTAACCAGGGTGCCAGTTAGAGTGGATTACTGTGCTTGCTGTTTTATATGTGGACACCTATCCACCAGGAAATAAATATACAGGAGCCCATCCTCAAGTTCGCCACTTCCCTTGAATGTTTTTTGTGCCCTTCAATGGGTCACATCACCCTGCTCAGACTATGTGCCAGCATGTTCACAGTTATGCAGTTGTTATTGTAGGATGGGCAACAATCCACACCTGGGGTGCTTCGTCCAGGCCAGTACTTTCAGCAACATTGTGTGGTAAAGGTTGTGTTCCTCAGTCTGCAGACTAGAAACTAGGGGCATGTGTGGGTTCAGCATCCTGAATAAGTTCCCTTTGTTCACTAGAACCCACCTTCTCTCTCCTCTGCCACAAGGAGACATTAAAGCTACTACTAACCTGACCCTCATTCAGAGTTCTTCAGATAGCATCGCTGCTGCCACTTCAGCCCTGAATTTAGGAGGAAGAAAGTCCCTTTACCTAGGGAGGTGGTGGAATCTCCTTCCTTGGAGGTTTTTAAGGCCCGGCTTGACAAAGCCCTGGCTGGGATGATTTCGTTGGGAATAGGTCCTGCTTTGAGCAGGGGGTTGGACTAGATGACCTCCTGAGGTCCCTTCCAACCCTGATATTCTATGATTCTATGAGGAGTGGAGATGCCTCACAATGGAGGTGGCTCGCATTCCTTCTCTCTCTTTTGTTTAAGAAATGACACCCACACACAATGGCTCAGGCACTGTGGTACAATCTGTTAAAATTGACAAGATACAAGGAAGTTGTGCCCTCTATATGATACAGAAAACCTGGAAGGGGCAGGCAGGCGATTACTCCCATCTCCTTTATTTACTGTACAAATTTCAGCTATGCCTACATGTTTCCCTAAGAAGACTATAGATTACTTAAGAGCTGGAAGGGTAACAACAGAGACCACACAAATGAAACCTGAGCAAATGCAAGGGAAAGTCATTTTTATTTAGACTGTTTAAAACATTTGTTTCTTTGTTAGAAAAAACATATTTAATTCAAATGCCATAGAAATACTCAGAGAAACATCTCCACCTCTTCAAATAAAGCCCAGATACAGCTAAGCACCTCCAGCATTACCAGAGAAGAGCATTTCTGATCTTTCTAAACATAACAAAAAACCCCAAACCATCCCGCTCTACAGAACAAAAACAACTAAAAAGGGCATGTATGCTACATATTTGCCATGTTATGTCACCTAATGTAGCCTTGTCACCTAATATAGCTATTCAGAGTGGTTGATGTGACCCCTGACATTTCCAGTTTAATGGCTTTAGCTATCAGGGTACCAGTAAATATTCATGTGTAAAATCTCCTGGAAAAGAACTGTTATGCAAGTACATGGTGTGGGTGTAGTAGCTTACATGGAACCTCATGTCTCTGGCAGCTCTATTCCATCTGAGTTCTGATCACTCACTTACAATACATACTAGAGCCTGAAAAGCAGACCAGGCTTGGGTTTTGGGCAGGCTGGAGTTTTTATATGCACGCACACCCCACTTAAGTAGTGTCCTATTGACCTATAACTTTCAAATATTAAAGGGGTACATTCATGAGCTTCACTGGCTTCAGTAGAACTAGGCCGGGCACAATTTGGTCCAGCATATTCACAGGTGGTCGATGTTTTCTGAACTATTACCATAAAGCATTGAGGAAATGGTCATGAGTTTGGTGGAACAGTGTTTTTTACATTAAAGCTGATTCACTGGCAATGGGGCAAAAAAGAAACATCCATTAGGGCACAACTTATCAGTTGAGAGAGAAAATAAAATTCATGAGTCATTAGGACCTAGCAGGAGGCCAGGCAGGAAAAGGGAATGTGCAGCTATTTTTTCCCCCTCTTCCACCACCACCTGCTGTTTTGGTCCTCAGACACTCATTGCCCAATTCCTCCCACCATCCACAGAAGGCTCAGCTTCACAGTAAGGGAAGTGGCACTTTAAAAAGGCTCTAATGCAGGTGTCAGAGCCCCTTGGGTTGGCACTGAGCACCGTATGCACAGGAAGGGAAGACGACCGAGGAGAGAAGGGATGCAGAATGTACCTCCAACATCAGTTCCCATCCAGTAGCATCAGTTCCCCCACACCATCAAGCCATATCCCTGCACTCCAAAAATGGCAGAAAAATACCTCAAATCCCACAATCCTTTGGTACCAGAAAGGATAGTGTAAGATGGTGGGTTGCAGATGAAAAGAGGTTGAGTTCACTGTCTCAGACTAATAAAATGTTGTGGGGGGGGGGGGGAAGGTTGACCATTACGTTACTTCTGATGGGCACAATGAGACTCGACCTTGCACAGGTTGTCCATCTGATCTAATGCAAGCTCTGCAGCTGGGAAATAGGTCTAATGCACATATTATGAGAGCACTAAGAACCTGTGACTCCCCATCACTATCCACAGTTAGCATAACCAACTTTTTAAAAAATTCCCTCTGAAAACAGAGGGATGTTTTATCAGATGCAGTAGTAGAGCCTGAATCAAAGTATTAAATAGATACACAGTCAGACTATGATTTTTTTCCTCACATCACAGTTACTATGCTCAAGCTCATTAGTGCTCATGAGTTCTCAGATAATCAACAAAACAAGCTAAATAAAGAAAAAAGTCAGGAAACCTCATTCATGGCAGATCAACACAGCAACATTACCAGGGACTGGAGAGGTGAGGCCAGGGATGCTCCAGCAATGAGATACTCTGCAGAAATGCTCAACAATAACCCTTTGGGACACCTACTAAGAGCTAATTTTATTATACATTCAGTATTCAATACACAGCTAACTTGTATTTTGACATACTTTTAAAGCCTGCTTTAATCCCAGCAGAATATTCACTCTCCGAGAGGAATGAATACACTATTTTGCTTGTATCCCCATTGCCTTTTGTGGAATAGAGATGAGTTCACTGAAAATACAAAGCTGTACAAGACAGTGAAATATTGGGTTCCTACTAGGGCTGTCGATTAATTGCAGTAAACTCACGCAGTCAACTAAAAAAAAAGTAATTGTGATTTGCAGTTTTAATTGAACTGTTAAACAATAGAATACCAATTGAAATGTATTAAGTATTTCGGATGTTTTTCTACATTTTCATATATATTGTATTCTGTGTTGTAATTGAAATCAAAGTGTATATTATTTATTACAAATATTTGCACTGTAAAAATGTAAAAAATAGTATTTTTCAATTCACCTCATGCAAATACTATAGTGCAATCTCTTTGTCGTGAAAGTGTAACTTGAAAATGTAGATTTTTGTGTTACATAAATGCACTCAAAAACAAAACAATGTAAAACATCAGCGCCTACTAGTCCACTCTTGTTCAGCCAATTGCTAAGACAAATAAGTTTGTTTACATTTACAGGAAATAATGCTGCCCTCTTTTTATTTACAATCTCACCAGAAAGTGAGAACAGGCATTTGCATGGCACTTTTGTAGCCAGAGTCGCAAGATATTTACATGCCAGATATGCTAAATATTCATATGCCCCTTCATGCTTTGGCCACCATTCCGGAGGACATGCATCCATGCTAATGATACTCGTTAAAAAAATAATGTATTAATTAAATTTGTGACTGAACTCCTTGGGGGAGAATTGTCTGTGCCCTGCTCTGTTCTACCTGCATTCTGCCATATATTTCATGTTATAACAGTCTCGGATAATGACCCAGCACATGTTGTTCATTTTAAGAACACTTTCACTGCAGATTTGACAAAACGCAAAAAAGGTACCAATGTGAGATTTCTAAAAATAGCTACAGCACTCGACCCAAGGTTTAAGAATCTGAAGTGCTTTCCAAAATCTGAGAGGGACGAGGTGTGGAGCATGCTTTCTAAAGTCTTAAAAGAGCAACACTCTGATTCAGAAACTACAGAACCTGAACCACCAAAAAAGAAAATCAACCTTCTGCTTGTGGCATCTGACTCAGATAATGAAAATGAACATGTGTTGGTCCGTACCACTTTGGATTGTTATCGAGCAGAAATCATCAGCATGGGCACATATCCCCTGTAATGGTGGTTGCAGCATGAAGGAACATATGAATGTTTAGCACATCTGGCACGTAAATATCTTGCAACACCGGCTACAACAGTGCCATAAGAACGCCTGTTCTCACTTTCAGGTGACACTGTAAACAAGAAGCGGGCAGCATTATCTCCTGCAAATGTAAACAAACTTGTTTGTCTTCGTGATTGGCTGAACAAGAAGTAGGACTGAGTAGACTTGCAGGCTCTAAAATTTTAGATTGTTTTATTTTTGAATGCAGATTTTTTTTTAAACACAATTCTACATTTGTAAGGTCAACTTTCACGATACAAGTACTGCAGTGCAATCTCTATTAGGTGAATTGAAAAATACTATTTCTTTTGTCTTTTTACAGTGCAAATACTTGTAATCAAAAATAAATATAAAGTGATCACTGTACACTTTGTATTCTGTTGTAATTGAAATCAATATATTTGAAAATGTAGAAAACATCCAAAAATATTTAAATAAATGATATTCTATTATTGTTTAATCGCGTGATTACTTTAGTTTAATCATGCAACAGCCCTAGTTCCTACAGATAACGGATTCACTAATTATGCACCTAAATTAGATGGGGTGGATATAATGGAAATTAATGTCATGGCTGCCAAAGAGTATATAAGCAGAAAATGAAATGGGTGTGACGGGTTGGATCACAGAACCCCCCTTGGGAGCTGCCCCCTGATGTGCCAAGACTACTTCTGCCCCTGCTTTCTTGCCCTGTCAGCTTAGGACTTCAGTGCCCTGCCTGGTTTGAGCCAGACTCGCTAGCCTGCTGCAAACCCAGACCCAGGTCTGAATCACGTCCCCTAACCACTGTAGGCTTACCGGACCCCAGCACTCTGTCTTGCTGAGCCAGACACTCCCGTCTGCTCCAACAAAGACCCAGGGTCTGAATTACTTGTCCCAAAGCTGCAGACTTGACTAAAAGCAGCTTACAGAAGTGTTCCTGCCTTTAACACTCAGATGCCCAACTCCCAATGGGGTCTAAACCCAAATAAATCTGTTTTACCCTGTATAAAGCTTATACAGGGTAAACTCAAATTGTTTGCCCTCTATAACAATGATAGAAAGAGATGCACAACCTGTTTGCCCCCTACCCCCCCCCCCCCTGGTATTAATACATACTCTGGATTAAGTAAAAAGTGATTTTATTAAATACAGAAAGTAGGATTTAAGTGGTTCCAAGTAGTAACAGACAGAACAAAATAAGTCACCAAGCAAAATAAAATAAAATGCGCAAATCTATGTCTAATCAAACTGCATACAGATAATCTCACCCTCAGAGATGCTTCAGTAAGTTTTTTCCTCAGACTGGACACCTTCCAGGCCTGGGCACAATTCTTTCCCCTGGTACAGCTCTTGTTACAGCTCAGGTAGTAGCTAGGGGATTCTTCATGATGGCTCCCTCTTTTTCCTGTTCCACCCACTTATATATCTTTTGCATAACGCGGGAATCCTTTGTCCCTCTGGGTTCCCATCCCTCCTCTCAATGGAAAAGTACCAGGTTAAAGATGTATTCCATTTCATGTGACATGATCACATGTCACTGTAAGACCCTAAGCCTTCATTCCTCCCAGCCTGACTCACAGGAAGGCTTGCCTACAAATAGAGCCATCTACCATCAATTGTTCTGGTTAATGGGAGCCATTAAGATTCCAAACCACCATTAATGGCCCACACTTTGTATAATTACAATAGGACCTCAGAGTTATATTTCATATTTCTAGTTTCAGATACAAGAGTGGTACATTTATACAACTAGGATGACCACACTCAGTAGACAATAAGCTTTGTAATGATACCTTACAAGAGACCTTTTGCGTGAAGCATATTCCAGTTACATTATATTCACACTCATTAGCATATTTTCATAAAATCATATAGACTGCAATGTCACAACGGGTACCACAATTCTTACAAACTGTCAGCTTCTTCATTGTTTGATCTGCCACTGAAATGTAATCAACTACAGGAAAGTGGCATGGAAATGAGGAAGCCGGGGGGAAGTCAAACCCATAAAGGGGGAATACTTACATTCTAGGCGGAAGGACAATGAGGAGGGAATGGGTACTTCTAACATAGGCATAAAAACTTTGGCCCTAGTCCTGGAATGCACTGAGCACCTTCAGCTCTCACTGATGTCAATGGAAGTTGGAGGGCACTGAGTGCTTTACAGGAGTGGACCTGGAATCAGTGGTAAAGAGATTTTGAATAGCTTCCATTGTATAAACACACGTGTACAATATTATCAACAAGCTAATTACTTGGCTTAGGACACATCTACACAGTCTGTTAGTATGCAACAAGCCAGGGTATGACTCTACAGCACTCTAGCCTGCCATCCACTAAGTTGCCATGTGGCCCCTATGTCACAGCACACTTTAGAACGTTTAGTATGCAGTAGCAGGTCCACATGGCCAGTGAGTGTGCTGCAGGCTGGAGCGCTGTAGGTTTACACTCCAAACTTGCTGCGCACTAACAGACCATGTAGACAAGTCCTTATTCACTGGGAGATCTTTGGAACTTTTCTCTGAAACAAAAGGAAAAAATTTAAAATATTCCATGAAATAGGAGAAACGTATTGTATGCAAAGGAGAGAATAGCATGTAAAGGACAAAAAAGGAAAATAGTAATAATAAAAAAGCACCTTTAAAGGAACATGCAGGATCAAGTATTGTGGGCCCGGTAATCACCACCATATGGCATGGATGAGTCACAAAGGGACATGTTTTGACTTACCACATTGCATCACTCCATGATGGTTTGAGATAATATCACAAAGTAAACTTTATGAGATAACAGCATGAGGTTATTGCATCAAAAGAACTCTATTTAAGTGATATCCCTAGGGAAAATAAGTGTCTAAGAAATAATCGCTCTTGGCCTATAGCCTTATTCACTATAATAGAATGACACCAAATCTTGTACAGGCACTGCATTTTGATGTGTTGCTTAAAAAAATATAAATAAGCCAAACTGAAATCTTCTCCCTTAGCTGCACTTTTCCTCATTACCAGCCTTATATCACCCTGGCAAATACACTAGTATGTTTCCAGTGGCAGACTCAGGACTCTAGGCTGTGAGAATCAATAAGGTACTTAAACATGCATCTAACTTAAAACATGAGTGGTCCCATTGACTCAGTGAGAGTACTCACATGCTGAAAGGTAGGCAGGCTTTTAAGCATCTTGCTGTATTGGGGGCATAATGCAAATCAGTGAAGTCCCAGACTTACTAGTACCTTTTGCCAGTACTCTAATTTAAACTCCAGCAAGTTTAGGAGTTGCAAGCTCTGCCTGTGTTACTGGTAGAAGCAATCTCCTTTGTGCATAATGTACTGTTCCTGCAGTATTGCAATCACTTGATTACACCACGATGTGACATGTGATACTTGTTTTGTTTCTTTTCAGATAATAAACCCCCTCATCCCAAAGTCTGCTTTTTATACATTAAAGCATCTGAGGAAGACTGAAACAATGCTAAATACATTTAATCTCGCAAAGAGCAAGACATTACAGACAGATAAATTGCAGGGCACATCATGTTCTAAAACCAATCCAGCTAAAGGTGGGTAGCACACGAAGGTCCATGCTACTGAAGTGTGTGTAGCCATAATTAAAAGCAATCTCATATTGCATAAAAATTAGATAAAGAAGACAGATTCCATGCCACCTGGGATCCATGCCAGCTATTAACAAACCAAGCCTCTTAAAAAATTCTTGAATAATCAAATGCAATATGATGGGGGAAAGGAAGAAAGTATCTACAAAAAAGTAAGCATCCTATTACATATAATCCTGGAAAAATGAAGCTTATGTGCTTTGCACTTTATGTACAATATTTTTGGCAATAGGGTACATATTTTAATAGCTGTTGACCACTGTATTTGCCTAATTTCTGTGTTTAAATCATTCCAAAGGGTGCTAGTGCCTACAAGGTTCCTGCAAATGAGGTTCACTAGAATTTTGTAGGCTGCTGTTATAAAATCCATTAATAATATATTTCATCCATAGCTCTAAACGTCCAAAGGAGGACAGCATCATTGTTTACTTAATACAAAATAGGAAATTCAGGCTCAGGGAGGGGAAATAACTTGGCCCAAGGTCATCCAGTGGACCAGGAATAGACCTGGGTCTCCGGAGTCCTAGTCCAATGCTTTCTGCATTAGGCCATGCTGCCCCTCTTTAGCCTAAATGGGTCTTAGTAGCAACAGGAGGCAGTCCCCATGGGCCTTTGTTAATGAACATGTTTAAGTATGTTGCCTCTGAGCTGCAGGTAACACAACTAGTGTTTGTTTGAACCCCCTTCTAGTTGTAGGAATGGGAAATGGGATAATTGTGTGCTTTTTTGTTTGTGCAGTTGAGGGGGGGTTGTGTCTTTGGGCAGGGGTTACCAGGGCCAGCCCAAAACATTTTGGCACCTGAGGCGGGGAGCTCAAATGACACCCCCATGCTCTCCCGCTTGGGCCAAAACTTTGGAAGGTCTCAATTCTGCCTTCTTCCTGTTCTACTCCTCTCACAGTACTGCTCTGCTACCTACCCCAATAAAGGAGAACAAACAACTTAAAATGCCTTGTTCAAAAATTTTAAGTAACACTTAACTTTCAAATGCCTGAACAGCAAATGTAACTTTTCTTGTCTCCATAGTAAACACTGGCATTTTTATCTGTTTGAATAATCAAAGTGGTGCTTTCCGTGCCTTCCTGGTTGCAAAGATTTGAACTGCTTCCTGCTGAAGGTCCACAGTCTGGGCAGCTCATGCTCTATTGAGATGGCTGCAAGGCCGACCAGCCTCTCCTGTGTCATTGTGGAGCATAGATGTGTTTTTATTAACTTCAGCTTGGAGAAGCTACGTTCTTCACTGGCAACTGTTACAGGAAGTGTTAGAAGTATGCGCAGAGCAACAAAAGCATTTGGAAAGAGGGTGGTCATCTTATTTGTGCACATATATTCCAGAACAGCCTTTGGAGTTGATCCTGCTGAAATGTATCTTGAAAGGGCTTTCAGTTCATCACCTAAATCACTCTCATCAATATCACGCATGTCATCATGTGTCAAAGTGCCCTGCATTGCAGGTGTACGTCTTCTTCAGGTATAGTGAGGAGTTTTGGAATATCATACAACATCCCAAATATACTGCTGTGTTCCTTGAGCTGTATGAAATGTTCTTCAACTGACTGTATTGCACAATCTAGCACCTGTTAAAGAATTCAACTTTGAATTGTTGTTTGGGGTCTCTTATGGGATTATCCTGTACCTCGTAATCAAAATGTCGTCTTCTTCAGTGACTCTTGTATTCTTGAATGGGTGGGAAAACAGCTTCAGTGTGAAGTTCCTCTGCCAACTTCTGTGCACTCTTCAGAACATTTTGAAATCCCTCATCTGACCGGTAAGGCTGTAAGTATGACTTTGCTTTGTCCGGTTGTTCCATTGCTCCAGATATATCAAGGTCAACACCTTGGAGTCTCTTGCTTACAACATTTATTTCAAACAGTATGTCATGCCACAACACTAAGCCACACAGAAATTTAAAGTTTATATATGTTTCTGGTGATTCCATTTCCCTCTGCCACTGTTCTCCCACGAACAGTTCCTGTCATAGCATTATTCTCCATAATGGCAACTATGGCATCATCTATTTTCCCAATTTTGTGTTAATAGGCTTTATTGCCTCCACTCGACTTTTCCATCGCGTGGCACTCAGTGGTTTCAGTGTCAGAGAGGATGTTCCCAGATGTTGCTTCAAAATTTGCCATCGATGAGTTGATGCAGAGAAAAATACATAGATGCTTCGAATTACATTAAAAAGTTCAGCAGCCTCATTAGAAGCTGATGCTGCATCACTGACCACCAAGTTCAATGAATGAGAATTGTATGGGACAAAAAAAGCTCGACGGTTTAACTCACGGATCTGTGTCTGCACTCCTCTATTCTTTCCTCTCGTGTTGGCACCATTATCGTAGCCCTGACCTCTCATGTCAGCTATCACAATTCCCGTATCTTCCAGCTTTTTAAGAAGCACATTTGTCATGCCAGCTCCTGTAGTATCATCAATGTCAATAAATTCTAGAAAATGCTCTCTGACAGTCACCATTGCAGGAACATTTTCACTAGGTTCTGTTGTCGTTACAAAACGCACCATTAAAGTCATTTGTTCCATATGGCTGATGTCAGGTGTGCAGTCCAGAATAACCGAGTAATATCTTGCTGACTTCAGATCTGCCACAATCGTCTGTTTGACTTTTGTTGCCAGTAACTGTATGATCTCATTTTGAATTGTTTTTCCAAGGTAGTGGTGTGTGTACATTTCTTGGGTGGTGACTCTTCTTAGGTGCTCCTGGAGTCCAGCATCAAACTCAGCCATCAGCTCCACAATTTTAAGGAAGTTTCCATTGTTTGGCACATACAGCTGATCTGAAGTGCCATGCAGTGCTAGGTTTTGGGTAGCAAGCAGTCTCACAGTGGCAATGAGCCTTTTTGGAACATTTTGCCAGTAAAAAGGCTCTGATGCAATCTTCTCTTGATGCTGATCATCTATGGTGGCCTTTAACCTTAGTCTCATCTCAAGCTCTTTCCACCTATGGAATGCTCTCTGGTGATTTGCTGCCTTCTCATGGCATACCAGATTTCTAGCCAGATTTTTTCCAGTCCTTTGTTCCTGTCAAACCTAATGTGGCTGGAACATTAGACTGGAAGAGTTTGCAATAAAAACATTATGCAGCATTCTGGGTTTTTGAGTACATAAGCCATGGCCTCTCCACTTTGTCACCACTGGGGATTTCACGCCAGTAATGTGTTGGACGGAAACTTATATTTTTCCTTGTCTTTGGGGAACATGAAGTTTTTCACTTGCTGTGGTCCATGCAGTACAAGGAAGTCCCTCAGGCTACTGGGGGTGCTAGAGAGGTACATAAGAGGCTCCTCCTCCTCTCTCTCCCTGCAGCTCTTGCTGCTTTATGTTATTTCCTCTCACCTTTTCTCCTGCCTGCCTGTCATGTCTCTTGTGCCCTCCTTCCTCCAGCACAGCACTCCACCACCTCTGCATCTAGAGCAGAGAGAATATGTATGCACCAGCAGCAGACACAATTTTCTACACTCTGGGTCTTAATGGTGCCCCTCCCCCCACACAGTCTGGCACCTGAGGCGGCCGCCTCAGTACGCCTCATGGTAAGGCCAGCCCATGGGGGTTACGTCACAACATCTGTGACAAGGTACTTACAAAGCCCAGACATATTTAGACTACAGGCTCCATTAATCCTTGTGAAAAAGCCAGATCTCCTACCAAAACTTCATGGGTAGAGTCAATGTTTGGGGTTTTTTCTGACTGTTTTAGATTTGGATTGAACTTTGCATAAGGGGATGGCTGGGCCACAGAGACAATGACTCAGATAAGGTGTTTAATAAAGTATTGTTTATTCCTATAGTGCTTTGTACCCAGTAAATTACACTGCATGCTAATATCAAAGCACTTACTTCAGTTGTCACAGTAATAGGTACTTTAAGTCACACAGACATAAATGCAATGATGGGAATACATAATATTGGGCATTTTATCCTGCAGAAGTTAGTACAGATTTAGAATACAGAATAGGGGAGTTAGCCACAAATATAATACAGGATACGCTTTAGGAGTTAGTTTGATACTAACCAGAAAAACGTTACACTTTTTTAGTGCTCAGAAGATATTCCCGATTGGACGTCGGGCAGACCAAAGTCCTTTAGATAACCAGAGATCAGGGATAGGACAGCATGAATGCAAGGTTCCCAACATTTTCAAGGGAACCTTTTCTCACCTGGCAAGAGGTTATAGTTTCAATGCCTGTTCAGTCCTTGTTCTCCCAGGTAAGACTACCAGAAAGGATGACACAGCCTCGTGCTAAATGTGGTATCTTGTGTGATGTAGACAAGTCCATTGAGAAGTGAAGTGAAACTTACTTTTCCCACATAGGCCAGGAACAGTATCAGATTAGATAGTAACTTTTGCACACTACTCACCTTGGCCAGATTCAAATCTGTGACCTAGAGGTGAAATGATTTATAATACAACCTTAGGAGCCATCCTGTCCCCTGGAACACTACTACTGAGCACCACAAACCTTTGTGTAGCCCTAGCCTCAAGGTGAGGCTCAAGCCTACGGTTGCAAACTTTCTTTCACACAAAACCAAACACCCTTGCCTTGCCCTCTGCCCCACCCCTCATCTGAAATCCTGCCCATGCCCCGCCCCTTCACCGAGGCCCCGCCCCACTCACTCCACACACCCCCTGTCACTCACTCTCCCCACCCTCACACACTCGCTCATTTTCACCGGGCTGGCTCTGGGGGCTGAGGGTGCGGGCTCTGGGGTGGGACCAGAAATAAGTTCAGAGTGCAGGAGGGGGCTCCAAACTGAGGCAGGGGGTTGGGATGTGAGAGGGGGTGTGAGGGCTCTGGCTGGAGATGAGAGGTTCGGGGTGCAGGAGGGGACTCCGTGCTGGGATTGAGGGGTTCAGAGGGCAGGAGGGGGCTCTGGGCTGGGGCAGGGGATTGGGGCAGGGGTGCAGGCTCCAGGCGGCGCTTACCTCAAGCAGCTCCCAGAAGCAGCGGCATGCCCCCCCTTTGGCTCCTACACAGAGGCACAGCCAGGCAGCTGTGCACACTGCCCCGTCTGCAGGCGCTGCCCCCGCAACTCCCATTTGCTGCGGTTCCCGGCCAATGGGAGCTGCGGAGGCGGTGCTTGGGGTGGGGGCAGCATGCAGAGCCCCCTGGCTGCCCTCACGTATATGAGCTGGAGGGGGAACATGCCGGCTGCTTCCTGAG
Organism: Emys orbicularis; assembly: GCF_028017835.1. Classification (NCBI taxonomy): domain Eukaryota; kingdom Metazoa; phylum Chordata; order Testudines; family Emydidae; genus Emys; species Emys orbicularis. The sequence continues at coordinate 104,019,039 of NC_088686.1, forward strand.
AGTTGCGCAGCATGAAGGCTAGCAGGGAGCCTGCCAGCCCCACTGCGTGGCACCGCCAACTGGACAGTCGACGGCCCAGTCAGTGGTGCTGACCGGAGCTGCCAGGATCCCTTTTCAATCGGATGTTCCGGTCAAAAATCAGACACCTGGTCACCCTATTCAAGCCTCTTCCCTGGTGCCTGCTACTTGGAGGGGCTTCTCCCCTTTCCTCACATGGGCTTGGTTCTAGGTTCTTTTTTGTGATTCCTGTGGCCTCCCAAGGCAACTCTTCACAGTGTCTGTGACACAAGGGGTACTGTCCTTTGGGGAAACGATTAATGCTACCACTGCTGGCAAGGAGTACATAACAATGCACACAAAAAGGTGAGGTATCATGAACCCCAACAAAAATATATATAGATGACACCAAAAACAATATAGCAAAGGGGGACTTTACTGGGACCAGGAAAACAGGCTCTGAAGAAGGAAAGGGTCAGGTTAACTAATAGGTACTAACCATTAACAAACCAGTTCCTCACCTCCCAACACTCACAGCTCTGTCCAACCCCCAGCTCACTCCCAAGTGGAAGCTAGCTGAGGATGAATCCAGAGGCAAGAGCTGCAGCTTTATTGAATGTTGGCCAACTTAAACACAGTATCTTTGCTCCTGAGTTGGGCAGGGTCCTCTCCTGGCTCCCTTGGCTGGAGTGCTGTGGAGGTCTCGACAGGCTGTCAAGAGCCAGCACTGGGTCACATCTCTGCCACTCCAGACCCTGATATCTGCAGAGCTGGAACTGCCCAACCCATGCACTAGATCTTGTAGCAGTTCAAAGATTCCTTTTGTGGGGAGCAGGAGTTAATCAGAGGCTCCCTGAGCTGTTCTGCTTCTCTCAGCTCCCAACCCAAACTCAAAGCCTTCAACTGAAACTAAAACTCATCTCTGAGTCAGGTTGTTCCCCTCCCAGCAAACTGCTTGTCCACATCACCCCCATGCTCCCCTATTGCCTCAGCAGAAGTTTCTAGTCCCTTCTGTCCCTGTCCCTGGGAAATGGTTTCAGAGGGCTCCAGTGACCATGATTATTGTAATCCATAGGATAGGATCCCCGGCCTAGAGGCTCCATCCAGAGTGCCAGGAGCTGGCAAACTCCAAGTGGGGGTTACTTTGATTTGCTAGCTGCCAGTGTATACTCCCCACAAACAAATTTAACCTCTGCTTAGCAACTATACAATTTGGATCTGCTAATGGAGACATTATTGCTAGGCAATCTGACTGGCTCAGCACTCACAGGTAATTTATTGTTTTGTTTTGTTTTTTTAAAAAAAATGGGTAGAAGTTACTACAATTACCAAATCCACAGAGACAATTCAGAGCAACATAGATGTTAATCTGATATGTTTTCCTATAAGACTAAGCATTTCCCACAGAGCACATTCAGCAGAGAAACAGCAATTTTTTTCCATGTGTAACATCCTAATTATTACATTGATCTCCCAGTAGTTGATTAACTACTTTCAAACTATACTAAATGTCAGCACTGATCACCATTTTCCTATGTTTTCAGGAAATCTAGTACCTTAAATAACAGACTGTGTTGATGGCCCATTACAGTGATCTGCACAAAGTACTGATTGCTATAAGCAGCAAATAAATAACATGCAATTTAATTAATTCTTCTGCAGACAATTATACTCGGGATTGGACAGGGCTACCAGTGAACTTCTCTGCATGGAATGCAGGGCCATTGTTTATAGATTCATAAATTCCAAGGCCAAGAACCAGGGCCGCCCAGAGGGGGGGGCTAGTGGGGCAATTTGCCCCTGATCCCGGGCACCGCAGGGGCCCCCACGAGAATATAGTATTCTATAGTATTACAACTTTTTTTATGGAAAGGGCCCCCGAAATTGCTTTGCCCCAGGCCCCCTGAATCCTCTGGGCGGCCCTGCCAAGAACAGACCATTGTGATCATCTAGTCTAACCTCCTGTACAACACACGCCATAGAACTTCCCCACAATAATTCCTAAGGCACATCTTTTAGAAAAAAAATCCCACCTTTATTTAAAAATTGCCACTGATGGAGAATCCACCACAACTCTTGGTAAATTGTTCAGTGGTTAATTACACTGCTCTACAGCCAAAATGCTTCTGAAATAAATGTAGTCAAACTTTACTAATTCTGGGTCACTGAGAACGAAAATGATGCTTAAAATTGTTGATTGGCTCTAGTTTTCAAGATATGCTATTGGGTCAGTATATACGACCCTTGATTTGGGAATGGCGGAGGATAAGTGAGTTATAAAGGGAAGGGATCTCAATTTAAACCAGAAATGACTAAAATACATCTTTGACTGGATCTATGAATAAATCTATGACTGGGTTTGGACAGTACTTGCTTTTTAGGCAAAACAATGAATGATGCAATCTGAAGCTGGTATTGCGTCATACATGATATGAATTGCATCATGTTATTCCTAGAAGTCATGAATGATGCAATCATAATGAAGCTTAAATCACTCTGCTGAACAAATTGCCCTATATCAGCTCTAGAAATCATACAGTGTCATGCTCTCTTATTTGTCAGTGTTTGATTTTGCAAAGGGACACATTTCTGTTTAGCCAAAGTGAGCAGAGATGCCTCGTACTTGTGTGAACAGTGCAGATAACTTCTGCTATGTTTGTGGTGAAGTGACTTTTGCATCACAAAAGCGCAGTATAACCACTATGGTTAAGAAAGCCTATCACCTTTATTTTGGCTGCAAAATTGCAGATCAGGACAAGAGGTGGGCCCCACACATATGCTGCAACACTTGTGCAACAAATCTTTGCCAGTGGTTGAACAGGAAAAGGAAATCTATGCCTTTTGCAGTGCCAATGATTTGGAGAGAGCCAACAGATCATACCAGCAATTGTTACTTCTGCATGGTGCCTCCAGTTGGGAAAGGTGTGTCAAAGAAGAAAAAGTGGACTGTGCATTATCCAAACATTCCATCAGCTATACGGCCAGTACCCCACGGAGAAGGACTGCCGGTTCCTGATGCACCAGAATCATTCTCACTTGAGTCAGACGAGGAAGAGGAAGAGGATGAAACTTCTGGTCCTGAACCATCAATGTCACAGGACCCACATTTTCTCCCATCCTCCTCCTCTGAACCACGCCTCATAACACAAGGTGAACTGAATGAGATGATGCATTTGACCATGCACTGCATGGCAAGGAAAAGACGGCATGGAAAGCCTTCCAGTTAGTGGCAATAAATTTTCTCGGAAACAACAAGGCAGACAACTACAGGTTGTTGGTGGAAAACCTCCTCAAGGCATACAAAAGCCTTGGTTGCAACATGTCACTAAAGATACATTTTTTGCACTCTCATCTAGATTTTTTTCCACCGAACTGAGGAGCACTGAGCGACGAGCACGGCGAGCGATTTCACCAGGACATTGCAACAATGGACAAACGCTATCAGGGCAAATGGAGCCCATCAATGCTTGCAGACTATTGCTGGACAGTGACAAGAGATGCTCCATTTAATGAATACAAGAGACAAGCCAAGAAGCGCCGAGTAGACACTGAATAGGACTAAACTATGTACATAATAGTTTTTTGCCTTTTGTTTCATAATAAATTTTATTTATATAACCCTTTTGCTGATTTTTAAAGTGTTACATAAACAGGACAGGTGAAATATTATCATGTAAAGCAACCATAAACACGTGAAAAGACCTAGGTTTACAATTTATCATTAAAACTCTATCTACACAATATACATAGACATAAAATGTAAAAACTTAAATATCTTAGAAACAGTAGCCAGTTGTTTTAATTGTCATATTTGAATTCAGCACATCAAAATACATAATAAATAGCACATTTTATCTCTGAAGCAGACGACTTCTCAAAAATTGTAGACCAGTGTTACCCTCACTGTTAAAAATTTACAATTGTTTAGCTTCAGATTCCAGCCACTTGATTGTACTATCCTTAGGGTGGCCATATTTTCCTATGCTGAATTTGGGACATCTGGTAAAATTACTTGTATTCAACGGCAATCAATCAGAACTATGCAGTACAAATGTTCAAATTAACATCAAGTTGACTGAGCCCCGCAACTCAATGCATTCAGCCAGCAAATTGGACTGAAAATCAACCGCAATAAGACAGATATCATGTTCTTTAATATTGCCTCACCATCACCACTATGGATGATTATGTTCTCACCAATGTAGAAACTGTCACATACTTGGGCAGCACCATCAGGCAGGATGGTGAAACAAGCCAGGACATCCGGAACAAAACCAATAAAGCTAGGAACATCTTTAGGAGCTTAAATACAGTCTAGAAATCAGCAAAATACAACACCAAAACTCAAGATTTAATCAGAGCTGCGTACTTTCAACACTACTTTATAGTACAGAATGCTGGGGAATGAGAAAGTATGACATGTCCAAACTGTCTTCATTCCATACAACCTGCCTCAGAAAAATCCTCCGTATCTTTTGGCCCAAAACAATCTCAAACGAAGATCCATTGACACGGTGCATCCAAGAGGCTCTGAGCACCATCATGGCCAGGAGGTGTTGGAGATGGATCGGTCATGTGCATCGAATGGAAACTGATTCCATCACCAGAGTAGCAATAAGATGGACACCTGAAGGCAAACGAAAACGAGGCCGCCCAAAAACAACATGGTGAAGAGCTGTGGAAGCCGAGCTGAAAAACCTGGGGCACAGCTGGGGAACCATTGAAAGACTTGCCAGAAACAGACAGGAGTGGAGGAGCTTCGTCACTGCCCTAAATGCCAGAGGCGTAATAGGAACACGATGATGATGATGATGATGATGACGACTGAGTTCCTGTTAAAAAGAAATACTGCGTAGTTGGATTCTTTTTATTTACCTTCTTATCTTTAAGGCTTTAGGGTTCACATGGGGAGAGGTGACACACGTACATACACACACACACTCCCGTACATATCTGTCACACGGAGAGGTGTGGGACCAATAAACCTGACCCTCCCTGCCCGGCCCTCTCCCTCTCCACCCTGCCTGGCTGGGCCCCCGGGGCAGACCCGCCTCTCCTGGTAACTGGTGCCGCGTCTTCCTGAAGCAACATGTCCCCTCCCTCCCACCCCAAATTTCTGCCAGGGTTCACACCAGAATGTGGCCAGCAGCAGCCTTTCGGCTCTGTGCAGGAGGGAAGGGAGGGGAGCTGCTTCCAGCTGCAGGGGAGGCGGGAGGGGATGGGACACCTGGCCTATGTCTTTACAATGCTCATCTCTTTCTCCACCCCCGCTCCTCTGTGGCTCGAAGCAGCTCCAATCCCTTCCCTTCCGCACAGTGTCTAAAGGCAGCTAACACCGCCAGGCTGCTGCTGGCCACCAACATAACCCAGTCGCCTCCTGTCCCCCGGCTACAGCGCAGGCAGGAAGGGGTTAAGCCCTAAGGATGCATTGTGCACCAGGGCCCAGAGAACCTGACTGCAGGGGCTTCAGCAAACCCAGCCAGACAGGTGGCTGAGCAGGGGAGGGTGCCTAGGGGACGGAGCAGCCGCGCTGTCCCGGGGGGGGAGGGGTGAAGAGGGTGCTAAGCCCCTATCAATGGGGCTGCTGTGGAGCCTTCAGGGTCAGGGCGCAAACAGGCTGGAAATCGCTTCCCCCTCCCACCCCACCCCCACTCCAGAGCTTAGCTGAGGGGCGGAGAGGCTTCCCAGTGCCAGCGCTGTGCCCTGGGCCGCAAGGTCGTGGACTTTCCCGGGGAACCAGCCCAGCCAAAGGCAGTGGGGGAAGTAAGGAGCCTGCCGGCCAGGCTGATTGTGAGCTGAGCACTCCGACCAGGGGCTGGTTCTCTGCACAGCGCTGGGAGCGGGACATGCCCTGCTGGGCGAGATATGGAGGAGCAGCGGGGCTGGGGGGTGAAGGGGCAAAGCAGGGAGAGGACAGCGAGAGGGGGAGCATGTAAAGGGCCGATGGGTGCGCAACAGAGATGACATATAACTAGCCACCGCCTGTCGCCTGCCTGCACCCACCAGCCATTGCAGCTTGAAGAATGCAGTCAGCACCGGCCAGAAGGGGGCTGCACTGATAGACCAGCATGGGGAGTGGCTGGCCCCATGCGCTGCAGCTTGGTCCCACCCCCAGCCTTGCACACCCACCCCCATCGTCAGCCACTGGACCCCTCCTTCCCCACTCACCGCTGGTGGGGGGGCTGCTGGTGAGCAGGGATCCAGCCAGCAGCAGGACCTGCCAGTACTGATGGGGGACGAGAGAGGGGGAAGACAGAAAACATGGGACAATTTTCCCGTTTTTAATAAAAAGTCGGGACACCTGCAGGAGGACTTAAATACATGACTGTCCCTTTAAAAACAGAACATCTGGTCACCCTAATTATCCTTTTCTCTGATTGATTGAAGAGCCTATATCAAATATTTGTTCCCCATGTAGGCACTTATAAAGGGTGATAAAAGGTTGAGTGATTTTCTTTGTTACATTAAATAAATTGAGCTCCTTGAGTCTATCACCCTATGGCAGGTTTTCTAAACCTTTAAGCATTTGCATGTCTTTTTTTGGACCCTTTGTCAATTTATCAACATCCTTGTGGAATTGTGGACACCAGAACTAGATACTATTCCAGCAGCTGTTGCCCCAATGCCACACACAGAGGTAAAATGTAATTCTACTCAAGATTGCCCCTTTTTATGCATCCAAGGATGGCATTAGCCCTTTTGGCCATAGCATCACACTAGGCGCTCATGTTCAACTGATTATTCACTACAATCCCCAAATCTTTTTCAGAGTCACTGCTTCCCAAGATAGCGTTGCTCCTGCATGGCCTGCATTCTTTGTTCCTAGATATATACATTTACCCGTATTAAAATGCATATAGTTTGCTTGAGCACCTCTTACCAAGCAATCCAGATTGCTCTCAGTGACCTGTCCTCTTCATTATTTATCACTCCTCAAATTTATGTCATCTTGTGACGTTGCACTCTATATGATTTTATAGAAATATGCTAATGAGTGTGAATATAGTGTAACTGGAATATGCTTCTTGTAAAAGGTCTCTTGTAAGGTATCATTGCAAAGCTTATAATCTACTGAGTGTGGTCATCCTATTCATATGTATGTATCATTCTTGTATCTGAAACTAGAAATATGAAATATAACTGAGGGCCTATTGTAATTATGCAAAGTGAGGGCCATTAATGGTGGTTTGGAATCTTGATGGCTCCCAGCAACCAGGACAATTGACTGTGGATGGCTCTGCTTTCTTGCAGGCCTTCCTGAGAGTCAGGCTGGGAGGAATAAGGGCTTGAAGTCTTACAGTGACATGTGATCATGTCACCTGAACTGGAATCAATCTTTAACCTGGTGCTTTTCCATTTAGAAGGAGGGGTGGGAACCCAGAGAGGGACAAAGGATTCCTGCCTTGCGCAAAAGATATATAAGGGGGTGGAACAGAACAAAGGGGGCTGCAATCATGAGAAATCCCCTAGCTACCACCTGAGCTGGAACAAGGGCTGTACCAGGGGAAAGAATTGTGCCCAGACCAGAAAGGCATCCAGTCTGTGATAGAAGCTTATTGTAGTCAGTTTTCTTACTGTATTAGGCATAGACTTGTGTGTTTTATTTTATTGTGCTTGGTAATTCACTTTGTTCTGTCTGTTATTGCTTGGAACCACTTAAATCCTACTTCTTGTATTTAATAAAATCACTTTTTAATTAACCCAATGTATGTATTAATACCTGGGGGTGGGGGGGTAACAGCTGTGCATCTCTATCAGTGTTATAGAGGGTGAACAATTTATGAGTTTACCCTATATACGCTTTATACAGGGTAAAATGGATTTATTTGGGGTTTTGGACCCCATTGGGAGTTGGGCATCTGAATGTTGGAGACAGGAACACTTCTTAAGCGGTTTTCAGTTAAGCCTGCAGGTTTTATGGGATGTGGTTCAGACCTGGGTTTGCAGCAGGCTAGCATGTCTGGCTCAAACCAGGCAGGGCACTGAAGTCCCAAGCTGCCAGGGGAAACATGCTCAGGGGGTAGTCTCAGCACATCAGTTGGCAGTTCCCAAGGGATTTTCTGTGATCCAACCCATCACACAGCTGTGATGATTTTATATTTTCTTCCAGGTCATTGATAAAAATATCAAATAGTACAAGGCCAAAAGCTGATCCCTGTGGGACTCCACTAGAAACCTACCTGCTTGACGATGATTCCCCACTTACAATTAAATTGAGACCCATCAGTTAGCCAGGTTTTAATCCATGTAATATGTGTCATGTTTATATTGTTCTAATTTTTTTTTTTTAATCAAAATGCAGTACCAAGTCAAATATCTCACAGAAGTCTAAGTCTATTACATCAACACCTTTACATTTATCAACCAAACTTGTAATATCAAAAAATAAAGTTAGTTTGACAGGATCCATGAACCCATATTAATTGGCATTAGTTATATTACCTTACTCCTCCTGAGTGCCATATCAGCTACTCCATTATCTTTCCTAAGATCAGTGTCAGACCGACAGTCCTATAATTATCCAGGTCATCGCATTTGCCCTTCCTAAACATTGGCAGAGTAGCTTTCTTCCAGTCTTCTGGAACTTCCAAGACTTACTGAAAAGTAAGAATGGTCCAGCAAGCTCCTCTGCCAGCTCTTTTAAAACACTTGGGTGCAGGTTATCTGAACCTGCTAATTTATAAATGGCTAGCTTTAGTAGCTGCTGTTTAACATGATCTTTAGTTACTGCTGGAGTAAAAATTTATTTAATAATCATAGGATATGAATATATCTTCCCCCCCCCCCCCCCAATACAAAATTTATTGACCACTTCTGCCCTTTCTGCATTATTATTGGTAATTCTACCCATTCCATCTTGTATTGTTAGGATACTTTTTTGTTCCTAATATACTTTAAAAATTCCTTGTTGTTGTCCTTAACTCTGCAGGCCATAGATTTCTCCTTGTGTCCCTTTGCTTTCTTTATTAATTTTCTATAATTCCTAGCTTCTGATTTTTATTTATTACTGTTAACGTTCCCTTTCTTCCATTTGTGTTGTATATTATAGCTGCATTCACTTTCTCTCAAAACCAGGCCATTTTGTTAAACCTTGATTGTGACTTTTGGGCATCTAGTAAAATGTTCTTAAGCAATTGCCAACTATTCCCAATTATGTTTTCCATGCCCTCACTGGCCAGGGACATGTACAGATTGTAGCTCCCCCGGCCTGTAAGTGCTACTGCGCTGGGCTAGCCTGTTACACGCCAGGGCACATTGGAGCTCTCATTACATCTTTTTTGCTCATAGTAAAAAACAGTATGGTTTATATTTTCCTTTTTTAAATAAATATTTTAAAAGGAGAATTGGGATGCAGGAAAATATAAGTAGTTATAGCAGCTAGCAATACAGAACTATAAAGAGGCATATACCACTGATGCAGGAACCAAAACAATTAAAAACCAGAACTCAGACAGAAGAACCTCCACCTGTTTGAGAAAGGCAGCAAAGCAAGGTGAGTGGCTGAGTCAGATGGTCCTTATACCAGTGCCCTGACTTCTTAAGTTTATTACTAGAGTCCATCTGTTGGCTGGTTGTCATATTACACTCTATCAACAAAAAGAACGCAGAGTACTTGTGGCACCTTAGAGACTAACAAATTTATTTGAGAATAAGCTTTCGTGGGCTAAAACCCACTTCATCGGATGCATGTAGTGGAAAAATACAGTAGGAAGAGATTATATATATAGATAGATAGATACACACACACACACACGACATAAAAAAATGGGTGTTGCCCTACCAACTATAACGAGAGTAATCAATTAAGGTGGGCTATTATCAGCAGGAGAGAAAAAAATTTTGTAGTGATAATCAGGATGGCCCATTTCCAATAGTTGACAAGAAGGTGCAAGTAAAAGTAGGGGGAGGGGAGGAAATTAGCATGGGGAAATAGGTTTTACTTTTTGTAATGACCCATCCACTCCCAGTCTTTATTCAAGCCTAATTTAATGGTGTCCAGTTTGCAAATTCCAATTCTGCAGTTTCCCGTTAGAGTCTGGTTTTGAAGTTTTTTTGTTGGAGTATTGCGACTTCAACTGGCATCCTAATTGTTACACACGTCAAGGAAGTGAGACCATCTATTTGTTAATTCCAGAGCTTTATCGAGATGTCCACATTCTTCAAATTTGCCATTAGATCAGTGTGGCTTTTTAAAAATAGAGCCTGTGATAGGTTAACAATTATCATACTCTAATTCAGAAGCCCCTCTTCCCAGCCAGCAGACCAACTTAACCTAAAAGGTGCACAGTCTAAGCCTCTGAATATAATTGACTTAACTACAGTGGTGCTCGAGAGCACAGCTAAAATACTTTGAATTGCAGAAGAGCCAGTGTTTTTGTATGTACATTCATGGTACCTGACACATACCTTTATTATTTTTACTTTTGTGCTTCTTGGGTAATGAAATCATTCTTGTGGGTTTTCCCTTTCTTCACTCCCGAGTCTTAGAAGCACTCACTAAAGGCATGCCTGCATCAGAACACCAGGTTTTTTATCCACTGCATTCAAAAACTATTAAAGACTGACATCATACATATCGTGGCTCTGTCTCAGTTTAGACCAAGTGTGGGCAAACTTTTTGGCCCGAGGGCCACAACTGGGTAGGCAAATTGTATGCAGGGCCATGAATGTAGGGCTGGGGCAGGGGGTTGGGGTACAGGAGGGAGTGTGGGGTGAGGTGTGCAGGAAGGGACTTAGGGCAAGGGGTTGGGGTGCAGGAGAAGTGCAGGGTGCTGGAGGGGGCTCAGGGCAGGGGGTTGGGGTGCCAGGTGCAGGAGGGATTCGAGCGGCTTACCTCGAGCGGCTCCAGGGTGACAGCGGCACGCAGAGGGGCTAAAGCTGGTTCCTGCCTGCCCTGGCCCTGCGCCACTCCTGGAAGTGGCCAGCATGTCCAGCAGTGGCTCCTTGGGGTGGGGTGGGGCAGGCGACTCCACTGAGCGCTGCCCTCGCCTGCGGGTACCACCCCCAAAGCTCCCATTGTCCGCAATTCCCCGTTCCCGGCCAATGGGATTGGGGGAGGGGAGGGGGCGGTGCCTGCATGGAGCCCCTCTGCCCCTCCCCTCCCCCAGGGCTGCAGGGACGTGGTGCCGGCCACTTCTGGGAGCGGCATAGGGCCAGGGAGTGCCTTAGCACCGCTGCACCATGGGGCTGGCAATCCCATGGGCCGGATTGAAAGCCCTGAGGGGCCAGATCCGGCCCACGGGCTGTAGTTTGCCCTCCCCTGGTTTAGACTAGACTAATGTACATTAATTCCTGAAACATTTGTAATTTAGCAGTATTGTGGCTCAAAATCAGAGATGAGCTCTAGCAAATCAAGATTGTTGTCTGCAAACAAAGCATAACTGCATATTGCTAGATGTTTTGTATCTGAAGCACAATCAGATGTTTGAAATCCTCTAATAAAAAATATCAAAATTAAAAGGGTCAAAGGATCAGCACCCTAACGACCTATGTTCAGAACACCTTACATTAAATTAAATGACACGCCAAACTTCTTAAACTGGTTACTATCAAATTATTCTAAGAAAGAAATACAATTGTTAAGGAAACTTAGCAGTAGGTTGATGTCTAAATAGGACTGTTTCATTTTATACAGTATTTTTGCTGAATAACTTCGTTAAGTCACATAGCAGGAGTATGCAAAAGCAATTAGAGCTGGGACTCCTTAATCATATACCCAGTGCTGCTACTGGCTTACTTTGAGACTCTGAACAGTCACTTCACCTGTGTACCTCAGTTTCCCCATCTACACAGTGGATAATGTACACATGGATGTCAAGACTTAATTCATGTTCGGAAAGGTGTTGCTTAAGGACAAACATTTCTGCATTTATAAAGCTTCACTTTCATTTCAGATGCATGTAAGAGGATAGAAGACTGGTTAAATGCAAAGCAGAGTCAAGAAGTTAATATGTCAGTCTTGATAATGTTTAATTTAAGAAAGTTGGCAGCTACATATTTAAGGAACAGGGAACAGCCACTAGGGAACAGACTTGTGGGCATGCTGTGGCCCGACCTGAAGCTAGAGCCAACTCCACTGAAGTTGGATTGGACCAATGGAGCAAATTCAGGTATGATATTTGAGATGCATAGACCAGCTGGAGTTTTAAGCTTCGTTGCAGCCGCAGCGCTGGCAGGAGGGAAGGGTCTCCGCCAACTTAACACTGTAGATCTCAGCTGGTTTGAAGCGTTGCCCCCGTTTGAAAGGATCACACTGTGTATACCAAGATATTGCCAGATTGATGCAGGGAAGGGAGTATGGGCATTCCTGCAGGTGGATCTGCATGAGTTATACCTTGTGAGGAAGGGATAGTTTTCAATAGAATGGTGGATGAGGATGGAGGAGGAGATGTTAAGGTTGCATGTTTAAAGGGAGACCTGTAATTAATATTCCAGAATGCGTACATGCCTGTGCACCTCCATTTGCATATGAAAGTAGCTACTTAAAAACCTCCTAACTAGCTATCTGCATGTAAAAATAAGAGTACAAAAGCATATGCATGTTTGCACATGGGCATTGGGCCTCTTTAAAAACATGGCTGCTCCTTACCTATGTCTCAAACCTTAGACCCCAGCACTGGATCTAGTTCAACAGATTGGTTTGTCAGGAAAGGAAGCCAGACAGTGGTTTTAGCAGGGGTGCAGGAAACGGCAGCAGCTTCCCTCTTCCGAAAAGAAAATTCTCACCTTCCCACTGGGGGTGAATTGGGTCAGATAAGTATTGTTACCAGCACTACTTATTTAACCTTGCATCAACATTCATCTGATTTGTTTTCCTGGTTCTTTTCACAACTGATTTACATCGAAAGGTGAACAGATTGCAGTCTGGCCCAATACTTAGAAATAATTCTGAGATATGACAAATTTTGGATAATCCATCTGTTTCACAGTGTGGTCTTAATGAAGTTCATTAAGCCACTTGTACACTCAGTTCTTTCACCAGGGATGCTGGCAGTCAGCTCAAAGACTTAGTAAAACTACATAATGGGCTTACAGAACAAATTTTCCATGCATGTCATGTCTGGGCTTTAGGATGTGGTGCCATTTAGGGTGACCAGACAGCAAGTGCGAAAAATCAGGACAGGCGGTGGGGGGTAATAGGCACCTATATAAGACAAAGCCCCAAATATCAGGACTGTCCCTATAAAATCGGGACATCTGGTCACCCTAGCACCATTTCCAGTACACATGCAATGTTCTCGTATGCTAGCCCCATTCTCGCTGAAGTCTGTGACGTGAGTAGTCAGGCAGTAGCAGCACCACCCTTTAAGGCCCACAAGGTCAGTAGCGTAGTTACATACTGCCTGATATTCTGGACCCCTGCAATGTTAGCTTTTCATTTTTAAGAAGTCCCCAGCCCTTTTCACTGTGGAAATAATCACTATGGTTGGACGTCTGTCCTGGTGAGTTCCTGAGGTGATTCAGGAATAGACCCTTGGCCCCATCCTCGGAGTGGCGATCAAATCCTTTAGCAGTTGTGCTCCCGTCATTTCAGGTTCTCCTCACAACAACTGGCTGCCTGAAGTTGAACTGATGACTCCTCGGAGCTGCCAGCGTAGCCTAAGGGCACCAAGTGAGGGGAAACACTCCATAGAACAGCTTACTTATGACTGGTCTACACTACAGAGTTAGGTTGATGCGAGACAGCTTACGTCAACCTAACTCTGTAAGCATTTATACTACAATGTTGCTCCCGCCGATGTAAGTCTCCTGCTACACCGATCTCATAACGCCACCTCCATGAGAGGCATAGCACTTAGGTCGATGTAGTTAGGGTGACGCAGTGTCAACGCGGACACTGCATTGCTTACATGGACTGTTGCTGCCTTTCAGAAGCCATCCCACAATGCCCCACACTGATAGTTAAATCAGTGCAAGTGCTCCAACACAAGGAGTGTAGTGGGGCCATGTAAAAGCGATTTAATTACTGAAGTGGCTGAAGGTCGATGTAACTTAGGTTGACTTAATTTTGTAGTGTAGGCTTGCCCTCAGGTTGAAAGTGCTGGTATATAGAGGCAGAAGGGACATCTCAACATCCTTAGCAGCAGCCATATTGGGGAAGTGGAGGGAGAGGAGGCAAAGTGAGAAAAAGCTAAAGAAAGAAGTAGGACGCTCAAGGAAGAAGCAACGAAGTCCAAAGGTAAGCAAGGGAGAAGAGAATGGAATGTGCAAAAGAAAGATAGGCAATGAAACAAGTGGGCAAACAGGACAGAAAAAGAATGGAGAGAAAATTTGTATAATACAGATATTTGTAAACTTCACTCCTTGCCCTTTGGTTAAGATCAGATACCACCACCCTGATATGATGTAACCTTCATCTGAATACCATCATGGCAGGGCAAGGGAATAACTCAGTGATCCTAAAATCACATCTGTCACAGGGTAGCTGGTCCCTGTAAGTAGACCAGACCCAGTTCCCTTCTGTCAGTACTGGTGGGTCTAATGGTGCTAATTAAAAGAGGCAGGGCTGCACATGGGGCTTATAAAGGTCTGTCAGCAGGCAGGAAGAGGAGGAGTTACTAGGACAGGCTGTGCCTGGGGAGTGGATGTAAGGTACCCAGGAAGGCAGTCCTGGAGCTGGTGTTCCAGAAAGGGAGCAGAGCTGACTGGAACAGAGAAGCTTTAAGAAGCAGGATCACCAGAGACCCCTGGGAGGGGAGGCTGTGAAACCCTAGGACAAAGGGTGAGCCAAGGCAGTTTGTTTTATTCACTGCTGTTTGGATAATAAACCTTCTGAAAGGAGACTGGGCCTGGCACTGTATGCTTGGAAGAAGCCCTGCCCTGTGACATCATCCATCATTTTATTGTACTTTTAAGAGGCAAAGGGAGTCCATCCAGGGCAAAGGAGGAATCCCCACATCATGTCTGCTCCCACCGCAGCCAAATAAAACTTGTGTTTACGATAATGGAGGGCATGTGACTGTAGTTAACACTGATTACAGCATAGATCTCTAAGTGCTTAAATTATTGGAGAAGAGAAAGACAGGGATGGTATTTTTTTATTTCTGGAGTATTTTCTTTTTCCAAAACCTTCAGAAACTGAATATTCCACCTCCCAAACCTGTCCAAGAATCCAGTTTATGCCTATGAGTCCCCATCTACTCAAGTCCTTCTGGGACTTCCGTAATAAAATCTGAATACAAGTGTGGTATAGGGAACTGTACTATAACACAGTCTATTGCTTGATCAGAGACTATTCTCACAACAGTCTAGATATTATTCTTGGATTTTTAATACAAGGGTACAGTGAGACATTTCCACTGCGCGCACAGAAATCTGGGCAGCTCAGTATTCTTCTTATGCTTTACCAGGGCATCACTGTCATCATCCAAGGAACCTGCCAGAGCAAAGACTTGCATTACTTAGCGAGGGATAATGTTAAGGTTTGCAAACAAAAAGGTTAAGAAAAAACTAGAGATTTTAATGGCAGCCCCACTAGAGAAGAGTTTTTCAGCTCCTGACAAGGGCATCGGACTATTAAGGGCATCTCCAGGTAGGCAAGCCACCCCCCTCCTCCCTATACTTCAGTAATTCCTCCGGGGAAGGAAGGAGAGTCAAAACTCTCACATCCTTTCCTTTTGCTGTGTTCTTGAAAGCAGACGAGGTGTCTGAGGCTGTTGTGTGTGTCAGTAACGTGATCACAGCTGGCAGATGAAGGGGACAGTTAATGAAACATGTCCAAAGTTGTAACAACCCAGTGACCTGGCTTTGCCATTGGCTGGCTTCCTATTATAGCAGTTGGAATTTTAACAGCAGTGCATTTTCATTCTGCAGAGAGGACAGATTTTGCGTGTCAGAGGAGCATTTTAAAAAACAATATTGCTGTTTAGAACAGAGTTGAAAAGCAGAAGGGGGAGGGGGGTGGGCCTGGATGCTTACAAAACACGATCTAAACCAAATGCTTATTTTAATTACAGGGTAAGCGGGGGGTTCTTCCGATTTAAAGAGAACATGCAGCAGTGGAAACCCAAACACAAATAGCATTTCTAGTAGTATATGAGCACCAAATGATGACTTGTTAGGATTTCCAGTTAAGCTGACTGGGCTATTTTCATTGACTGAAGCTGAATGAAATTTAAAAAGGGTACAAACACTCCCTGGCCAACTCACTAGCTGTCTTACCCACCCCCTGGGGACTCCATCAGCAGTAGTTGGAGTCAGGAATACACATTAAGGATGCTCTGGCTGCCAAAACCCAAAACACACCCCAGCTTTTTCTGAACTGCATAATCAAGTGAAAATTCTTCATCTTGCCTACAGTGTTTTTAGAAGGCTCCCTCTGCTGAAGAAAGTGTGAATGTCATCTCTCAATGTGAAGAAGTTATGTGAAAGTAAAACCTGGCTTGAGATGTACTGTACAACGCAAGTGCTGTACTTCAATAAGAGCTGACAAAACCAAATAAACTAATCAATTTGCACTGGTCAGTTCCACCAAGTCTCATGTTTTGACTGTGTGCAACCCAGGAGAATGTGCTGTCACCACAATTGCACTCCGAGGTGTTCATCATCGCTCCATATGATTCTGAAAATCCCCATCCTTTTAACTTTCTCCTGCACCTGTTCAGAAGAGCTCATGATGGCAGAGCTTTTCATCAGGCCACAAAGTTAAGTTGTCACTAAGAATTAGCCTGTTGATCTCACAGAACCAAAACTCAGCTTGATAAAATAAGCTATCAGAAGGCGACACTTGTTTGGCACCAAACATTCTGTATTAATTTCCCCTTCATGAACAACAGTGGATTGATAGCACTAAAGACGGAAATGCTCTGTTCATTCACTCAGGTTAGCTGTGAAAGCTTCCCACATTGCCTCACCCATATGCCTCAACCCTGACCTGTTAAGGATCAATGGTTAATTTTGTTTCCCTGCCATTCACATTTGCTTTCTCTGGCAAGACTATCCTGGGTTCCAGTTATCAGTTCAGAGGCTGGTTTGTATTAGCAGCACCTCTCCAATAGTAACTGGAATGAAGCCATGAAACTCACCTCAAAACGATGCCAGTTGCACAGGCCACTGTTAATAGCTGCCGGATGGTAGCTTTTTCCCCCCCCTTCAAACCTGTGCTGGATTTGAACCAGTGACCTTGTAGTAGAATGCTATAGAGCCATTGATTCCTGTGCACTGATATGGTCCCCAGTTCAGCAAAGCACTTAAACATACGCTTAAATGCATTGCTGAACTGGGGCCACACACTAAACTGATGAAAATACTGACTAAAGTGCTCATGGCTCCCTAACATTTCTGGCAGAGGTAATAATGTTTTCAGATAGCAGTTACAAGTCAACAAAACCTTGAAGTGCATTGACAAGCTGATCCTTCAGACAAATCTCAGAGGGAGTATGCACGTCAGAGCTGAACTTACAAGACCAAGTTCAAGAAAGGAAAAAAATGCAGTTATTTTTCCAGTTGATCAAGTGTTTGACCATTACAACAAATGAAACTGAGGATAATGTGCACCTGTGCCTAGTGCCACAGGCCAGCTGAAACTGTTTTGAAAGGTTAGGATTTGACAATGATTCTTCTATGGGCATTCCAATCCACTTAATGCATTTAGCCCTGAAACCAAATTCTTCTAATAGATATAGCAAATATCCCTCACTCCAGACACACAAATGCCTTCATTGCATTAGTAATATTATGCAATTCAAAGAGAACTGGAAAAATTGATCAAGTATCTTAAGAGCAAACAACAAGAGTCACCAGCAGTTTGCGACAGATGTAGTTGACTTGTGATAACCTCTAGAATGCGCTCTCCTAAGGTTACTTAGTCAGGATATAATTGGCAACTGTTTTATTATGTCTCGATCAGAGCTGTTGGCTGACACCATCACCTCAGCTTACTACTGACAGGATGCCTTTCATCCATAGGTTTCAGAGTAGCAGCCGTGTTAGTCTGTATCCGCAAAAATAACAGGAGTACTTGTGGCACCTTAGAGACTAACAAATTCATCCATAGATCTCTCAGCACTTGATAAACAGTGGGTAATAAGCATCAGCCTCTCCCTTTTATATGTAGAGAAACAGACACAGAAGTTAATTTGTAAGATTTGTGTGTGAACAAACGGAAGGTGTGGTTACAAAACATCTCTGGGAATGAAGCTTTGGATTAAATTTACATTCCACTACATTTCTCATAAGTTTGGGTTCGGCGGTCTTTAACTGCCCCCTAAGTTTTGATGAAAAAAATTGAGAGAGACTTGTGTTGAGAATACACTTATACCATAACTATCACTGACTTCAGTAGGAGCAGAGTTAGGCCAACAGGAGTCAACTTTACAAAAACTACCATTATTTAACCTTCTGTAATTTATTATTTGACTTTAAATTCTATTCAAATCAACATAGTATAATTTCATAATTTTCAAATCTGCATTCCACTAAACATAAAAATCCAATTCATTCGTGACAAACAGGGCATGGGCAGATTATTAAAATTACTTAACCAATGGGTATTTTGAACTACAACTACCTTTAAAAGTTCTCACAGGAGACATGGGCTGCCCTGTGTTCAGTACAGTAATGCCACCCAGCAGATCCAGTTGATGAATTGGAACAAGAGTAAAGTTTTCAAAAATGCCTAAGTCCTACTGAGTTAAGTCCCTTTTTTAAAATTGATTTAGGTGCTTTGGAAAAATTTTACCCAAATGTCACATGGTCTATATGAGTTGTAGGCTTGGATGATATTCAACCTGGCTGTGACTTAACCTAGGTGAAACAGACAAGGTTGATGGACTGAGGGAAACAGTCAAAAGAGTTGGCGAAAGTTATTCTGGCACTCCAATGGAATGAACACGACTGTTATTTGTGAAACAAGGGCACAACTGAGGTGCATCAGATCCTGGGTTCCTTCTGGATGACCAGGAGAATTGAAGAAAAAAAAAAAATTTCTGGCAAGCAGTGTTACTTTGAGTGCCACAATTCTCTATGCCTGTTTCGTCACCTCGACATTTGATTACAGGAATGCACTTGGCATGGGGATACACTCATTGAAATCATTTAGAAACGAAATGCAGCAGACAGATGCTCATCTATTAAGCAGTTTCACACCAGGATCACATTATAACAGCACTCCAGTATTCACGTTGGCAGCCAGGACATGCAGAATTCAAGGTGCTGGTTTTACCCTATGAATCTCTAAATGGTTTTGAGACTGGGTACTTGAAACGACCTACTCTATCCCTAGGCAACATTGGAGCAGATGAGATTATTGGAGGTACTCACACTGGAGCTCCCCTTCATTTAAAAGGCAAGGAAATTACTGGCACATCATTCTCATGCAGTCCGCAGCTTTGGAGGTCACTCCCCTGACTTGATCCTTCAGATTGTGTGTTGCAAAACTCATTTCCCCTCCACAGTTCCCCCCGCCCTTGGATTTGGGGATGGAGTAGTAGCTTGAGGGTTGGAGAGGTCTTTTACTATTATTTCTTGCTGGTAGGTATTTCTCTCAGTGGGGTGAGCTGTCAAGTCCAAGATATTTGAAATTTTTGTAAATAAAGGTAGCAGAAGTGAACCTTAGGAGCAAGGGAATAGTACAGTTCTGAGTGAGCGAGCGAGCAGATAGGAATGGAGGAATGCGCGAAGGATACACCACGTTTGGAATAAAAAAAAAAGGAGCAATTCTTTCCCACAGTGATATTTTAAATTTTAAATTTTAAAAAAATCTTATGACAAATACTAGCAGCACATACCATTCCGTTTTGTTTTAAATGTAGCAGCAAGTGCAGCAATAGTTACATTAAGGAGCAGAATGCCTAAGAAACTGGTTTAGAACTGAATTTTATTCCTTGTTCAAAATAAATAGGATCCTTTCATCGAACAGTGATAAGTACAAAACTGAGATTATCTGTAACCCTGAGAACCAGCGCCTAGGCAAATGTGATCACGTAAGTGAAAAGAATGTAAAACCCCTCAATAAAACACTTATCAATGATGATTTACATGGGCATCTACTGTTTTGGCATTTCTATTGCATCTGAGCTAGATTATGCATTCATTGGGATAGGGACTGTCTTTAGTGTTTATAAAACTACTAGAAGTTCTTATATACCACCATAAAAAAGTGTTCACTTTGGATGCCACAAACCTTCTGGCAAACTGCAGGGGAACTTCCAAAACATTTAGCAACCTGAAAAGAAACTGGAAAAGTATTTCACTTAAAAAAAAAAAAAAAAAGTTAAAGAAAAGCACTTACTTTTTTAGAACATATCTTAATTTGCAGTTTGATTGTAAGTTTCCATCTAGCGTCCCGGGGTGCATAGATTACTGCTGTTCACATTAATTATTTTATTTTTTAATACAGCTATTAGTCTGTCAGATAAGTCATTTGGCAGAAGAAGTCATTTTGTTAGAGGCTATATTCTGTAAGTGAAAATGGAACCATTTGAGAACAAAGGACACCATGTTGCCATCTCAATGATTTCTCTGATGCACACCAAGACTAACTTCAGAATTTGTCAGGCAATCTGAAAATTACAGCACCTATTGATCAACCTAGCTGTTCAAGGAAGAGTTTTCAGTTAAATAATGCAGTTAATCTCTGGTTTACATTTGCACTGAAATAGCTAGGCAGAAGCATTTGGGACAACCCTTGATGGAAATACGTTTCAAATGTTTTTTCAGGAACAGTTGTCAATTGGGTGCCTTATTTTTTGACCAACTTGAAACATCAAGTTGCTGATTTTCATGAGAGCTGAGCACCCACAATTCCCAAGACTAACTGGAGTTCTAGAAGCTTAGGCCTGGTCTACACTATGACTAATTCGGAGTTAGCAGCGTTAAATCGAATTAACCCTGCACCCGTCCACACAACGGAGCCATTTATTTCGAAATAAAGGGCTCTTAAAATTGATTTCTGTACTCCACCCCGGCGAGCGGAGTAGCGCCAAAATCGATTTTGTCATTTCGAATTAGGGTTAGTGTGGCCGCAATTCGATGGTATTGGCCTCCGGGAGCTGTCCCAGAGTGCACCATTGTGACCGCTCTGGACAGCAATCTGAACTCGCATGCACTGGCCAGGTAGACAGGAAAAGCCCCAGGAAAATTTGAATTTCATTTCCTGTTTGCCCAGCGTGGAGAGCACAGGTGACCACAGATAGCTCAGCTCATCAGCACAGGTAACCATGCAGGCTGATAATCAAAAAAGAGCACCAGCATGGACCGTACGGGAGGTACTGGATCTGATCGCTATATGGGGAGAGGATTCAGTGCTAGCAGAACTTCGTTCGAAAAGACGAAATGCCAAAACTTTTGAAAAAATCTCCAAGGGCATGATGGAGAGAGGCCACAATAGGGACTCAGATCAGTGCCGCGTGAAAGTCAAGGAGCTCAGACAAGCCTATCAAAAAACAAAGGAGGCAAACGGTCGCTCCGGGTCAGAGCCACGGACATGCCGCTTCTACGCCGAGCTGCATGCAATTCTAGGGGGGGCCGCCACCACTATCCCACCTGTGACCGTGGATTCCGGGTCGGGGATAGTCTCATCAGCTACACCTGAGGATTCTGCGGATGGGGAAGAGGAGGAGGAGGAGGAGGAGGACGAGCTTGCAGAGAGCACCCAGCACTCCATTCTCCCCAACAGCCAGGATCTTTTTCTCAGCCTGACTGAAGTACCCTCCCAAGCCAGTATCCAAGACCATGACCCCATGGAAGGGACCTCAGGTGAGTTTACCTTTTAAAATATAAAACTTGTTTTAAAAGCAAGCATTTTTTAATGATTACTTTGCCCTGAGGACTTGGGATGCATTCGCGGCCAGTACAGCTACTGGAAAAGTCTGTTAACGTGTCTGGGGATGGAGCGGAAATCCTCCAGGGACATCTCCATGAAGCTCTCCTGGAGGTACTCCAAAAGCCTTGCCACAAGGTTTCTGGGCAGTGCAGCCTTATTCCGTCCTCCATGGTAGGACACTTGACCACACCATGCTTGCAGCAAGTAATCTGGTATCATTGCCTGACAAAGCCTGGCAGCGTATGGTCCCGGTGTTTGCTGGCATTCAAGCAACATCCGTTCTTTATCTTGCTGTGTAATCCGCAGGAGAGTGATATTGCTCATGGTAACCTGGTTGAAATACGGGAATTTAATTAAGGGGACAGAGGTGGCCGTTCCTACTGGGCTGTTTGCCTGTGGCTGAAAAGAAATCCTTCCCTGCAGTTAGCCAAGCACAGGGGGGGGAATTGGCCCTGAGCTTTTCGCGTTTGGCTAGCAGGGATCTTCCCTGTTACCAGCCACGCAGTGGGGGGAGGGGTACATTGATCATCCCAGAGAATTCATGGCGGGAGGGGGGGGGGGGTTAGTTTGGTTTCTGCAGGGATCTTCCCTGATACCTGCCACGCGGTGGGGGGAGGGATAAAGCGATCATCCCAGAGAATTGGATGGGGGGGGGGGGGTTAGTTTGTTTTCTGCTGCTGAAGGTTAACAGGAAAACCGCAGCAGTCAACAGGCTTTGCTTGGTATGTGGGAAAGGAGGGCGCAGAAGCCGAAAGACAATGGCTTACCATGGCTGCCTGCAAGCTGAATTCTGTTGCCCGGATCTGCGTCTGTGATCTCTAACACCAAAGCCACAGGCACTCAATATTAAGATGGAAAATGCGACCTTGTACTGAAATCACATGTGCTATGTAATGTGAATAGTGTTTTTCACCATGAAAGAGTATAAGCATTGTTCTGTAAAATGTATCATTTTAAAAACTTCTCTCCTTTTTTTCAACCCTCCCTCCAGCAGCTGCAAATTTTTCAAGCCTCCCTCCTCCGTCCCGAAGGCTCTCTCAGATAAGGCGGCGTAGAAAGAGGACGCGAGACAACATGTTCACGGAAATAATGGAATGCACCCGAAATGAAAGAGCTCATTTGAATGAGTGGAAGGACACTGTATCTAAATTTAGGAAAGATGCCAGTGAACGTGAGGTCATGAGGGACGCTCGAGATGAGAGGTGGCAGGCTGCAACGCTGGGGCTGCTGCGTGAGCAAACGGACATGCTCCGGCGTCTGGTGGAGCTTCAGGAACGGCAGCAGGATGACAGAGTGCCACTGCAGCCGCTGTATAACCTCCCTCCCCCCTCACCATGTTCCATATCCTCCTCACCCAGACGTGTAAGAACGCGGGGGGGGAGGCTCCGTGCACGCTCCCACTCCACCCCAGTGGACAGCCCAACCAAAAGGCTGTCATTATATTGAATTTGTTCAGTGGCCTTTTACTTCCCTCCTATCCTCCTCCCAAACCTCACCCAGATTACCTTCTTGGTTCTCTCCCTATGTTTATAATCACTTAATAAAGAATACATGATTTTTAAACGATAGTGACTTTATTTCCTTTGAAAGAAAGCTGGGGGAACGGGGAGGGTGGGTTCCTTACAGAGAATGAATGAGTCAATAAAGGGGGCGGGTTTTCATGAAGGGAGAAACAAACAGAAATTTCACACTGTAGCCTGGCCAGTCATGAAACTGGTTTTCAAAGCTTCTCTGATGCACAGCACTTCCTGGTGTGCTCTTCTAATCGCCCTGGTGTCTGGCTGCGCGTAATCAGCAGCCAGGCTATTTGCCTCAGCCTCCCACCCTGCCATAAAGGTCTCCCCCTTACTTTCACAGAGATTGTGGAGCACACAGCAAGCAGAAATAACAATGGGGAGATTTCTTTGGCTGAGGTCAGAGCGAGTCAGTAGCGATCGCCAGCGACCTTTTAAACGGCCAAATGCACATTCTACCACCATTCTGCACTTGCTCAGCCTGTAGTTAAACAGCTCCTGACTCCTGTCCAGGCTGCCTGTGTATGGCTTCATGAGCCATGGCATTAAGGGGTAGGCTGGGTCTCCAAGAATAACTATTGGCATTTCAACATCCCCAACGGTCATTTTCTGGTCCGGGAAGTAAGTCCCTTGCTGCAGCCCTTTAAACAGAGTAGTGTTCCTGAAGACGCGAGCATCATGAACCCTTCCCGGCCAGCCCGCGTTGATGTTGGTGAAACGTACCTTGTGATCCACAAGTGCTTGCAGCACCATTGAAAAGTACCCCTTGCGGTTTATGTACTGGGTACCCTGGTGCTCCGGTGCCAAGATAGGGATGTGGGTTCCATCTATCGCCCCACCACAGTTAGGGAATCCCATTGCAGCAAAGCCATCCACTATGACCTGCACATCTCCCAGAGTCACTAGCTTTCGTAGCAGCACCTCAGTGATTGCTTTGGCTACTTGCATCACAGCAGTCCCCACAGTAGATTTGCCCACTCCAAATTGATTCCCGACTGACCGGTAGCTGTCTGGCGTTGCAAGCTTCCACAGGGCTATTGCCTCTCGCTTCTCAACTGTGAGGGCTGCTCTCATCTTGGTATTCTGGCGCTTCAGGGCAGGGGAAAGCAAGTCACAAAGTTCCAAGAAAGTGCCCTTACGCATGCGAAAGTTTCGCAGCCACTGGGAATCGTCCCACACCTGCAACACTATGCGGTCCCACCAGTCTGTGCTTGTTTCCCGGGCCCAGAATCGGCGTTCCACGGCTATAACCTGCCCCATTAACAGCATGAACTCCAAAGCACCAGGTCCCGCGGTTCGATAGAATTCCATGTCCATATCCTCATCACTCTCGTCGCCGCGCTGCCGTAGCCTGGTTTTCCAGGTTCTTGTTCAGCATAAACTGCACGATAAGGCGCGAGGTATTTACAATGTTCATGACTGCTGTCTTGAGCTGAGCGGGCTCCATGCTTGCCGTGGTATGGCGTCCGCACTGTTCACCCAGGAAAAAGGCGCGAAACGGTTGTCTGCCGTTGCTTCCTGGAGAGGGGGGAGGATATACCCAGAACCACCCGCGACAATGTTTTTGGTCCCATCAGGCATTGGGATCTCAACCCAGAATTCCAATGGGCGGAGGAGACTGCGGGAACTACGGGATAGCTACCCACAGTGCAACGCTCCAGAAATTGACGCTAGCCCCGGTACATGGATGCACACCGCCGAATTAATGTGCTTAGTGTGGTTGCATACATTTGACTTTATACAATCTGTTTTACAAATTCGAATTATATAAATTCGGATTAATCCCGTAGTGTAGACATACCCTTAGCAGCTCTAAAATTTAGGCTCTTGAAGCCTCAAGCTGAGCACCCATAAGTTGAGACATCTCTCTCTGGCAACCTTTGAAAGGTTTGGCTATAGTGCCTCAATTTCTCAGTATTATACTGTCACTACTTGATTTGCTAATCACTCAAAAAGTTAGTAACAGAGTCCTGTGGCACCCTTAAGACTAACAGATGTATTGGAGCATAAGCTTTCGTGGGTGAATACCCACTTCGTCAGACGCATGTAACGGCCAGACGCATGTCTGACGAAGTGGGTATTCACCCACGAAAGCTTATGCTCCAATACATCTGTTAGTCTTAAAGGTGCCACAGGACTCTCTGTTGCTTTTTACAGATCCAGACTAACACGGCTACCCCTCTGATACAAAAAGTTAGTGTTATTCAAATTTGCTAGTGAAAGAGCTATCCAAACCTGGGAGCTTCTCTCCCAATGCACTTATTTCTAACATCTCACATCCATAAGATGTTAATTGGAATTAGCTTTACTTGGAACTGCAAGATCACATCTGAATTCAGAAATCCTCAATGTGAGAGTTCACTTGTTTTCTCTCCGTGACCTATTGTTTTAAGGCACATCATTTTTAAGCCCTGGGGTAATCCCTTTTGCTTTTGTTTTCCAACATTCCATACTTTCCAGTTCCCATATAACTCTTCTTGTTTATACAAAAGGTTGTTCTGCTTCTGCAGCAATTCGTTTCTCAAACACTATTTCCAGCTGTTCTTACATCAGTGATAAAACTTACATTTACGTAGCACCTTTCATGTAGAAGGATCCAAAAAAATCACTTAAGTAGATTTACCAATTGTAACCTGATCTTTAAAACATTAAAGCAAGTGTGTAACTTCATGCATTTGAGTAGTTCTGTTGAAGTCAATAGGACAACCTAAATGGTTGAAGTTACACCAATGCCTAAGGGTTTGGAGGAATGAGGCCTTCGTGTCCAAACACGAAACCTTAACTCATAAGTAGTCCCACAAACTTCCATGGGACTACTTATTGACAAAAGGCCATTGGATCAGCCCCTACAGACAGAAATCACTTCACCCACCAGTGGCACAGCAGTGCAGCTGTTGTTTAACAGCACACATACACATACCCCATATGGTAGTTTCAGACAGGAAGTGAAGAATGCTCACCCAGTTAAAACTACAGAGTACACTTAGGTGGGCTGAAACCTAGTATCCCAGTCCAAATTTGTTTGGGACACCAAAGTTAACTCATCTGCTCTTGCAAAAAAGAGTGAAATGGATAATCTGATTTAAAAAAAAAAAAAAAAAAAAAGTAAAATCCTTTAAATTCTCAGTTCGTCTAGCAACAAAATGCCCTCAAATATCACACTCTAAGAAGCAGAGAGGCATATCGTGCTGAAACTACCACCATGACTTCTTACAGAAGTTGGATTTTCCCTGGTGGTTTCCCATCCAGGCCTTATTACTTAATTTATGAAATCTGACAGGATTACAGCCCAAGATGGTTTAGACTGTTATTGATACAGTTGCCCTTTGACAAGGACTATAATTAGCAGCTAGATTGCTTTGTGAATTTTGCATATCTTTGCCTAAACAAGGGGAAGAAGCCAAAGGAAAATATTTAGTTTTGTAAAAGGGTCTCAAGCTAAAGGGTAACAAAAGTAAACACAAATTACATCAGACACTTTAAACATCTTTGTTGTGTCTAGTAATAGTGACATCCAGTGGTTGTCAATATAATAGTCAAGCATATACAAGTATTTCAAGTTATTGCAATACAATACCTACTATTAGGACGTGAATTAAATCACGTCTCATGCATCATCTAAATGAAAATCACAAGATTAAGTTGGTCGGATAAAGGAATCGTCCTGCTAAAAGTATTACAAGAAAATTTAACAGCATTGAAACAAGTAAATCTATTTGAACACTTTAGTGTACTGTATGTATTCAAAGTTAGTGTTTTTTTACCAGACCATTTTTCTAGTTATAGATGGTAACTGCATTTTAGCAAGATAAAAGCTTCTTCTCTTGTTCCCATAGAGAGCTGTGCAAAAAGACCAGGAGACAAACTCCCATTCTATCTTGGCTCTGCCATTGACTTACTTTGAAGTGTTGGGTAAATTAAGCTCTCTGCTTTAAATTTCTTCATCTGAAATGTAGGCATATTATCTACTTCTCAGGAGGTGTTTTGAGAATTAGGTAAGTTGTTTTGTAAAGTGCTTTAAGGGAAAGTACTTAGTACAATTGTCAATGGTTATAAAATTATTAGATAAATCAGATCATCTGGGAGGTAGGTAAAGCTTGGAATTAGCCCCTTACCTTTGAAGTATCAGGCTGGTAATGTGCTCTCTTCCCCTAACAAAGGGAGAGATTCATTTAGTTCTGCAGTGAACTCTTGACTGGGTCAGGAATATTGCTGAAGGGAATAGCTGCATCCTCTCCTCTATATGCAAGACCTCTAGACTCCTGCACTCATTGCCCCTCCACAGACAGGTCTTCCCAAACACAATTGCATCCATGAGATCTGAATCAAACACTAAAGCATTTTATCGTAACATTCTGGCACCAGACTTTCTGTACAACAGAAATGTTGTGTTTGTTTACTGTTCCTCCTGAACTTTATGTTCTTCCTCTTTCCTTAATTTACTCCACTGCTCCTATTCCATGTCTGCCTGTTCAGTTTTAGTTCAGTTTCTCCCTTTCTCCATCTAAACAGCCACTCCCTCCTCCATTTCCCCCATCTGACTGGGCCTCATTGTCACTCATCCGGGGAGTAGGAATGGGTCCTGATTTCCCCTCCATCCTGCTGCTCCTTCCTCTCACTTCATTTCCCCTTATCTCTTCCAGTTTTTTCCATTTACTGCAAACTCTTCTTTTCTGAATTCACTTCACACCTACCCCCCTCCCCCGACCGCCCCCCCCCCAGCATGCTCCTGCTTGGAGACCATCACATTTCAAAAATTGGCTGATCTGAAAATATCTGGGGGGTAGGATCGACTGGCTAGTTATTCTCACTGCAAGAGCCCTAATGAAAGGTCAAAGATTTATACGAGTTGAAGAGAAACTAGAGCTTGCTCATGATTTTAACACCAGAAGGGACAATTATGATCACTATTCTGACCTGATGCATAGCACAGATCATAGAACTAACCAAAAATCCCCACATTAAGCCCATACCTTCTGGTTAAGGTAGAACATCGCTTAAGAAATCCACCCAGTGTTGACGAAAGACTTCAAATGATGGAGAATCCATTCACCTACTGAGGCTGTTCACCGGTTTAATACTCACTTTTAAAAGGGGGGTGGGGTGGAGGTAGCGTGCCAGTTTCTAGCCTGAATTTGTCTATCTTCAGCTTCCAGCTATTGGATCTGGTTATGTTTTTGTCTGCTAAAGAGCTTTTTACTGTGAGAATTTTTCTCCATCTAGGTACTTAGACTGATCAAATTACCTCTTAACCTTCTCCCTGTTAAGGTAAACGCTAGGTTGAATGTAAGGCAGGTTTCTGAATCTTTTCAACCAACATTTCTGCTAAAGAGCAGTAAGAAGTGCAGACAACTGTTGCAGTAGAGCTCTTTTATGGATACTAGTTTACCTAATGTGCTTATTTCAACATGGAAAAAAGCCCAGGATTTCTAAAAAGCTTTAACCGCTCCACATAATGGAGAAGGAATCTTGTTATAGTCAATTGTGGCTACAGCTTTATAAATCTTAGAATGCAGCCATGGGGAAAAATGATGGCAGAAGACTAATCATTAAAGTGGGCAACTTTTGGACCCAATCCAGACTAAACCAGTCCATCTAACCCACAGAAGCTATGCAGTTCATAGGCACATACTCCTTCTTGCAGCATATCAGCCATTTAATGCTGATTACAGGCATTTTATGTCAATTAATCTCAAGAGGATACTCGGAGGGGTGCACTTACTGCTTAAGGTGCTGTGCTCCTCTCATTGTCTTGTGAGACTGGCAATGAAACTCAAGGGAAACCTTTAAGCAAAGGTCAAGCTGCAAGGACAGTGGATCTCCTTGAATAGCAGCACCAGTATTCTGAAGCACAGGGAGGCAGAAGCAAGAACTATTAGCCTAAAAGGAACCATCCCAGCTAAAATGGCAATCAAGGAAAGGAATAGCCTGCCAAAATTCCTCAATCACAGATTTATTTTTGCCCTATCCTTTAAATTGACACCTTAATCTGGGCTACAGCCAATCCACCAAGGCTCCATGCAGGGTCTTAGTACAGCTCTATTCTTGGGGGGCAAGGGGGATAGATTGAATAGGCAGAGGAAAGATCATCCATTCCATTCCTTTGCACAGCTCTGCACCGCCTCATCACAGTGTGTTATTTTTAGTCTGGAGCAGAAAGGTTAGCTTGCTGCAGAGCTAGGATCCAGAGCACAGCCAGCTGCCACTACACTGGGGGATATAGTCCTTAAGGAAGATCTGAAAGAAATACAAACCACCACAGCAACTCCCTTCTCTGTGGGCAAGTTCACAAATCCATAACACAGTTGGTTCTACTTAAATTTTCATACTGTGCCCCACACTATAATATGAGCACCTTGCAGAATTGAGTTAAAGAAGGTGGACAACATTTCTCACACGGTTTCTTCACCATGTGCCCCCCTACCCCCGAGAAAAAAACATCACACATGTAGATTATTAGCAGCACATAAACTTGGGTCTTTGTGTAGTTCTTAAGGAAGGCAAGGTAAAATGTGCATTTCACATTCGGACCACAGCATATTGAGGTTTGGGGTACGTATGAGTTCCTGTGGGAGAGCAACGTTCCAGTTTCAGGCACTCATCAGAGAAAGCGCCACTCCCTATGCAGACAAGCTTTGCCCTTGTGGTAAAAATTCCACAATGCTTCCCATTGCTCCAGCATTCAAGTGTTCTAGAAAAGCAATGACTTCACAGAGGTTGAGGTCCCAAGAGGAGAGGCAGTATCCCAAGGACAGGCCATTCAGTGCTTTGGAAAGAAGAAACCAGACCTTGAGTTTAACAAGGATGGAGAGTGATAATAAAATTACTCAGATGCCCAGCAAAACTCCCAAATCGTGGACTGGCTTGATGATCTGTGAGTATGTCTCCTGGAGCTAGAAAAAGCAAACTTTTTGAAGTGTTTCCTTCTGTCCACTTCTGTCTTGCTGGAGTTTAATTTCAGACTGCTCTACCTCATTTATGTGCTGATCTCAGCCAAATGCTAGAATAAGTGGGCAACTGTGGTTATCAGCTGTGAATGACAGATAGCTGTGTATATCTATAGATTAATGACATTTGAATTCTTGAAGTCAACCACAAGGAAGGGTTCAAGCCATTTTAGAAAGCCTTTCCTTGAGCCCACCATCCCCTAGATTGGGAAGTGTAGTATTATTCCATTATCAACTACACTGAATTCTAGGGAGAAGTCCAGGAGGTGGCCACTTATCCTTGGATAATTTGGTCACTGGCAGTCTGACTTTTTAATATGCTTTATGCATCACTTTATAAGAGGATTACTTTCTAATTGAAAATCATTTACATTTGAACTCTTGGTATCACACTGGGGATTATGAAATAGATAGTGCAAGATGACAAACCAGTCACTGGTGTATTTAAGGCAGAGTTCCTTCTGCCCTATAATATGTACACACAACATGAGCAGGGATTCCATCCCTCTTTGGCCCTAGGTAACCAGCTTGCTTTTCTTGCTGAACAGCAGCACAAAAGCTGCTCCATTTCTCTGCCACCACACTATTTGTATGAACAGATAAAGGCTTATTGGGCACTGTGCTTGCAACAAGAGGACAGAAACTGCCATTATGAATTAAAGTGTTAGATGAAGTACAGGAGTCCTACATCCTGCCTCCTTCAGTGGAATATGTGAACCCTTCTCAATACTAAATTATGCAGTAATCTGCATATAGGAAGATTTCACTTCTCCATCCTCCTCCTCCTCCTCTCTGTAGTCAGTGGATGGCTTACATTCTGAAGCTTGAATGTTTGTCTAGGTACTGTGGTACACCGTGTGCTGCCATAGCAGATCGTGGTAGCCCCAACACTGTTCAACTTATTACAGCTGAGTTGAAACATAACTTACTAAATGTGCTGTAACAGATTGGACAGGTTACCAGGCTCCATTCAACTGTGGCAAAAGAGGGCTGTGTGTGTGGAAGAAAAAGTATTGAGTTCTTATGCTCTACTTTCCCTTTACAGGTGTGCTGAAAACAGCCCAATAAAGAGCATCTTCTCTTTATTTTAGAAGTTAATTTGTCAAATAGTGAAGATCTCACAATCTCAAAGAAGTGATTAAAAACAGATGAAGCATGCAGCTTCATTAAAAATTGTGCACAAGACTTGCTACTTAGTCACACAAAATTGAAAGTCTCCAGAGAACTTAATTTGAATCTTATGAACATGCCTGCCGATGGGGCAGGGAGCCCCACAATTGCCCTGGGGCCAGGGTGATTTAAAAGGGCCGGGGGGACCCCGGCTGCCGCCACTGCCGTGGTAGCAGCAGCGGCCAGGGAGCCCCAGGCCATTTTAAATTGCCTGGGCAGGCCGCAGGGCGCCTAGGTGCATGAGACCGCTCTGGGCCCCATGCTTTGGGGGGCCCCCATGGGTGGTCCTGGAAGTGACTAATTCGTCACTTCCGCTCTGGGCCCTGCCCCCCTAGGGACAGCCCTGGCCCTGGGGCCCAGAATTTCTGTCAGTGGGCCTGCTTATGAACATAATGCAAAACCTTACATTTAATGACTTCCCATAATCCCAAGTGCTTTACACATTTGAGAAACAAAAACCCACCATCTTTGCTAAAGGCCATCATTTCTTAGACTTGGAGAATGTAATACATCTGCCAAACATTCCACAGGGTCTTGATTTCAAGTTTTCTAAATGTTACTCAAATAACGACCCAGCGCCCACTCATAACATATTTTACATGATGTCTGTAAAACATTAAGTCATTTCTCAGAAAAATAACCATGGTGTGTATGCAGAGTCAATGAGCCAAGTTAAGCTTCCTACTGCAACTTAATTTCCTCTACTATAAACATCTCCTAGCGTCACTCCTAGTATTAACCTGGCTTGTTACACAATCTAGTGGTCTTCAAGATTTTATTACCAGAGCAGAGTTATAGAATTTTTTTTATTGGCAGAGCAATCAACAATTAGCATACGCCAAAACATAGCCAAGTACAAGAAGTTTATTTTGAATGGTCTATTTTGTGAACTATCATTCTGTAGTCCTCTGGTGTCAGCCGCTGGTCACAGCATCAGTTGAATCAGGAAGCCATTTCTACTTAGATGCTTTTAAGTCCATTCAGGTTATATCACTGTAGGCCAAATTTCAAGCTCTTGTCAGGCTGAAAGTATGTAAAAGTTTGCCTGTATTGTCCTATCCCCCTTCCAGCTATTGTTAACCCTTTCTCCCAAGGAGAGATTCAGTTTTTAAAAGACAAACAAAGGTGCAATGTGCTTACCTCTTGATAATGGTTAGATCATCTTTAATTCTAGCACCTCAAGTTATACAAAGGTATGCTTAATAACCAAACTCCATAGAACTGTTGGACACATTCAATAAGGTGACAACTGTGCAATACCACTCAGTATTTCAGAGTCAGGGAACATACTCTTGAATTGTTTAAACACAATCCACAGAACTCAAAATTCATAAACCATCCACAGTTAAACTAAACAGTCATTTAAAAGTCTTACAGTTTAATATAGTTCACATAATGGTCAGTCTTTCATAAGGGATACTAAACATTACTTGAAAGCATGCCAAACTTCACTTTTTATAGGTAAGTTGGGCAGGCACATGGATTGGCCATTGCTGGGTACAACCAGAACAGTGAGGAGAAGTTCTACCACAGTTCAGCATATCCCGCATTATTTTGTCAGTTAAACGTGAACCGTGAATTAAATATTCATCTTTACATATACACAAGTTATGCTGTGAAAGCATATTTGCTTACAAACATATAAAAATACTTGTTAACTAGTTTGATAAGAAAATAATGTATAAAAGTATATAGCAAAAACATTTAATCATCTCTGACATTGGAAAGATCAAATCCATCTTTTTATATTACATGAAACAAAAACAGCTACAATTTTAGTTTTCTTTAATCCCTTACCCAGAAATACATCAAAGGAAGACACATGAATTTTTTCCCCCAACAATAATGTGAAATTTTTCTAATAAACTGAAATGGCTAGTCCAGAATGAGCCCAGGTATTTGGCCACATTATAATAGTAGTAGTAGTAATAATCCTGTAGCTATTCTGGATCCATAAAATAAATACAGTAAGTAGACTTTTGGCCACTGGAAAAAAAAAGCTGAAGCATAAACAAGAGCTGAAACATTTTTGCTGACAAAAATTCAGTGTTGGTTTCTTAAGGCTAGCTGAACTCTAATTTAACTGAAGGGCAAAAAGCCAATACACTTTTTTATTAAATACACTTTACACTTTGATTAGAGGTCTCCTTGATAGTAGCTAATGAAATGTCAGAAGTGAAAAATAAATTAATTAACATAAGACAACTTTTATGCTTCACTTGAACACCTTGTCCTCTTAGGTTTTGTTTCATCTCCTTTATGAATAAAATTCCACAAGGTGCAAGCTCTTAAAGGGAGCAAAAATAGGAACTGTGATTTTAAAGAAGCAGCCTTAGTGTTTTGCTTTGAAGTCTGCCCTAAGATGACTAGTTGTCTTCTAGGACTGTATTCAGCCAGCTTCTTGGACTAAGGCTATTTTGGTGGCCATTTATAGGACATGGCACAAAAGGCTAGACATACCCAAAGTGATGCAAAATGGTGGAAAGAAAAATTAATCTGGCAGTTGATAGCTTGATTCATGGGATTCTTAGAAAATGACACAATGACAGCCTTTCTTGTCTTTTTCTTTCCGTGTTGGTTCTGGTGAAGGAGGGCACTCTTGTTCTTGAAATTTTCTACAAAAATGAAAGTTCAGTTCATATATTTCTAACTGAAATCCGCTATATATTTAAGTAAGTTTATTTAGGATACTCTTGCTCTAGCAAAATTAGTCTTAACCACCATTACCTATGTTGACTTGACAAGTTCCAGGACTTTCAAATTATTATTTGTATTGCCGCAGAACCTAGAGACTGTGTGCTAGGTACTGTACAAACAAAGTAAGAGTCCCTGTCTAGAGATATTACTGCTCATGAATACTATTAGGCATACTTCTATCAGTTCATGTCAGACCCAGCAAGGTTTTCAGGTAAGGTTAGACTACTACCCTTCTGGGCATGCTCAAAGGTAAAAAAGGGTGTTGTGCCTGTAACCAAATACTGGACAATGGGCCTATATTTGTACCTCAATGTTAACAGCTTGAATAACCAATTCTCGTGGATAAATCTTTAAGATGCTGTCTCTCTGCAAACCATATCTTACAGAGATTCCCCCAAATCCTGTTCTTTCCGGGGGCATAAGCAATAATATTATTATTAATAATGGCTGATCAACATAATCATAATTCATGCCTGGTTCTAGAAGCTACATCAACAAGTATTAGAATCAAACATTTTAGTTAGCTCTTCTTACAATGCTTCTGATAACCTGGGCTTTCCTTGAACCAAAATGGAAATTCCATGAAACAGAGTAAGTTGCTCTGATGCAATTTAAAATGGTTCAAAATGGGTTACTTACAGCCAGCTTGACTGATTTAGCCAACAAGTTTAGTTCTGAAGTTATTCAACATCCAAATGATGACATAACATCCTCTTTGGAGAAGTGGAATAGACATGTTTGTTTTCGAGTACCATTTAAATTGAAATCAAATTTGAAATATAATTTTAAGAATAAAAAGAGGCAAATCCTGATGGTAGAGGATGAATGCTCTATATTTTACTCTTTTCTGCCTCTAGCCAAAAAGGACAGGATAATCTGTGATAGCTCTTGAAAATATATTACTTGTCTCTGGCCTATGACCACACTATAAACCAGATTTTTAAAATGGTGTTTATGCTACCTGGATAACTACAGCAAGATACTACTCTGATGGGGTTTTGCCTCAAAACCAAAACTGTACCACCCTTATGACCAATAAGCCAAGAAGAGTATGTCCGCAGGGAAAGAAGTTAGCATCCTTTGGCTAGGCTATGGGATTTTAGGTAGAATTCCCTTCCTGAAGTGCCAAAGCAGTATTTCTATGATGAATAGAACCTTTATTTTTCCAGTTTCACCCAGAGGGTGTGTAAGTGTGATGGGAGCTTCAATTTGCAATTGAGACCCATGTCCCTGATGGCTACTAAAAAAATCGACTAGGGAGGAATTGGGTCAGTTATTGACAGATTCTGGAGGGCAGGATACCATCAAAGGAAGCAATTTCCTTCAATTGAGATTTTAAACCCTTTTCCAGAACTCCTCTCTGCGCTGACAGAAGACACTAGGAACCTGAGCCATCTTTTTCCATGCACTTATAGGAGAACATTACATAATACTCTCATCATAGTTATCCATGCTTTTGTGACGTCCTATTGGAATCACTGCATTACACTCTACATGGAGCTTTCTTTGATACTCCAAAGCTTCAGAAAGCTCAGGTGGTGACTTTTTGCTTGCTTAGCAGCTTTGGCCATAGGAAACATAGGCATGTGCTCCAGGGTTTCACTCCCTTCCTAGTCACTTCTGGTTGTTATTCAAGGTACTGTGTTTTATTTAGGTCCATAGGCACAACCACAGGGAAGGAAAAAAGAATGCTCCCCCCACCACACACACAACTTTGCCTGCCCTAATGGAATTAAAAATGCACAGGTTCCCTTCCCCTCCCTAAAACATGACACCCTGCAGCTGCTCCTTCCTCAATTCTCTCTTTAGACCAAACGTTTCTCAGTCTCCTCTTCCAAAGTCCTATTAGTGTTAGCCATCTCCTAGGGTACTGGTGTCAGCAGTGCTTCC
This sequence comes from Emys orbicularis, assembly GCF_028017835.1. Lineage (NCBI taxonomy): Eukaryota > Metazoa > Chordata > Testudines > Emydidae > Emys > Emys orbicularis. The sequence goes on from NC_088686.1 coordinate 104,055,017, forward strand.
TCCTCCTGCCCAGTAACATATTCCTTGCTGCTATGCTGAAGAGCACCAGGAGTTAAAGGCTGGAGGCTAGAGGAGGGAGAGTGAAAGGGGATGACAGGAGAGCAAGAAAGCCTGATGAGACATGGAGGAAAGGTAGAAAGTGAATATCTGACACAAAGCACAAGCTCTCATGTGGTCAACAACAGGGGAAGGAAAGGAGGCTGCATGTGTGTGGTAATGAAGAAACATTTATGAAGAGCATGTGCATACATGCTCTGAAGTTTGCTTAGGGCCAGCCTTTTCCAACTAGCCTGCCTCTTCCCAATTTGCCTTTTTTCTCCATTGACAGAAAATTCTCCCTCCTGGTACATCCAACTTTTTCCCCCCCTTCCTGTGGTGGCACTAACCGAAGTCAGCAAGGGCATTTTTGCCAACAGTCTCTATATTTAAAAAAAAAAAAATCTACAGAGTGGAAGCAAAAGCACTCTCAGTAAAGCACCTCATATTGGTCTAACAGGCACATGTAATTTGACTATCCACTCAGCCTTCTGACTGGGAGAAAAAGGGAGATATTTTACCAAGGAAGTGCAACCACTTCCAGGAGGCATTTAGTTTTACCATTGATTAAGCTATTTATATTTTTTACATGAGAATAGAGCTTGTTGGATAAGTGCATACCAAGTTTCTAGGGAGTGTCTTTTTGAACTTCTTGCTGTGTTAAAGAGGTGCTAGCACTATGGGATTCACCTGCAAGACAGGAGCAGTAAACAAGGGTTTTACAAGGCAGTTCTCTAGGTGAAGGAGGAATAACTACATAATCCTTGATCTGTTGGTTTGGTTTGTTGTATGCTTGCTTGCAAGACTATACTGTGGTCTGTTTGGGGGCTGTGCACTGAACCAAGCAGCCTGCTAGGCTGAGAGCTTAGTAACAAGGCTCTAGCCCAGGGGTCAGCAACCTTTCAGAAGTGGTGTGCCGAGTCTTCATTTATTCACTCTAATTTAAGGTTTTGCATGCAAGTAATACATTTTAATGTTTTTAGAAGGTCTCTTTCTCTAAGTCTATAATATATAACTAAACTATTGTTGTATGTAAAGTAAATAAGTTTTTTTAAAGGTTTAAGAAGCATCATTTAAAATTAAGTTAAAATGCAGAGCCCCCCGGACCGGTGGCCAGGACCCGGGCAGCGTGAGTGCCACTGAAAATCAGCTCGCGTGCCGCCTTCGGCACACGTGCCATAGGTTGCCTACCCCTGCTCTAATCTGCTATCTTTCGATCCCTAACCCCTTTTGGTTCCCTTGACAAAGGGATGATTAATAAAAGGGTATCTGGCTTTTTACACAAAGCCAATATTCAGTTGCTGAATACCAGCTACACTATTTAAGCATCAGCAGATTTCATTGACTGTATGTTCAATACCTAGCACCAGAAATCTTGAAGGATTAAAGGAAAAAGTTCTCCTCTCAAACCCACATGGTCAGCAGAGGATCAGTTAACATTTGCAGTGTTAACGGATAGCAGAATTTGCCCTGATTATCCCTAGTTGTATTTTCTTTCCAAGACAGCAGTTTGTTATCTGTTAAAGCTCATGAGTTCTTTAAGTTTCCTCAGAACACCGTTGACCTACCTTATAACTCTGACAAGTTCATGAAAGGCTTGGTCTACATTCAATCGTATTTTTGCTGAGGCTTCCATATATGTTACTTTAAGCTGTCGTGCTAATTGCTGGCCTTCCTCTTGTGTTACCTGAAATCAAAAGCAATCATTAAGAGTAAGCTCCAAGCATTCCACTGACATATCCTGATTTGTACACTGTGAGCATGGTGTCTATGAAAAAATAAGTAGCTGTTTCCCTAAATATTGCGTATGAATCACCTTAACGGCTAGATAATATTCAACTACTGAATCCCTCAGGGATAAAATTAAACTATCAACCGGTGTTGAGTATAACTTCTCAAGCATGGTATTTAAAAAAAATAAAGCTACCCACCAAAAATACAAAAAACTGTAAGAATTTAAAATGCAAGTTAACTTTTTTTAAGTGTAGAGAAGAACATTCACAGGAGTCAGAAAGCTCTGTCCATATACCATCTTTAAACCATTTCCCCATTTTCCATTTTATTAAATACTTTTCAAATTCTGTGTAACAGCTCATATGACCAGGGTTTACTTCTTAAATAGGAAAGCCTGAGTATAACAATCCCTGCTCAAACAGATGAACAATTACAATTTTCTGGATAACCCAGTAGTATCCACTAGGCTGTCAATACTGGTAAAACCTATTCTTTTCCCCAGCCCAGCCAAACCTGAACAGTACATACATCACTTAGGTTTTGCACATAGGCGGTGAGTTGTATGTGCTGGTGGTGCCCGGGCTTCAGCAATATTCAGGGCCCAGGAACCCAGCCCCACCAATGTTTGGGGCCGGGTCTCTCCCCCAGCCCCACCTGCTGCCCCCATGCGCCTCCCCAAAGTGTTCCCTGGCCTGCACTTGCTGCCCCCGCTTGCCTTCCCGGTCCCGGAGCAGAGCCTCCCAGGCAGCTCCATGTTGCCTCCTACATCAACTGCCACTGCAGGATCCTAGTGCCCCCCAGCCACTACTGCCAGGGCAGGCTGACCCTGAGCCTGTCCTTCCCCCTCAGACCCTTTCATTTTCCAATGGGACCCTCCACCAGCACAGGGCCCCCCCACCTGCAGTCACCGCTGGACAAGGGGCAGCCCCACCCCTAGTGAGGCTTCAGTGAGGGGCAGCAGCAGGGGAGGAGGCACACATGTGATGGCAGCCCCACCGCTCCCCCCCCCCCCGAGACAAAGGGGCTTCCTGTACCTGAGAGGGGCCCTAGGAGCACGTGCAGTGACAGTGGTGCGAGGTGAGTGTGGTGCAGGGGGGAAGTGGGGGGCCCCTCCCCCGGAGCTCACTGCTGCCTGTGGGGAATCCTCCTCTCTGGCCCTTGCCCCGGGGCAGCCTGTCTGCACCCCAAACTCCTCATCCCGAGCCCTGTCCCACCCCAGAGCCTGCACCTCAACCCTCTGCCCTAGCCCCTCCCCCACCCCAAATCCCTCAGCCCCACCCAAGAGCCCTCACCCCCTGTACCCCACACCTCTGCCCTAGCCCTGAGCCCCCTCCCACATCCCAAGCCCCTCATCACCAGCCCCACCCCAGAGCCCTCACATTTTAAAAAAAGATATAGTAACTCCTCACTTAATGTTGTAGTTATGTTCCTGAAAAATGCTACTTTAAGTGAAACGATGTTAAGCGGATCCAATTTCCCCATAAGAATTAATGTAAATGGGGGGTTAGGTTCCAGAGAATTTTTTTTGCCAGACAAAAAAGACTATATAAATAACAAACACACACACACACACACACACACACAGTATACATTTTAAACAAAATTTAATACTGTACACAGCAATGATGATTGTGAGGCTTGGCTGAGGTGATGAAGTCAGAGGGTGGGATATTTCCCAGGGAATGCCTTACTGCTAAATGATGAACTAGCACTCGGCTGAGCCCTCAAGGGTTAACACATTGTTGTTAATACAGCCTCACACTCTATAAGGCAGCAGGAATGGAGTGGGGAGGAAGGAAGACAGCATGGCAGAGAGCGACAGAGACACTGTGTGTGTGAGTGTGAGTGTGAGTGTGAGAGAGAGAGAGAGAGAGAGAGAGAGTGTGAGTGTGAGACTGAGACAGCAGCTGCTGCCAGCAAGCTCCCTCCATTCTGAGCCCTGTCATGTCCCCCCTGCTCTGTGGAGGGGGGGGGCAGGAACGGGGGAGGGGGGACACCCTGACAACATCACCCCTCTTCCCCCTCCCCTCCTGGCTGCACAGCAAGCAGGAGGCTCCCGGAGCAGCTCCAAGGCAGAGGGCAGAACAGCACACAGCAGTGGTAGAAGGGACACCTGAACTGCCCAGCAATTGATAGCCTGCTGGGCGGCAGCCGCACAGGGAACTTAGGGGAGCTGACAGCCCACCCTGGTTCCAAGCCCCCACCAGCTAGCTCCAATGAGCTGCTCTGTCTGCAAGCAATGGACAAAGCAGGCGGCTGCCAAACAACACTATAAGGGAGCATTGGGCAACTTTAAGTGAGCATGTTCTCCAATTCAGAGGTTCTCAAACTGTGGTCCACGGACCACCAGTGGTCCGCGGATAGTTCCCTCTAAGGTGCACTCCTGGGGGGCCGCACATGAGAGAATGAAGGGCCACCTACCTAATTAGTGGAGCCATGCACCTCTAATTAGGTGCCTGGACCCTGGAGAAGTTGCACATATAAGGTGAGGTGGTGGCCTTGAGGGGAATAGGGAGTAGGTAAGAGGGGCAGTAGTGTGAGAAGAGGGGGTGGGGGGTATTTGGGATGTGTAGGGCTACAGCGGCCAGAGAAAGAGGCTCAGGGCTGCAGCTGCTGGGGAGAGACCCCCTTCCTTCCCAGCTTCAGCTTTGTGGCTGCTGTGGCAGGGGAGAGACACCCCCCCCCCCGCTCCTTTCCAGCCAGAGCTCAGGGGCTGCTGCAGTGGGGGAGAGAGGGAGAGAACCCCCCTTCTTCCCAGTCCCAGCTTGGGGGCTGCTGCGGCAAGGGAGAGAGGGCATATCCATCGCATTAGAAAGGTTAAGACTACTGATATTAAAATATGAGTTGTGTGCTTATGTGTAGAACAAAAAGGTTAATTTAGGGGTTTTTTTATATACGCCTCTACCCTGATATAACGCAGTCCTCCGGAGACAAAAAAAATCTCACCGCGTTCTAGGTGAGACCGCGTTATATCGAACTTGCTTTGGCTCCCCCCGTTCCTTGTTCCCTGACTGCCCCCTCCAGAGACCCCTGTCCCTAATCGCCCCCAGATCCCACCCCCTACCCAACCCCCCTGTTCCCTGTCCCCTGACTGCTCCGACCCCTATCCACACCCCACACCCCTGACAGGCACTCAGCGGCAGTGGCAGGAAGCGGAGCAATGCGGCCCGAGCCCGCTCCGCTTTCCTTGCCCCGGCCCCAGCTGTGTCGGGGGGGGGGGGGGGGGGAAGGGGGTTGTTGGGGAAAGGTCCCACACTCACCGGCGGCGGGAAGCGGAGCGCCGCGGCTGAGAGCTGGCGGACTGGAGTGGGCTGGGGCCGGGCTGCTCTGCTTCCCACTGCCGATGAGTGCGGGGAGGTTGGGGAAAGGACGCCCTCCGCACTCACCTGCGGCGGGAAGCAGAGCAACGCGGCCCCAGCCCACTCTACTCTGCCAGCTCCCAGCCGCCAGTGAGTGCGGGAAGGTTGGGGAAAGGATGCCCCCCCTTACTCACCTGCAGCGGGAAGCGGAGCACCGCAGCTGGGAGCTGGCGGAGTGGAGCGGGCTGGGGCCAGGCTGCTCCGCTTCCGCCTCTGCCAGTAAGTGCGGTGGGGAACCCTTCCCCCAAGCCCTCTCCCCCGAGGGACATGGCTGGGGCTAGGACGAGGGAAGCAGAGCGGGCTGCTCCCGGCCCCCAGCTTAATCCCCTGGGCCACTCTGGGACTGCGGGGCCCCCAAAATTGCCCCCCCACAACTCCTGCCTCCTAGACCCTGAGGGGGGAGCCCTTGACCGCCCCCAAGACCCACTGCTCCGGCCCGGCACCCTTAACACGCTGCTCAGAGCAGCGTGTCAGAGCTTTACCGCGTTGTATGCGAACCTGTGTTATATCGGGTTGCGTTATATGGGGGTAGAGGTGTACCACTTTTATCCAAAGCACTTTACAATAGTTAGCTAACGGTACATACAACATTTGGAAAGATCATTAGCAAGACCCTCAGCAATTTTCAAGTGATCTGTGGAAAAAAAAGTTTGGGAATCACTGCTGTAATTGATCAGCAATGTAACAACAAAACAAAGTTAACCGGGACGACTTTAAGTGAGGAGTTATTGTATATTGGCTTACAAGGCAGGTGGGGGGGGGGGGGGGAAGGGAGGAGGCGGGACTTGGACATGTTCTGGACACCACCAAAAATTATACAAACCTGCTGCCCCTGGTTTTGCGGTAGTAAAGCAAAATAAATAATGAAGTTTGCTACGAACCAAAGCTACGAAGACTCAAATAGCTGCTGCTAGATAAGAACCAAGTGTGCAAGATATAAAGCACAGCTGTTTAGAAATATAGTTTGAACTCCAGAAGATGAGAGGTGGTTACACAGTACTACAGAAATATCTATAAGAAAACTGAGTAGCTTTGCCCTGATACGATGGTACAAGTTTCAGTGAAAAAATATTCTAACAGCAATACACAACGCAGCCCAAAGTGCTGATCTGTGACAAGCAGATCCCGAATAGTAAGCTGGATGACATGCCTTCTGAGCTGGAATCGTTTGATGCTAAACAAGCTGCCACCCACCCATCATCAATTCAATTAATACACCATATTGATAATTTCCAAAGGAATACTTAAGACTAGAGAAGATGACAAAGCCAGTGGGTGCTAAGACGCAGCCTTGCTTCATACCAGTATCAATATTAAACTCAGATGACCTTTCATTTCAATACTGGATGGCTGCCTTCATTCCCTCATGGAACTCCTTGAATAGGAGGAGCACCTTTTGTGGACAGTCAATTTTCAACAGGATCTTACAGATACCATTCCTGCTAACCGTGTCAAAGGCTCTGGATAACATGGATTACTTCTGCTATCTCAGCTCAATTCTTACTAGCTCATTTAATCTTGGATAGGGAACTTGATGCTAGAATCAGCAAAGCTTCTGTTACCTTTGGCAAACTTACCTCATATATTTGCTAACCCTGAACACAAAGGTGTCTCTTTAATCAGGCTTGTGTCCTTAGTACCCTCCTATACAGTTGTGAAAGCTGGGTTACATACTCCAAGCAGGAGTGGAGATTGAACAGTTTCCACCTCTGCTGACTAAGGCCTTGGCTACACTTGCGAGTTACAACGCTGTAAAGGCTCCCCCAGCACTGTAACTCACTCCCTGTCCACACTGGCAAGGCATTTGCAGCGCTGTATCTCCGTGGTTGCAGCGCTGCATGTACTCCACCTCTCCGAGAGGAATAGCATGTATTGCACTGCCGCTGCAGCGCTGCGGCGCCAGTGTGGCTGCCCAATGCACTGTGAATGGCCTCCAGAATTATTCGGCAGTATCCCACAATGCCTGTTCTAGCCACTCTGGTCATCAGTTCAAACTCTACTGCCCTGGCCTCAGGTAACCAATCATGTGACCGAACCTTTACATTCCCCGGGAATTTTAAAAATCCCCTTCCTGTTTGCTCAGCCCGGCGTGGTGTGTAGTGCTATCAGCGAATCTTTCCAGGTGACCATGCCTCCACGTGCCAAGCGAGCCCCAGCATGGAGCAATGGCGAGTTGCTGGACCTCATCAGTGTTTGGGGGGAGGAAGCTGTATAGTCCCAGCTGCGCTCCAGCCGTAGGAATTACGATACCTTTGGGAAGGTATCAAAGGACATGATGGAAAGGGGCCATGACCGGGACGCCCTGCAGTGCAGTATTAAAGTGAAGGAGCTGCGGAGTGCCTTCCGCAAAGCCCGCGACGCAAACGGCTGCTCAGGTGCTCCCCCCGCGACCTGCCGATTCTACAAAGAGCTGGATGCGATACTTGGGGTTAACCCCACCTCCACTCCGAGCACCACCATGGACACTTCAGAGCCACTTCAGAGGAGGAGGAAAACGGGAGCGATGGTGGTGGGCAGGATGGAGACACCCTGGAATCCCTGGAGCCATACAGCCAGGAGCTCTTCTCGAGCCAGGAGGAAGGTAGCCAGTCGCAGCAGCCGGTACTTGGTGGAGGACAAACAGAAGAGCAGGTTCCCGGTAAGCGTTTTTTTTTTTTCCGGGAAGGAATTTTTTCGGTGCAGGCTCTTTGGGAGAGGAGGGTTAGGCATGCATGCCTAGATGCGGAATAGTGCATTGATGTGGTTTATCACATTGCGGTAATCGGCCTCGGTAATCTCCTCGAATGTCTCATCCAGAACGTGTGCAATGCGCTTGCGCAGGTTTATCGGGAGAGCCACCGTGGTCCTTGTCCCAGCCAGGCTAACGTGTCTGCGCCACTGTGCCACGAGGGGCGGGGGGGACCATTGCTGCACACAGGCAAGCTGCATATGGGCCAGGGCGGAAGCCGCATTGCAGTAGAAGACCCTCCCTTGCTTCCCAGGTCACCCTCAGTAGCGAGATATCATCCAGGATGAACTCCTGTGGAAAATGTTGGGACAGTGTTCAGTGTAGGTACCCCCTGAAGCTGTTGGCTCTCCCCAAGGCACAGAAACCCAGAGGACAGTGCAGCCCTGAAACAATCACTCCCCCTTACTCACCATTTTGAGGCTCCCGTGGGATATGTGCGCTCTGTTTCGGACGGGAAAATTATGCTATTGTGTAGACCCTGTGTGTTTTCTACTCCTTAAGTACGGGGGGAATCATTACTCTGTCTGGTATAAACAATGCTGCCTCTGTTAAATGTTGCATTTTGCCTATACTGCTGCATCAACCTTGAGACCTCAGCTGTCCCTCTTATTGCCTGCTCAGAGACTGCAAAGACTCAGGAAGAGACTGCGAAAAAGCAAAGACGACATGCTGCAAGAAGTGATGCGGCAATCTATTAAAGAGAACGAGAAAGCACAGGACTGGAGAGAGAGAGAAAGCAGGATCCGCCAGGAAAATGCAGCGCACCGGCGGCAAAGCACCGCGCACCGGCAGCAAAGCACTGATAGGCTCATAAGCATCCTGGAGCGCCAAGCAGATGCTATCCAGGAGCTCGTAGCCATGCAGAAAGAGGAGCAGTACCGCAAACGCAAACGCCACCCCCCCCCCACAGCCCTTGTCCCCAAACTCTTTCCATTGTGCCCACTGTCACCTCCAACCCACTTTCCCCAACTTCCGTGTTCTTCACGCCACCCGCTGCCTCCAACACCAGTATCTTCACCACCCAGCCCTGAAAACCACAACCCTTACCCTCTGCACTCAACCCCCATCACCATGCAGTATAGCTGTCCTGAAGTGCAGCACTCACTGCACAGCACACCAGACAGGACATACGCGAATCTGTGATTGTACTGTTCCCCACTCCACCCCCTTGTTTCTTTTCAATAAATAATTTTTTTTTCTTTTCAATAAATGGATTCTTTGGCTTTGAAAACATTCTTTATTATTGCATAAAGTAAAAGACTCCTTAGCCCAGGAAATAAACAGGCACTGCAAGTCTGCTTGTCTGCTAAGCAGACACTGATTCCTAAAGATTGGAACTACTGCACTTCACTCCCGTGCAGGGCACCAGATATCACTGCTGGTTTTCAGCCTCAAATTGCTCCCTCAAGGCATCCCTAATCCTTGCAGCCCCACGCTGGGCCCCTGTAATAGCCCTGCTCTCTGGCTGTGCAAATTCAGCCTCCAGGTGTTGAACCTCGGAGGTCCATGCCTGAGTGAAGCTTTCACCCTTCCCTTCACAAATATTATGGAGGGCACAGCATGCGGATATAACCGCGGGGATGCTGTTTTCGGCCAAGTCCAGCTTCCCATACAGAGATCGCCAGCGGCCCTTTAAACGGCCAAAGGCACACTCCACAGTCTTTCGGCACCAGCTCAGCCTGTAGTTGAACCGTTCCTTGCTGCTGTCAAGGCTCCCTGTGTAGGGTTTCATGAGCCACGGCATTAACGGGTAAGCGGGATCTCCAAGGATCACAATGGGCATTTCAATTTCCCCTACCGTGATCTTCCGCTCTGGGAAAAAAGTCCTGGCCTGCATCTTCCTGAACAGCCAAGTGTTCCGAAAGATGCGTGCGTCATGCACCTTTCCGGGCCAGCCTGTGTTAATGTCAATGAGACGCCCACGGCGATCCACAAGCGCCTGGAGAACCATAGAGAAATACCCCTTCCGATTAACGTACTCGGATCCTAGATAGGGTGGTGCCAGAATAGGAATGTGTCCCCCATCTATCGCCTCTCCACAGTTAGGGAATCCCATTTGTGCAAAGCCATCCACTATTTCCTGCACATTACCCAGAGTCACGGTTCTTCTGAGTAGGATGCGATTAATGGCCTTGCAAACTTGCATCAACACGATTCCAACGGTCGACTTTCCCACTCCAAACTGGTTTGCGACCGACAGCTGTCTGGAGTTGCGAGCTTCCAGACTGCAATAGCCACCCGCTTCTCCACTGGCAGGGCAGCTCTCAATCTCATGTCCTTGCGCCGCGGGGTGGGGGTGGGGGGTGGGGGGGGGCCAGCTCCTCACACAGTCCCATGGAAGTGGCTTTTCTCATCCGAAAGTTCTGCAGCCACTGCTCGTCATCCCAGACTTCCATGGCGATGTGATCTCACCACTCGGTGCTTGTTTCCCGAGCCCAAAAGCGGTGCTTTTAGAACTTAAGAACTTAAGAACTGCCCATGTCCGTGAATGCCACAAGCAATTTCTTGTCGTACGCGTTACGCAGCTCGATAGCATCGTCGGACTCCTCACCCTCACTGTTACTTTGGATCTTAAGGAATAGTTCGACAGCCAAACGTGACGTGCTGGCGAGACTCATCAGCATACGCCTCAGCAGTTCGGACTCCATTTCCCACAGACAGATCGCGCTGCACAGAAACCGTTGAAAGATGGCGCCAAAGGTGGACGGAAACAAAGGGATTTCTGGGATGCGAAGCGATGCATCACGGGGCATTGGGACAGGACCCAGAATCCCCCGCACCCACGCCCCCTTCCCACAACCCACGGCGCCAGAATGGGAAAAGGTGCTCTGTGGGATAGCTGCCCATAATGCACCGCTCCCAATAGCGCTGCAATTGCCACAAGTGTGGCCACGACAGTGCGCTGGGCAGCTGTCAGTGTGGACAGACTGCAGCGCTTTCCCTACTCAGCTGCACGAAGTCAGGTTTAACTCACAGTGCCGTACATCTGCAAGTGTAGCCAAGGCCTTAGAAAAATCCTCGGAGTTACTTGGGACCAACAGCTCACAATAATGAGATCCTTGAGAGAACCAGCCTACAGTCCCTGCAGACTACACTGGACATTTGCAGGCTTCACTGCTTGGGACACGAGGAACGCATGCCCCAAGATAATCTGCTGAAGGCTGTGCTCTATGGCCAACTTAAGAACTGCCCATGACACAAAGGAAGGCCAAAGGTCTAATATAGCAACAAGGTGAATGAAGCAAGGTCTCAAGATATCCAGCATTTCCACTGACAACTGTAAAAATCCTGCCCAAAATCATTCAGTTTGGAGAAGCTGGGTTAAAAAGAGCCATCAGAGAGCTCAGCAGGCAAGCCAGAAAGCAGAGTATGCTTCAAATTCTATCTGGTGAGGGGACCTGTAGCCACTGTGGGAAGGTTTGCCGCTCGCATCAGGCTCTTTTCCCATACCACCGCTAAGCACCCTTGACAGACTGACTTTGTTGCATCTCCTTTCATCTGTTAAGATGTTGAATGGCCACATGAGGACGAAAGAGCAGATTTTTAGTGGTAAAGATGAAGCAACAGATCTTGGTAAAATACTGGCTACAAAGAAAGATAGTCAAAGATTACACCTTGGTCTGACTGGAAGAATAACAGATGTCAATGGCAAGAGAAGTGCAGGAGGACAGCGGTCGAGAGAAAAGATAAAGTGTAGTTTAGGAGAGATTTAACTGGATGTCCAGGTGCAATCTCAAAGAGATGTCAGAGGCAGACAGAGATAAGACACTGGACAGATGAGGGGCAGGGCAGGGATAAAGAGGTAGACTTGTGGGTGGTCAGCAGATTAGTATGAGAGACACAAATTAAGAATAAAAATGCTTTACATAAATTAGGTCAGTTAATGTGAAGAGAGGTACCCAGGGAGTGCAGAGGCTGGAAGAGGAGAGGGGAAATGCTTTTTATTGATTTTATAGCCTTTCTGACCTGCTGTATAATAGGCAGAGTTTCCACCAGTAATTCCTGCATTGAACCTATACTTCTGATTGTAGCTCTAAAAGATAGATTCTAAAAGATACACTGTAGCTCCGTGTATCTTTTAGAAAGACCTAATCTTGATTTATAGATTTCAAGTGATTGAGAATCTACCACAACCCCAGGTTAACTACCATCAGTGTTAAAAACGTGCACCTTATTACTAGTGTGAATGTGTCTAGCTTCAGATTCCAGCCATTGGATCATGTTATGCCTTTGTCTGCTAAAGTAAACAGACCCTTATTAGCAGATCCTTTTCCCTATGTAGGCATTTATAGACAATCCAGTCAACCCTTATCCTCCCTTTGGATACGTTAAATAGATTGCAATTCTCAAGTCTCTCTCTGCAAGGCAGTTTTTCTAGATCAACTATTCCTGTAGCTCATTTCCAGTTTTTCCACATCCTTTTTTGAAGTACTGACAATAGGACTGAACACTACCTTAGCAAGTCTTGCTATTACCTCTGTATATGGCACAACCTCCCTACTTCTACTCAATAGGCCCATTTATACACCGAAGGCTCATGTTAGCGCTCCTTGTCACAACATCACATTGGGAGCTCATGTTTAGTGGGTTATTCACCATGACCTCCAAGTCCTTTCCAGAGTCACCCCATCCTGTAAATGTGACCTACATTCTTTGTTACTAAATATAAATACAGCCAAATGCATGGTTTAAAAAAAATGTTCAAATAAGCGCAGTTTACCAAGCAACCTAGACCACTCTGTATAATTGACCAATCTTTTACCACTCTACCAGTTTTGGTGGTCCTCACATTTTTTCTTTTTAAAATCAGCAGTGACTTTATATTTTCTTCCAAACAATTGATAAAAATATATTTAATAGCAAAACCCACTTCCAATGGGTGCCTCAGGGGACTCTGAAGGATTCACTGGTTTCCTGCTTAGTTGGTGTAACTCAAAGTGCTAACCTTGATCTGCTGCCTTACAAGATTGATCCAAGCTGTCTGTAGCAGCTCCACAACAGAGATCAGCTGGTATGCTTTTGTCGGCAATTCCCAGATCTGTACATCTAAAAGGTAAGGCACTCTAAACTAGAAAGACAGGGTGCCACAGTTCACGGCAACTACATCTGTATTTTCCCCCTTTGGTCCAGCAAGGGCCCCCACACACTCAGGCTTCCAGCTCCTCAGCTGTTGCCTTTTGGGTGGAGACCTGCATCTCACTCCCTTCAGACGAGGGCGATGTCCAGGCTGCACAGTTCCCTGCTTTCACTGTGTATTTCCCAGCAAAGACTCTGCCGCCCTAAACCGATCTACTTGCTTTCTTTTCAGAGACTGATAACAGAGTGATTGCTGCAGACACAAGTTACCACACAGTTCTTTCTAAGCACACCTACTTTATTCTTAAGGTAAAAAGCATAACAGAGAAGACATACTAAAAACAATAAAAGAACATACATGCACACTAAGCTACTATGCATCACCTCACCCTAGGTGTTTTTTGGGGGGGGTGGGGGGGGGAGGTTACAAGATCAAAGTTTCAACACAGAACAAGTTCACAGTCTTATGAGGCTTCAGTAGGCCCAGTCCTTCCAATCCTTGCATAAGGATTGGGGCCCTCCATATACCGGGGTCCTGGCCATTTGCTGGATCAGGAAGAAGGCCCTGAGTCAGTATAAGACACAGGTTTCAGAGTAGCAGCCGTGTTAGTCTGTATCAGCAAAAAGAACAGGAGTACTTGTGGCACCTTAGAGACTAAAATTTATTTGAGCATAAGCTTTCGTGGGCTAAAACCCACTTCATCAGATGCATGCAGTGGAAAATACAGTAAGAACGAACACACACACCATGAAACAATGGTTACCATACACACTATAACGAGTGATCTGTTAAGGTGAGCTATTACCAGCAGGAGAGAAAAAAAAAACTGTAGTGGTAATCAAAATGGCCCATTTCCAGCAGTTAACAAGAAGGTGTGAGGAGCAGTAGGGGGAAAAAATAAACATGGGGAAATAGTTTTACTTTGTGTAATGACCCATCCACTCCCAGTCTTTATTCAAGCCTAATTTAATGGTGTCCAGTTTGCAAATTAATTCCAATTCAGCAGTCTCTCGTTGGAGTCTGTTTTTGAAGTTTTTTTGTTGTAATATTGCGACTTTTAGGTCTGTAATCGAGTGACCAGGGAGACTGAAGTGTTCGCCAACTGGTTTTTGAATGTTATAATTCTTAACATCTGATTTGTGTCCATTTATTCTTTTACGTAGAGACTGTCCAGTTTGGCCAATGTACATGGCAGAGGGGCATTGCTGGCACATGATGGCATATATCACATTGGTAGATGTGCAGGTGAACGAGCCTCTGATAGTGTGGCTGATATGATTAGGTCCTACGATGGTGTCCTCTGAATAGATATGTGGGCAGAGAGTTGGCAACGGGCTTTGTTGCTGGGTTAGTGTTTTTGTTGTGTGATTGCTGGTGAGTATTTGTTTCAGGTTTGGGGGCTGTCTGTAAGCAAGGACTGGCCTGTCTCCCAAGATCTGAGAGTGATGGATCGTCCATCAGGATAGGTTGTAGATCCTTGATGATGCGCTGGAGAGGTTTTAGTTGGGGGCTGAAGGTGACAGCTAGTGGCGTTCTGTTACTTTCTTTGTTGGGCCTGTCCTGTAGTAGGTGACTTCTGGGTACTCTTCTGGCTCTGTCAAACGGTTTCTTCACTTCAGCAGGTGGGTACTGTAGTTGTAAGAACACTTGATAGAGATCTTGTAGGTGTTTGTCTCTGAGGGGTTGAAGCAAATGCGATTGTATTGTAGAGCTTGGCTGTAGACAACGGATCGTGTGGTGTGGTCTGGATGAAAGCTGGAGGCATGTAGTAAGTATTGCGGTCAGTAGGTTTCCGGTATAGGGTGGTGTTTATGTGACCATCGCTTATTAGCAGTGTAGTGTCCAGGAAGTGGATCTCTTGTGTGGACCCATGGAAAAGAAGCCCTTGAGGAATTCCACCATGATTTCAACAATTTCCACCCCACCATCAACCTCAGCCTGGACCAGTCCACACAAGAGATCCACAAGTACTCCTGTTCTTTTTAGTATAAAACACAGGCTTTCATCTGAGGCTATGCCTACACTGTGCACCTTACCACACCATTGTAAGGTAAGCAGTGTAGCTGTTCTCTCTTGCTGGGAAAGAACTCTCCCGGCGACTAAAATAAAACCACCCCCAACGAGGAGCAGTAACTTAGTCGACAGGAGAGGGGCTCCCGCCAATTAAGCTCTATCCACGCTGGTGCTTTTTGTTGTTAAAACTTTTGTCGTGTGGGAGGGGTGTTTTTTCACACCCCCGAGTGACAAAAGTGAACGACAAAAGTGCAGCGTAGACAAAGCTTAAGTCTTTATTATAGTAGTCCCAAGAGAATCCAGTCTGAACTAGTATATGCATATCTCCCCAGAAGGGTGGCTTCAAAGGCTGACAATAGAACAAGCTCATTAGCATCCCCCTCCCTACTAGAAAGGGTACATACAATGCCACAACATACACGCAATTGCATTTTTAATGCAATGTACCCCAGAGATATTAACCCTAAATCAATACGGCTTACCTCAAGTCAATAAAATTTATCTTCATTCCATAAAGTTTGTTCAGGGTACTACAGAATATTGTCAGTCTGTCGCACAGGGAATCTTTCAGTTCTCTGTCACTGCAGCGCCGACAGACTTAGGCACCAACAACCTTCAAGGCACATTACAAGGCTTAGCTATTTACTCAGTTTTTTACCTGAAGGGAATGTTATGAAGATGTTTGTTGTGATTTGGGGAGTTTGCATCCTTGTGATTGGGGTACACAATACATATATCTGCTGCTGAGCACCTGGACGGCAGAAGTAACAGGTAAAAAGGAATAAAGTGATAATGCTTCAGTTACCAGACAAAAGGTGCTTAAAAAATAAATAGGACTAAACTGTTCAAACATTTCAAATGAGATTGTGCGCTGTGGCGCTAAGAGGCAGAGCACAGAACTTTCATCACAGGAGAAAGAAGGGGCTATGGTGGCTTCAAGCCACCTGTGCACCGTACAGTTCCTGGGCTGCTCCTGTGTCCTAGTAGAACTTACAAAGCCCTAGGGGCCTGCCTAAGTTATGGCAGTTTCAGTTTTCTATCCTATGGGCTGCAGCCCTGACTAAAATCTTCACAGCGCTGCCTGCTGCACTCAGCGTTCACGTGGCCCCAACCAACATGCCCCCCTATCCTAGGGCTTGCGAAGGGGTATCCTTGGGAGGCAGCCTTATGGAATCTTCTAAAATGCCTGTACCAGTGGAATCCTCTCATAGGCTCGAATCTGGGCTATTAAGTACCTTTTATAACACTCCTCAGCCCTTTATACCCCTTGAATATAAAAAGGATGAAACAGGGTGAGGTTCTCATCCTGAGCTTTTGCAGATATACCTACAATACTCTATTTTCCTCCATTGTAACTCAAATGGCTAATAATCCTGGGAATTCAGATGTTAAAATTTAAATCTGCAATAAAACGAGTGAGTGAATTGATGGGGTGAAAGTACCTGAAATAATTATGAAAGACAGGGCAGAAAAGCATGTAGAAAATTAAGAAATGTAAAGTCTTAAGGAAAAAAGAAAAGTACACCAAGAAGATGGTGACTAATTTTGCCCTAGGGGATATAAGATGACATTTTATTAGAAATATCCTGCATATTTAATTAAATTTAATTAAAAGGCTACAATTTGCACAAAAACACTGAAACATCTTGTACTTCAGTGAGACTGTACAAGGATAAGAGACGCAATCAGTAGTATGAATGCATCACCAAAAAAAGTATAGATCTAAGCTTCCACAATAAGCGGCTTTTACTTTAAAATCTATAAAAAATTGCATGTTTAAGTCTGATAAAGCAATACTACAATATTTATTGTACTTAATATATTTTGCAACAGCAGATGAATGTACAGTAATTGCTTAATCCGCAAATAATCCTTGTAGTGCTTTGCTTCTAGACTAATTTTAAAAGAGCACTGTCAAGTCGCTTCAATATTAAAAATTTTCAAATAGTTTTGTAAGTTCTACATGCTCTGTAGTAAGTATTTTTTAGCAAAAGCAAGGCCAGAGTAGTTCATTTTATTTGGAGCAGCAGATGAGGAGGTCTGGGGCACTGAAGTCCTGTGGGAATTCATTCACTGTCTTAGACCAGCAACAAGAAAGCGCCATCTCCAGTGGAAAAGAATTTTACCCTTGCTGTGGCCAGCTCCATCATGCCTGAGGAGCAGAGCCATCATCTGCAGACCTTGTCCTGGAGCTTTAGCCAATCTTTCAAATGTCATGATCCCTGGGGACTGTGTGTGTACCATTAGCGCTGGATTAGCCCATTAAAGGAAAAATCTGTTTTTACAATTAATTAATTAATTAATTGTATCTGGCGTATGTTCTCTTTCAGAGCTCAATATCCAAACAGAAAATGACAAATGCAAGCCACGTTTGGTCCTATAGTATTCAAACATTACTGTATGGCCTGATGGGAGTATCTGCTTCTCAGCTTCGTACACAACCCAAATTTTAGTCCTCCATTGACTCGGTGTGCTCTTGGGCAAGTCATGTAACACTTGCTTAAGTTTCTTCATCTTAAAAATACAAAACAAAACAGGAATAATCTTCCCTTCCTTACAAGGCAGTATCACAGGGGTGGCCAACCAGTGGCTCCGGAGCCACATGCGGCTCTTCAGAAGTTAATATGTGGCTCCTTGTATAGGCACCGACTTTCCAATGTGCCGAGGGATCCTCACTGCTCAACCCCTGGCTCTGCCACAGGCCCTGCCTCCACTCCACCCCTTCCCACCCCCTCCCCAAGCCTGCCATGCCCTTGCTCCTCCCCCTCCCATCCCCCCCAGAGCCTCCTGCACGCCATGAAACAGCTTATCAGGAGATGCGGGGAGGGAGGGGGAGGCGCTGATCAGTGGTGCTGCCTGAGGCCTTGGGAGTGGGGGAGGGAGGAGCTGATAATGGGGGGGTGGCTGACGTATTACTGCGGCTCTTTGGCAAGGTACATTGGTAAATTCTGGCTCCTTCTCAGGCTCAGGTTGGCCACCCCTGCAGTATCAGGACTAGAGTTCATACAGAATTCCCAATATATCTAATGCTACATAAGCGTTAAAAGAAATATATATGAAAAGAATGGAGTTCTGCTATTGACTGGAAGTCCATTTTGCTAAATCAGCTAAAAAACAAATCTAAAAGGACTGCATTGCAAGCTAATTAATCCACAGAAGTCAAAACTCCCACGTAAGTGCATGTTCTTCCCTAATTGCAATCACTTTGTCCCCTAATAAACTACAGCCATCTTTTGGTGGAATGTGGCAGAAGTTTAACAAACGAGAGTGGTACACAAAAGTTTACAATAGAAAATGGGAATTTAGGCAGGCAGAATTCGGTTACCTAAACTGAATCACAAGGACTTCTGTTTTAAGTCTCACTCCAAAGATAACACCTCTGGCAACACAGTGTTGTGCTAGTGCATTAGTTAAGTACTGACTCAGAGGAAAACTACCACCTACTAAACCACAAGCCACTTCCGTGCAGCACCTTGGATCTTCCTTGAAAGCCTCCCACCCAGGGGCCGATAAAGGCCTAACCCCATTTAGTTTGTGATTAGCTGATAAGGCTGCCCCTATCATGTTACTGGAAAAAGCTGCTGAAACATCTAGTGCCTTGTTCAACTCTCCTCCTTTTTAAAGGGAATCAATGTTATTTAAGTTATACTGAAACAACGCTTTATGAGAAACTACTATACAGCATGCATTTATAAAAAGCAAGCAGCTGAGGATACAGTTTTCCGAGTAGCAGCCATGTTAGTCTGTATCCGCAAAAAGACCAGGAGTACTTGTGGCATCTTAGAGACTAACAAATTTATTTGCGTATAACCTTTTATGGGCTACAGCCCACTTCATCTGATGCATAGAATGGAACATATAGTAAACAAGAAAGTGTGAGGATACTTAACATGGGGAAATTCGATTCAGTGTGTGTAATGGCTCAGCCATTCCCAGTCTCTATTCAAGCCTAAATTGATGGTATCTAGTTTGCATATTAATTCAAGTTCAGCAGTTTCTCGTTGGAGTCTGTTTTTGAAGCTTTTCTGTTGCAAGATTGCCACCTTTAAGTCTGTTACTGAGTGACCAGAGAGGCTGAAGTGTTCTCCTACTGGTTTTTGAATGTTATGATTCCTGATGTCAGATTTGTGTCCATTTATTCTTTTGCGTAGAGACTGTCCGGTTTGGCCAACGTACATGGCAGAGGGGCATTGCTGGCACATGATGGCATATATCACATTGGTAGATGTGCAGGTGAACAATATGTTCCATTCTATGCATCTGATGAAGTGGGCTGTAGCCCACGAAAACTTATGCTCAAATAAATTTGTTAGTCTCTAAGGTGCCACAAGTACTCCTGTTCTTTTTGAGGATACAGTGTTCACCAAGTCTTTTGTGCCAAACTGGAGGTCCTTTTTACCAAGCTGTGACTGGCTGTAGTAGCAGTCTGAGGACTTGATTTTTTAGCCAATACTAACACCATCCTCTTAAATCCAAATGCCTAGAAATAATGACAAGAGGGCGAGGAATGTAATTAAGCATATATAAGGCTGTCTTGGAACCCCCAAAACTATAGAAGGATCCAGTAATACTGCTGAAATCTCATTACTTACCTCACAGGGGCATTTTGTGGTTTAATGTTTGTATATCCCTTTGTAACTCATAGTATTTTTTTTCCCTTCATCATGCAGCCAATGCGGACATTATATTTGTGAATCACACCACCCTATAGACCTGCAGCAAGTGCACACAGGTGTTTAACTGCATTAGCACTGCCTATAAAGTCTTTTGCAACAGGTCAATATGTTACAAGGCTCGTCTTCCCTCGTACCCTCTCCATCAATTAAAATAAAAATACACCGTGGTTTTGATTTCAGCAATGGATTATGGAACAGCAGCTAAAAAGTTTAATTGTGTTATTTCTTACAGAATTGTCATTGATTAATTGGATTCTCAGAACTCTGTCTCTGCATAGCATTTCAATAGTACCCACGGTATGAAGATGCAGGAAAAATAAGCACAACCAAAGCTAATGAGCTTTTTATTTTAAGACCTTGAAATATTGATAGTAGCAAAGCAAAGCCTGATAGTATCTTTGGCTTTTGGCTTACACAAAGGCTAAAATGAATAAAGATATCAAATACATAATGCTGTCAGTGGCAAGGGTCCATACTAGTGTGGACCCTTGCCACTGACAAGGGTTCATTTTATGTGGGTTCATTTTATGTGAACCATCAGAAAGTTTTTATGATGGCAAAGACTACTTTGGAAATGTAAACAGAACAGCTGAGGCACTGATGTCTGCCTGAGTGTACAGAACATGAAATAGTAGGTCTGTGGTGCATGAAGTGCCCTTTCATCTAAATAGATACTACCTCAGATACCAACGGTGTTACTCTTAAATATCAACATTGTTAACCATTTTATGTGAACCACAGTGTTCAGCTGTAACTAAAACTCCAAATATAAAATAGTATAAAGTGCTTATATAGACATGAGAGATTAGGAATTCTCTGCCACCAAAACAAAGTTAGAAGCAACATTTTGAAGGTTTATGGAAGTGGTTTCAAACTTTTAAAGCCCACAAAGTGATAGAAAAGTTTAGTTTCATAGATTTTTATAGCCAGAAGGGACTATGATGTAGCTTTTTAAATTTTTTGCTACAAGTTGCACCTCATTTCTAGCCTGAATTTGTCTTGCTTCAGCTTCAAACTGTGGAAAATTCTGGTACATTTTTCTGCTAGATTGAAGAGCTGTCTACTATTAGAAATCCTTTCCCCACATAGGTGCTTATAGACACTGATCAAGTCACCTCCTAAACTTCTCTTTGATAAACTAAGTAGATTGAGCTTCTTCAGTCTCTCACTTTAAGGCATGGATTCCAAACGCAAAGACATTGTTGAGCCCTTTCCAGTTTTTCTACATCCTTTTTAAAACACCACCAGAACCAAACATAATATTCTAGTAATGGTCTCGCTAATACGTATACAAAAATACCACCTCCTCCCCTGACTCCTACTTGATATTTCTCTGCTTATATATCCAAGGATTGCATTCACTCTCTCACCTAAAGAACTGCATAGGGAGTTTATGTTCAACTGATTATCTACCATTACCTTAAGTCCTTTTCAGTGTCACTACAGTCCAAGATATTGTCCCCCATATTGTATTATGGTCATTCTATGGTCCTAAATGTATGACCTTGCATTTGGCTGTATTAAAACACATGCTGTCCCAATAAACCTCTTATCAAGTGATCCAGTTTGGTCTGTATATAGTTAACCTGTCCCTGTTATTTACCTTTCCATTATTTTTGGAGTCATCTGCAAATTTTACCAGCAATGATTTTATATATTCTTCCACACCAATAGTAAAATATTGAATAGCACTGGGACAAGAATAGATACCTCCATGACCCCACTAGAGAACAGCTGATAACTACTCCCATTTATAATGGCTTTTCCACAATTTATCAGTTTTCAATCTATTTAATATGGGCTACATTAATTCTGCGTACCTCCAGACTTTAAAGGATACCATTGGCTGCATAATCTGCTTTATATGTGTGTAACTCAGTTATACACAAAATTACTGTTGCTTTTACAATAAGAAATGCACTGAGTAAAACTTTTAGAGTAACCACCACACCTTTTAGTGATAGAATTTTCTGCTTGGCACAAGCCAATTTGATGAGTAATATATTACGTTATTATAATATATTA
Source organism: Emys orbicularis (assembly GCF_028017835.1). NCBI lineage: Eukaryota > Metazoa > Chordata > Testudines > Emydidae > Emys > Emys orbicularis. Next base: position 104,076,665 of record NC_088686.1, read on the forward strand.
CGTTATTACGTTATTATGTTAAGAGTAGGAGAATTAGACACACTCATGCCTTAGATCTCTCAATAAATTTAGCCTCAGCCTCACTTCCAAGATTCAATAAAAGAAGCTGCTGTATCAACATTTTGATCCAGAAAGAGTTCTCCCTAAAGAGAAACGTTAAGAACCTCTCAACTATAGCAGTTATCGAATTTCCTGTATTTCTCTTCCATTGTGATTAATTACAAATATTTTATGAAAAAGTCATTTGCTCCAATTACTAATTTTAAAATTTGAAGTTAATCTTCTTGACAACAATTTCTACAAAAACCATAACAAAGAATTAGGATTCTTGATATACAAAATGCCAAGATTTTACCTGTCTTTGATGATCCAGATCTGCTTTGTTACCAACTAGAATCATAGGAAATTCATCACGGTCTTTCACTCTAAGTATCTGCCTTTGAAACTTGTAGATTTCTTCAAAACTGGGGGGGGAGGAAAAAAAAAAAAGGAAGGAAGATTTGCATGTACTTGTTCATGGGTTCTTGATCTATGGGGTCATGAAAAATTGGAGTGGGATTACAACCACCCTTCATGTTTATGGATAAAGAGACAGGGTTGTAAGTGTCCTAAAATAAAATATTGTTTCATCCTGGGTCACCATGGCTCCATGATTAGGGAACCACTGAGCTAGTTCATCCAATTAAAATGATTCTTAACACAAATCAGTACTGTGTAATCTATAGGACCTATTCTGGTCTTTTAGAGAGTTGCAACGGAGCATGCCCTGCTTAGCCTAAGGATAGGGTTCATGCAACTTTACAGGTGTCTATTTTCTTCATTGAACCGCAACTCAACATTAATGTCAGCTATGTGTATACATAAGTTGGAAAGGCGCTTCACTTAAGTCAACAGAAGGTTGTGTTTAGGCAGCAAGAGCCTTTTGCTAGTTTCCATATGGCTAGGAAGGATACCGATTTTATTCTTGCACTCAAAGCATATAGGACAATTTAAAAAAAAAAATCAAATATGATTTAGGCTCTTAATTCTAGGCACCCAGGTTTGAAATTACTAGCCAAAAATACACTGTATCCATTCCATACAAGACTATGGAGGCCAAAATTTCAGATCGCATCCAAGAAAGCCAATTGGTCTTCCCAACAAAGCCTCTACAGCTTTTTCTAGTGTTTTAAACCTTTGCTTTTAATTATAAAAACCCATCCAGCTGGGGATAACCCTATTGCTGAGAAATAGAAGAAAAGTGGAAGCGCTATCCAAGTAAATTAATGGTCAGGTTTGCTGCCTGCCAGAAAAGGACAGCAGCAAGCCTAGTAACACCAAGCACAGCAACGCTGAGCGGGCAGAGTGCAGGGTGCCCAGAGGGGCTGAGGAGTGAAGCAAAGAGAATAGAGCTGCCTTAGGGAAAAGGGAAGGAGAAAGGGCTGACCAAAACAAAACGCTACTAGTGCAATCAATGAAGGACACCAAGCATAGATGTCACATGCCCTTATCAAGAACTGCTCAATAAACCTGGCATGACATACCGAGCCAGCTTTAAAAGTTCAAGTTAATATTTGGGGGAGGTATTTGGGTCCCCTTCCCCCGCTCTTGTTTTCCTATTTATAGTTTAAAGTCACTTATAGCATTGGATAGGTGCTTTAATGAAACTGAAATAAAATGTAGACCAGTGGTTCTTAACCAAGGGTACATGTAACTCTGAGGGTACACCGAGGTCTTCCAGGGGGCACATCAACTCATCTACATATTTGCCAAATTTTACAAGAGGTTATGTGAAAAGCACTAAAAGTCAGTACAAATTGAAATTTCATACAGTGACTTGTTCATACTGCTCTATATCAATGTTTCTCAACCTGGGGGCCGTGATTTATTTTATAATCATATGGTAAAAATGAGAAAGTAAGCAATTTTTTAGTAACATGTCAGCTGTGACACTTTTGTATTTTTATGTCTGTTTTCATAAGCAAGTAATTTTAAGTAAGGTGAAATTTGGGGTACACTAGACAAATCAGCCTCCTGAAAGGGATACAGTAGTCTGGAAAGGTTGAGAACCATTGATGTAGACAATTAACAGTTGAATTTTGTCTAGCTGTATTACCCCCAACTCCCTCTTTACCACAATTTGAGGGAAGTAGACAATGTCTTCACCCCTCAGCTCAATATTAATTAGCCACTTAAGACCAGGAAGCAATGGCATCAGAGTTTGTGTCTGCAACAAGGACCATGTGGTTATTCTAGTAGAAACTGACTTAGCAAACAGATGGAGTACCGGCACATGCTTTCATAGTTGATTTCAGGCTTACCTTCCTCTATCAGTGACTGAGAAGACAAGAAGAAAACCCTCCCCAGTCCTCATATACTGTTCTCGCATAGCTCCAAATTCTTCTTGTCCTGCTGTATCCAGAACTGAACAGAAGTAGAAAAACTAATTACTATACTTCATGCTCCAAGTTTGTGAAACTTTTCCTCCTGAAATAGTTGGAGCACAGCAGCTTCTTTTTTAAAAGGGGTGTTATTTTATAAACTATGACCTTCCCCAGCATATGGAAAATGACTTATCTGTAGTTTTTCTTCCAATGAAGATATATTGCAAGATTCTTACTCCTGGAGCTTAGCAAGATGCTGGTGGGACTCGTAACTCAAGGTTTTTTGACTCTTCACGGCAGTGATCCAGTCATAAGCATTAAGTCTGGCATGAACCAGACCTGAAGAAA